>NC_072382.2:134251250-134922812 GCF_028885625.2 Pongo pygmaeus | reverse complement strand
TGTTTTGTTTTGATTTTCTCAGCACTTTACTTGTTTCACTCTACTCTGTACTTACATGGTTTCTGAGAAGTCAGATGCAATTTTTATCTTTTCTCCTCTGTAGATAAGGTGGTCTTTTCCTCTGATTTTTTTTTTGTAATTTTTTTCATTATCTTTGATTTTCTAAAATTTGAATATGAATATGTAGGCTTTTCTTATTAGAATTCATGACTACTGTATCAGTAGTTCCAAATAAAACCTTTCTCTTCACTAGCATGCTAGATATACTTTAAATAGGTAAGATTTAAAATAGGTAAGCTTTCTGCATTTTTTTGAAGGTACTAAATCCATCCTTTCATCTTCTCATTTATTTACTTCCTTCATGCCTGCTAATTATTGGTATTTTGCAAAATACTAAAGATTAAATGTCACGATTTTTCCATAATTCCTTCCCATAACTCAAACCCGAGATTATCTCACTCCTTCCCTTTGGTTTCTTAGGTCCCGTGGTCTTTACTCTGTCATATTCACCCTAAACAAAAACACACGTGCAGCTGCAAAAAAAAAAAAAAAAAAAAAAAGCGTTTACATTAAAATCATCTTAGTCTCAGCAAATTGGGCCAACAGGGCTATTTTATTTGAAGATGTGGCTAGAAAACATCTTAGTAGACGAAGACGAGCATACAATTTATTGTATGTTGATCCAGTGAGATACTGTCTGGCACCAATAGAACAGCTAGATGAGTAATATGCCAATGTTGAACTTTGACACAACCATATCGTGTGGAGCTCCAGTATCTCTCGTCACTGTTGATTTCCCCTTGGGAATATAATGCACTATATGATGGAATAACTTTCCAGTGCATACATAATTGAGCTTTGTGTAGGAAATACCAGCAACCAGATGAATAAATATTTGCTCAAACCTGCTATTTGAATGCCCTGAATCACTGGGGTAAAATTTTAATATTGTATCCCAGTACTATTTTTATGTTCATGTTGTCATGAAATCTTCCCAAACTCAAACATCTGTTAGATACATGCTTCAAGACTCAGTTATTGCAAACTCATTTCTAGCATCTCAAGAGAACTTTAATGCAGGTGTTTGAATGTGTAAGCATATAGTTCATTCCAGACATTGGTTCCCTAATAAGTTGTCACTGCTTTTCTCTCTCTTGCTATTTGAATAAACAAAGACTCCTATTTAGTTCTGGTGATTTAGGCATTTATCCAGACACTTGCATCATGATAGAAGCTGCAGAATATAGTCTACTAACAAGATAAACAACTAAAAAATGCTTCTGAGCAAATTTTTGTTTGTAAAACATCAGTAATACCATTTGTCACCTGCTCTAGGTCATTGAGATGGTGGCATTGAAAGGACTGACAAACTGGAATGATTTGCAAAGCAACTGGAAAGGTTGACTGTGGCTCTTTAAGGGATCGTCATGAGTTGTAGACTTGAAAATAATATCTGAACATTTGCCCCTGGTATTACAGATTTTTAGTATGGAATTTTCAGAGTCCTAAACTTTATATGGTAAATTTGGCCTTTAAGCAACCCGACTTTAGCCAAATGCACTTAGTGTTAAATATTTTACTGTGACTCACCTTCTTGGCTCAAACATATACCATTTTTTTATTTAAAGAAACTTTGATCTGCAAACCTCAAAGGCAAAGTAATTAACAGCTACTCTCACATCACTCAGTACAGGTAGATAATTATAGCTGCACCTGCATATCTTTTTTTTTTTTACTGAAATACTTCATCCCAGGTCCAGATAAGTAGAATAATGCCTTTAAAATAAGGCTGATATTTAGACACACTAGGGGATCTGATTTTTAGCACTCAGATGACAGCAGAAAAAATAAACCACCTAGACAATGCATCCGCCAAACATATCCTTCCACTCACATTCATGACTTTGACTTAATTTTATATTTCCTCAAGATTAAAATTAAGATTTATCTATTCTGTTTTTCAAGCGAATTGAATTGACTGATGTTAATGCAGAGATGACATTTGCATCATGCCGCCTTCTTTTCCCACCGATTACTCTGATGGCTCTTGTTTAAAAAAAACAATCAGTACAGATTGCTAACCTTAGCATGAAGAACCCACACAGTCTATATTCAACATCAGTCAGACACATTACCTGGAAAAAAACTGTCTACTCCAGTGAACCTGTATTGTTCTAAGCTACAGTTAATGAATGCCTACCACTCAGCTGCTACTGGCTTTTGAGACAGACCAATATGGGCTTGAATTAAGGCCCCATTTTCTGAGAGTAATACCAATTTCATAGATCACTATGAGCATTAAGTGGAATTCTAATCGTAAATTACCTAAGTTTGTGCTGGGCACATAACAGTTGCTCAATAATTACAGTTACGGGGAGCAAGGGGAGGGAGAGCATTAGGATAAATACCTAATGTATGCGGGGCTTAAAACCTAGATGATGGATTGATAGGTGCAGCAAACCACCATGGCACATGTATACCTATGTAGCAAACCTGTACATTCTGCACATGTATCCGTGTATCCCAGAACTTAAAGTAAATTTTTAAAAAAACAATGAAAATGGAAAAAAAAAGAATGATACATTGGATTTGGGGGATGCGGGCGAAAGGGTGGGGAGGTGGCAAGGGAGAAAAGACTACACATTGGGTACAGGGTATACTGCTTGGGTGATGGGTACACCAAAGTCTCACAAATCACCACTAAAGAACTTATTCATGTAACCAAACACCCCCTGTTCCTCAAAAACCTATTGAAATACAAAAATTAATAATAATTATTATAGTTACTATGCATTTATCAAAGATTTGTGTTCCAAGTTACAGACTCTAATTCAAAGTGGCTAGGAAAATAGTGGGGTTTATTAGATGAACACTGGATATCTCTTATAGGCAAACTATGGGATGAGAATGGGTGCAGCTGGGTCTCAGGGATAACTGGCACTAGGAACTAAATGCTGTTACCAGAAATCCTCTCTCTCTCTTTCTCTGTCTCTCTCCTTTCTCTTTCCACTATTTGCTCATTTATCTCATAAAGATGTACCAACCTTCTCACAGAGAAAGAACAAGATAATTAACAGCTCTTGAGTTTTGTTTTTGTTTGTTTGTTTGTTTTGAGACAGTCTCACTCTGTTGCCCAGGCTGGAGTGCAGTGGGGCGATCTCGGCTCACTGCGACCTCCGCCTCCCGGGTTCCAGTGATTCTTCTGCCTCAGCCTCCCGAGGAGCTGGGACTGCAGGTGCGTGCCACCGTGCCCAGCTAATTTTTGTATTTTTAGTAGAGACGGGGGTTTCACCATATTGGCCAGGCTGGTCTCAAACTCCTGACCCCATGATCTGCCCACCTCAGCCTCCCAGAGTGCTGGGATTGCAGGCGTGAGCCGCCGCAGCCAGCTCTTGAGTTTTATTCTGTGGTTCATGCTTTGTGGTTCTCAGTCCGGAAGTTTCAGGGAAGGTTCCGGTTCCGCTTTGTTGACCTTGTGTTAGATGCCCCCCTCTTTTGATCAGTTGCCTCGGTCTGTGCTGCTATAACACAATGCCACGGACGGGTAATTTATAAACAACAGACATCTATTTCTCACAATTCTGGAGGCTGCAAAGTCCAGTAACAAGGTGCCAGGAGGCTGGTGTCTGGGGAAGGCTGTTCTCTGCTTCCAATATAGTGCCCCGTTGCCTCCTCCAGAGGGACAGATGCTGTGTCTTCACGTGGTTAAAGAGATGTAAGAAGTAAATTCACCCCCTCAAGCTTTTTCATGAGGTTGCTAATCTCATTCATGAGGGCTGCACCCTCATGACCTAATCACCTTTCAAATGCCCCACCTCTTACAGCTATCACGTTGGAAATTAAGTTTCTACACATGAATTTTGGAAGATATTCAGACTATAAAATTCCACCCCTATGCCTCCAAATTCATGTCCTCACATGAAAAATATATTCATTCCATCTCAATAGCCCCAAAAGTCTTAATGCATTTCAGCATCAACTCAAAATTCTAAAATCTAAAGTCTCATCTAAATATCGTTTAAATCAGATATAGGTGAGACTCAAGGTACAAGTCATCCTGTGACAAATTTCCCTCCAGCTGTCAGCCTGTGCAATGAAACAAATTATATGCTTTTGAAATACAATGGTGGGAGGGTCATAAGATAGTCATCCCCATTCCCAAAGGAAGAAATAGGGGGAAATAAAGGGTAGTAGGTCCCAAGAGAATCCAAAACTCTAGGGCAACCAACATTAAATCTTAAAGTTTGTGAGTAATCTTCTTTGACCCTGTGTCTCACCTCCTGGACACACCGGTTCAGGGGTTGGGCCCCCAAGGCCTCCGGCAGTCTCACCTCCACAACTTTGCTGGGGATAGCCCACACTTCAGCTTGCATTATTGAGGAGGTGCGTGACTGTGACTTTCCCAGGCTGGCGTTGCACTCTGGTGGCTGTACAGTTCTGTGGTATGGGGGAGACCTCATTCCCACAGCTCCACTACACATGGCTCTAGTGAGGATGCTCTGAGACGGCCCTGCCTGTGTGGCAATTTTCTGCCTGGGCCCTGAGGCTCTCTGAGGCTTCTTTTGAAATCTAGGTAAAAGCATCCATGCCCTCACAGCTCACGAACTCTACACACCTTAAGAATTAGCACAATGTGGACGCCACCAAAGCTGACCACTTGTGCCCTATCAAGTGGTGGTCCAACGTGCACCTGGGTCCACTTGAGCCACAGCTGGGGAAGCCAAGGAACATTGCAGCAGAATGTGAGAAACAGAGATGTTAGGCATGCCTGGGTCTTCTGGTTTGAGGTCCCACAGGTGCCCTGGGCTTCTCCTTTGAAACTATTCTACCCTCAAGGCCTTAGCACTCTAGGAAATGGCATCACTGATAATCTCTGAAATGCCCTCTGGGTCATTGTTTCATTGACTTGATGAATAGCATCTAGCTTCTTTCTATCCATACTGATCCTTATCAAATGGTAGGTTGGCCGTACTCTGGGTATTCTCTCTCAGAACACACTTTTCTATTCTTCACGATCTAGCCAGGCTGAAAATTTTCCCAATCTTTAAGTTCTGCTTTCTCTTTAATTATAAATTCTGTCTTCACTTCATTTCTTTCTTCTCATATTTTCATATAAGCTGTCAGGAGAAGCTGTGTAGCACCCTGAACACTTTGCTTGGAGGTTTCTTTTGCCAAATTTCCTAGTTCATCACTCTTAAACTCTGCTTTCCACAGAGCACTAGGATATGAACACAATTCAGCCAGGTGCTTTGCCACTTGGTAACAATGATGGCCTTTCCTCCAGTTTCTAATAAATTATTTCTCGTCTCCACCTAAGACCTCATCAGAATGGTCTTTACCATCTATATTTCTACCAATATTCTGTTCATGACCACTTTGATAATGTCTAAGAAGATTTAGGCTGTCTGTAAAGCTCTTTTCTTCTGTGCCCTCACCAGAATCAGTCTCAATGCTCTGTTCATACCCATCTAGAGCTTTTCCCTAGTATGCATCTCAAACTCTTCCAGCTTCTGCCCATTACCCAGTTCCAAAGCCATGTCCCCATTTTAGGTATGTGTTGCAGCAGCACCCCAAATATAACAGAGAGAAGCAGAGATTTTGAGTTGGCGGGCAAGGTAAGGGAGTGGATGGAGAATTACTAAGAATGTGATTAGGTATCTAGGAGGAGAAGCATGTGTAAATAGTAAGGGCAGAGGGGATGCTCCATAAACAGGCTCAGCAGGATTCTTGGCTAAAACCGAGCCAAGGACAAGGCCTAGTAGAGAAGAGGATTCAGAGGAGACTAAAGTTTCATCAAGGAGACAGTCCTTGTGAATTTACATGTGTACATTTTTGATATTTAGTGTATCTCCTACTATGAAGTAAGCTCCATAAGGAGAAAGAACCTGTTAACTTTTGCTCACCATTTTATTCCCAACACCTAGAACAGTGCCAAGGTACATGGCATGTGCTCAATAAGCGTCTGTTTATTAAATCCTTGAAAGCAGATTTTGAGTATATTCCTCTGCTTCAATTTCCTTCCCCAATGTCTCTATCAAACATAAGCCACTGGGTTTTTTTTTTTTTAGGGGTTGGTTGAAGTCCCCCGTTCTCAACAAATCCTTCTCTGATAGTTTCAATTCCAAATGTATCCAATTTTTCTGTGCTTCAGTATGTAGTTACTGCCTATGCCATTTATCAGGGACTTAATCATATTCTTTCTTATTTCTTAATGAATTCAGCTGTGTGACTCCCAGAACAACTAAATTATGTGCCCTTAGAGAGTGGGGACCTTGTCAGAAGCCTTTTGTTTTGCCTTTAGCACAGAGTTATGTTGCTATTGCCTGGTAGATGCTCAGTAAATATCTCCAAACGAGTAAGTTAATTCATTAGTTAATACAATTAATGCTTAGCCCTAAAGAGGTTTACAGTTAATAAGAAACACAGAATAAATACTTGTAATTTTACTTACAAAAATAACATTTATCTAGGTAAGTAAAATTCTCTTCAAAGAAAATAATCTGGAAGATAATAGCGCTGTTGTTAAAGTGTATTCATTACTCACAATCTCCTCAGAATCTTCTTTTGGCATAACATATGCCTGTTTTTTGTCATATTTCCAGATACTATCTGTATATCTCTACTTGTCACATAGTAGCAATGATCTGAACAGGCAATTGGTTCTGCTCACTTACTATTATCAAAAAGACTGGCTCAAGATCAGCTGCTCCTTTTTGGCACTTGCCCTTCAAAATTTAATTGGCTTAGATCCAACAATTCCATATTATGGGTCAAATCACTCCATCACATTGTGATACATTTGGCAATCAGCATATATCAGCGGGTTGATCTAGAAACTACATTACTTACTATTAGCCATCTTATGGGAACTTTTGGAGATATTTTCATTGCTCTGATACATGATTGATATCTCTTGCTTTGGAATTTTTCTGGGATGAAATTATAGTAGTCATGCTTAATGTGTTAGAATGTGGGGACATGATTACTTAATTCTCTCTGTTTTAGAAACACTGCCGAACCTGCCCCCCTGTCAGATGGTAACCAAAACATTTAGACTGTTCCGGGTTGGTAACATGAATGACCTGCATTCCAGGGGTTTGTCAGAAGCATATCTTGTGTAATTCTATTGTTCCACTCTCATTTAAAGTCTTGTTGCAGAAAGTTATTTATCTATGTTATATAATTAATCCACTATTTGAATTAAACTAAAACAACTGCATGTTTTAGCTTGATATCAAGTGATTTTTATTGCAATCCCCTTTGGTATTGTAACCTAATTCATAGGAAGCCAATGGCAAAAGGAACAGATGACAAAATTTCTCTCTGATATTGGAAGATATTGGTGAGGGGAGTGTCCAGTGGGACTGTCAGTGAGTGCGAGCTCGCTGTTTTGAAGGGAATGGCATTCACTATCCCACATCATGGGCACAGCACTCATGGTCAGTTGGATCTTGCCCCTTGTATGAAAGAGATAATGGTGGCTTATAGAAATGATGTAATTTGCTAAATTAACTAAGTTAGAGGCAAAGGTGAAACTACCTGACTCACAATCCATGCTCTTAAGAGTCAATGGAAAACAATGAAGTTTTCTGATGTCTCAGTACTTAGAAACGCTGTGGTTTTCCCAAGTAATAGGTTCATGGTTATTTTGTGGACTACCTACCTACAGTAATAGTACTCTTTCTCTTTTCTTAATAATGCAAAGTCAAATTTGCCATCCACTGTCAACGTTAATATAAGACTTTTCACGTGGATTTTGGTACTTACTTCTATGCAGTTGTGTTTTATTTCTCACCCTTACCTTATTACATACTTTTTCTCGTATATTTATTTTATTGTGCTACACAGTGGATACTTTGGCAAGCTGTCACAAATCCAACTTGATAATTATAGTTCACACATTTTACTCTGCTATACCATCTCCTAACAGTCTAGTAAGAGAGCTGAGTGCCCATTTTACAGATGAGGGCTTTGAAGTTTGGGTGGTGTGATCCTCCTATGACTACTCAGCTAGCCAGTGCGGGAAAGATCCTGTAAGCATCAGCATTTGCTGTCAAACTCGATCATACCTCTACAGGGTTCTAATCAAGAGCAGCATCTTCCAAATACTGTTCTCTGGCACACTGGCATTTTAGATGTATTAATAGATGCTCCTAAATGTTAATTTTAAAATAGTCTGTAGTCAAATGTGTTGGCTAAATATCTCTCTCGGGGTGTGACAGAAAATTAATATGTTAAACTCTGTGAAGCAGAGCAGGTTAAATTGATGTTTTATAAGTTTATTTGGTCCAGCACATATTTTTCTTTTCATTCAAAATGCTTATTCATTGAGTCTACATGGGCATAAAGATGGGAACAATAGACACTGGGGACTACTAGAAGGTGGATGGAGGGAGGGGAAAGGGCTGAAGAAACCCCTATTAGGTACTAGGCTCACTACCTGGTGAATGGGTCATTTGTGCTCCAAACCTCAGCATCACACAATATACCCATCTAACAAACCTACACAGGTAGCCCCTACACCTAAAATAATACTTAAAATTATATAATAAAAGAAAATGCTTATGAACATCTTCTTCAAAACTGCTATTTAAAAAAATTAACTTGGAAAATGTTGGTAAATATAATGAAAATGTTGAAAGAGCCTAAGCAGCAATTCAATCCTAGCCTCAGCTCTCACTAACCAGCAGTGTGACCCTCATTCAGTCACTTAACCTCTTTGGGTCTTAAGTTCATCATCTGTTAAATTATAGGTTTGAGCTCGATGATCTCAAATGCTCCTCTCAGTGCTAAGATTTTTGATGTTTGACTCTAAGTGCAATCTCATTTCAGGCAGGCTCAAGTGTACACTTAGGTTCTAAGGGTTAATGTAGCATCCAGAAGAGTTTTGATTTGAGAATAAGCTCATAAAAAGGAAGGAAATGTTGCCACTTGAGACAACATGAATGAACCTGGAGAATATGCTAAGCAAAATAAGCCAGACACAGAAACACAAGTACTGCATGATCTTACTTATATGTAGAATCTTAAAAAGTCAAATTCACAAAAGCAGAGTAGAACAGTGGTTACCAGTGGCTGTGAGTGTGGGGGGATGGGGAGATATTGGTCAAAGGGTACAAACTTCCAGTTCCAATATTAGCAGCTTCTGGGGACCTAAGGTACAACACGGGTGGTGATGAATGTGTTCCTTAATTTGATTGTGCAGTCATTACACCATGCAGATGTACATCAGATCATCACGTTGTACACCTTGAATATATTCAATCTTTATCTACCAACTATTTCATTTATTTAAGCAGAATTTTTATCTACAGGAAGAAGATGGGGTAAAGAGGAGGACATTTATCAGACAATACATTGACTTTTTATTGCAAACTAGAAATTGAACTTATCTGCATTTCCTTTCTTATTTATATTATTCTCCAAGTTGTAGGAAGCTCAGAGAAAAAAATTGAAGACATAAAAAAGTTGATGTCCCTTGCAAAGTTGAAAAAAAAATCACATCACATTTTATGTTAGGCTTTTAAAATGGGGGAAAATAATTACACCTCAAATTGAGAACATCACTTGACTGTAATATCTCTTTTCAAGCAGATTCTACTAATTCCAGATTTAGAAAATGAAAATGTGTTTATAGAAACCATCAGAGCAAGGCAGATGGAATAAGGTATTTGAAAAATCTTAAAGCTGTGCTTGAATTATCACCTTTGGATCTGCATATTTGAAATATATGATTAAAAGGCTTTCTCTAGCACTGTTTTACACCATCTTCTGAAATGCACAGAGAGGGATCATTAACTGTCCTCTGTTTTCTCTGAGGATGGAATAAAGCAAAGAAGGATTTCAATTGCAGCAGGAAGGAGCCGAGTTAGATATTAGATTAACTGACAGGTTAATTAAACAATTCATCTAGCTTCCAGAGATGACTTGGCTACTGCAGATTTAACATACGCATGATCTCCTAGATTGCCTTCTACTTTTATAATTCATTCTCAGATCAGATATACACTAGAACCCAAGAAGTCTCTTTTCTCTTCTAGTTCTTTCCAACCTAGAATGCCTATTTAGACCTTCGTCAAAATTCCAACTTGTCTTTGAGGTGCACATGTACTTTTACCTTCTTTTGGTCTATAAGATCTTTAATTCATGTAACATTCTGTTACATAGCGCTCCTTTCTCATCAATAACATATGCCTTGGTACTTTATTGTATGAGAATATAAATTACATTCATCAGGCTACACCACTGCCTTCTTAGTTAATTGCTAGGTAAGGTTTGTCTTGCCAAATGTATTGAAAGCTCTTTCAAATCAATTCAACAAATAGTTTTTGCTCTATGTGCTGGGTACCAAAGGGATCCTCTTTAAAGATAAAGAAAACACAACCATTGATCTCAAAGAGCTTAGTGTCTGGTGTGGGGAATGGCATGCACACAGCTAATTAAAACACAGAGCTGTGTGTAACATGGCTGTGGCAGAGACAGAAAGGAGGTATTGTGTATGGAAGGTAATGAGGGGAAACTTCATGAAAGAGAAGCGTTTGAACACAGGGTGTGAACTCTGTTGATCCCAGGCAGATCTGTAGTTCTACTGTGGAGCCCCATGTCTGGCACATAGTAGGCAGCTACTCATGAAATGCACTGGGTTGCATGAATCAATGAAGACATAAATAGATTTTTCCAGGCAAAGGCATGAAGGAAGTGGGATCTAAATGGAAGGATGAACTTCAACATTAAATAAAGGAGTCCATTTAACTGGATTTTACACAAACGGAAAGTGAAGGAGATAAACTTAGAAAAGTAAGTAGGAATGAGATATTTCAGTCCTTGAATGACATAATATGTGGTTTAATCTTTATTTGGTAGGTAATGAAAGCAAAGTTGGACTTTGAACAGATGAACAATATGGTGGAGGTTTTTGATGTCAGTATTTTTATATCATGGTTCTTATAATAAATCTATATTGTATGGTAGATGCTCACTCATGCTTGAATTTGAGTTTGAGTTCTAACTAAAAAAAATGGCAAGGTTTTAAATAGAAATGATGGGAGTTACATTATAAAAACCACAGATATAACAGGTGATCTCATACCCGCAGTGCAGAAGGACATGGAGACCCCATGAGGCTGAGCAAGAGAGCTGGGCTTGGGGCCAGACCTCTGTCCAGGCCAGGCCCTGTCTGCCCGACTGCCTGGAGCTCCCCAGTACGCCTCCCAGTGATGTGCTGCCTGACCCCAGATAGGCTTCCAAGCCAAGCCGAATATCCTTCAATTTCATTTTAAAGGAGGAAGTGCTTCGTTTTCAAACTTAGACACCCTCAAGAGATGCCTGGGTCAATATTTGCCTCCCTGGTATGAAGTTTTCTTTGTGGAAGCTGAATCTCTCAGCTGCAGCTTAACACCTCTTTCTGGGAAACTAAACAACTAAACTTGAATTTGAAAATTGACCTTCATCAAATGTTAATTAGCCTTCTTAAAACATTGATGGTTGAGAATGATAAGAACCAAATGGTGTTTATGGAGTGTGCAGGGTGTGCAAGGCCCTGTGCAGGGGTCTGGGGGGTGGGCTTTGGAGAACTGCCAAGGTATGAATGCTGGATCTACTACTTACTAGTTGTTTGTTCTTAGAGGAGCTATTACCATCAGTTACTTTCCTAATTTATAAAATGAAACCAATAAGGCCTGCCCTACAGATCTTTTCTGTGGGTAGGTACAATGCACAATCCAGTCTCCGCTTGCCAGTTAAAAAAAAAAAAAATGTCAAGACAGGTCTCTGCTCTCAAAGAATTTGCCATCTAGTTAGGGAGACAAGGCGGGAGCCTGCAAAAAGTCAATTAGTAACGAAGGATTGAAATAACAATTCCAGACAATAATAGAAAAGATGTCACAAGGCTGTATATGATTAATTGCCAAATGAATTTTTCACACAGTAAGAATTCAAAGAGAGAACGTTTAAGATTGGGACATCTACCAAGTTCATCATCCCGTCATTCCGCAACCTTCAGTGCAGCGAATCCTTCCTGTCCTGGCGCTCACAGCCCATGTGGGAGCCTGGGCTGGTCTGGAGGGCATCTGGCATTCCACGTGGGCCTCCCGTTATTGGACATGTGGTCTCCTCTCCCCAGTGGCGAGGCCGTGTTCCAAAGGAATATCCTCCAGAATACCCCAAACCCAAGATAACTGTTCCAGTATGAATGGGGTGCCAGGGCTCTTTCCATTGCAAGCGGCGAACATGCAACTGAATCCAGCTTTGAGATGTGGATTTATCCACTCAATGGCTGGAACAATCCGGGTGCAATTCCTGGGAGCAGGCACGCTGGATCCATGGGTCGAGCCTTCCGGGGCCCTGCCTGGCCCTCTCTGGCCCTTCCCGGGCTGGAGTGGGGTGGAGCTGGCTCCCTCAGGCCAGCCCTCTCCACAGCCAGGGACCCGAGACAAGGGCACCAGTATCTGGGACTCAGGCTGGAGCAGTGGGAGCACACGCATGCGGTCCCACTCGGAGAGGGGCAGCTCAGAGGGAAGGGTCTGGGAGTGAGACCACAGCGCGCGCCCGGCTCAGGCAAAGCCCGCGGCTCCCGCTCCCGCTGCTCAGCGCGCCCGCGGGAAAGGCAGCCAGTGACTGTGCGGCCCGCTCGGCGGGGCGTGTGCGTGTGTGTGCATGTGTGTGCGTGTGTGCATGTGTGTGCGCCGTGTGTACGATGTGAGTATGGTGCGCACACGGGTGCCGTCGGGGCACAGGCGGTGTTTCCGGGTGGGTGCCGCGGTGGACAGCCCTGTGGCTCCGCCAGGCAGTGGCTGGGCTCGGCTGGGGCGTCCGCCTTGGGCTCCGGCGCTGACGCTGACGGGCGCCCTCCGGCGGCCGCGCGGACGAGGTGCGGACCCGGCGAGGCTCTGGCATGGCGTCCGTCCCCGGCCCCTGGCGCCCCCTTGCGGCGGTCTCCGGGCAGCGCGTCTGCCTGGGACGAGGTCGGCCCGGAGGGGCCCCCGGCACCTCGCAGGCTCGCGACCTCTCCGGGTTGGTGGGCCCCGCCCGGGCCGCGAGGAGGCCCAGGCGCCGGGGCGGGGAGGTCGTGCATGGGGTCCGCAGCGGCCGGATGGGCCGCGGGGGAGAAGCGGTCTCCAGAGAGGCCTTGAGCCCCCGCCCGGCTGGGTAGCTGATAGGGCCGTGCCAAGGGCTGTGCCACTCGGCGCAGAAGGGGGTGGGGTGGGGGTAGTAAGAGGGGGAAGGGGGATGGCTGAGGGGGAGGAAAGGATGAGGAGGGGAGAATGAGGAGGGGCAGATGGGGAGGAGAACAGGGGAGGGGGGTGGGGAGGAGAAGAGGGGAGGGGGGTGGGGAGGGGAAGAGGGGAGGGGGGTGGGGAGGGGAGGAGGGGAAGGGGGTGGGGAGGGGAGGAGGGGAGGGGGGTGGGGAGGGGAGGAGGGGAGGGGGGTGGGGAGGGGAGGAGGGGAGGGGGGTGGGGAGGGGAGGAGGGGTGGGTGGGGAGGGGAGGAGGGGTGGGTGGGGAGGGGAGCAGGGAGGGGGTGGGGAGGGGAGCAGGGAGGGGGTGGGGAGGGGAGGAGGGGTGGGTGGGGAGGGGAGGAGGGGTGGGTGGGGAGGGGAGGAGGGAGGGGGTGGGGAGGGGAGGAGGGAGGGGGTGGGGAGGGGGGGAGGGGAGGGGGTGGGGAGGGGGGGAGGGGAGGGGAGGAGGGGCGGGTGGGGACGGGAGGGCGGAGCGGGTTCTCCACCTTGGGCAGACCCGGCCATCCCTCTGCCCCAGCGGGGTGGAGCCCGGATCGCCCACCCGAGGCCCCAAGACTCCAGCGCGGGAGCTGGTGGCTTCCCGGCGCTCCGGGAGTGGCCCGGGACCCCGGGTCGTGCGGACGCGGGGCTCCTCTAGAGGTTGGAGGGGAGCCGAGGCGGAGGCCCAGGCGCGGGCTTGTCCTGCCCGGGGTCCGGGAGCCGGGAGCTGCGCTGGGCCCGGGCACTCCCGGCCGTCTCAGCGCTCTCAGCAGCGTGAATGGGGCCAGTAAAGAACGCGCGCGAGAAGGAAACGGCAGGACTCTGGGCGCGCTCGGGAGCAGGGACAGAACTTCCCTGGGCTGCTGAGGGACGCCTCCCAGGGGACCGCGCTCCCGTTGGGGTGCAAGGGACAGATGCCTGGAAGAGAAAGGGCCTCACAGAACACGCTGGCGGCTGAAGGCTGCTGAGAAGAGGGGGGCTGTATGCGGAGAGGGGCGGGGAGGGGCGCTGCCAGCGCTTCACCTGCCATTCGAACCGCGGGGGCTGGATGTGTACTGTGGCCTCAGTTTCTTCTCCTAGAAGGAGATTCTGGATTGGGTGATGAGTACCATCGATGTACCCCACAAAGCCTCCCCCTGGGGTTAAGAGGGGCTGCTTAGAGAAGTCCAGTAGCAGGATCCGCCTAGAGCAGGAGTGCATCTAATACACTATTGGGCTTATCCAAAGGGAGAATGTGATAGAAGCCTCCGTCTGTCATCTCAAGAAGAGAAGTCAATCTACTCCAGCTCAGGATGTCAAAAACAAAAGATGAGCTGTGAACACCAAATACAGTCCTGTGTGAGAACATTCATTCCCTCAGCCACTTGCGAATTCCTTACATATTCGTTGAGCTTGTGCTTTGTAGCGCACACTGGGTTAGGAATTGGGAACGCAGAGAATCATCAGCCTCAGTTCCTAAGTTGTGAAACCTGTGATCTGGTGGAGGAGGCATTCACTTAAATGATCAACAGGATGCCGCATCCTCAGAGATGTCTTCTAGGTGGTACCAAGGGGGCTGACATCCCAAAGGAAACGGAGAATTAACTGTTCAAAGAGCCCTAACCCTCCAGATGGAAGCACCAAGTTCTGTAAATATAAGGGATGGGTATACCTCCCTTCTCCACCAGGGACATCAGATGCGCCTGTCACCCTGAAGTCAGGAGTACACTGGGATGCTGCAGGAGCGTCCTACAAGGAATAGCTACATTGATTATCTGGGCTTCAGGTCCTTCCAATTCTAACACTTCCAATTTATGTTTGTGGATATAATGTCGAAACTGGTCCTCCCACCAAAAGCTAATAAGGCCTGGCAGTAAGCCCCTTTCCCCACCATGCACGCTTCACCCCCACTCTTCCACTCACCTGTGTCCCCACTAGACTCCGAGACCCATGAACAGTTGGTTCTGCACTGATATCTTAGCCTCCAGAACAGGCCTCAGCATGCAGAAGGCCTAGGTGAGTAAATAATGAATGAATGAAGAGGTGAACAAACAGATGCCTGCAAGGTGTTTAAAGGATAGAAGCAAAAAAACCATTGAGCTCCTTCATAGCAACAAGAGCTTTTATACTGATTCTCTCTCTAGCTTCAAGGTGCTCAATGGCTCCTCAACAGAATGAGTGAAAATAAACGGGCACAGTGGGTTTGGGTGTTTTGCTGATCTGAGGGCAGGGAGGGAGGAACTTGTTTAATGAAATGTGTGAACCCCCAGACCTGGGGGTGTCCTCTCAACTAACCCTCTGGTTTCAGGCAGCATTATACCTAAAACATTCCACAGATGAGACTAAAGCCTATTTTAGGAAAAAAAAAAAAAACCATTTGATTAACAAAGTGGGAATGTTTTTTCATGGTGCTACTGCAAGTATAGAATTGTTGGCATTCTACTTCATCTTCCCTCTTAGGGCCTTCCTACTTACAGTGTGGGCCACACACCAGCTGCGGTAGTGTTCATGAGAGCTTGTTGAAAATCAAAAGTCCCAGGCATTATCCCAGACCTACCGAAGCTGAACCCACATTCTCACAAGACCGCATGGGTGATGAGGGGACACACTGCAGTCTGAGAGTTACCGTCCTACAGTCCCGCAGGTTGATTCCAGGTCAGGTCTATACATCTGGCCATCTGCATCTGGCTAGGTTGCTGTAGCTCTGTGGATTGGCCAGTAGTTCTGGCTCTAGTGTGGATGGGCAGGGTGAGTGGGGACCCTATTCATAGACCATAAAGAGTTTTCTTCTCCAGTCATTGCTCTGTTCCCAACTCTCTAGACACTTCTGCTAAAATGCTCCTCCTCATGTTGAATTAATTCTGTAAAACTGTTTTGCTAACATGGTTAAAGTTCAAAAGGCATTCCCAATGAGCTGCTTTGTGAAAAGGGAGAGTGATGCCTATCTTCCGTCCCCTTGGACAGGCATCTCAGCATGTCTCTGGCGTCATTATGGAGCAAAAGGCAGAGCCTGCAGCAGACTGGAGAAGGTTGGGGGATGTAGGAGGTGGACAGGACCTTGGGGAACATACAGCTCCTTCCTCTCACCTTACAACAGGCAGGGGGAAGTGGAGGGGATGGTTAGTGAATTTGTGAGGTCACACAGTGAGCTGGTGCAAGAGATGAAATGGGAACCTCCCGAGGTTCTTACAGTGGGTGGCCACGCCTGGCTGCGCACTTTGCAGGGCGTCACAGTCACTTTGTCATCACCCCAGAACAAGTGTAGAGTACTCAGGCAGATTTAGCCATTCTTTAGCCTCTTTTCATATAGAGATTTTTGATTTATCTGAAAGGAAATCAGATCTGAGATCATAAGTTGAATCCACATATATGAAAATCAAATGAATGCTCATAAATCATGTGAAGCACCATCTACTCCAGCTGCCCATCAAAAAGGTGGGTCCCCCTGTGACATTCCTGCATGGTCAATGCCTGGCCTTGAGCACCTCCGGAAAGGGGAGATTATTCAGATGGGATAACCCTGCTGTGAGGCTATGCGCTCCATGGATCCATTCTCGCCTTCTGTTCAGTTGAAATATGCCTCTCGTTACTTACACTAGCCTAAAATGCGTATCAAAAGTACAAGCAATTACATATCAAACATGCTTGCCAACAGCAAATGTCTTCATCCAGAGAGAGCCAGGGGCCAGGAGATCAATTCAGGCGGGCGTGTAAGTGGAAAACTGGGTGAAACACGGCAGGAACTGGGTGGGAGGAAGGAATATTGGGGTGGGGATGAGCTTGGATCAACTAGAGGGAGAACTAACGTGGCATATTCGGGGAATGTAAGGATTCCCAGTAAAAAAGATTCACGTGGCCTCGGAAGTCTCTAAAATCTGTCGTTTATAACCCCTAGTAGGTGGGTGCTTTGTATTTCTCAAGCAGTAGAAGAATAGCATAGCATAAGGAGTGTATGAAGGTGGTAGTGGGGGGGCGGTGGAGAGATTTCTGGTTTTACGTCTTAAGTTTGGAGTGACAGCCAAGATTCTTAAAATACACGGGCACGGCGCGCCCTCTTGTGCCTGATTGGAGCCGGTGCAGCTCTGTAAAAGCGAGCATTGCGGCGCTAAGGGAGCTGCCCGTGGTGCGTCCCAGAACCTTAGACCAGAGGTGATTTCCAGGGTTGTCTGCGTCCTCCTCGCTGGAGGGAAGAGGGTCAAGGGCCTAGACAGCAGGAGTCATTGAGCACGGGTAGAAGCCAGGTCTCTAAACTTCAAAAGCGTGTTGCCTTTTATATTATTATTTCATTTTCACTCCGGCACAGGCTAATGACTGAAACATATTCCTTTCTTTGTCACTGGTTTACACAAGGACCTGCTTACTCCATTGCTCATTTTCTTTTATCCTCAGTCTCCGCTGTAGTCCCTGCACACATGCAGTGTGTCTGTTGTGTTGCTGTGTTTGTGTGTCCAGTGTGGAAAGCATGTAGATGTTCAGCTGTTTTAATGGGGCAACGCAGGTGATACTGGGTTGGGTGTCTCCTCGTTCCCGTGTTTTCTCTCAGCCCCATGTTTATTAGATCGTCCGGGCGGCTGTACGCACCTTGAGTTCATTGCGCACAGCCACGGTGGCGTGCTTGGTGCGTCCACACCCCTGCTTCGTGTGCACCTCAAGTATGTCTGTCCAGTCCCCTTCTCTACACAACACTGCAACAGACATCTTTGCAGATTCCCACTTCAGGACGCAGATAATATTTGGGGGCTGAGATCGACTCAGAAGTGAAATTGCTAGGTCATAGCAATGTAATTTACTCAGTCTAAGAGCTACCAGATTCCTCCCTAGAATCGCAGCTTCCGTAAGGTTTCTTATGTTTTCTGTATCCCCTCCAACTCTTGCCATTATCCAGCTTTCCAGTTTTTCCCAGCAAATTATATGTGAAGCGCTTTTATTCCACTTTCTGATTCTTTTAGTCTGTATTTATCTGAGTATTTTTTTTCTGTGGCCGGTAGATAGGCATTTGCGTTGTATGTTTAAATTGTCTGTTTGCATCTTTTGCCTATATTCCGATAGGAGTCTTTTCTTTTTCTTATTGATTTGAAGATTTTCTTTGAAAAAACAAAGTATTCAACCCTTGGTGTTTTTATGCATTACAAGTGTCTTCTCCCAATGAGTTGACTGTTAACATATTTCTTGTGCTTCCTTCATTGAATAGAAATTCTTAATTCTGTCATCCTCAGTCATCATTTTTCCTTGTGCTTTTTGCTTTTGAAGTTATTTATAGTAATTAAAAAAATTCTTACCGAGTTCTAGTTCACAAAGAGAAGCTCTGACATTTCCCTTTATTGATTTTATAATTTCACTTTTCACATTACAGTCTTAAAATTGTATAGAATCCAGTTTTACAAGCGTCATTAGGTAGGAATCTTGCTTTATTTTACTCTTGACTTCAGATTGCTTTCCACTTCCCACTCAGAAAGGTATCACACCGAGCCCACGGGGAAAATGAGGGCAGGGCTGGAAAGCTTGAACCTGACTCCGTGTGATGAGCTCCCAGTCACGGGGCAATCTCAGCACTTGTTCCTCAGGTTGATGGGGCACAGACTTCTTCCAGATTCCCTTGGCCAAACCCAGCCCTCCTGATATCCAGGCAGGGTTGAGTTCTAAATGAGCTCACAGAGCCATAAGCAAAGCTCAGAAGTCCACCTCGTCCGATTTCCCTAGCGTCACTCTAAAGAACCACGACCCAGAAAGAGTGATACTCTCTGTTGCAGAATTCCCTCAAGGACAAGGCATCAGCCACCTGCAGTTGGTAGTCTAGATAGGGGGCAGCAAAATAAGACTGGTGTGCTACCTCCTGCCCCACTGCCAACCATCACTAACTGATCACAAAGTAGTCACCCACACTAGCTCTACTAGAAATCAATCAACTGTAATCTTTTTGTCTGGGCCTTCACCTGCTTGGCAGAGAAGAACCAGTTGAGATGAGTCTTTTGGAATACAGAATATTCCTAATGGGGTCAGGAGGTACATGTTTCACGCTGCTCCATCACCAGCCTGCTGACCGGCTGGAGAGTCACTTAGCTTCTCTGAGCCTCCGCATCTTCATGATGATGATGATGATGACAATGATGAGGTTGATGATGGCTTGCATTCACACATGATTCTATGGGGGGGTGTCTCATTTGAGACTTGTGACAGTGCTCTGAGGAGTCTTTCTGTGTTACAGAGGAGGAAGCCAGCCAAGTGGGAGAATCAAGCCTGGACCGCTGCTTGCGTTTGCATGACGTTCACAGCCACTTCTGGCCTAGAATTCTACAGTCTTGTATAACATCTCCTCTTGAAGCCTTACTTTCCTCACATCTTAAATGGAACCCCATATGCAGGGACATTTTTCTTTGCAGGTGGAAGTGGGTGGTCTGAGTGAACCATTGCAGAATAGAGCCTTACAGTGGAGGAATGCCAACAATTCATCCCAGACATCACCTGCCTCTCAAAACCTGAGGAATTCAGCTAGAAAAGTGTTTGGAATAGGGAAGGGGGACAAACTATTTAGAAAAGTTAATATAGAATTAGACAGAAGTAACCAATTTGTTTTCCAAAGGTATGCATGCATTGCCTTGAAAGCGTGTCTACAAAATATTAAGTAAATAAAGTACAAAATAATATATATCCCACCACCCTATTGTATAAAAAAACAAAAAAGTGTACAGATTTTTATATATGTTTATATAAAAAATAACAAACCAAGAGTAAGTTATGGAAGAATATACAACGTCTTTCTAAAATTCTAAAAATTAGTAATACCAATGTACACGGGAGAGGGAGAGACTATGGATTTTACATTAGATATTTTATATTCTTTAAGTCATCCCAAATAACAGATATTAGGTTTATCATTCAAATAACTGAATAAAAAGGAAAAAAAATACAAGCCGGTTGGAATTTGGGTGGAGGTTTGATTGCTATAGATTCCTTCTTGTTTCCACACCGACTTAGGAATCCAAGAGCCCAGACTTTGGCAGGACCAAGGTCCCCTAGGCCTAGGTCTCCTGCTCTCTGTGTGCAGCTCCCCAAGTTAAAGAGTGCCTCAGAGATGGGGGAAGTGGGAGAATCAGGTGTCCTGGGCTGGCTCAGAAGAATTTCTTCCTCTTGATTAAATTGTCAGATCCCTCCCCAGAGCAGATGGATCATGCTTTTTCCTGGCCAAGACTTTTCTTGGGGGGCCAGGTGTGAGAGGCATCACTGCCAGTATAACTGTCCCTGTGTGCACATGGCAGTGTCCAGCTTCAGAGCAGAGCCCCTGCAGCAAAGCATCAGTCAGCGTCGAACTGCTTCCCGGCAGTGTCCCCACCGCTCATCCCCCAGAGCCCTTGGGAAATGGCCTCCTTTCTCTAGAAAGTTGTCAGAAGAATGCAGAGATTCTCCTGCTGCAGGGCCTTGTCCCAGGGAAAGGCCTCATTGAGGAGAAGTCTCTGAGACCCAGCGCGCTCTGTCCTGGTTTTGTCTTTGGAGAAACATGCCTCCCGTTTGGCCTCATAATGAATGAAAGGCTGGTGAGCACATAGCAGGTTGCCAAACCATTCCTGACAATGCCATAGAAATACTGATCCTACAGCCACCTCTGATATCTGTCAGTGACAATATTTTGCACTCTTGCAGCTACTTTAAGGGGGTATGGGGAGGAGGTAAGCCTTGTCTACTACTCAGTCTGTGACAAAATGCAGCTGCGCTGACAGGGCAGGGTGGGGACGCATGAGAGCCTGACGTCCACTGCACGCACACTTTCTTTCTGCTCTCTGCTCTCCTGTCCCCCAGTACTTGCTCTAGGTACCACTTCCAGGTGAGCCGAGGATGCCTGCGAGAAAGTATGATGGTGGACGGACAGGGGTGGGCGTGATTCTGTGCATGATTATTTAACTTTGCTTCTCATTACTGACAACTTTTGAAATGGGGCTGAGAGATGTGGCTTCTGATAGCTCTGTTTCCACCTATAGCAGCATTTTAAAGCTTAGACGTCTGTGTAACAAAGGGATTAGATAATGACGCCTGATTATGGAGAGGGCTGGATTTAACGTTCTCATTGTATTTTTGCAAGAATAAATAAAAAATTAGATTAAGAACAAGAATATCCTGCCTCTCACGACCTGTGAACCAAAGCTTCACATAGGATCCCGGGGGCAAGAGCCCTGACTAGCTGGTGGGCATCCTTTACTCTCCCCAGGCCTCGGCTGCCATCCTTCTGGAAGCCAACCTCAAGGACCTCTGAAGTCTGGCCTGGAAAGTCTGCATATTCTCCCACCACAGGCTAAGGGTTTATACTTTCTTCTCCCTCTAAAAGGAGCTGGAACACACAGCAGCAGATTGTCATCAACTAATACCAGAGTATGCTTACATAGAGGTACTAAAACTCTTAGCCTCCTGGCAGCCAAAGTAAGGAGAGGGGCCACTGCTTTACTAGAGCAAGAGGAACAAAATTTCTTACTTGGGAAGGACTTTAGAAGTCTTCTGGTCCAGCTCATATATGATACACAAACCTCAGATATAATATCTGAATCCAGACGTCAGGGAAGAAAAGTAGCTCTTTTACTTGGTGGTTTTAGAAAAATAAAAGATTATCATTTGAAATGAGCTCTAGAAAGATATAGATGTTTCAAGTAGATTTACATATTGAAAGAAAGAAATGTGGATTGACTTATTCTGTATGGCCCCAAGGGCTCTGTAAAGATTGAACAAGCTATCTCGGCAAATAATGAATGAGATTCCCATTACTGGAGTCACTCATGTAGAGAATGGATGGCGTGGAATGGAAGATGGATTAATATTGAAGAATATACGTTCTGGAATAAGTCAAACTGGTTTCCAACCCAGGCTGTGCTATTTACCACTTGCGTGACCTTGGGCCAGTATTCTAAGCCTTTTTCTTTATTCACAAACACGTATGGTAATTTGTTGCTCTTCTCTTAAGGGGTCTTGTGAGTATTCAGTGAGCTAACATATATAAAGTACATAGCCATGTATCTGGGTGAATAAATAGTAACTGTTTATTGCATTTGTTTATAATAACTTGGCAAAAGCATTGTTGATGGTTAGGATGTCAAGACCAGCAGGTACTTCATATCCCTGGCAACACGGTGACTTCGCATTCACTGCCTATTTACTGAGAGCCTGTCGTGTGGCAGGCTCAGGTCTGCACATGGCGAACTCAGGGCTAAATGGAGCTGAGGTAACTCTCACCCCCAAGGAGCCTGCGGTCTAGTTTCTACGGCCGGCATCGTCAATGGCAGGTCCAGTTCTGACTTCAGCTTTGGTTTCTACGGCTGGCATTGTCAATGGCAGGACAAGTTCTGACTTCAGCTTTAGAATGGTGCTGAGAACTGCCCTCAGCTCCCTGTCCTGGGTTTCCGCGGTTGGAGTACTGCTAGGAGAGCCCTTTGGCACTGCCCCTCTTCAGTCCCGCCGGTCCATGGAAATCCACCATTCCCAGCACCTGCTACACCCTTACTTACACCAGTTCTGTCCTTTCATTCCAGCCAATGCTGCCATGGTGAGCTCCTCGCAGATGCAAACCGAGAGCGCCTCACCTGGGCTGCACCAGGGCTTGACTGGTGCCTGAAGGAAACTTGGGAGTGCTCAGGTGTTAACCAGAGTCTGAGATCGTTAAGAACCCATGACTAACGGGGGAAGCAGAAATGGAGGATGTGTTCTTCCCCCTCCGTCCCTCAGGCAGGTAACTCTGAGGTGTATCTTACATGGTTCCTCAGAAGGCTGCTCAGGACTGAGCCTCACTTGAACCTCAGCTTCACTGTGGTGACTCGCTCAAGAGCTCTCTCTGTGCTGGCTTCCTCCTTCCACGTCTCACCGTCCCTTTCTCTCACACCAGTTACCCAGGGTTGCTTCCAAAATAATCTGTCTTCACACCAACCCTTGTCTCAGGCAATGTTCTCCTGGCTGAGACGTGCTGCCTCAGTAAAACCAGTGTCACAAGACTCAGTCAAAGCCTCTACTGAATCTCTATCACTGACTCTTGAGTACTTAGAGTCCCCGTGTGTTTGTTGGAGGGATGTGCAGTGGTGCACAAATCCAAGCCCACCAGCACACCTGTCCCTGATTACTCAGCACTCACTGTTTGTCTCCTCCCTAGACCAGCACTGCACTCAGAGTCAACCGAACTCCTCTCCAACACATAGCACACTCTCCTCCTCTAACTGGTGGAATAGTGCCGAAAGACATTTCATACTTGATAGACTTAGTTCACATCTGGTCATCAAGCTGTCCCTAGAGGTGAATAAGGCAGGTTTGAGGATGCATTTCCCTTTGGGTGTTATCCCAAAGGTATGAGTCAGAGGTTCATTCATTTGTTTTAGTTAACCATATCTAGATTTTCTGTTTTCTCTTTCTAACTGCTTTTACTCCTCTTACAACTTACGGGGGAATTATGCTGTCATTGCCTTTGAGTTATTTTAAATGTTTAGTCTCACTTATTTTCTCAAATGCAAAGTTCTTCAATAGCATTTGGAGCGATTGTCACAGTAGGTTTATTTTTAAATTGAGACATAATTCACATGCCATAAAATTCATCATTTTGAAGCATGCAGTTTAGTAGTTTTTAGTATATTCCCAAGGTTATGCACCCATCACCCCTATTGAATTCTAGAATATTTTCATGGCCATTAAAGAAACCAGTACTCATTAGTGGTCTCTCCCCATCCCACCCTCCAGTAGGTGGTTTTTAACTTCCCATCGCATAACTTCATATGGCCCATCCCAGTCTGAGTACTGTAAACAAGTGCACGATGATCCTTTGGGAATCACTTAGGAGCAATTCGTGGTACGGGTCCTTCCTGCACATGCAGGCCTGACTTCACTACTGCTAACTCCGTGACTCTGGGCAAGCATTTTATCCTTTCTAAGCCCAGTTCACATTTATACAATAGGAGGATTGGGCGATATCAGGAAGATTTGCTCTTGGATTTGCAGGATTTTAGGAATAAAAGTACAGGAGGCCCATGAGTGCTCAGTACTCAAAATTTGGAATGAATGTTTGTAGCTGCAGTTTTGTTTGTTTGTTTGTTTTTTGGAGAAGACACCAAATATTTAGCTAAACTATAAAAGGGCCTAAAACTCTCTCCATCACTTTTAAAAATGAGCAACTAATAGGCCACACAAGAAAGTACTTGTTCCACTTCTAACCTCTCAGTATGATCTACATTTACATTTGGGAAAATTGGGTTTCTGGGAGTGACTTGCCCACATCATTCAACAGGTAGTGCTAGCACACAGGCGTGTGTCTGACTCCTGGGCCAGTGATTTTTCCTTAAGCCCCTGCTATTCCTTTGACAAAATTTGCACTTTGGAATCAGAAAAATCTTCAAGACTCATTTACACATCTAAATATACAACTATGTCTCAAACATAGAAAACCACTCAATATATTGTACTTTTTACATCATTCCACTTGTGAGAAAGGGTCTCATCTATATGTTTTACAAAATCACACCCACCACACACCCAAATTTTGCAAAACCCTTTTGCTAAGCTAGTAAGAAACACACACACACACACACACACACACACACACACGGATGTCATTTCTATGCTGAGTTCCTTGAAGCACAACAGAGCCTTTGCCTGTCCACATCTATCTCACTGAGCTTGGATAGGGCAAAGCCGTCATCTTTGATGAGCTGCCTGTCTTAGCCAGTACCTGCCTCACCCCAACCTAGTATATTTTATTTTAATAGATGAGACATATCTGGTCTTATTTAAGAACATCCTCTCATTGGAGCCTCTAAGAACGTACCCTGCAGGGAGATCACATTCTCTCTCCCGAGCTCCCTCTGTAGGTGAATGTCCAGATCCATCTCAATGGCTGGGCAAGGCCTTGCCTGGCTTGCTGGAGAAGGATGTGTCCTGTGTCTCAGAAGATTGAAGGCTGCCACTAAGTTTGCAGAAACATATTTGAGCTCAGGGTATGAACTCTCCTGCCCACCTGTGGTCCTGACAGAGTCTGAGGAACCAACATCGCTTGACCCCCAGCCCCTGCTCCTTTGTCTTTATCCCTGGTACAATTTTCATTCATTTCAGCTGCCTGCCCAGACCACCCAGCCAGTATGAACTCTGGCAATGGGAACTAATTATAATATTAGCTTAGACACAACATAATTATAAAGAAAACTGCTAATAAACAACTTGGATTTATGCATTCCAAAAATCACCTAAATAGTTTAAGTTGCACCTTCTTTGGAATTAGACACACCGTTGCGTTACCTCTCTTCATAGGCTCTGAAAGTAGGGAGTGAGGGCTTGTAGCCAGTCCCCTTCGTCCATAGGCAAGAGAATTGTGGGCCCGCCTCTGGCCATCACATTCCTGGGTGGAACTCAGCATTCACTTTCTCCCAAGAGATGCTGGGTTAGAGATTGTGAAATCTTGAGCCTAAAGGGACCAAGGCGGGAGAATTTACCAACTAGCAGAAGAAGGGCCAAGGGGGTTCCAGGAGCTTTAGACAGAACAGGGACAAGCGGTGAAGCACAGAAAATTGACATTGGAAGTTGCCTGTTTGAAAGACACGACAGCCTTTGCTTGCTGCAGAGCTAATTATTATGCAAATTTATGCTAATAAACTCTGCCTTGCATGTTGTTGAGAAGCTGCCTTTTCCCGTTAACATAGCTGTAATGAGAGGTAAATTTGTAATGCAGATGCCCGAGGTAATATATCCTAAATCACTTTATGGTGGAACGGACTCTCGCCCCACCCGACACAAATGTCAATTTAAATTAGTTTTTGCTTTGCATATTTATTGAAGCTTTATTTATTGTTAATATGTACTAAGGACACCAACGAAACAGCCCCCACTACTTGTTAGAAGTGGAATTTAGCAGGGAGCTGGGGATTGGCGTTTGCTCATCAGGAGATCCTAGAGTTTTTTCTTCTCCCAGCCAGAGCCACAGCATCAGCTTGGATGGTGCCAGAATCGTTCACGTGTCTCCCTCCTCCTCTGAGCTGGCTCTCAAATTAGACTCGGCAATGAAAGAGCAATTCTATCATAATTATTATATGGCGTTCCTAAGAGTTGATGGTCTTTGTCACCTCTGCCTTTGTGTTTGTGATACCACCCAGGCTTGCAGAAACATGCCCAGGAAATGGGAGTGCTGTTGAGACAATGCCATTTGTCCCCTTTGGAAACTTGTGCACACACACATGCTCTCACACACTCCTATACATGTTTTAGGGCACACATGTAGTTTCAAGCCCCATTTGCATTCACATTTGTGTAGTTGCACACACACCCTTTATTTTGATAGTGTCTTACACATCGTTCAGGGGTGGCTTCACTCAGGTTCGAACACGCACAAATCGCCACTTGCCCCTTCACCCCAGCTATGGTCTTGTGTGTAACTGCAACTCTTCTGTGAATAGGAGAGGATGGCACTTGGACTTGGAAAAGTTCTTCCAAGCAATTCTGAGATGAACCTTCGAAAACAGCACTAAACCATGAGTAATTTTGTTTCTAGTTTGCATTCTGTCACTTAAATAAATAAATAAATAAGTGCCTACCATGTATCTGGCAAAATGTTAAGAATTTTCTTGCATGGTTTCATGGTTTCATTTTCACTTATAAATAGTTCAGTTTAGGTGTATATTATTATCCCCATTTTGGAGATGGGAAGACTGAGGCTCTGCAAGTTTAAATAACTTACCCAGGGTTAATCCACTTATTCCACATAGCAAGTAAAATTCAAGCGTTCTTTTTACTACACCATTGTTTCTTCACTAGTGTCTCAGTAAATCTGAGTTTGAGTTTCTTCTACAATTTAAGATGTTAGATCTGATCCATCTAGCTCCAAATTATGACATTCTGTGATAATGTAAGTAACTCTCTCCTGATTCTGTTTGCCTCTTTGCATCTCTCACTGTGAACTGAGTTTAAGCTAGTCACTTGCTTTAGGATTCTTGAGCGATTCCACCTACCTCTTTGGTATGTGTAGGTTTCTCCTAGGGCACCTTGACCCTTAACCATTTTGTCTGACACTAGTATGGAAAAAATGAGTCTGTGAAGAACTGAGGCTAACCCAACCAAGTAAGATGTCAACCAGATGTGCTAACTTATGCATACATATATTCAGGGAATGCCAAAATATCTGTCTGCTGAAAAAATCTCCAGCATTTATGTGTCAAGGACCTAGAGTTTTCCTCGTTAGTATAACTCCTTTGAACCCAGTTACCCTGACATGCCCTCCTGTGAACATGTAAATTCACATTACATGAAGCAACATATCAACTGTTTGTACCAGCTAATTCTCGAGCACGTGTTTTGTGCATACCAGAACCTAAACAGGGGGGCGATGAGAGAACAGAGCACATGAATTTTGATGAAGAATGTATTGGAAGAAGCGGCAGCGTCCCCACTGCTCACAAGACAGGCTGAGAGCCGGCCTTCCACTTTACCATTTGGGCATAGACTTCTGCTGGCAGAAATCTCCCATAAATAAATGAAATTCTAGTGAATGAGGATTTTCTTCTGATCTACTAAGGAAAAAAAGTAGAGTTTAAGGGCTTCTTCATCTCCCCATGGCCACACCCACCATACCCCAATTCTAAGCTCTATTCCCAATAAACCAGAATGCCTGGGATTCTACTTCAGAAGGGCAGTGTTTTGGCTTAAGGAAATACACTAGGTTGTGATACTGAGCCTGGAATAAAAATACCATCTGTCAGTATCAATCTTTGCTGCTTTAAAATAAATACACTTATTAGATCAATTTTGGTTGGAACAGTGTGCTGAGAAAAGGCCTAAGAAGAAGCATATAAATAAATTCATTATTATTGTTAAAATTTAAAATAAAACATGAAAATACTGCAAATATAGAGAAGAAAATAGCAATGATCCATAACTGCACCCTCAAAGATAACCATCCTTCAGACCTCCCTAGATACCATGGGGCTGACTTGCTAAAACTTTGCACAAATATCTGATAAGCATTTTCCCCCGTGGAGGTAATTTTGAAAGGGAGGTTGGACAGCATTTTACTGTGGGGGTAGGCAGACCTGGGCATGAGCCCTGTCAGGGATGAGGGATGACATCCCTGATCCTGCGGGGAGAGGCAATGGCATACGGAGGGCCAGTGAAAGAGGCAACAAGAAGCTTCAAGACACTAACTTCATCCACCTGGCCACTTTGCCCGGGTGGACTTTGGGCATCAGGAAGTGTTTTATGCCATTGAGTGAAGACATCTTCTCCCATTGGATGTGTTTATGCCTCGGTAAAATAAGAAAGCCAGGCTAGTGCAGCTCTAAAGTTCCCTTCAGCCTATGGTTTGTTCCCCTTGAAGGAGGAGTTGAAGTTCTGCTTGCCCTGAGTCCTCTCAAGGATTCAGCCAGGGTTGAGCATGAGCTCCCTGATTCAGAAGTTCCTCATTTCAACCCCCAGAGGAGTCCCACAGAGCAAGTATTGTCTGTTCTAGCACTCCGAGTAGTGCCAGTGGCTCCTTTAACAATGAAGAGTGATTGGCAGTGGGAGGAGCCTGGAGTCTGGATTTGGAAGACCCTTTTCAAATCCAAGCCACACCCTTTACTTATTGCAGATCTCTGAGCAAATGACAGTGACTTAATCTCCTAGAGCCTCAGTTTCTTCATCTGGAAAATGGCACTAATCACACATCTTCAATAGATTGTTGTGAGAATGTGTGGCTGCGTATGGAAGTGCTCTGCAAACTTAAGCACGTTATGCCATAAGGGAGCAACAGGGAAAGAGTCAGAACTGAGGGATTCCTTCGCAGCAGTTTTCATGGCTTATTGTTACTTTTCTATTTTATTTTTATAGTGGTTTTACCTTTTAGATAACTTTCACAGTTATTATCTCAATACAACTTCACCAGCCTGGTGTGGTGGCTCACATCTGTAATCCCAACAGTTTGGGAGGCTGAGGAGTGTGAATCACCTGAGGTCAGGAGTCCGAGACCAGCATGGCCAACACTGTGAAACCCTGTCTCCACTAAAAATACAAAAAAAATATGCTGGGTATGGTGGCACATGCCTGTAATCCCAGCTACTTGAGAGGCTGAGGTAGGAGAATAGTTTGAACCCAGGAGGCGGAGGTCGCAATAAGCTGAGATCAAATCACTGCACTCCAGCCTGGGCAACAGAGTGAGACTCCATCTCAAAAAAACAAAACAAAACAAAAACAAACAACAACTTCACAGGGACATGGGAGACAGAACACGAGGTGGCAGCCTCATATGACAGATGATTTGAGCCTCAAGGTCTTCCAATGACTTGTACCAGGACATAGAATGACTTAGTTGTTGCTGGATACTGTAGTCAGAACTGGGAATTGGATTTCACCTGGCATAATAAAAATATTGCAGGACTCAAGTCAGGACCAGAGTTTGGTTCCTTGAACTAACAAGGAACCTCCTTCAAGTCCTGGTACTCTCCCCAGACCTTGGTAATCTCTTCTATGAAAGGGGAGGTTGGAGGAGAGGGTGGGGCGAGACTGGCATTTTTTTTAAGGCGTCTTCAGCATTGCTGGTCCATTACTCTGAGAGCTGAAGTAATGTTTCTGCAATTGGAGAAGTGGCTGTGGTTTACATTCCTAGTCTGTTAACTGGTTGTAGAGTTGATTTCCTCTGCAAGGGGAGTGGCCATTGGCAGGAATGGACATGGGGCAAGCCAGGGTCCCACTCCCTTATCCACCCAGGCCATGGCTCCTCTTTGGCAGGCAGAGGTGGGCAGGGTGCTGCTGGCCTGAGGGTCCTGGGCAGGCAGCTCTGTTCTAGCACTCTAAGGATATCAGATGTTGCGGGCACCAAGGTTCTCAGGCCCACAGAGGATGGCGTTTCTCATGTCAGGAGGGGATCGAATGAAGGCGTGTGCACTCCCGGGAGGGAGGAGAGTCACAGGAAAGAGGTGCGGACAGGCAGGATGGAGCAGCACGTGTTGTAGTGGGATTCAGTAGTGTGATGGGTGGAGCCGGGAGAGGAGGGAGCTTCGGACAAGGGAACGTTGGCAGTAAGTGTGCGCAGCAGCAGGAGCCTCGGGTGCTTGTGGGTCTGTGCACATTCTGGCCTAAATGACCCAGGCAGTGTCTCAGCTTTAACTCTGCAGGTGTTCAAGTCCCATCCAGTGAATCCAAGCGAGGCCCCCTGTCCACACGGAGGAGATATCCCAGGGCAAGGCTGACAGAAGGCCTTTGAGGTCCCAGTTACGTGTCTGGGTAGACAAATGTGAGACTGTCCCAAACCAGAGAGCACTGCCGTGAGGTTTGCCGCACGTGCCCGCTAGAGCCACCTGTGTCCACTGTACTGAGGGAAAGAAGCGATGCCCTTCCTACACACGGGAAATATCGTGTAGCAACGGCTTGTTCACAGTCCTTGCTGGGCTCTGGGGCACATTTGTCTCCAGGCAGCGCCTTGGAGACGACCCATCTCCGAAGCAAGTCTGGCTAGGGGGCAGGTGCCTCTGCCCTGGAGCACAGGCAGTGGCGGGGTGTGCATCTCCAACCCCGGGGGCCAAGTCATCAGCACCACTTCCGGAGCCATGGCTCCTTCTGACCTTGTTCCCTTGGTGGGCATCTACACACACGGTTTAGAAGTGCCCTTTCCGGGGCTGATCCTGCTCCCGGAGGCCCCAGTGAAGCAGCCCAGCCCAGGCTCAGCACAGAGATGGATTTTCCAAGGCTCTGGGCCGCTTTCCTCCTGCGGGACTTCATGCTCGTCCAGGTCCGGCTCTCACAGGGGTCCTGGGGCTTCAGGCACCAGACTGAACCGTTTCCTCTGCACCGTGCTTTCCTCCGGGTGAGGCCACCAGGCACCTCGTCAGGGACACCGTTTCTTCCACTCACCCCACCCTGGCCCCTGACAGGTCCCCTCTCCCTCCTTGTTTTATTTTTCTCCTTTTCTCATCCAGATTACACACGTACTTTATGTGTATATCTTGTATGTATCCTGTCCACCTGCTGGATGCAACGTAAGCTCCGTGGCGGGGACCTTCGTGTTGTTCAATGTCCTATCGTTAGCACATGCCAGGCTTCCAGGAAACGTTTCCAGTAAATGAATAAAGCCTTACATTCACTGCCTGCCTGCCCCGGGCCAGGCCACGTGGCTGCAGAGGCAGAGGAGGCAGAGGAGACCTCAGCCTTCCCTTTCCTTCAGGCTCGCGAAGGCCTGAGCTCTTCCTCACACTTCCCCTCCGGCCCGGCCCGGAAGTCCCATTCCCGGATCCTTCACCGAGGCCAGTCCCACCCGGACAAGAATTCAGGAAGCACAGTCCCCCTCCCGGGGCAATCTAGCACGAGGAAGGGGCAAACACCCAAGGTGGCCCTGGAGTGGCCCCTGAGGACGCCAGCGACAGTCTCTGGTGGGACCAGCTGGCCATGCCTTCTCCCATTTGACCCTCCGCCCGGTCCGCTGCCACAGATCAACTGTTGACACAGCTACCAGGGAAAGGGGCGTTTGTCCACCTGAATGCTCCCTGCTGAGGAGCTCTGCCCAGGGGCCTCAGCCCGGAAGGCGGCCAGGTGGGTTGCAGTACCAGGGTCTGCCCACCAAGGGGAGACAAAGCTCCATAAATGAGAACAGAAGCTGTGCCGGCGGCATCAGTTACCCTGCGGCGTCTGGGAACCGCGTTGGGTTGCGCTGGGGTCGCTAGTGGGCCGGCGTTCCGCTCCTTCCCTCCCTCTGCTGGGCTCCGCTCCACCCTTCACTCAGCCTCCTCTGGATCGGCGCCACCTCCTTCCTTTGGTCAGCCCCCTTCACCTACAATAGGCCCCAATACAAGGGCCTTGAGGAAACAGTTTTGTGTTTTTTTGTTTTGTGGTTAAAAAAAGAAAGAAAGAAAATTAAAGCCGTATCTTCCAGCCCTGTCTGCAACTGACACATTCAAGTGATCAATCCCGGCTCACAGCCCGTTTCACAAAAACACCCATGAAGTCTTTCTCAATTCAGGAGTGGCTTTGAATATCTAGCTGGTATTAATAATCACCAACTGGGGCTGGGCTCGGTGGCTCACACCTGTAATTCCAGCATTTTGGGAGGCCAAGGTGGGTGGATCACCTGAGGTCAGGAGTTCGAGACCAGCCTGGTTAACATGGTGAAACTTCGTCTCTACTAAAAATACAAAAATTACCGGGGCTTGGGGGTGGGCACCTGTAATTCCAGCTACTCAGGAGCTGAGGCAGGAGAATGGCCTGAATCTGGGAGGCAGAGGTTGTAGTGAGCCAAGATCAAGCCATTGCACTCCAGCCTGGGTGACAATAGCAAAACTCTGTCCAAAAAAAAAAAAAAAAAAAAAAAAAAATCACCAACTGCTCTGTAAATGACCTTTTCTGACCATGAGACTGAATAAAACCTTGCAGCAGATTAATAGGACCCAAAGTCATCCTTCACATCCTGTAAAAATAAGTACGAAGGCGGCTGCTTCACAGTCTGAAGTGCAGGCACACCACTGCGGAGCCCACGAAATGTGGCTCCCTGGGACCTTTTCTAAGAGCACAATGTGGCTTTCCTCCTTTCTGACCCCATGGGAAGCTGTCTAGTCTGTTGGGTTTAAGAAGGAGACAGGAGGCTGGAAAAGGCATCCCTGAGGGCTAGCCGTGGCCCAGGGGACCAGCCCTCTGGTTGCTTCTCTCCGCCATTGTATGACATGCGTCTGTTCTCACTCGGAGCCTGTACCACTCTGGGTAACTCTTATAGACTGGAGCCCCTAGAAAGAGATAGGAAGGGACAGAATACGAACTGAACTTACACTGCCAAGGCTGGTCTCTGGACTGACCGATAGAACTCACAGCACGTGCTGAGACAATGACTGGCCCCCGGCCATGGGAGGCACTGGACAGGCACAAGGAGGATGCGGCTGTCTTTACAGACAGTGGTGTCTTGCAGGGGTGCCTCAGATCAGTCCCCAGAGCTGCATCTGCCGGCTGGCTGCATGCAGCGGTGCTGGAGCAAGGCAGAGGCTACTGTGGAGTACAGCTTGGCAAGGCAGAGGCTCAGGGGTGGGAATGATGCTTGGGTCCAGTGATCAGGATTGGGATCAATGACAGAGTTGCTGAGGCAGCCCTAAACCCCAGCTGGAACAGGAGATGGAAGCTGAACTGGCAGCAAGGGTGGTCAGTGGGGTCTCCAAGGATGCCGCTCAGGCAGTCTTGGGTGTGGTGACGCATTTAATCTACAAGTAGGGCTCAGAAGACCTCATCTATAGGGAAAGGAGGGATGAAGAGTTGGAATCTAAGCAGGGTGCAACGTTCTGAGCCAAGACCTTTACCAAAATCCTTGACATTAAACTGGAAACTAATGTTTTATGAGCAAGGAGGACTCTTGAGCCTCGGTTCTATTAAATGATATCATTTGCAAATTAAAAATGTTTGGAAAACTACTCAGCAGTATGTGTCAATAGTGGTGATGCCAGTCAGCATCGAGCAGAAAAGGCTCGAGAAGACACTGATTTTCCCTACATGCAGGTGGTAAAAGGACCTGAGAGATTTAAGATAAGAAAGTGCAGCAGGGAGTCACGGACTTCCTTTCACTCGGGTCTGTCCAGTCTGGCAGAGGCAAGGACAGGTATCTGGGGTGAGAAATTTAGAATCACATTTGCGGTGGGGTCTGGTGTTACGGGTGGAGTCTGATGCAAGCGGCTCCTGTGCTTTCCTCCCTGACACTGTGGACTCTTTGTGGAAACTTGCAGCTTTGAGCATAATTGAGATTAGCACAACATACACCCTTGGAATGACACAGAGCTTAGGCCAGGCTAACAGTTTCATTAGGAAAGGTGTCTTTACACCCAGTGCTAGGAAATTTATTCTAAAACCAAAGTTGGTGTCACCTTTTGCAGCTAAACAAGACCCTATGCCCCCTTCCAATGGGCTTCCTCAAAAGTTTCCATGAAATTCTCAAACTTTTCAGCCCCCACCCCCACCTCAATTTCTGTTTCATGTCCCATTTATGCATGCACTTAAGTGTGCTTGGATGGAAAACATAAAAGAAATGGAACTGAGGGCCCTGTCTAATTTCACTTGCGGAAAAGTTTTTGAAAGAAGAGGTGAGAAGATCCCTTTTGCATAGCACATTAAAATAAATTATGGAGAACTTCTCCCTTCCAGCTAAGGAGATGGTCAAGATGAGAGGATAAATCTTTAAAAGAATAATGTTTTCAAAATCAGGTTTCTTGCCCTCAATCCTTTGATGTATGAGTGTGAGACTAGGTAGGACATGTGGTGAAATATACATGAGACCTCGGAAGAGAATAGCAGAGTGGAGAAAATATTAGTGTTTACATCAAAACTCAATTGGAACACTCATTTCAAGGTGATAGTTTATTATGTTGAATGCAATTTAGTCCCACAAGGATATTTCCTTTCCATCTCCAGGGCTCTTCTCATGCCTGCAGCCCTATCCCCACTTCCCACTTCCCTTCTCCCCATATCCAGATGTGAGGAAGCAAAATGCATCCACTGCGGAATTAGTTCTTTGTGACTGCAGGCTTTGCAGACTGTAAAGGAAAGGAAGAGGAAGAGGTAGAATCCTTTGGACTCTGCCAATAGTTCCCTAGCTTTTTGGAGACGTAGACAGTTTTAAACAGAGAAGAAATTAACACAAAGGATTATCTTCTTGCAGTCAACCAAAATGATCGGCTTCAAACAAAACTGTCATTCTTCTTGGGTGTGGTGATACACTCTTGGAATCCTAGCACTTTGGGAGGCTCAGGCAGGAGGACTGCTTAAACCCAGGAGTTCAAGACCAGCCTGAGCAACATAGGGACACCCCCCAACACTAAAAATAAACATAAAAATAAAATCAAACAAAAACTATTATCCTTTTTCTTTCTTTAGCTCGCATCCCTCTTAGACACACTTCAAGGAAATTCAACTACAGCAAAAGTTAAGTGGAGGCAAAAGTGATCTTGTTGAGGAGGGCAAACTTGGAAAAGCAGCCTCTGCAGCCCTGGAGGCAATGGGCCCACTGGCTGATGCCCACGTGGGGTTCGGTGAGCCTGTCATCTCTGCATGCAGCCAGCTGCCCAGTCAGCAGCGTTTAGCCAGGGGCTGCTGTGTGCAGCGTTCCCAGCCCTCCAGGTGGGCTTGACTTCTAAGTTGCTCTAAGGCTTTCTCAGCACCCTTCAGGATAAGCGTAGAATCTTGAATGAGGCACCTGCCTTCCCAATAAGAGGCCTGTTTTCTCACCTGGCAGGTCCTGTCATGCACCCACAGTAGGAGCAGGGACCTGGGGAGCCAAGGCCTGGCAGTTGCCCCTCCCCTCCACACCCTGCCTGCACCTGCTGTCTCTCTCTGACCTTAGGGGTGACTTTGTCCTGAGCGTGGGACAGACAGGTCTGAGCCTAGACTGGCATGCAGGCACTGAGGTGTGTTTTAAGGGTGGAGAACTGCCTTCTACATGTGACTATATGTAACAGCATGTGGCTATTGTGTCAGAAGCTTATATTTTAGATGTTCTGCTGGTACAGTGCTCAGTGAAAATGAAGGACAGAGGGAATCATTCCCTTCTAACAGCTTCTGTGTTCTCTCTCTTTACACCAGTAGTAAATACTCTTCCTGAATTAGAAGCTTAGAAGCTGTGAATCCTGAGGGGATGGGGAGAAGGAGGTAGAGGGGGAGGGAGAGGGAGAGGAAGAAGGAGAGGGAGAGGGAGAGGAGAATAAGATTTGGAAGTGACCTAAAAAATCCTTTATTCTAATTCCATATTTTGAAGTTTAGTAGCATGAGATCCAAGAAAGGAATGGCCTTAAAATATTTTATGGAAAGTCTGTGGCAAATCTAGAATTTGAAATCCTGTCTTTTGACTGAACGTCACCACAGATCTCACTAGAAAAGATGGAGTATCAAAAGCTGTAAAGATAATAGTAGCTGATTAAAGTTTTCCAAAATTCTATTCTTTACCTGAAAGCTCACATTTGAACACTGGCAGTGGATACTGTGAGTTGGTTTCCATGAAGCAACTGACTAATTTCATTCCCTTTTGAGAAAATGGCTGCCAAGTACCCAAGTCTAATAACAACAGATTGTCCGTCCTTCTTTCAAGCACATATTGTGCTCCATGAAAACAGCGGCTAGCTCAGCTTGCAACTCAAATGAAAGAATGTTTTCTTGAGACAATTACACTACTTCATTGTGCAGCAGAATTGTTTTGGGTGAGCCTTCCATCTCACCATGCAAAGTTTTAAAAATTTGTACTCAAGATTTGAAATATAATAAAATCAAGTGTTTCTTTGTTTAATGAGGGCATTCTTAAGTGAAACTGGCCTTTGGGTTTCCCTGCGCGCCTGCGGAGGTGAAGAGTGCAGTGACTACTCATGCAATGGGCTATGTGCGCTTGGGTTGTCCATGGCTGAGGCTCCTGCTGTCTTACCCACCACTGCTTTTGCACCATCAGTGCAAATATCAACACAGTGAAGAAGGCAAATAATGTCCTAATGTTATCCTGACAATAGTTCTGACCTCTCTAAAAGGTCTTGGGCAGTCTCAGAGATTTGTGGGTGACATTCTGAGAACCACCAGATTAAAGAATCAGCAGATCCTTTGAATACCAAGGCTCTGGGACCAGAAACCCTTTAGATGTCTTCCTTGAGCTTTATCTGTAAGATAAGAAATGTCAAGGTGGCAATAGAATTCTAGATAGGTCCCTAGTACTGGTCTGGGCTATTACTGCCTTGACCTCTGAATGATACAACACAAAATCCATAGTTCGGACCGTGGAGTCAGCCTGCTGGAAATCCACAAGGTAGTCCTGGAGGAAAATTTGATTTGTTTCAACGACAAAAGATAAAGGTCCTTGCAAAGTTACCATAAGCCTGAAGCTTAGAGCAAAGTTTCCCTAGAATTCTCATTTCCTGGTTTAGTTACAACCCCAGTGGCGGCGGCCTAGGTCAGTGAGGCTGCCGCAAGCTTGGCACCTTCCCTGCGGGCATCTTCACACGTCAGGCTTCATTTTTCTCCTGAAGAGCAAGTTGCTTCTATCTATTGACTGTAAAGTCATCTTGCCAGATTATTTTTATCTTTAAAATACTTAGGTTATATATAGACTCTGAGCAGTTGATGTTAAGCTGGGCAAAAAGTATAAATGAGACTACTGGCCTCTACTGGGAAGTGCCGAGAAGCACAGAAGAGAAGCGAAAACACAGGCGCGGGGAGCCGCGCTCACTACCTGATTTAGCCAGCGCGCTCCGAAATGCCTGGTCCCTCCAGAGCTGCCCCGATGGGAGCGGGACCAGCTGCTTTCTGATACTCTAGGCTCTAGGAGGTGCACCATAAAACAGAAGTGGACACAGGGAGAGAGTCCCTAACTGGTCGAGGAGTGGGTGGCATGCTCGATGTGACACCTGCCCACCCCATTTGTCTGGGCTCTTGCTGGAATCCCCATGTCTCTGTGTGTATCAGGATGCTCACCGTGTGCCCCCACCCCAGCCTGCAAACATGCGAACACACCATGCTCTCCTGCATCTTTGATGCTGTTCGTACCTGGAATTGCTCTCCTTTTGCCACCTTCTTTCTGGGGAACTTCACTCATCCTTTAAATTCCACGTCGTATGTCACCTCCTCTCGGTGATTTCTTTCCTTAAGTCTTTATGCAACCAAGGAAGACTCAACCCTTCCTCCTCGTCTGTGGTTTGATAACTTTAATAATGCTACTTTCAAACATTTGTCACATTATATTATAGTTCATTATTTGCCTGGCTTTACCACTCGGTTTAAAATTCTCCAAGAGCTTTACAAATGTAAACAAGCTCTGTGTCAGGTACTGGCCAGGAGCTGGAAATATATTGAGTAAAATAGACATAGCTCTAGCCCCGGAGGTATTCCTAGTCTAGTGCGGAAGGCAGATAATGCACTAGTAAAAATAAAGTATATCATGATGTGTTCTAAAGAAAATAGATGTACAGGGTTAGAAAAGATAGGGTGTTTAATTAATTTTTTATATTGCAAACATCCGGAACATTGTCTCTGGCACTGCAGGAGTTCACACATTTTTGCCTGGTGCCCCTCATTGTGCCCCTGAGAGTACTAAGGACTTGAGAGGGTCATGCAGAAAACCCAGTGGATTGAACAGAAGGATGTGCAATGAAGGGACGATGACAGAGGTGTGGGCAGAGTTCACAGGACACATGTGATGGTGACTAGCAACAGTGGGAGTCATTTCTGTCCTTTGAAAAAAGGGCAAATAGCAGACCAGTTGCTAGGGACAGGGGTGAGCTATAGCTTTGCAAGTGGAGCTGCCTGAGAGGAGCTGGGTGATAGGACCTCAAATTCTGTCCTCCACCTCCCATGTCCCACTGGAGAATTCTATTGGCCACACCCACCCAGAAGCAGAAGGCAAGGGAAGCTGGGGTGGTGGTGTCTGCAGACGGCAGAGTTTCCAAGGCACAGCGCAGGACAGGAAGGGCAGAGACTGGAACTGGACAATCAGTTGAAGAGCTGCCAGCTGACCCAGTTAAGGGAGTGGGCCCCAAATCCAGCAGCCTTTGGGCTTGGACAATTCTGAATCAAACCCCCATGCCAATCTATCATCTACATTGGCCCTCCTGGCGACAGAGGTTATGTAAGACGTATTCCCTTAGACTCTGGAGCCAAGTATTTCACATGTGATCCTGCCTACCTACATCTAAGGAACAGAACCCCAGTCAAATAAAATTAAAGACAAAGGATAAAAGAGTAAGCGACCTAGCTGGGCACAGCAGCTCACGCCTGTAATCCCAGCACTTTGGGAGGCCAAGGCGGGCGGATCACCTGAGGTCGGGAGTTCGAGACCAGCCTGACCAACGTGGAGAAACCCCGTCTCTACTAAAAAATACAAAATTAGCCGGGTGTGGTGGTGCATGCCTGTAATCCCGGCTACTCGGGAGGCTGAGGCAGGAGAATCACTTGAACCCGGGAGGTGGAGGTTGCGGTGAGCCAAGATTTCATCATTGCACTCCAGCCTGGGCAACAAGAGCAAAATTCCGTCTTAAAAAAAAAAAAAAAAAAAAAAAAGCCACCTAATGTCTCTCCCCTCGAGGAGTTGTGAATCTGTTTCACGAAGAAAACAATGTCCATGAATGAGATTTTACACTTACAGAACCATTCATAGTGATTAAAAATTAATATAAAACCATCTGAGTACTGCACATGCTTGAGGGCTTGGCAGAGATTAAGTGTGATTAGAATCAGGCTGAATTAATCAGGTAATAACATCGTAGATGTAAGATAAAGTTCAGTTAAACTGAGTTTGGAGGAATGTTGCTTCACCTGTAAAAATAGACTTTCTTCCCCAGACTTTTAATTTTGGGGAATTCTGAAATAACTAGTTAATTTCACAGTAGATTTAAATGTGTCCTGGTTTATTTTGGTTTTCACAAAAAGAGACATTCTCTCCACGATTAGAGATTTACTGAATCTGGGGAGAGATTTAGCATTGATCTGGCTTACCTGATTGATTTCCAATTCCCCAGAGACTCTAAGCAGGTATGGATTCAGATGTTTATGCGGCTAATCATTCTGTATTCATGTTCACTGAGCCTGTCTTAGTCACTCATTTTTCCTTTTAGGGCCACACAGTAGTTTATGAAATTACAATCAGTTTTACATCAGATGTTTAGGAATGACCACGGATGACTTTTTATTAGATACCACATATAGAATAACAATCATTTATAAATCATTCTCTGTCCCCCTCCATCTCCCAGTTTGTTTTGCTTCTCTTCCTCCCAATCCATGATAACTGGGCTTTTTGAGTCATTTGAACACCAAGTATTTAAATATTCTCTCTTTTACATGCAGGCAGCATTGTACGATAGAGGCAGCTCCCTCATGGGGTCTCACCACTTGGAAGTATCATGGAGGCAGCATTGTACAGTAGAGGCGGCTCCCTCATGGGGTCTCACCACTTGGAAGTATCATGGAGGCAGCATTGTACAGTAGAGGTGGCTCCTTCATGGGGTTTCACCACTTGGAAGTATCATGGAGGCAGCATTGTACAGTAGAGGCGGCTGCTTCATGGGGTCTCGCCACTTGGAAGTATGTTTCTCAACTTCAAGTCTCCACACTAGGCTGAGAAGAGGCAGTTGGACTCTCCAAGTCTTTATGAGGAGAGAGCAGACTCAGAAGTGTCCCCACTTCTGATGGTTAAATCAGAATCATCTTTGCCTGTTGATTTTAAATTCCTGTAAGTGTTTCATCTATGCCCCTGTGATGATGTGCCCAAGCAGTAAAGGCAGACAACAAATAGATGAAGTTAATGAGAAGCCTCTGTGAGGAGCAGCCCTGGGAGAGCAGTGTTCCAGGCAAAAGTAACAGCAGCAACAAACGCTCTGAGCCTGGTTCCAGTGTGGCACTTCTGGAGACTCCTGGTACATACCGAGTGTGGCTGGGGTACAGTGACAAGGGGCAGACAAGGAGATGGAGTCTGCAAGTGACTGTTAGAAAAGGGTGCACGTGCCACATATGACATAAATACCACCTGACATTTTTAAGAAGTTTGGGTTTGATGACAGGTATAATAGAAAGCCACCAGAGGTTTTGAGGTGACAGAAGTATGAGCTGATCTATCAACGTGTAAGAGGGCCAACATGATTAGAGCAGGGCCAGTCGGAGCCTGCTGCAGTGGTCCTATGCCTGGACTCAGGTGGGAAAGGTGGGGAAAAAGAGATAGACTCATATTCGGAATAAACCTGAAGCCAGAGCCTACAGTGCCTGCTGAAGGGTGACCAGGAAAAGAGAAGAATCAAATATGACATCTAGGTTTTAGCCTAAGAAAGTAAGAACGGTAATGGTGTTTACCGAGATTGAGACCCCAGGAAAGGGAGTAGATTTCAGGGGAAGAGAGTGGTGGTGAAAAGGAAAAGTCAGTTTTGTTCATTATGCATATTTAAGGGCGCTGTTGGACATCCAAGTGAAGTTGCCGTGCGGATGGTTAGATTGAAGGACTTGAGAAGAGGGATTGGGAATAGAGATGTGTATCCCAAAGCCATTAGGAATGAGTGGTTTTCCTGGGCATGAACTCAGTGAGATGATGCAGGGAGGGAGAGCTGATCTGGATGAGGAGGAACAACCAGCCAAGACTGAGACAGACGATGGAGGGTAGGTCGAAGAAAAGCCTGGAGCGTGCTTTCCCAGAAGCCAGTTGAGAAAAGTGCTTCAAGAGGAAGAAGGAGTCATCTGTGCTAAAAGGCACTGAATAGAATAAGAGGAAATTTAATCATTGTTTTTTTGCATGGGGGAATTCCTAGGTGATCTTGACAATAGCAATTTCAATAGCAAAATGGGAACAGAGCCTGACTGGAGTGGATGGAAACCAGGGGACAGAAAGTAAAAAGTGCAAATCAGAGAGCATATGTGATCTTTTACAAAGAGCTTTGTTGTGAAAGGGAGCAGAGAAACAAGGCAGTTACAAGAGGGAAGGGCATGGAGCCAAGAGAGGGTTTGGGATGTTTATGATGATGATTATGATAATGACCGTGATCATCGTAATCACAATGCGTACCATGCGTTGAGGGCTTACCATGTGCCAGGCACTGTGCCAAGAAGTCTCCATCATGAGCTCAAGGCATTTTTCAGCAAACCTAGAAAGAAGGCTCTGACATTATCACCAGTGTAGAGGTGAAAGAACTAAGGATCAGGGCCCCAAATCTGGTGAATGATGAACTGGGAGTCCAACTGAGATGTGTCGTAAACACAGCAGATGGAGATGTTCCCATTCAAAGGCCAGCTGAAAATGAATGAAATTCTTAACTGTTGTTAGTCAAGACCTATTGTGGTTGCAATGGATAGAATACTACCTCAAAATGACTCAAGGGAGTGAAAAAGTAAGGGAGGTTTAATTCAGGTATCTCAAAAGTCTCTAAGAAGATCTGACTTCAGAATAACTGGATTCAGGGGCTCAAATGGTGTAATTAGGATCCTCTCCATCCCTGGGCTCAGTCCTCTGCTTTCCACTCTGTTGCCTTTAGTCTTGGGCAGGTTCCCCTTGTGCTGGCATCTAGCAGATCATGGCTCACTTCCAACCATTTGGAAAATCCAGGAGTCAAAGTCTCATGTGGCTGGGTGGCTCTTATTGCTTGACTTTGGCCACCTGCTCATCTGGGAAACAATCACTATCCCCAAGGACACACGGTGTTCTCAATGGGACTGACCCACATGCCTGCCTCCAGAGCCAGCAGAACTGATCTGGACATAGAGGTTGCTCTCTAAAGGCAACATCCAGGTGCCACGGACAAAAGAAGGGACACTGGGCTGGCTGTGAAGGGCAGATGTCCACTAAAGTATGAAGCACGAGGATATGAAGTTTCCTGCAGACAGTGTCAAGGTATGCTTCCCAGCATTCTGCCCAAATACAAGCTCTATGAGGGCAGTGACCTTTTTAGTCCTGTTCATCAAGTATAGTTTCTAGCACAGTGACAGGCACACCGTAGGCTCAGGTTAAAAAATATGTTTATTGAATAATGGAGTGACCTCAAATGATTATTCTATAATGCTGGTCTATTTCACTTGATTTAGTTACTGGTTATTTTAATTTTAGCTGGAGAGCTCTTCCTGTATTTGAAACTCATCATTATTCATCCTAACTATAATTCTCCAACTCTCCAAAACCCTTAGTTTATTTGGAAATACTTAATGCCCTACTCATCAGAACAGTGTTTTTGGTGTTATTTTATTCAAAGGGGGAAAAAAACTACCTTAGTGTAAAATCTTCAAATCTCTTTGTGATGTCCCCTGAGGGTATGAACCTGGTGGTTTAGCCAGAATTGAAATCCCCACAAATTCTAAGGAGGCTTTGCTTTGTTGAACCCCTGGGGGTTTATCTCCTCCCCGCTGACTCTGTAAGGTGAGGCAGAGCTCTGGGGAAAGACAGGTGCATGACAAAAGCTGTTTGGGGTATATTTGCTTCTGATACTGAAGTGCCTGCGGCAGAGCTGTCCATCTGGAAAATGCAGGCTCGGGCGGTGGAGAGAGGAACACCACACAATCCTTGTACAGGATTTGAAATGTTGTCTTGTGTGCGGTGTCAGTGGGAGGATGCTGAAGGGCTTGGGCTGCCTAGAAGACATTTGAGCTTCGTGTTATGGTTGTGGGGAGAGGCTTACAAGAAAAAATACAGAATGCCAGTCTCGTCCTATGTCGACATGATGCCTTCTTTCCCAATGGTCATCAAGAGATAGCCATGTGCTGCTGGGGAGATGCGTGAACCAAGGAGTAGGGCAGGCAAGTGAGAATGGTAGAGGGCTAAAAAAAAAAAACAAAACAAAAAGCCAGCAAAACCTCCTGGAAGGCATGCAGAAGAGAAGCATAGTGTAGTGAATACCCTGAACAGGAAGGGGTGCTTTAACGATGAAGCTCAGGGGCTGCAGCCCTGGACTGTCTGGGCGCAAACTCCAACTTCTTCACTCTTCCTTTTTTCAGTTGGGGGACTTCAGGCAAGATGCAGATCATCTGTGTCTCAGTTCCCCTATTGGTAAAATACGGGTAATAAAATAGTACTACTTCACAGACGCTAGACACCCGTTGATATATTTAAAGCATTTTAAACAGTGCTCGGCACAGAGAAATCAATATGTGTAGGTTTGTTTCCATTGTTATTAGTCTGAATGGGAAAAAGATGGGAATGTAAGTCTGAGTGTGCATGGGAGAAGTTATGAGCTTTGGTCTGAATATTCAGAGGGCATAAGCTTTTAGAGGGGTGTGTGTGTGTGTGTGTATGTGCACACATGGAGGAGGGACAGGAGGAGGCAAGGCTGGTCTGAGATGGATCTCTTCTGGCTGTATGCAAAATATTTTAACATTCTGGGGACAGAGAGCACCTGTTGGGTGTCTCGCAAGTTTGAGAAGAGCAATTGCTCTGAAGTCAGAAATGGAATTAATGTCATGGAAAGAAGCAGAGGCTGATGTGAATAATTAAGCCTCCTAATGAGAGCATTAATATTTCCCCAATAGATTGATTTAGTGTTTCTTTCTCTGGGATTGTTGCACAAACTTACCTGAGCTGGCCATCTATCTTGATTGTTCAGGACAAAATGCACTGGAAAAAAAAATAGAAGAAGAAGAAGCTGGTAGACCATTTAGTTTTACACTGCAATGTGAAACTAAATCCTAAGAAGGGAGGCCTACATCCAGGAAATGGTGAGCCCATGGCATGGTCCTGAGTGGTAGGACATGGAAATTAGGACTCCAGAACAAGTCCTCACTGGGCTCCACCTCATTATTCCTTATTGATTTTTACATCATAAATTGGCTCAGTTCATCAGACCACTCCCCCGGCATGTAATGTGCCAGATGCTTGTGTCTTCCAAATGGACTTGGAAACTGAGGTCAACTTTTCTTTAACCATAAGAATACCTGTGGGTAGAAATAATTTGCTCATTACAAGCAAGCTCATTACATGGACAAGCAAGGTAGGATGTGTCTCTGCCAGGGTTCAAGCAGAGTAGCACAATCAGAAGAAGGTGTATGTGTATATGAATAAAGTTACTGCAAGGAATGGTTTACCCATTGCAGATGATGGTTACACAAGACCAAAGTTCTTAGGGTGGATAGTCAGGAGAAGAAGATCATGAACAAACTAGAAACCAGTAGGCAGGAGCTAAAACTGAGTGTCTAAAGGTGGCAGCCAGGAAGGAAGGATTGGAAGAAGGAGAGCTGTGCTGGCCCAGGGGCTGTTTAGAATCTCTCCCTCAGGGAAGGGCTAAGCTCATTTACAGACTCTCAACTTGTTAAGTCATGCCCACAGAAGACAATCTCCCTTTCGATTAATTTAAAGTCAACTGGTGAGGGATTTCCACCATAGCTACAAAATCCTTGCACAGGAGCACCTAGATCAGCGTTTGACTCAATAACTGAGAGAAGAGGCATGCATGCTAGAGCGGCAGCTACTGCCCTCCCACCCTCCCGAGGGGGTCTCCCCTGCATCCCAGCTAACTGGAAATACACTAGAATGTGGATTCTGGGGGCTGCCGTTCAGCCTAGCTGAGCTGACACACAAAAAAGTCCTCATAGATGGCGAGCACAGCACGGGAGTGAAACCAGCTTTCAGGAGGACTCTGTCCTGCACGGTGATGGGTTACAAATCAGATTATAAGACTGCCCATATTTATCACACTCTATGTACACCTCATGTCATTGACATTAGCACTTCACATTTACATGCAATTTCATGAATTCCAAGCATTTCCTCATCTGCAATCAACTTCTCTTTTGTTTTGCTTTGCTTTGGACTTTCTAACATTCAAATAGATGTGATGGGTATTATTCTTCCTCATTTTACAGACGGAGACACGAAGGGCCATAGAAGTCAGGTTGCTTACTGAAAGGTCACGTGATTAGTGTGCGGGAGGTCAGGTGTGTCAGATCTTCCAATTCCAAGTGCAGGGCTCACTCCACTACCCCAGGCTGCCCACGATAAGAGGCAGCTTGCTCAGTAGACAGACCGTTCTCTTCCCTGGTGAAAATTCCGGTTGCCACTGAGTCTTCTAAAGCAGTAGGAGGTGACCTGAACAGGTTATGTTCAGATTATGGCTGTGGCCTTCTCTTGCTGATGCATAAGTTCCTTTTTATGTAATTAATAGTCTTGGAAATCTGAAAATCACATAGAATCCAATGTTATGCTCACAGGAAGTTCCATATTTGAAGGAAAACCGCTAGATTGTAAGCCCTACAAGGGCAGGGATATTTGTGCCGTTTCCTGCTGTATCCATAGTGCTAAGAGTGAAGTCTGCCACATAGCAGGTTTTTGGTAAATATTTTTGCGTAAATAGTACTGCTTAATGAAGTTGCTAATCTTGAATCAATGGAAAACATTTATCTGTTATTGAGCTTTTGTAAAGTAAGATCGACTAGACTTTCAAACCGACTGAATTTATTCATGATACTAGCTTGCTTGGCACTTTATGGTCAAAATGCACATTATGTACACTGGCGTTCTGGGAAACATGTCCTAAATACCTTCAAAGAGCCATAGCTTGAGTAATTCAGGAGAAGACAGAGTTCTAGACCTTAATCTTGAAAGACAGTGTCTCTCTGGGGCATAACAGCAAAGCATCTCTCTGTATCAGCTCTATCTAGTACTGTATAGTTCTTTCTTCTGGGGTATCTTGTCAGTAAGAACCATGAGCCCATAGAAAAAAAATGTTTTATTGTTTTATTTCTAAGTAAGTAAGTGCCACAGACAAAGAGAGACTTTCATCTCTTCTCAAGGCGACACAAAGTCACAAGATCAATTAACCTGCAATACGCTGAGAACTGCTCTTTATCCAGTAGGTGCTCTCTGTCTATTTAGAGCATGTAGTTTCTGGCGCTAAGTGGTATGATGAGTTGTCTGCATTCTCACACGGGGTTTTAGACGTCTCTCCCGATGCAGTCAGTAGTCCTTGTGACGGGCAATGGAGCACAGTGGTTAATCAGAACTGCTCTCTAGTCTGTCTGCTTGTATTTGAAACTCAATGCTACTATTTGTCTATTGAGTTAATGCACGCCTGTGTCTCAGTTTCTTCTCTGAAAAGATGGAGATAATAAGAGTACATGCCTCATGGGATTGTTGTAAAAATTAAAATGCATTAATTATGCAAAGCTCCTATGAAATTCCCTGGCCTAGGACAAGTTTTTTGTAAGTATTAGTAGGGGAGTTAGCATCCCGTATGGAATCAGAAGGACTTTCCATCTGGGGAAGCCGTGCATGTGTCTTACCCCCTTCCTCAAGCCTGATCAGAGTGTCTGGGCAGGGTGGGGCAGGAGGGCAGTGGGCACTGTGGCCTTGGGCCTCCAGGAATCCTCAGTTTCTGGACAAGGACAAATAGGGCAGAAACCCTCTCACAGTCCGCTGGCCATAGCATATGCCACATAGAAATGGAGGGCGTCTGGCTCTCAGAGGAAGCCTGGCTAACATCTCCCAGGGGATTCTTCACATTCAGAATTCAGACAAATTGCTGCTTTTTAATTAACAGAGCCCCAACAACTCTGTTATCTGTCTTCTCATGAATCTGTTTTCTCTCAAATCCTTTCTCCTTTTCCCACCCTGTCTGCTTCTGAGCTGTAATCTTTCAAGCCGCTCCCTGAGGAGTGGGCTGGGGAAGGAAGCGGCAGAGAGATGGAGGAGGGGTGGAGAAGTGTAGCCGGAGTGATGGATGGCCAGTGACCCACGGCCAGCAGTCACCGGCCTCTGTGTACAGCTGCGGGAGACCTCAGCTGGAGCATGTGGGCCGCAGCGCCATCCACAGCTGGGTGTTATTAAAGAGCCGGCAGAATTCCCTGACAGAAACAAGTGGAAGAAGCATTCAGGAATGGATCCCAAATACCCCATTAATTTAAGTTTAACAGGACAGTTATTGAATAATAAATAACAACCGAATCAAGGAAACATATTTATCAAAGACTTATGCCCAGATAATGCAATTGCGGCTACACCAGTTGAGAAGCCGTAGTATGAATAGCTGCATCACGGTGAAGAAATGCCCCCAGTGACTGTCTGAATGAACTCAGAGGAACACTCATGGGTCTTGTCCTGCCAACCCTCTGGGGTTTCCCCTAAAAGTGGCATGTGCTGCTCAGGCTGAGGCAGCCCCATCTGTGGAGAAGGTGACACACATTTCCACACTGGGCCACGTGAAGCCGTGTTCAGATTTTGTTCTCCTGAGCTTCCTCCATGAGGTCTGTGTGATGGAAATGCAAGATATGATCACCTTGTCTCAATCACCGTTTCAGATCTGACCTACAACTCTGTTTGAAGCATTCTCCGTTTCTAGAAAACAGCTTCTTTCCAGCTCCATTCCCAGCAGGGCACTATAAAATGGCTTTTGAAAAAAAAAAAATTGTAAAGTTAAAAATATCCCCTTCCACTCCCCTGCTCCTAACTTATTAGAACAACGCCTAAGGCAGCAGGGGTGTCATTGGCAGTTCTATTTGTGATGGGTCTGGAAGAGTTGATATGTTTATGAATATTTACATCTCCAAGAGGAGACTGCTGTAAGTAGATTTTTTAAAAAATCTGTAAATTTCCTTTTGTGGCATTAAAATGCTACAGCCCACAACATAGGCAGAGGAAAGAATGCAAGGGGGAGGGCAAAGTGAACCACAGTATGGACACCCCTAATCCTGTACTCTACAGAACTCCACATGCCAGGGGCTATGCAGGGAGGAATGTGGGCAAAGAGTTATCTGGTAAACGCCTGGAGTTGTGTTGTGTTCTCCCAGCTTCCTTTTTATATGATGCTCTCTGATGTTAGATGAAAAGCTCCTGGCATTGAAGTCTATCAGCAGACGACAAGGGGAGGGAGGCCGTGGCTCATTCCTGCAAGAGCAGACTGTAAGAATGGAGAGGGCAGAGGTCTGTGTGTCGGGCAGAAAGGGCGTCAGGATACGATGTTCTTTAGCAGACTGGCTACTCAGCAAATTTGATCATTAGTCATTTTCACACTGTCAAATATGAGCTACTGCTTCTTGTTTGTCTCCGTAAACACACTGCCTCCTTCCAAAGAACTTTAACATTTAAAATGCGGGAAAATTTTCAAAGGCATTGACCAAGTACAAAGTAGGTATGATGTTCTCCTCCTCAGCTTTCCCGGAGAATCTAGATAAGTCACTTGAAAACACACAGCAAGTCAAGAACTAAAGGGTGTACAGGTTCTCACATACTTCCCCAGGTCAAATCTCGGGCTGGTGTCTCCAGAGCGAGACAAAGGCAGAAACCTCAGCTTTCAGTAACAGCTCATGAGGGCGGAGAACAGGGCTGTCTTTCCTTTCCACAAGCCCCTTGCCGGTGAGCATCTTGTAGCTTCACGTGCTAAGCAGTAACTCCTACTGACTGTCAAGGACTTGGCTCACCTCTTGCTTGGCTACAGGCAGCCATCAGAAGCAGGTGACTATTGAGCCATTACAGTGCCCTAATTTGCAAGTTACTTTGAGAAGAAGCCTTCCCTTGGCAGGCTGTCTAACCATTATGAAGCTGTCTCCAGTAGGCAGTGTTGCGCACATCTCTCAGCTAATTTAGAGAAGCCCAGAGTAAATGTCTCTAACATGCTAGAAGATGCAGATATCACTGGATGCACACTGTTCAGTAGATGTGAAGCCCGATGACAGGTGATGCTCCTGACTGGGAGAGGGAAGAAGATGGCAGAGACCAGCTCACAGGGCAGAGCTTTCCAGCGGGGAGGCGGTGACCCACCTTGGCCGAGAGTGAAACCCTGACCCTTTATCGTCTATTTTAGAGAGACTGAATTTTCGTTTCTCCCTCTCCAATGATGGTGCTACATCACTGAGCAGCTGCCACTCCTTTTCAGAGCTCTGTCCAGAAGCCAGATACCTTGTGCTTTGGAAGGAATGAGAGGAAAACATCTGTGACTGTACATCCGGGGTGGGTGGGTCCCTTGTTTACTCAGCAAACTTGTATGAAGCACCTACTGCAATAGAACTATGTGAGGACCCTAGAGGAGGTCCTGAGAACATGTTTCCCTGGCTTGAAGGGCCTCCCATCTTCAGGAGGGTACAAAATGCAGACGTGAAATAATGATGTGACATGAATTAGAATCCATCCTGCCAGCAGGTGTGAAAGAATGCACCCCAAGCTTGGTGGAGGAATTGCTTAGGGAACCCCAGCTTTGGAGCAGAGCCGGGGTTATGTGTGAGGGGCAGGGATTGGGTCTCTTGGCTGGCTTCCTGGGCTTCTTCGACTGGGGATTTGAACCAGCTCTAGGACAGTAGCCAACTTTTTCCTCAAAGATGACTTTTGTGGATTCTGAAAAACGTGTTTATTCTTTTGCTTATAACCAAAGATGGGAAAGCGCTTGAGAGAGGAGAGGTTCCAGATCATCTTCTGAGATTCAGGGCTGGTCTTTAGTGTCCTCATTTGGAAATGAGAGACTGGTTTCTGGGGCCTGTCTTTCACCAGGGTTTCATGAATCTGTGACTGTTCACTACAGTTCTTTTGAACTGTAGAGTCTCGTTCCATATGCTCCCCAGTATGGAACGGACTTCCAAGAGCACAGGCTCCTGTCATTCTACCGGGATTCAAAGCCTGGCTCTGCTAATCACTAGCTCTGTGACCTGGGCAAGCTACTTCACCACTCTGTGCCTCAGTTTCCTCATTTATAAAGTATGAATCACCATAGTGCCTACTTCCTAGAATTGGGTGTGGATTGAAGGAAGTAACACATACAAGGTGTTTGGCTGAGAGTAAACATTCAATAAATATGGCTTCTTCTTAACCTCTGGCTGCTCGCCCTCGGCCTCTTTTTTGCATTCTTCCCTTGATGAGCTTTTAAAGACTAGTGTGACTCAGTCCTTTAAACTGGGCTAGCCGATTTCCCCTTCCTTCTTCACAATTTAGCCTCTCTCCTTAGTGAGCTTATCTATTCCCCTGTTCTCTGTTCCCCATGCTTAAAAGTCATGGCTTACAAAGCATTGCATGATCTGGCCATTGCTTATCTCCTTTCTTATTGTATTCCTACAGATATCCTTTGCCTCGAATCTCTACATTGACTATCTTTTACCCCTTTCTCTAGCTCCCACCTTCAGCAGAAGGATGCACGTGGATGTGCACCAATGCACACCCGTCTACACCCACGCACACCCATCCACACCCACATGTGCACACATGCAAGCACATGCACACACCCTCCTCGCCTGGCTTACTCCCACTGCTCTTTCTGACTTCATCTTAGACCTGGCTCCCTTGTGGAAGTCTTTGCTGATCCTCTCCGTAGGATAGCAAAGATCATAGCATTCAACACACAGGACACTAAGTATCTGGCCATATGTCAGCATCTCCCACAAGATGGTAAGCCTAGTGAGAACAGTTATTGTCTGCTGTGCCCCCCTCGATTCAGCATAGTGCCTGGCACCTGGAAGATCACCAATAAGTATTTATTTTAAGTGAATGTATGCACAAATGAATAAAGGTGTCAACAGATGAATTCCCTCTTGGATATACTCCTTTTGTTCAAAGTGTTTCTGGCTTGCAATTATTTGAGATGTATCTGCTATGAACGATTTGTCTGGCTTTATCTCATTATGTTTCTGTCCCCCTTTTTTTCCTGTGCTTTTCATCATGCACATAAAAGTAACCGCATGCAAGCACTCACAATTGGGAGCATCAATGGATGGACTAAAAATGCATGAGGAGGAAGGCTCTGCATGGGAAAGGGCTGATTCTGTTTGTCGGGATGCATGTTGTCTAATCCCGCACACACAAAGGCTGCAGACTGTGGCACAGGCCCTCCTAAAGCAATATCACAGTGAGGCTAGAAATCTATTTCCCTGGGTGTGCGCAGCTGCCACCTAACACTTTGGAGAACAGCAGGTGGTTCATGAAGAAGGCAGAAAGGGAAGGCTGGTTAATTTCAGAGCTGAGGAGCAGAGGTGCTGATGAGTGGAGCTCTTGGTCAGCCTGGCATCCTCAAAGGCGGAGGTAATGAGAAGAATGGCTCCTTAAGAATGGCTTGGTGGGGTTTCATATGTGCACTCTCACGATCAATTCCAGAGGAAATTTAGGCCAGTTTCAAGTCAAAATAGGATTTTTTTGAGCAGCCAGAACAGAAAACTGCACCTGGACCCACAATCCCAGCTGGGCTGTCTCTGCCTCTTGCATCCACCCTGGTAATAAAGATTCTCCAACAAGAGGAGAGTTGACGAGGTGGAAGATGGAAGGGAATCCATGTGTGGTTTGCTTGAGCCGACCTGGCCGCCCAGGGGTCCAAGTGTGTTTGTGCTGGGTAAGTCGACAGGGATGGCTGAAAAAATGTGGAAAGTGTCGCCTCTGAGACTTGCTGGGTGTCTGCAAGTGTTTTGCAGGAAATCTTTTCAGTGTGGAACTGCACGTGGGAGACTATTTTCTCTCTTAATCTCGTCCCCTAATTTTCTCCCTTGATAATTAAATTACAGTAGCAGGTTGATGCCAAAAATAGAGGGGGTGGCTCGGGTATCTTCAACATTAAATTTTGCCCATGACAGAAATATAACTTGGTTATACTGAGGCTTCTTGCTTCAGCGAGAAGCTAAGGTTTCCAGTGTTAACTTTGGCCGTTAAAGGCACCCTCCGATAACGTTTGGAAACTAGCCAGCATCTACCCCTGTGGTTCCCTGGAAGAACGTAACTGCAGAGCTAGCCTTGGGCAAAATCCAAAAGGAACAGGGTAATAGTTAACCTAGACCACTCACTAACAGTGTTACTCTGAGCTTCAGGAAGCCGGTGTGGGAACAGTGTTTGGGATTACAGTCCCTCCAACTAGCCTATTGGGAGAGTTGAGCAGTGGATTTCTGTGGATACAACACCAGCACTTCAATTCCCTACCCTACCGCACCGTTTGCGTCCCGCTCTGCCTCTCTGCTGCCCCATCTGTAAGGTGGTGGTCATGATGCGCCTAGCCGGCAGAACTGTCCAAAGACTGAGAATGCATCTGTCAAAGGGTTTATGCATCGTCCAGTGCTCCGTACATGAGGGCAGCGTGTTTATTTGCTTTTTCTTCACTCCATACACATGAGGCCATTCCTATCCATTAGGCTCCCAGGACCCTTTCTAATTAATTCTGGGAAAGGTTACTGCGTGTGGAGGGTGAGGGCTGGCCACGTGGGCGAGGCCCTCGGCATTCCTTGAACGCTGCAGCTGTGCAGTGCCAGGAGCCTGCCTTCATTAAATAGGAGCCGGGGCCTCTTGCGTTTCCGTGTCACATGCGACTGTGGGCCTAACGGTGGTGATTAGTCAGCGTCCAGCGAGGGAATAAGCAGGCTCCCTCCGCCCCCCAGCTCTGCATGGCATGCTGAGTGATGCATTCGATGAGGGGGATGGAAAGGTCATTTGCCAACAGGACTGGATATTGATCCCTGGAGCCAGGTCCTGGGATTTGGAGGCGACTCACAGCCCTTTCTGTGGAATACAAACAGTGTTACCTTCTTGAGGGCTCTAAGCACTCGGAGGGGCCAGAAAGGATGCTGTTCTTTGGGACTGGAGGGGCCTGAAGAAGACCTATATAGAGTGGTGTCAGAAATGCTGTGACTTCAAGGGAGTTTTGTCTTTTTAAATACATTCTTCCATCCTTTTCTATTCTTAATTCATAAAGCTGTATTCCCAGGGATGCAGTCCCATTGTGCTGATAGAAGATTCTTTGGATCAAGGCAACAACAGGGTATAGGATGTTTCCTTTGAAAAACATGAAAAAGTCATCTTAGATTTAAGAGAAAGGGTATATGTGACGCAGTTGCTGGAAGAGGCCAGGCTAGGATACTCGAAGATACAGGGCAGGTTGCCTTTCTCCTTTCCTGGAAGTTATTCCTCATCTACTTCTAGATGAAAGTGCTTACAGGCAACTGACAAGTGCAGAGAGACTGCAGAGGGTGGGAGAGGTGGCAGCGGCAACTACAGCGGAAAGAGAGGCAAATGCATTGAGAGGCAGCTCCCAGCCATAAGGTGTCACTGCTGTTTGAAAGTTGATTCAATCAATATTAATAACATGATACCACCACCGAAGATTTACTGATACATTGAACCCTTACTGTGGGCCAAAGCTGTAGCCAAGTGCTTTATAAGCATTATCTAATTTTATCCTCAGCAGCCCTAAGAAGTGGTGGCTGTTGTTTTTCTCATCACACAGATTAAAACCAAACATGCTCCCATGAGTAAGAATCCCAAATGGTGAAAGTCTAAGTAACTTTTCCAAGGTCAGAGCTAAAAAATGCTTGGGGATTAAGTAACAAGCAGAGATTTGAACTCAAACTCTCCAAAATAGTTAATCCTATTGTCAAGTTTTTCCCAGCAAACTTGCAGTATTTCTCAGCCTTTTATAGTCCAAGCCCCCATAAGCTTCCTGATTCCTTCCCTGCTGATCTCTACCAGGTAAGATGTTCTGTGTGGTTTTACATTCAGCTCTTTGTATTATGAAATCTACAGGTTTCATTGCTTTTAAACTGCACAAACCACTTCTCAGAGTGTTTGATGTGCTCCCCTGTACTTCACCCTTTCTCCTTCTCCCATCCTGGTGGTATTGACTTACATATTAATGCGAGAGCACTTACTGAGCTCCTACAGAGAGAGGCAGTCATATACATGCAGCTCTGAATGACTCACTGCCCCGCCCAAACAAGCAAGAGGACCCTCTCCTGTAGCAGGTAGTCATTCCTGATTGGGACAGGCCTGGAGGATGTCCTGCCACTTCTACACAAGGTGGATCCTGCCCCTCTTTCCAAATTCCTTCCAAGCCAAGTCCTCAGTAAAGCCCTTTTCAGACATCCAACCCTCCTCCTGACACATGCATGCAGGAATTAAATGAAAGCATCCCTATAGGGAAGTCATGGGCAATCAATTTGGAAGGACTGGAGGGGCCAGATGGGGAAAGGCTTTGACTCATAGGAAAAGAGTTTGACGCTTTGGATTGCTTTAACTAAAAGCAACAGGAAATGACTGAAGGTGTTTGAGGAAGAGAGCAGAGTTTTAGGGAGATGAGTGGAGGCTACAGGTTGTGGGGTAGGTGGGGTGAATGTTAGGAGTGAGCTTGAGAAGAACTGGAATAGCTCAGTCATGCAGTGGGAGGAGGAGGTGACGTGAGGCATTCTCAGAGGTGAAAATATTTTTATTTAAGGGGGTCAAATAGTGTGGTTCAAAAATGCCATAAAATTCAACACCTTTTATCCAGCATTCAAGATTAAGGAGTTGACTTGAGGATGACACTAGTTCTAGACATTTTCTGCTTGGTTGCCGAGGAGGTGAGGAAATAGAGAGTCTGCCCTCCCCCATCTTTTTTTTTTTTTTTTTTTTTTTTTGAGATGGAGTCTCGCACTGTCGCTCAGGCTGTAGTGCAGTGGTGTGATCTCGGCTCACTGTAACCTCCGCCTCCCGGGCTCAAGTAATTCTCCTGCCTCAGCCTCCCAAGTAGCTAGGATTACAGGTGCCCACCACCACGCCCAGCTAATATTTTGTATTTTTAGTAGAGATAGGGTTTCAGTATGTTGGCCAGGCTGGTCTCAAACTCCTGACCTCATGATGTGCCCACCTTGGCCTCCCAAAATTGCCCTCCCCCATCTTTCACATGAATGAGGAGCCTTGCTTTAGGTCTGCAACATCTGCCTGATGATTGGCAGTTCACACACAGATACACCCACCCATGATTGCCAAGAAGGACGTTTTGGCTGATGTCACTGGGATTCCTGAGCCACACCTCCCTGGTCCCAGCATCTGGGGAGCTTCCTGTAATGCCCACCTAGACATTGGGAATGCAAGTACCATCCACCCCCTGTTCATGTGTGCAGGATGACCACTATCCAATGGGTATACACTCCACTCTTCAAATGAGTGCAGGTGAGGGGACAGGGAGTGCACATAGCACCCTTCACTGTTCAGAGTTCGCCCAACCCAAGTGCCTCTGATCAGGGCTGGAGGGCTTTGGAAGGCATGAGGAGGCAAGAACTTGGGGGAAATGTAATAAATGTAAAAACTAGTCCTTGGTTCCCTATGCCCCTCCCGAGACCTGCTGAGGTTGTCTTGAGCACAGGGGTCCGGAGACAGAAGGAAACATGAGGGCAGGAGGTTGGCTCCTGCTGGAGCACACAGATGTTGCCTTACCTTTTCAGGGGCATAGATCTTAAGGCTAAGCTGTGGCAAGGATAAAGCCTATGATTTTTCCATCTCCCTGGCACTCCCCTGCCAACCCTCCGCCTGTGGAATGCACTCTGAAGGCACTGAAAAGGCCTTGGAGTTCTGAAATCTTAAAACACATGGATGAGAAAACAAGCCCCAGCCAGCATAGGAAGTGGGAATGGGGGCATTTGCCACTTTACTACTAACTGCTTTGAAAGAAAAGAGACAGGTGTGGGTCCCGCTGATTTCCGAAACTGTCACAGATGAGAAACAGCATGAGACGGCAGGACGCTTTGTAGCTCTCAGTCTGGCACCCTTGCCAAGATCACAGAGACTTGGGGGAGGAGTTGTTTCAACCAAAAACAGCAGCAGGGTTTTTTGTTTTTTGTTTTTTGTTTTTTTTTTTTTTGGCTACATAGAGGCAACAGTGAGTCAGAAGAATAAGAGGGGGATCAACCCTATTTCAACCAATTTTCATTTTTTAAAATCTTGGCTTGAACTCACCTTAGACAGCAGAGAGTTGTGGGATCATAACTCAGCCCTGCCACTTGTTAGCTGTGTGACCTTGGGATATGTACTTAACCTCTCTGTACAGCAGTTTTATCATCTGTAATGAGGGATAATAATGATCCCTATAAAATAGTTAAGTTATGCATTCTCTAATATCTCTGGGCTAGAGCCTGGTATTATATAATAACTCAATTTTAGTTGCCATTGTTTAGGAAAAAAATTAAAATAATGAATCTTTTTATATTTGTCAATCAATATTAATGACCATGGTCTCCTGACAGTCATAGCCCATGTTGGCTAACCAATAACCTTGAGGCAGGGAATTTATTACTTTTCCCACATTTTATAGATAAAGAAACCAAAGCCTAAAGGTGTTCTATAGGACTGTGAAAGGAAGGGTGAGGAAAAGCTAGGAGACGAGTGTCCCACCGGAGCTATAAGCAGCCCCAGAGAGACACTAAGACAGGAGCTGATTGGGACCAAAGGCATGGCCCACATGGAATGGCTGGGTATGGGAAGGGACAGACAGGGCCAGTGCCCAGGGCTTCCAAGTCTGCACCCAGAGCTCTCCCCACGCACTCGTTTCCCATGCATCCAGCCCTGCAGGCATCAGAAAGAGAGGTGGCCACCACCCTATTTGTAGAGATATGGGCCAAGAGTGGAAAGGTCTCTAAAATCCTTCTGCTAAAACTTGCAGTTTAACAAGGAAAGCGATTGCACATCCTCCTAGCGTGCATTCATTTGATGCTTAGGAGACCAGCACACTGAGTCTAAGGGGACCCTGATCTCAAGGACTTGGCTCCAAACAGCCAGAAGGGGCAAGAGTGTGAGAGACGCTCAGTTAGACTCACCCATTAAGATAAAAGGTTATCTTAATTCACACAAATTCTAACCATTTAAATCTTGGCCCTTTTTCTGCGTACGGAGAGTTTTATCCAGCATAGCACAGATGATGAGCTTGCTCTTCTTTGAAGGTAAGTGCTAATTGCAAGGTAACAGTGACCTTGCCAGCGCAAGAGGGTGATGAGTCAAAGACAGCTGGGTTCCCTTCTTTTTCTTCGGTAGGATCTGAATTTCCTACCCAGCAGCTGTGGACATCTAAAACTGACATTTGAGCTAAGTATAAATTTCACTCACTCTCTAAAAAGGTGGCAAAATGATCTCCTGTATAGGAGCTTGCACTTTACACTCTAGTCTAGCTCCAAGTAAAATATACTCCAGCTAGGTTACAAGAAGACAATCTTAAATTTAGGACATTAGAGGTCATTCTGACCCACCTCCTACCCAATGCAATAATCCACTTTGAAAGACTCTGCAGATGGTCCTGCAGCCTCAACTTGAACGCTTCCAGTAACAGAGAACTCAGTACCGTGCAAGATAAATAAAGTTTTGAGCACTTTTTTTCTTAAATTGAATCTAATCTTTGGTTTCTTATAACTCTTACCTATTGAGATTACTTCCCAGAATGGATATAAGTCCTCATCCTCACAGTAGTGATCCGACTAACTTTGAAGTTAGTTCTATTGACCCAAATAAGTCTTGTCTTTTCATAGTGTTCATTTTCCATTGATTCAGCCATGGCTTTTGATTTTCAGCCTTTCACTATCCTCAATGCCCTCTTCTAGGGGACTGGGTAGCCTGGTTTGTATGCTTTCGATTGGGACCATACAGTGTGGTCAGGCAGAGCCCTTTGTCATCTGAGGCAGGGTGGCCAGGAGAAACAGAACACTGTGGGGAGGGACGACCAAGGTCATGGTCTTGGAGCTCCTGCAGAGCATCACAGAGGAACAAGCAAAGAAACAGGAGGGCGTGAAGTGCAGCAAATGGATTATGAAAGAGAAGGAGGAATAGATGTGGGACAACTGAAGATCTGGGTCTGTCCTCATGCCGATAAACCTGGCTGCCCTCCCGTTCCCCACCTCACCATAAACTTAAACTGCCGGTTCTTTTCTGAATGCAGAATGTAATCCTGAATCAGTGTCATCTTTATAGTCTTGGATTATTTTTCTCAGAGATCAAAATATTTTTGAATCCTGATTCTGTCTCCTTGAACATTAACTATTTTTCTCAGCTTCATATGCTCTATAGAATACATTAGGTTGCATTCCAAATTCTTTACCAGGTCATTGTATAATACAACAGGGCCAAGTACAGAACCCTGAAGTACATTAGTGTGCTTGGCATGGCATTTGATATGCTTTAATAGACCTATTGCAATGTTTGATGATTGAATATGGGTTAAGGAGGAAATAACAATGTAAAAGAAATATGAGATCATCTAATTATATCATGTGGGCATGTAAACAAATGATAACAATAAAATTTAACATTTCTCTCACTAGACCGTGGAGAATATTTTATTGATCTTTGCAACCTTGGCAGCTGAGCAGTGCCTGGCACATAATAAGAATTTATTCCATATTTATTTTTACAAATGAACACACACCCCTTTGCACCATCCTGGGAAAGAATTGGCATTAGGGAAGTTCTCAACTCGATATCATTGCACTTAAGCAGCAACCCTTTAAAGTAACCACCATTTGTTGTCCAGTAGCCACTTCTGAACACCAACTTTTCTTTTTTATTTCACTTTGACATTTTAAGTAGACTTAAAATTTTTAGTTTATCCAAGTCTCAACTACTTTAAGAAAACCTGGTCTTCATGTTGATGTATTAGTTTGCTAGGGCTGCCTTAACAAAGTAATACAGGATGAGTGGCTTAAACATTAGATATTTAATTTCTCTTATTTTTGGGAGCTAGAAATCCAAGATGAAGATGCTAGCAGGTTTGATTTCTCCTGAGGGCTCTCTTTTTGGCTTGCAGATGGCTTCTTGCGGTGTTGTCTGTGCCACTGCACCCATGGTGTCTTTTAACCTTATTCAGCCTCAAGGTTCCCATTTATAGAATGGACATACTCATTTATGTGTCCAAATGTCCTCTTCTTATAAGGACACCAGTAATATAGGATTAGGGCCAACCCTGACGACCACACCTTAACCTAATCACCTCTTTAAAGGTCCATCTCCAAATACAGTTACATTCTTAGGTACTAAGAGTTAGGACTTTGACACGTAAATTATTTTGGGGTGGGGGGCATGATTCAGTCCCTAAGAATAGGGCGTGAAAGAGAAATGGCAGGCACAGGCTCAGAGATCTGATGTGGCACTTAGCCTGTGCCACATACTGGAAGAAATAATATGCGAATAGCCAAATACTTTAGTCTAGATCTGTTCTGGCTCAATTTCCTGACTCCTCACCACTAGCCTCTTTTATGTGAGGAGTCCTGATGTCCATTTTCCTCTCATCAGAGTGAGCTGGGAGGTGCTGCCTGTGCCTGTAGGTCCCATTTTCTCTTTCTCTGCAGCCTTGGATCCAAGGACTGAACCTGAAGATGGAGTTTGTTGGAGGGATCCATGAACATGCACCTGCAATATTACTTTTGTGGTTGATGGAGTAGAAAGTTTCTCTAGGAAGAGGCAGCACTGCTGCTGCCTTTGGCGACATGACAGATAGGGTGGCAAGCCGCCCGGCACACTCTCCCCTGTCAGGCTGACTGCAGTCAGAATGAAGGTAATCTATGAGCAAGAGTGCACATCAACAGTGCTCTCCCGTCTGTATAAATCAGGAAGGGATAATGCTTATTGAAGGCTACTCTCCCAGAGCATCCTTTCTTCCCACCTGGGGCATTATCCATCTGGTGTTGAAGGTCACATCAACCTGACTGGGGAGAGGGGACCATGCCTAAGAGGACGGAGAGGCTGATGATCACTGCAAAGAGCTCCCATCGCATCATGCCAGGATTGAGAACATGCCTCTGCCGGTGCCTGTGTGAACCAGCACTATTAAAGCATGGGTGAGGAGTGCCTAAAAAAAGATCTGGGGTCCAGAATGGAGGGTTCCTCCAAGTTCACATGAGGCTACTCCTCTTACAGGCTTAGTACTTGTTCCTTAATAACAATAAGAGCAAAAAAAAAAAAAAAAGGAAAAAAAGCAACAGACTTTACTAAGCACGTACTTCTCAGTCACACTTCTAAATGTTCCTTGCATCTTATTTAAGCATCATGGATCTCCTCAGAGGAAGGTACTGTAGTTATTTTCATTCTCTACGTACAGCAGCATTCTTTATTGAAGAACGTTGAGGCACAGTAAAGGTCAGCAATTCCACCACCGCCACGGAGTTAGAAGGAGGTAAAGCTGGCATTCAACCCTGAACAATCTAACTCCAGATTTTATGCTTTAAAAATGCTGCATGCCATATGAATAAACCTTTACATTTCGTAAGCCCTGGATTTATGACAGGCGCTGGCCTAAGGTCAAATAACAGGCAATTGGCTTTTCAGTGTCATATATAGCACTTGCATGCATTCCCTCTGTCTCTCTCTCTCCCTCTCTCTGTCACACACACAAACACACACACACACACACACACACACACACACACACACACACACACCCCCCTATACATACAGAGCTACTCTTCTCGTTTGAGTAATGACACTGGCCTTTGGGTAGCTGCTTGATAGCTGGTTGGGATCTACTGCCCTATAGAGAAGTACAAAGTTAGGACTAGTAAGAATAGAGGTACACTAGGCCCTCAAAGCTGCCCAGAGCCAGCTTACCCCTATAGGAGCGTCCCCTCAGCCTCTTTCTCAAAATATCACCACTGAAACCATGGTTGGCAAGCAGGTTCTTTCACACTGTGCCTAAATTAATTGCTATACTTGTTTCCATCGCAACTAAGTCATTTTCTGCATCAAGGAAGTGATAAAGGGTGTCAGTTAAGATTTTACTGTTTTTGGAGACAAATGGATTTGGCCATCCTGCATTTGGCATGCAGAGTTGGCCCTGTACAAATTACTTAATTTTTGAACCATGGTTTTCTTATCTTTAAGTTGGGGATATCGTATCTACCTCAGTATTGCTGTGAGTTGATACCCATGACCACATAATTAGAAAGTTGCAGAGATGGGATTCAAATCTAGGTTTGCTTGACTGGATATCTATAACCACTAGCTGCATATTTTTAAACTTTAGCCTCAGTGTTCCCATTTATAGAATGGACATACTCATCCTTACCTCACTGATTTGTTAATATAGCAAAATGCTTTATTCAAAAAATAATGCAGTGCTGCGCACACCAGCTTCAACTTGTCAGCTATTATATAAAGACCAACAAAGTTACACAAACCATAAGAAAAGCTTTATTCCCTGGAAGTTGCAAATGAGAAGCTATTTATATACAATTTTCTTCTAATAGCTACTTTTGATTTTGATTTCTATGGATAGGAGTGATATGTATAATATTTGGAGTGTCTGAGATTTCAAAATAGTCAAAGGAGCTAGGTGGTATTGAAGACATCATGAATGCATAGTCCTAAATGAGCCTACTTTGTCTTGAATATGGCCCCACGCCTGCACAGAAGGAGGGGTGAACAGAATGCTGCAGTGGGGATGGCGTTTGTTGTCAGCTTTGGAACAACCAAAGTACTTTGTCTTGTCAGCTTGCTGGTAATTCATCAAAAGGAATAAATGAATAGAATGCCTTGTGTGAATCTAATCTCTCCAACCTACAAGACTCAATTCCTAAGAAGGCAGGCAATGGAACCCAGACTGGAGAAACAGAATTTAAAAGATGAAAGAGCCTTTTCTGGGTAATATCTGCATTCTTTTTTTAATGAATCTATTTTTAGTCCTTGAACAAATGGACATAAATAATTCCAACCACTGACAGCTAAATATGGACAACCATTTCTGGACTGGGAGAAAGACAGACTAATTATATTAATGTAGAGTAATTATATATATTTATGTTCACTATCCTCATTGCAGTGCTGAGATAAAATTCTCTTCAGAAGGGAATTGGTGAAGTTAGAGAAGCAGTAGGTTGCTCAGCAGATGTTTGGGAAGTTTCCTGTGAAATGCCAGCTGTCTGAAAGTAGAAAAAATGTTTGTATTAGAGTCTTTGACTTGTACCAATTCCAGGTCGGAATAATGCAATAGTCACGGAGGATCCTGCCACAGGTGATAACTGGGGGCTGCTCAGTTAGATTCTTGGGTAGGCTTCTTTCATTAGTATCTTACTTTGGGATCTTGGTTTAAAACCAGAGTGCAGTTCTGTACCTTTGTGCATGTATGTGGGATTATTGTTGGAAAAATATATTTAAATGAACTCTTTTGCCATTTACTGCTGTGAGTTCTAGACTTGTTACCCAGATTCTATCATACATTTGAGGTGTCAATGTCCAAATGATGTTCCCAAACTTTTACAACCAAAACCAATACAAGCATGTGCCTTTTTTTGCACCTGGCGATTTGCTACAAGCATGTGCCTTTTTTTTTCCCCCTGGCGATTTGCAAGGGGAATGAGCATGCTGAGCTGGGATAGACTACACATTCTGGATGAAGACTGAGCCCATCAATAAAGTCAGTGTCCCAACACAGGAACAGTGGTTTGGACCTCACCATTCTTTGCTGGTAGATGTACTGGGCTGGGGCATTATGTAAGGGGACAAGTGAGGGTGTTGTCTGATTGGCCAGATTTGAGTCATTTGCTCAACTTTAAATCCTTTTGACTGGAGATATTTAACCAGGTCAAGGTCACATGACCTGTGTTCTGTCTAGAGAAGGGCTAGCCCCACAAGATCCCAGTGAATCTGGAAGGATGAGAGGAAGCCTCTGTTTACAGAGGAGATTGGAAAAAGGGATGTTGGAAAAATTAAACTACTGGATGTCCACTCTAGCCACCTTTCACCATCTGATTTTGAACAGGGAGTGTAATCTCATTTAGCTCCAGATAAATGGCAATCAGTCTTTTCTTCATAAGGTTGAAGATTAAATGAGTTAATGTACAGAAAAAAAAAAAGTACTGTGTTTGGCATAGAAGAAACACTCAATAAATGTTAACCCTTTGGTACCAAATAGAAACTTGTATTTTTATTCTTGTTGAGAGGTCTTGAAGTGCTCATTTGAAAGCTTGGTTCTAACGTTTCTGACTGTCCTGTGATGTAAGGAGGAAAGAGGGAGAAAATTTTTTTCTGTCATACTGTTCTATATTAGTCCCAATAATTCCAGAACTTCCCTGTATCCCTCAGCAACTCTCAGAGAAGTGAAAGCTATAGCCACTTTTTTTATTACCATACTCACACCCTGGCATCTTCCCATCCACCCATCCATCCACCCATTCATACACCATCTATCCCTCCATCCACCACCCATCCATTCACCCATCTACCCATCCATCCACCAACCATCCATCCATCCATCCATTCACCTACCCATCCAACCAACCATTCATCCATCCATTCACCTACCCATCCAACCAATCATCCATCCATCCATTCACCTACCCATGCAACCAACCATCTATCCATCCATTCACCTACCCATCCAACCAACCATCCATCATCAATCCATCCATCCATCCACTCATTCATCTATCCACCCATTCATACACCCATCAATCCATCCATTCACCAACCACCCATCCATCTATCTATCCACCCATGCACACATTCATCTACCTATTTATTAACCTGTCTACCCATCCACCCATCGATCCACCCATCAATCCATCCATCTATCCATCCACCCACCCATCTATTCATTCACCTATGCACCCATTTATCCATCTATCGATTCATCTCTTGAAGAGGTACTTTTTGAGCACACACTAAATGCCAGACTTTGTGATAAGTGCTGAGTAAACCATCATGTTTTAACAAAGCCCATGCTTACAGAGCTAGGTTGTGATACCTTTTTTCTCTGGAAATTATATCCTACTCAAGCTATTTGTAGGGGGAAGGGGACAAGAAGAAAGAGTAAAAACACATTTCCCCAATTTTCCCTAGTATAAGCTTTAGTGAGACTTTTAAATATATATTGTTATAATGCCTTCTTTGGGAAAAAAAAAAAGAAGTCCAAACTCTGAGCATAGTGCAAAGGACAATGGAATGCTTGGATTCCCCTTCTTGGTAAGGTGAAATTCATTAAGGAAAAAAATGGCAGGAGTTCAGACTTTCCTGGATGGCTTTTTAGGAGAACCAGACCATTGAAATCATCTCCAAATAGCCTTTTAAAATCTAAAACGAGCAGTCTTATTAATTAAATATTTAATGAATATTCTAGCTAGCATATTAATTCTAGGTAAACTTGATGAAGCAGGGGACTGCATTTTATAGGCTGCCTTATTTTGTGGCTGTTGTGAATATGAATAATACCTTTCACTTCATTCTTGTGGTCTTGATGTGGATTCTCTCCTTGAAGGCTCATGATGATTCTGTTACACAGACAGGACACAGTTTTCTGTCCTCATGTACAGATTAGGAAAACAAGGCTCAAAGACTTTGAATATGTGGTTCAGGAGAGAGACAAGGAGTGGCAGGGACAGAGCATGAGCACAGACCTTTCAGGCTTAAGTTCTGCATCATTTCCCATCTACCATTATTGCACTAGGGGGTTTGTGAGCATGTGGCAGGAGACGTGAGGCATACATTTTTACCCACATTGTAAGCCTTTGAGTATAATTGTGTTAGCCTCATGTTTCAGGGATTCAGCTTTGCCTTCTGGGTCATGTTTAAGACATCGTTAAGTGTTGACAGTTTGGTTAGGAGACTCGGTTTTGCAGTGTTTTTGTAATGAGAAAGTTCACTTACTCTAGGAATACCCACTAGGGAACAGTTTCTGAGAATGTAGTGTGGCCAGAAGAGGGCATTTCTCCCCAAATCGACTCCTTGTGTTGAGGTGATGGGACAGGGAGCAGCTCTCTGGGGTCAGTGGGCCAGCGGCCCAAATACTAATTACCATCTTTTAAGATGATGGTGACCTTGACCAAGTTACTTCACCTGTTTGTGCTTCCCCTCCCTCCTCTGTAAGATGAAGATAATTATTCTCTACTTAGATTGCTATAGATAATGAATGAGTTTTACTTAATTTTTTTTTTAATTTTAGATTCACTAGGTACATGTGCAGGTTTTTTACAAGAGTATATAGCATGATGCTGAGGTTTGGGCTTTTAGTGATCCTGTCACCTGAGTAGCAACGTAGTACCTGATAGGTAGTATTCCAACACTTGCCCCCCACACTTTTTGAATCCCTAGTGTCTATTGTTCCCATTTTTGTGTCCATGTGTACCCAAGGGTTAGCGCCCACTTAAAGTGAGAACATGTGGTATTTTGTTTTCTGTTCCTGCATTAATTTGCTCAGGAGAATGGCCTCCAGCTGCATCCATGTTGCTGCAAAGAACATAATTTCATTCTTTTTTATGGCTGTGTCGTATTTCATGGCATATATGTACCACATCTTCTTTATCCAGTTCACCATTGGTGGGCACTGAGGTTGATTCCATGTCATTGCTATTGTGAAGAATGTTGTGATGAACATACAAGTGTATGGATCTGTTTGGTTGAACGATTTATTTTCCTTTGGGTATATGCTCACTAGTGGCCTTGCTGGGTCGAATGCTAGTTCTATTTTCAGTTCCTTGAGAATCTCCAAACTACTTTGCACAAGGGCTGAACTAATTTGCATTCCCACCAACAGTGTATAAACATTCCTTTTCATCTGCAGCCTTGCCAACATCTGTTATTTTTTCTTTTGACTTTTTAATAATAGCCATTCTGACTGGTGTGAGATGGCATCTCATTTTGGTTTTGATTTGCATTTCTCTAATAATTAGTGATGTTGAACATTTTTTCATATGCTTGTTGGCGCATGTGTGTCTTTTTTAAAGAAGTGTCTGTTCATGTCCTTTGCCCATTTTTTAATGAGGTTATTTGCTTTTCGCTTGTTGAGTTGTTCGAACTCCTTGTAGATTCTGGATACTAGTTCTTTGTCAGGTGCATAGCTTGCAAATATTTTCTCCCATTCTGTAGGTTGTTTACTCTGTTGATAGTTTTTTTTTGCTGTGCAGAAGCTCTTTAGTTTAATTAGGTCCCAATTGTCAATTTTTGTTTTTGTGGCATTTGCTTTTGAGGACATAGTCATAAATTATTTGCCTAGGCCAATGTCTGGAAGAGTATTTCCCAGGTTTTCTTCTAGGATTTTTGTATTTTGAAATCTTACCTTTACGTCTTTAATCCATCTTAAGTTGATTTTTTTTGTATATGGTGAGAGGTAGGGGTCCAGTTTCATTCTTTTGCATATGGTTGCCAGACAAATGAGTTTTAGCAACTATGTGGAGAACTGAGTAGTCCATACAATTCATTCATGAATCTCTCTCTCTCTCTCTCACATGTACACACACACACACACACACACGCTCCTTACCAAACAACTGAAACTTTTGTGCATGTTATAAACTTTTGATCCTCACACAAAGCAGTGTGTGTACCTGTCAAAGTGAATGATGTGGTGGGATTTGGATGGATAATTATCTCGGGAAGTTTCCTGTAAGCAGACGAGGCAAGAGTAAGCTCCTGACAACTACCTTCAGGAGAGGATGGTATGGACATGCAGTCTTTCCAAATATATGCTTCCCCAGGCTGCCACAGTGCCTGACATCCCACCTGTAGGAATTATTCCTTGGGTTTTATTTTTTTTAAGACATGCGTGCCTTTTAAACAATTCTGAGAAATTAGACTCCAGAAATATTACAATGAGTAGTGCCTAAGTCTGCAGAGAGACAAGTGGCAGAAAATAAAAAGAAAGAAATAAAAATAAAGATTACTGGTTGAGAAAAGATGTGGGAGATTTTGCAGCTCCAATGATTTTAATGAAAAGTGTTCAAACCTTACTTTTGTACCTGAAGGAGAGGCTAACCGCCATGTAACTAGAAAGCAACTTTTTAAAAAATATTTATTCACTATATGCAGAATTCCGAAAAGCACATTGACACTTTGTTGAGGTCTGACTCAGGTTGTAGCCGTCTCCATCAGCTCTCCTTCATACAGGAAAGGGTGTTATTGGCATGGAGGTAGAAAACCCACACACACTACTACACTACCACCCCACCTCCACCCACATCCCACCACAGACACCACACACACACACACACACACGCATCGCATCATACACACACACACCTCACACACATCGTACTACATTCCCAATCTACCTCCACACACACCCCACCACAGACACCACACACACACCCCACACCACACATGCATCACACCATACACACACACCACACACACAATACTACACTCCCACCCCACCTCCACACACACCACCACAGATACCACACACACACATCACACTACACTCCCAACCCTCCACACACGCCCCACCAGATACCACACACACACATCACATACCATATATGCATCACACCATGCACACACCACACTACACTCCCACCTCACCTTCACACACACGGATACCACCGCAGATACCACACACACAACACACAATATACATGCCACGCATGCATTGCACCATAAACACACACCACACTACAGTCCTACCTCACCTCCACACACACCAGCACAGACACCACACACACACACAACACACATGCCACACATGCATTGCACCATACACACACACCATACACACACACCACCACACTGCACTCCCACCTCACCTCCACACACCACCATAGACACCACACAAGCACACACACATCACACATACCACACATGTGTCACACCACACAAACAAACCACACACACACACTACACCCCCACCTCCACACACACACCACCATTCCCCACAGGCCATAGCACGGATACCATACACCACACATACCATATACATCACACACACCACATACCACACCACCCACAAACACATCACACATACCACACACAAACTGCAAACACACACACTATATACCACACATACACACCACACATACCACACACATCACACCATATGCACACACCAAACACACATACACACCATACACACTATACGTATCACACCAGACCACACAGCATACACACATCACACCATACACACACACCACATATACATACACACCACAGATACACCACACATAATACAGTACACACACATACACCACATACTACATACACACATACACACCACACATACCAAACACATCACACCACACACTCGCATCACATACACATACACACCATACACATGACACATACCACCCCCACACACCATCCCATGCACACCACACCCCCACACATGCATCACATTATACACACACACCACACATACCAAACACACACACCATACACACCACACATACACCACACATAACACACCACACATGTAACATACCCACTACACACGTAACACATTCAGCACACACACCACACTACACACACACACACTACACTACACACACACACAAAAAAAACACACCACACACACACTACATAGACCACATATGACATACACACGCTAGTGAAATGACTGTTTCTTTATTTTTGCTTTAACTAGCATGTCTATTCTAAGTACCTTCTTTGTTACATGAACTTAGCCTATTCATACAATAAGAGCTAAATTTTGCTCAGCACTTTCTTAGCACTTAGCATAAATGATTTCATAGTAACCCCATGTGGTACAGATTATTACTATTGTCTCCTGTGTTAGCTAGAGAAAGAACCTGGTGGTAACCAACCATCTCAGTTTGCTCGAAGCTGAGAGGGTTCCAGGAACATCAGATGTTCAGTGTTAAAACTGTGAAAGTCCCAGGCAAACTGTGACAAGGGGGTCACCACAAAACTGAGACACAGAGAGGCCATGTAACTTCCTGAAGGTCACAGAGCAAGTGAGCAGTGGAGCTGGGATTGGAAGCTTCCAAGCATTTCAGCTACAGATCCCTCCACCTTAAGTTCCCATCTGCTCTCTGTGGCCGGGCTCAACTCTTAGAATTCTCCACTATGATCAGTCTATTAAAATAAACATGTATCAAGGTTAGTTATGTATCTCATAAAGTATTATGTATATCAAGACACTCTAACATATGTGTCCAAATGACATATCAACTATTCACAGGAAAAAATAATGCATTAGAAATCTAATAATTTTTTTAAAATATGAAGCACAAATCCAACATATGCAAGCATCATATATAGTTGTCATACTTAGACACTAGTGGGAAAGACAAAACTGATGGCAGGCAACTGTTTCAGATGAATTACTGCTAAACACATGTTCCTTATCATAAGAGCTATAGGAATCCAGGCAATGCATAAAGCAACAAGAGGCAAGTTATGAGAGAAAGCACTATGAAAATGTGGGACATTAGCTAGAAAGAATCACAATTTTACCTAGACCAGATTTAGGTGTTTGGAAAGGGAGAGATTTCTAGGTGAGGAAACAAGAGAAAAAGCCTGCCAGCAGGACAAAACCTACTGTGTGGAGGATGTTCAGGATGAGGCTGCAAAACAGGAACCAGGGATGAGAAAAGAGGATGCAAACAGGTTTCCCTAAAGAAGAGGCGGGCAATGTGCTCACTCGTCAATCAGACCACCACCCTTCAGGGTATTACATGTGGATAAGTCTCAAAAAAACTATCAAATGCTGACAGCTGAACGTGCCCAAACCCCAAATCCATTTTGACTACTTTTTACATGTATGCATTTGAGTGTAAAGAGGGGGAATTCTGTAACTGACTTCTCTAACCTGGCTCAAAGGCTTTACAGATTACAAAGCTTCATCATGATTAAGGCTATTAAAACAAAAATTACTCAGATGGATGGTGTTTTCTAAGAGTTATTATGTGCAACAGAAAACTTGAACACATATGCCCAAACTTCTCATCAAGTCATGATGAGAGAAACAACAATACAGTAAAAACCAAATTTAGGCCAGGCGCAGTGGCTCATGTCTGTAATCCCAGCACCTTGGGTGGCCAAGATGGGTGTATCACCTGAGGTCAGGAGTTCGAGACCACACTGGCCAACATGGTGAAACCCCATCTCTACCAAAAATACAAAAAATTAGCCAGGCGTGGTGCACACACCTGTAGTCCCAGCTACTCAGGAGGCTAAAGCACGAGAATCACTTGAACCCAAGAGACAGAGGTTGCAGTGAGCCAAGATTGTACCACTGCACTCCAGCCTGGGCGACAGATTGAGACTCCATCTCAAAAAAAAAAAATCAAATTTAAATCGGCAGGCACGTTGGCTCATGCACATAATCTCAACTACTCAGGAGCCTGAGGTGGGAGGATTACTGGAGCCCAGGACTTGAGACCAGCCTGGCCAACAAGTGAGACCTCATCTTGATTAAAAAAGAATCAAATTAAAATAATAAGAAAAGAAATACCCAAACGAACCACTGTTTTTAAATTTTCAGCTTTGCTTTCAATTGAAGAATCCAGTGTTCCTGAGAGAGCCGACTGACTAGATTACCAAATAGTTAAGGGTTATAAAGTTTGGATTTCTTCAATACACTTACCCAAACTTCACCTGAGACACATATTTTGGGAATACGTTTGCCTAGTACTGGTTTCAAGCCATTAGGCAACAAGTTATATAATCAAAAACTTAATAACAGCCATAATCATCCACAGAAATGTCAACATTAAAAATGGACTGTCCTAGTACGTGGAGATACAACTCACAGGTGAGACGAGATGGTGTATATTTGCACAAATAAAAATAATTTACATTTCTATGAACTATAGAATAAGTCACTCCACATTTGCATATTTATGCTTACCATTGGGTTGTACTGCAGTCTAACATTCTAATTACTCCCAAATCAATCCCATTTTCCTCTCTATGAAGGAAAATTAGCTATAGGCTTGTCTATACATATTCTCCATGGATACCTCAGCACATCAGCCTAGAAGTGTTTCTTAAGGCATAGTTTGAGGACTTCCTGCATCTGAATTATCAGAGCTGTGTGTTAAAATGCAGATTCATAGGCTCTGCAGTGCACATTGGTTCAGGAATTCAAATATATACAAATTTGTACTCTGTAGATAATCTTCATGCACTCCATTTTGGAAAATCACTGGCATAGAAGGGACGTGAAAGCAGGTCCTTTCCCTCACCAGGTCACCCAGGCAGTGATAGAACTGAGTCCTGGGAGAGTCATTTTACACTCCAAGTCTCCCACTAAATGCCCTTACTAACCCGTATTCAAAAGAGCGAGGGCTGGCAAAGATGCATACCATAAGAACCTCCCCATCCCCTACCACTTTCACAGACCAAATGTCTTCACCACTGTCAAAATTGTCCAGGGAAAGTCTGAGACTTGCTTGACATGTTTTGCAAGTTGCAATTAAATATTCACAGGGCAAAAATCCCTATGTAGTTCTTTGTTGTACATGAATTACGTGCAAAGGGTATATTACAGCAGGCAATAAGCGTTTCTTAAACTCTACATCTTATTACCCGTAAAACCTGCCCCTCTGCTGTGTGAGCAGCTGCTTCTCTTCTTCCTGTGTGTGCTTGACCTACAATTCCTCCATGTCTAAATCTCTCCAGAGGTCTCCATCCTAATGAGTTAAGTTCAATGGACACGTATGCTGTTTCACCTGTAAAGAACGCACTTCCTTCCCAGAGCATGCTCCCAACTTCCATCAACACTGCACAACATACTTGCTCTAGAAGCTTTTTCTTCCCTTCTCCCCCCAGTCCCCCACCAACCTGCCTGAGGTCGGTCTGATGAATCCTCCTTCCTACTTGCTGTCTCCAGGAAAACAGTGTTGAATGTCCCCTGTTTATATGCATATCTGTAACATATGCTCAGGTAAACTGGCATTTGCCTTAGTTTCTCTATGGACCATAATGATCACATGGGAGGGAGCTGTCTAGCACTTCCTGTGAAATATGTAATAAAACCCAACTCCACTTTCTGCGCAGCAATTAGCTCTGGGCCTCTGTGCAGGGTGAAGGTTTGATCTATGCTGCTGGCTGCTCAGTGACTGTTATTCTTCCTTCACCTTATGATGCATAGAATGGAAATGCTTCCTGCCACCCACAGAATGAAACTCGATTTCCCCAAGTGTTAATTTTATTAAAGCAGGCAAACCAAGCTAATGTGAGTCCATCACTATGAGTCAGCCTCGTAGCTCACATCAAGTAGACTCAGGCGGGCTTTTTGTTTTCTTTTATTTTCTCCCACAGCCTATTTTTAAAACCCTCTGTAAATACATTTAATAATCACTTGGTAGATTATCATACAAAACTACTCTTAACTAAATTTGAATTCAATCTTTATTTGAGGCAGTGATGGCTAATATTGACTGTTGCATAGAATTATGAGAAGCCCCTGAGTAGTCAGCTCCAGCGGAGCCGAGATCTATTTTTTAAAACCAGTTATCGATTTCTGCAAATAGGCTTTCCTTGAGGCTCCAGCAGATCATGGTCTTTAGGTGAAGTGTGGTAAGGTGATGGATAGTGAGGGTGAGTACATTTTCCCTTTGTTCATCTACATTCTTATTAATAATAATATCTTTCATTTATAACTCCTTTCATCCCCGAGCATCGTGAAGTGCTTAGCGGACGTAATGATGCTGTATGGAGAAATCCATCACCCATCCCGCAGGCAAAACGCAGTGGTTGTCTAGCTGTACTGCTTGGCTGCACTGCAACTTGGGACACCAGGAGGAAGTCAATGGACAGTCAAAGCTATTTTAAGCAGATAATTACAGGGAACTAGATTGGAGTGGGGCTAAGCCCTTTGACCTAACACACTCACCAATGTTTGAAGGGCTCTGCACCTGCTTATGGCACTGAGTCCTACAACTGTTGCACCAGGTCGGGGTTGCAATAGAGCAGGTTTATGTTAAAGAGCTAACTCATCTGAGAACAGTGTTTCATTGCTCCGCTTCCAAACAATGAAGATGCCAAAATGCATGAGATAAGGCTGATGGGTGTAATGTGTGTACAAATACTCGCCTGCGTTTCCCCATGAGCAGGCTCAGCAGCAAAAGCATTCCCTGTATTGCTAGCAAGAGCCCATGATTCCAAGCATTTCCTCTCCAATGCTCCTGTTTCCTATCTCTCTTAATTGCAAAAGGAAAATATGATGGTCTGACTCTCTGGAATTAATAGGTAAGCCTTGAAGGGAAGGATTAGTTTAGGTTAGGTCTCTTTGCCACTTATCAATTGTGTGACTTTGGCTTAGTGGCTTCCTGTTATTATTCCACAGATGATATTTTTCCATGGTGAGTTACCAAAACCCCATCCAAAAAGCAGAGGTCTGTCTTTGAACCCCCTATGATGAATATTTATCTGGACTTTTGTTCCACCTTGGTTGGGTGGCACATTACAGATATTAAAAAATGCGTTGGAATGAGTACATATGTGGAGACAGTAGAATAACAGACACTGGAGACAGCAAAAGATCAGAGGGTGTGAGAGAGGTGAGGGATAAAAACCAAAAAAAAACACCTATTGGGTAAAATATTCACCATTTGCATGATGGTCACACTAAAAGCCCAGATTTCACCACTACACTGTCTATCCATGTAACAAAACTGCAGTTGTACATCTAAATCTACATTTTTAATGTGTTGATTGGTTAAAAAGTAAAATGAAAAACAGAAGAAAGGCACAAGTGGGAAAGAACAGTGAGTTCATCCATCAAGTTTCCCTTCACAAGCGTGTGTCATCAGGACTCATAGGTTATTTCAAGCGTTTACTGTGTGAAGTCATTTTTCTCATCATTTGGACATCTTCTGAAACTCCACTATCTCCAGAAAAATTTGTCAGCTCCATCAGCAGAAAATTTCCAGCCCCTCCACTCATAACCAAAGATCACATGGTGAGTTCCTCAGGCTCTACTGCTAAGTAGAAACCCAGATTCTTCCCACCCCAAGCAAGCCACTGGCTGAATACCCTGTAGGGTGTCAGTCCCTTTCTCTCATTCAGGACTTGACTTAATGGTTTTACTTTCCTTCTGTTTGACCTATCCATGTGTATTCAGATCACTGCATGTGCTTAGAAAGCAGCCCCTTAAAGACTGAGCATCCAGTCTGCTTTGCTCTGTAGCTCGGGGCTCAGCACACTGCCGTGTCACAGGCAAGCGGAGCTTAAATGTCCCCCGATGCCAACGATTGAGGGGGTGCTAATTTGCTGTGTTCGCTGGGTGCAGATTATTTTCGACCAGCTCAGTATTGGCTGTGTGAGCAAGACACTGGCTTAATTGCCTTTTCTAATGACTGATAAGGATCACAGGATGGGTGAGCTGGAATGCTGAGCGGCACCAGCTGCCATTTCCCATTTCCTTGCTGTCCCAAGCCTTGTCCATGACACACAAGATTAGAAATGACATCCACTTATCGCCACTTTTTCTTCAATAACATGTGGCTCATACCTTTAAGTGAGCAAGTGTCTCCCTCCTACCCATAGTGTAGGAGGAAGCCGTGTACTCCCTGCCCACTTGATTATCCTGTCTCCAGCTGATGCAGCAAAGCTCATTGCTGTTGAGAAAGTCTTACCTACAACCATGCTGACCCCACAGAACAAATGTGTCTTCAGCTTGTGAACTGGGGTGTATCACAGAAAAGTTGGATTATGAAACAGATCTCCTTGAATAGAAGCACACCCTGGGGGCTCTCTCCTGGGGTGTCCACTTTACGTTTGAGGTGGGCTGTTCATGAAAACAAGTTTCTTTCCTGTCTGGACTTAGGAGTTATTTCTAAGAAAATGCTCTCACCTAAAAAACTGGGCAAAAACATTTCACCATCAGAAGTCAATGACCTCCACACTGCATTGTGTTCATTCTCTTACCTGTATGTATCCCCTTACAAGACTCAGGGCTTCACAAGGACCATGTCATCTCGATGCCTAACTCAGTGTCTGGTCCATGGGAATGCTTGATAAATGTCTACTGAATGGCTGAAGGAATGAAGTAAGGAGTGAGAGACTTCTACAATAAACATAGAAATGAATACATCAATGAATGAGCAAGGATGCATATGTATCTTAGGTTAAATGGTCTGTCTTGCCATATGCATTGATCAATTTAAAGTCTCTGACAGTCTATGTATGCCAAGTGGGAAGGAGAAAAAAATTAAAATCCATTCTTTGCCAAGGTCACTCTTGTAAGATTTTCCAAAAAACATAGAAAAAAAAAGTTTCTTACCGAGATTTGCTTTAATTGGTGTGTACCAAACTAAATATTAAAAGAAAAGCATTGCTTTTCTACACCATTAAGTCATTTTTTTGAACATGAAATTGGTCTTATCCCATAGCTCAGAAACATTACTCTCTCGTGTGTGCAGGTACCAGCCAAGAACTGACTTGTGTCAGCTTATTTTGATCCATCTTGAAAATCCCCCCTCTTTACTCACTTTTTCTCTAATCCTGAGTTCCCAGAAAAGGAAAGGAAGAGACAGGATCCCAGCTGCCTGCTCTGCAGTACAGACAGCTCAGGAGAGATGGAGCCACTACCTAAACTGCTTCCAAAGCCACTGGCCCTCTGCTCCTCTCAGTGCTGAGCCAATTCTCAGGAGGCTTCTGAACTGGGATAATCCACTTGAAGTAGAGACTAAAAAATAGAAACAAGTTGGGTTAAAGACATTCAAAGGGGTTGAAGTGGGCTGTAGCAGACAGCCATGCAGCGTGTCTGTGGGTGAAAGGGAGGGAAGACAGATGGAGAAGGAAGCACAGTCCAGCTGAGGTGGGCTTGCAATCCATTGCAATCCAGGGAGGCCACACCTCAGGCCTGCCTCATTGAGATGGGCCAACCGTTTCTGCTGAAACTGTCTTTCTATGTATATTTATGTAGAATACCCAGCAGCCCTGCAAGGAGCTACTGCTTGTTATTTTGACTGATTACAGGCGAGTGACTGCATTGTAATGGCAGCAGCCACTCATTAGCTCTGGCGAGCTAGACAGAAACCGTCAGCTCATTCCGACCGCATCCGCCCCTGGAGGTGAATATTCAACAGGAATTGATCTCCTTAATGAGAACACAGCCGCGCTGCCTCGATTAGCAGCAGTGGAATTTTAAATAGTTAATTATGACAAAGGGTCAGCGTGTGCATGTGTGCGAGGGGAGCATGCCTACGTGTGTGTAGTTGGGTGGACCCTCAGCTGGCACGTGGGCCTGGGCTTCATAGGAGGGCAATTCCGGAGAATGACACTGGGTTCTCAGTGGTTGCACCAGGAGTGGCCCTTCCTATCAAGGAATTCCTAGAAGGAAGCCCTGACATGTGCACTCTTCCCTCTGTGCCCATAGGGATACCCTCCATGGTACTCTGCCCAATCCCCCTTTCCTGTGACAAAGAAGCCCATGGAACACCGTGGGCTGATGAAGATAGATGTTGTAGTCTAGAAAGGGAGATCTCTCTGTTCAAAACAAAATAGCTCCTTTTTTCTAAAACTTAGCTGAAAGACCTCCTTCCCCAAACCCAATGAACATAATTCAGAATAAGCTGAAATGGACAAGAAGACATGATAATTGATAGTGGTCTTTCTGCCTGGCAGCTGCACTTAATTAACCTTTAGATTCAAATATCAAGTGGTGTCTGCATGGAGAGACATGGAGGAAGGGGCCGCCTGACCCCACTTGTCTCTGCTTACTGGAGAGGACTGGTTCAGAGGTCACCTTGGGACTGGGCCTCAACTATCTTATCTCTGGTTTCACGCAAACATCACTCAGGTACCTGGAGGTCCTTTTCAAATCCTGAAGGACACAAGAACTTCTCCCACGTGGTGGTTCTACTGCAGTCTGGTCTGCAGCTTTATGTCACTGTCTTGCAAATGGGAGTCCACTACTTGGGTTCTTCTTAGCCTGGCTTTTCAAAAGGCAACCAAAGCCACAATCCACAGGCCAGGTGTCATGTGTCCAGGAAACAAAAGCAAGACAGTCCTGCTCTGGTCTCTTTTGTCTCACCAGCCTGCAGAGATCATAATCACTCACAGTAACATCATCTTTGAGAACAAAGCCCAGAGAATGTGAGGATTGTAGGTGAGCACAGGGGATTTGGGACTCTGTTCAAGCTCACTCCACAACTGAAAAAGCAGGAGCAGAGTCAGTGTCTCAGTATCATCCCTGTGGCTCGTGGGAGCGGCACACAGAGCTTTGGTTTTGTCAGTCCTCATTTAAGGGCTGACCCTGGCGAAGCCGCATCAGCTGCAGCCGTCTTTGAGGCATGTTGCTGGGGGGACGACACAGCGTGTGCCTCGGGGTACACGGGGCCATAGGTGATGCTGTGTGCCCCGGCACATTCTTGCCCTCTGGGATCAGGAAGAGGCTGTTTCCAGCACAAGCCCAGTCGGAGCTCTTTATACTGCACGGCTTCTCAAGGGCTGGTGTGAAACCAGCAACCGCACAATGGACTGGCTGACCTCTAAATACAGCGCGGAGCACAATTCAGGTCCCTTTTCCTCCTATCGCATTGGCCATCTGGCTTCAAAAGGGGGTCGGATTTTCCGATCTACAAAAGGGCACGTCTGAATTGATGTGCATTTTGGAGAGGAGGCTGGTAGTAGTGTTTCTGGGGATCTTGTGCCTGTTCTGGCTGGCCACATTTCAAAAGAAGAAAAGAGAGAAGGAAAGAAAGAATAAAAAGAAGGGGAAAAAGAAGTAAAAAGGGCAAAAGAAGAGAAAGAATATCCACACACACATATCTACACACATACATATATACTGCACTTTCTCCTGCACCCATTTTTGGCCCCAGAAGTTTCTCTATTCAATGTACATTTTAATAGGGGGCCAATTTCTTTGCTCCAGATGAATTATATTTTCTGTTACTTAATGGGTTTTTCAAATGGAAAATAACAACCCTAGCTACCAGACTGTTAAATAAGACAGAGATTACTTTTAACCCAAAGGAAAACTATGGCAGGAACACAGTCTTACAGCCAAGAAAGATCCCCACCCTTTAGAAGACACCTTCCTGCCTGCCTGTACAGCTCTCTCACAGTGGCTGCAGGTATCAAGGGTGATCCCATGTTCCCAGAGTGCTACCAAGGAAGGGTCCTCAGAAAAAAATGCTCAGGAGGCAAGGGGGCTGCAACCCGTGCCACACAAAGCCAGCTCTTTCTTTGCATCAGTTGTACAGTTTCTGCAAAACTGAAGACTGACATTGAAAACGACTCCTGGTCAGTTATTCCTTGATCACTCCTAGAGTGTGTATGTTACTATTCCTCCAATTGCTAGCAAGCATTGAGACTGGTGGACTCAGCTTTCTGCTGGAATTTGAGTCTAACGAGCATCTGTATCATAAATAAGCATCAAAGATATAAAGTACAATCTAAAGAAGAGGCCGGGCGCAGTGGCTCATGCCTGTAATCTCAGCACTTTGGGAGGCCGAGGCGGGCAGACCACCTGAGATCGGGAGTTCGAGACCAGCCTGCCCCACATGGAGAAACCCTGTCTCTACTAAAGATACAAAATTAGCTGGGTGTGGTGGCACATGCCTGTAATCCCAGCTACTTGGGAGGCTGAGGCAGGAGAATTGCTTGAACCCAGGAGGCGGAGGTTGTGGTGAGCCAAGATTGAGCTATTACACTCCAGCCTGGGCAACAGAGCGAGACTTCATCTCAAAAAAAGAGGAAAAGAGGGGTCCCGATGGTGGTTGTCAAACATTAAATTACCTAACAATTACCTAGGGAGTAATACCTGGACAGACTGTGTTCCCCCAAATATCACATGTTGAACCCCTAGTCCAGGTGTGATGATGTTAGAAGGAAGAGCCTTTGGGAGGTGATTAGGTTATGAGGGCAGAGCTCTCACAAATGGGATTAGTGCCCTTATAAAAGAAGAGGCAGAAAATCAGTTAGTGTCTTCTTTCTGCCACGTGAGGATACAGAAAGATAATGGCTATCTGTAAGTCAAGAAGAGAGCCCTTACCAAGAATCCAACCCTGCAGGCACCTTGGTCTTAGAATTCCAACCTCCAGAACTGTGAAAAATCAATGTTTATTGAGTAAGCCATCCAGTTCACAGCCTGAGCAAAGTTACAGCTTGTAAAAAACACATATTTCAGAGAATTACACTCAAAGATTCTGATTTATTAGACCTGAAGTTGGGCCTAGTCTTTTCTGAGGATATTTTTCCAATACCTCCTTGGACCAAGAACATAGGCCTCATTATAAAGGAGCAGAGTGGGCCTGAATTTCCAGGATGTTATATGTTGGTGGTTGCCTGTGAGGATGTTTGTGTGCACATGTGGGACCAGTGGAAAGTACTGAAATAAGCTGTGGAGACATCCCTTCTCTCTCTCCTTTTTATTAACTGTGGTACACACTGAATATGGCAGGCAAAGTTTCTAAAATGGCCTTCTAAAGATGTTCCATCCTAACTCCAGGTACCTGTGAATATAATGAGATATCACTCTTTGATTATATTATGTTCTAATGCACAGTTGACCTTGAAATAGGATGAACATCCTGGATTATCCAAGTGGGCCCAGTGTCATCATAGGAACCCTTAAAAGCAAGAAGCTTTCTCCAGCTGATGACAGAAAGGGACATCAAAGAGAGTCAAAGTACCAGGAGGAACTGACAGGCTTTTGCTGGCTTTGAAGATGAAGGGAGCCCATATCAAGGAATGTCCATGAGCAGCCCATGGTCAATAGCCATCAAGGAATCAAGGACTTCAGTCCCACAACTCCAAGGAACTGAATTCAGTCAACGAGCTTAAGAAAGTGTGAAGCAGATCTTCTGCAGGGGCCCCAAATAGGAATCCAGGCTGTTTGACCCCTTGACTTCAACCTTGTGAGGCCCAAAACAGAGAACCTAGCCAAGCCCACGGGGCTTCTGACCCACACACTTTGAGATAATAAACTGTTCTAAGCACTACATTTTTGGTAATTTCTTACACAGCAATAGAAAATGACCACACTTCAGAAATACCAAATGAAGAAAATAGATCCCTGTCCTTTAGGATCTCACAATACAAGAGAGGCTGAGGATGTACAGCCAATTAATATGTAAGTATTTGTTAAAGGAATGGGCACAAGGAGCCTTGGATATGGAAAAGGGTTCATTCTTGCTTGGTATGCTGGGGGTGAAGGGAGCTCAGCAAAGCTGTCTCAGAGAGAGTGATGGGTGGGCTGGGTCTTGGAGGAGGCATAGAATTTGTTAGGGATGGGGAGGATATTGTAGGAGGAAACAGCAGGAGCAAGGGCAGAGTGGTCTGGAGGTGTTTGTCACAAGTGGGGAAGAGGAGCCAAGATCAGTTGCAGCTGGAGCTTGTAATACATGAACGGTGACCAGAGATGATTTTGGAATGTCAGGCAACAGTCAGTATGCGGAAGGATTTTTCACTGCATGCCAAAAAAATTGGGCAATATCTTGCTTTTGTGATAGGGAGTCCTAGGTGTTGGTAAGCAGGAGTGTGCCTAGTGACATTTGTTTTTCTACTTGGCCTTCAGGCACACACAATTGGATTAAGTATAATTATGGGTTCATGTCACATTCTCATGACTGTTATGTGCAATGACTTTCTTTCCTTCCTTCCTTCCTTCCTTCCTTCCTCCCTTCCTTATTTTCTTCCTTTCTTTCTTCATAATGCAATGCATACTTTCTAACACTCTACTCAACACAGAAGCCAAAACACTGATAATTTACTTCTAACGGTGTGTGTCCTCCCCTTTTTTTCTCTTATCTATTGATCAATTGACCTATCACTCTATCAATCAATCTATTTTCCAACCTTCCTATCTATCTGGTATTGTCAGATCTATGTAAATTTATTATCTGTATATTGTTTAGGTTTCTTTTTTTTAATTTAGAAGATAACATTATGCCGTTTGTACTCTTTTGTATTTGTAACTGCGTTTACTAACTTTAATCCTATGAGTTGCCTGTAGATGCATTTCATCCATTTTGATTGCTGTACATTATTGCATTGAGGGCACACACTGATAAATTTCTTCATTCCTCTATTTTTCTGTCTGTGGGAATTTGGGAGAATTATGCAAGAGTTCTCTTAATAGAAAATATGGCACCAATACTAGGACAGTAGATGTGAGTTGGAGAAGAGAGGGAGGGCTTGAGACTTAGATAAACTGGCTATGACCAATGTTCAAAATGTCTAGCCTGAGAAATATTTGTGTTCAGTTCAGATTAAAACTGTGTACTTCTTTCTCTCTCCTTCTGCTGGGCCACATGTTGTTCTCATGCAAATGCAAGCTTGTCTCCCCGGGACAGAGCAGAGCCTGTACCTCACTGTAGCAGGACAGTGAATGCATCACCGAATGAAGGCAAAGGACTGTCTCCTGCATGGACATACAGTCTCAGCTACAGCCTCTGGACTCTGATGACAGATGGCTAGTGATACTTGAGTGAGCCATGAGGCCTTTAGAGCTGCCCTGCCCTTCCTTCATGGGGAAGGAGCCTGTAGTGGAAACATCATCTTGAGATGTAGAAGCAGCAGGCACAGAATATCTTGCAGCCATAGGGGAGAATAATAATTTTTTTCTTCAATCCCCATAGGTTCTTAGTTGAAACAGATCCCTATAACAAAAGACAGACTAACAAGAAAAAAAAACAAGCAGCTTAACAACATGTGCATTTCATATACACATGAGAGCCACTTAGGGAATGAGCAGTTCTCCAAGAGGTGGCTTTTGAATTCCAACTTACATAGCATCTTCAAGAACAGTTAATTTTTAGAGAAGCGACAAGATAATGGAAAAGGACTTTGATTCTCTAGGGGCAACAATTTGTGGGCAGGCAAATAACTGGCAGATAAAGGCCAGTTAGTAAAGCTTGTTCATGTAGAGTCCTCAGGGATCATCTCCAGTAGATAAGAATGTAAAGTTGTGTTCAGTGGTTAACCTTCATTCTTCCTAGTGGTGGTGGTGGGAGGAGGAGCAGGGTTCCTTTTGTCTTAGTAAACCTATGTCCTACTTTTAGGCAAATAGAGGGAGGGCACAGAGCTGTCATGCATCTGCTTCCTCCTAATTGTCTTCAGCTCAACAATTCTTCATATTCTGAGGTGGCAAATTTTGGTCTCTTACCCAGCCTAATAGGTGAGAATTGGAATTGATTATAGCACTGTGCTTCTCTGACACTGGCCCTAGACCAATTCATCACCTGCAGTAGGTACAAATAAATCCCACCTTGAGGATTCAGTGGGATACAGGGCTCTCCTTCACTTACTGTCCTACGTAATACAGAAGAACCTGACTATACACCATTGAGTGTGGCATTATGAGGCAGTAGAATAAGTGGCACTTTTGACCATCTCCCTAAAAATACATTACAAACCAGAGTGGTAGAAGAGAGGTTTCTAATGCTTAATTTTTATTAAAAGTTATCCTTACATTTAATTTCTGTCAAGTGGACCATTATGCTTACGATGAGTAATTATCTTTATCATCCTTAAATACTTCCTCTTCAAAGAAAATGTTTAAATAAACCTTTGTAAGAATACTTAAATATGATATGCGGTACTGAGTTTCATTTAATAAAATTTTGCCTTATTGTAGGACTGGCATAAATTGGATATGTGCATTGTTTGAACTAGTCTTTCTGAATTCATTGCATTATTTTAAACATTTCATTTTTGAAATATTGTACACCAACCAAAAACTGACGTAGGTTATAAAAAAGAAAATGTTCTTGTGTTTTTTAAATCCAGGAGAGGTTTTACCTGGAGAAAATGAACTGTCTTTTTCTCTGTAAAACAGAGCCCACATGGTGCGGCAAGTTAAGTGGGCTTCACCAGAAAAATGGTCCTAGTATGAGTTCTACCACTACATAATCAAGTGACCAAGAATCAGTTACATAACTTCTCCTTGTTTTCTTGTTGCAGAATGAGGGGTTAGATTAAATAACTCTGGTGCCAAGTCCCACGAGAGGTGCCAGACCAGTTTAGATGTGCAAAGTCCTTTGGGAAGGGAGCTATTGAAAGTCTGAGCAGAATGCTAGAAATATCCAGGATGCTGTGGGAAAGTCCAAGTACAGACAGATTTTTTTTTTTTTTTTTTGAGATGAAGTTTCACTCCTGTTGCCTAGGCTGGAGTGCAATGGCGCGATCTCACCACAACCTCCGCCTCCCTGGTTCAAGTGATTCTCCTGCCTCAGCCTCCCGAGTAGCTGGGATTACAGGCATGTGCCACCACGCCCATCTAATTTTGTATTTTTAGTAGAGATGGGGTTTATCCATGTTGGTGAGGCTGGTCTTGAACTCCTGACCTTAGGTGATCCACCCACCTCGGCCTCCCAAAGTGCTGGGATTACAGGTGTGAGCCACCGTGTCCAGCCCAGACAGAGTTTTTTTTTTTAACATTAGAAAATATCTCCATTCACTTTTGCTTTTAATCTAATCTAAACTATGAGTTGAGTTTCTGTCATGTGCAACACCATTATTAAAGAAAATAAAACTTCTTTGAGGAAGGTGTGTTGTTTTACAGTTCATGTGAATTAAGAGTGATTCACATTCCCCTTCTTTGTTTTCCAACTGCTTCCAATCCCAATCTTCTAGAGTTCTGTAGTTTGTACTCGAAAAGCCAACAGAAGGTTGAATTTGTTGCTAAGGACCTTGGATAAGCACAAATAATAGTTTTCTTTGTCTATGCCAGGTTTTCCCAACCTTGACACCATTGACATTTCTGTCCAGACGATTCTTTGTTGAGGAAGGCTGTCCTATGTATTATGGGATGTTTATCATCATTCCTGACCTCAAACCCCTAAATGTCAATAAAATAATACCGTGCCCCCTCCGTGAGTTGTGACGACAAAAAATATCTTCAGGCATTGCCCAACGTCCCCTGTTAAGTAAAATTGTCCCCAGTAGAGAACCATTTTTTTAGACCAAGAGTGAGCAAACTATAGCTCATGATCCAAACACAGCCAGCCATTTGTTTTGTAAATAAGACTATAATAGAACATAGCTATATTTATTTGCTTACAAACTGTCCGTGGCTGTTGTTGACCTACAATGGCAGCACTAGCAACCATGCCAAGAACACATTAATCTTCTAGTATACTTAGTCAACTTTTCTAGAGCTTTTCAATGCATGCTATTTGCAGAAGAGATAATGTTAGCTCTGTTTGCAGATAAGCTCACTGGTCTAGGTGTGGTTAAATGACTTGCCAACTTCCATCAGAGCTTGGACTATAACCAATGGCTCCTGACTGCCTGTCTTCCCACTTTACCCCATAATGTTGGATGTTGAAGGGACTGTAAAGATAATTGACTCCAGCTTCCTAACAAATACAAGGATCACTATTAAAACAATATACCTGGAAAAAAAAGAGAAATCACTGTTCATTCAGTTTTTAAATAACTTTAATTTTAGAAAGTTTTTCCTTAAACTGAGCATAGTCCTGCCTTCTGGAGTTTTATAGCATGTCAACTTTGGGTAAAATCATGGACTCTCAGGAACCTAAAAGGTCATTGACTCCAATTATCTATGCAATACATGAATCTACACCAGAGGGTTCCCCTTGGGTATTATTCAAGGTTTCAGCCTCAGCACTTCAGTAACCAGGGATTATGGGGTTCACTTCTCTCACACTGGCCCTCACTATTTTGAATAACTGTGACTAAGAATTTCTTCTTCTGTGGAAGTTGAAATCAGGTCCTCTGTATATGCTGCTCTCCAGTGTCATGCTGCCACTTAGACTCCCTAGAAAGAGCCTGATCCCATGTGCTTGATGCAAATTTTTCAGCTCTGCTTGATTTAGCCATGGACAAGGTCTCTGTTGAATATTCTTGTCTCCATGTTTACCCTGCCAGACTCTTATTTTCTTAAATAACATGGTTTTAAGAACTCTTGCTGGGCTTGCTTGTACTGCTCTGAACACAACTTGCAACAGTTTACCTACATCTTTCTAAAAAAATTCCAGATAGTCTACTACCAATTATGTTTCCTAAGTTTGGGTTAACTTTGTTTCAAGCTGTTTGATTATGTGAACTTATTACGAACCTACACACAACTAAATTCCCTGTTGATTGTTACAAAAGCTGGAGTTAAGCTTCATGTTCCTCATCTTCTATTTTACAGTTATTTCAGGATTTGGTGGCATGGCTTTTTATTTTTCTCCCTTGAATATCAACTTGGCAAGACCAGCTCATAATTCTAGCTTCTTGAGATATTTTTGCATCCTGCTTTTAATCTTCCAATTTATTTACTATTTCACTTGGCTTCATATCATCCCTACATTTTGATAATTATGCTTTTTATATCTTTATTCAACACATTGATAGAAATATTAAAAAGGATAAGGCTAAAGATAGAATCTTAAAGTTGTCACTAAAGACTTCCTTCCATATCACCACTAATTCATTAATCAAAAACTTTTGGTCACAGTTATTAAGTTAATTACAGATTCACTCCGTAAAGCTATGATCCAGACTGTATTTCTTTATTGTGTTACAAGAATACTTTAATAATGCTTTAAATATTTGAAGACTCTTCCACCTCTTACAAGTGTTCTCACTTCCAAGCTGCCTCCTCTTGCATTTAGGATTTGCGCATTCGTTTGTTCACCCATTTATTCACAAATTATCCATTTATCTAATAATGACAAACACTTTCTGTATAGCAAACATTCTGCTAGACGCTGGAATGACAAAGCTCTGATCCCTGGCAGCCCTCTTGTAGATTGCCACAGCAAGAGCAGAAAGAAGGATAGGAGCTGTGACAGAGGTGTGAGCAAACTGCTCCCCATAAAGCCAACTCCCAAGTGGAGGGTTGGGCTCACTATGGAGGAGACTTCCGAGCTGTTCCTTGAAGAGTGGACAGGACAGTGGGGATTCAAAATGCAAAGGCATCACAAGAAGAGCTCAGCTGTGGGAAACTCTTTGGTTGTATTGCTGGATATGAAAAGGGACTAGGGGGAGGTGAAACTTTCGAGGGTTCCTCAAATAACTGAATTTCTGACCTCTTACCATTCTGGGCATTCTCCTCTGAATGCATCTAATGGCATCTAGAACTGAAGACAGTGGATATCCCAGGGGTCCCTAACCTCTGGGCTGTGGACCAGCACCAGTCCATGCCCTGTTAGGAACTGGGCCACACAGCAGAAGGTGAGTGGCCAGCAGTGAGCATTACCGCCTGAGCCCCACCTCCTGTCAGATCAGAGGTGGCATTAGATTCTCATAGGAGCACAAACCCTACTGTGAATTACGCATGTGAGGGACTTAGGCTGTGCTCCTTATGAGAATCTAACTAATGCCTGATGATCTGAGGTGGTGCGGTTTCATTCTCCACACCCACCCCATTCATAGAAAAACTGTCTTCCATGAAACCAGTCCTTCGTGCCAGAAAGATTGGGGACTGCTGCTTTCTACTGTCCAACTTGTAGAGTATAGAGTGGACTAATGTTTCACTTGATGTGAGTACTATATGGCTACTGAATTAAATTGCCTAGGTTCTTTGAACTTTACTCCTAAATTAGGTTGATCAATCTTGTATCAGTACAGTTGATTTTAGGAACAAAAGTGCCAGACTTCCTTAATATGGTCCTGGAAATACCAACTTGTTGTTATATTTGAACAGACTGTGAACGTCTTTTTTATTCTAGATTCTATTGTTTTGTTACCTTAGCCAACTCTTCCAAATATGTACCATTGCATTTTAACAAGCAAGTATTTATGTCCATTTTCTTGCAACACTTGAAGTTCCCTGAGATTAGGGACTATATCTACATATGTTAGAGACAATGTATATTTTTCTTGACAGGACAAAGAGTAAATAAATCCTAATCAAAATCATTGTTCTCTGTTAAATAGAATTCAAGAATGCATTCAATCCCACTAAACCTGTCCATACATGTAGACTTAAGTAATCTGGAAGAGTAAATATGTTTAAGTAATCGAAACTTGAAACAGATGTCAAATGGAGATTAATCCATGTCAGTCCATCTCCATGCTAATCTCCTCAGTAATGTAGAAAATTTCTCAGTCTTCTTGCTGTGACTCCTTAATCGGGTGTGTTTATGTGCAGATCATTCATATGACCGGATATATTAGGTTGGGTTCCATGAAAATTGACTCTCAGATGGAGATTTTTCTTCAGAAAGTGCACTAGGGAGTACTATCAGGAAGAACACCTATGAACAGGAAGTGGATCAGAATTGGCTGAAAGGAATAGTGGACATTGTTGCAGTCATATCAGAGGCCTCAGTCAGTCCTGTGGAGATTCTGGTGCAGTAATGGCCTTCAAAATTGCCACCAAACAAAGGGAGGATAACAGATCTTTCCACTCCCATATAGCCCTAGTCCTAGAAGTGGGCTGTCCCTGTAAAGTGGAGTGACCTCAAATGAGGCAGCTTTTGTCCACTGAGGGCAGTTCCCAGAGAGAGGCTCAGCTGGGAGCCTTCCACAGCTAATATTCCTGGCACCTGGAGAAATATGTGCTTCTTTCCCAAAGGGAATCTGGGAACTGCATCATGGCATCTACCACATCAGTAAAAAAAAATCAGAAAAGGACCTCCCGAGCACAATCTTGGATCTCTTCTGAAATTGTGCTCTGATTTTGAAGGAACATATTCCTTTCACGTCTCTTTCCCATTTTCATTTTAGTTGTTTACCAGACAGTAGTTATGCACCACAATTGATTGTCAACTCTCTATGATTCACCCACTTTCTTGATTTACTAAGTCACAAGTGGCTAACACTGTGTAGGGTCTGAGCTTAACTCTGTAGCCAATGGAATGACCCAAGGATTCTTGGTCACTGATGTTATTTTAAAGCCATCTTTCTGCCCAGGAGGCTTGGAGAACTGAAGACCCATAGTAGAAGGTGAAAACCTTGGAGAATCCGAGAGCTTCCAATGCAAGTAGCCATACAACAAGATCCCAACAATGAGACAGCTCTATCGACACAGCACCTGCAGTGCACTTGAAGCATATGCAGACATGTGCCTGTCCTCATGGAATTCTCTGCATGTCTGTGAATATATAAAACATAAATGCACAATGGACCTCAAATGCAGGACAATATATCCAAGAAAAGCATAAACCATTTTCCCCACAATCTTTTGTTCTAAAATTACCATCCATGTATCAACTGCAAAAAGCTGAGTGATCCCACCACAAGGAGATATGATATATCTGCTAACTATTCAAAATGTCTATGCCTGCATCTTTTCACCACTCTGTGTGGGCCTTGGTCTGCTTCCATCAGACATTGAACTTTTTCTGGCTTAATTTCTTCATCTCTCTGTGTGCCTATTATTTCAATAAGAGACTGAAAGAGAATAAAAACACAAAATAAAAATAAGCATGTGCATCCCAGCTTCTACAAGCAATTCTAGAGTTTTAAGTTTTACCTCTGAAGGCTCAAACACCTTTGAATGCTCAGTTCCCCACCCTGCCTTCCAAAGGAACAGAGATTCTGTCTAAGGACAGGTTCATTAACAAATTAATAGAATAATCAGCAGGGCTTTGTGTGCAATTTGGAGATAAAAAACTGGTAACAGCATTCTTTGACTCTTTAATGGGACGATAAGCACCAAGTATCTGCTCTGTGGCTGAGCTAATCACACAGATAAGGGAGGTTAAATCAATCCAGAGTTCTGCTGAGGTCATTTATAGATGGAGCTGTATCCTGCAGCAGCATAAATAGCTCAGTTATTTTGAATATAACCACGAATTGCTAAAATAAATGGAGGGTGGGGCAACAAACTCTAAAATAGGTTGTACTGTGCTGTGTGGGACAAAGTCCCCAAGGCCACAACCTGTGGGCATGTATCTGTAAGGCTGCCTGATAAGTTTGGGGAAAATAAAGCTCTAGGGGATGTCTCCTCTTAAACTGGTTTGACATCTGGTCTCAAAGTCTGGAAAGAAAAGGATTTTTCTTCTTACGCTTTTCCTCTCTCCTGTTTTAAATTAAGTGAATATGATTGCTTTAGAGGGAGAAGGATTAACAGTTCAGGTATTTTGCAGACATTTATTATGTAGGCCTCCTGCTTATGCCACAAGCACTACACCAGCCTAGGTGGCCCCGTGACAGGTATATGCATGAGCCTACTGCATTCTGGTATAACCTTCCTGGTCAGCACTTCATGCCCAGTTACCCTGGTGTCACTGCTTCTGCTAGGGTGGAAGGCAGGACCTGCTGTGTGCATGGGGCAGGTGTTGTCAGGCCAATGTCTAGGCATTCACACCTCACAGTGCAGAAAGGTGCTGGAACAATTCTAGCAGAAAAAGTGGAAGTGGCAGACATGTGGGACCAGGAAAGGGCACTGACCCACCTTCCAGATGGTGTGAGTTTCACATAGTTCTGGCCAGTGGGGCATGGTTCGGCCAGCGACTTTCGACTTTCAACAGCACCCTATAGCAAAATTTGTGCAAAGTTCCCAAGTTATTAGTTACAATTGGGATAACTGAAAAACAAGTTATGATGATTAAGGAGATAAAACTTTCTTTACTTTCTTTCTTGATCCTTTAAAGAGCTCACTTATTCAAGGTCTTCCAGTTGTGGCAGGACTTTTTTTCAGTTCAGCTAAAGATGGGGTTCTTTGTCCCATGGCCAAGAAAATTCAGGATTGCAGACCATTTGAATGGTAGCAAGACAGGGTTTTATTGGGTGAAAAGGAAGAAAAAGGGAAACAGGGAATCTCTCTCACCAGGCCAGAGTTCCTGCTAGAGCACTTCCCACCAGCAGCTTGAATCCCAGGTTCCACACAGAAAGATGAGAGGCCAGGCTCCTCCCTACTACAGATGGCGTGAACTTCCCAAGGCTCCACCTCAATAGGTTGGAGCTTCTCCAGGGATCTCCTCCCACCTGGCTGTCTCACAATGACCCCACGCCAGAAACCCTGGTCTCACTGTTCTGAGCACACTCCATTCCCAGTCACCCTTAGGATGGCTCTCCTACGAAGGCCACACTCCACTCAGAAGGAAAAGAGAAGGGCAAAGAAAAGAGACATCCTCCATTTTTAGAACTTGTCCTGGAAGCTGCATACATCCATGAGCCTAAATTTAGTCTGAGGGCCACAGCTAACCCAAAGGATGCTTGGAAATTCCAGGATTCTGCAATTAAATGCAAATTAAAAATAGATTCTAGGCAGCAAACAGCAGCCCCTTTCCCCCAGGGCCAGGGAAATGCCCATCTCCTAATTGAAGGAGCTGATAAAATAATGTGATTCAATTTTTAAAAAGAAAACAAAGCTTTTAAAAAAGAATTCACAGAAAAGATAAGAAAAATCTGGATTAGATGCATTTAATATGTTGATAAGTATCCATGCATAATAGTTTTTTTTCCTGGATGGCTGAGCCATCAGAAAGGGTGGTGTGAAGGTTAAGAAAACATCTGTAGTCCCTAAGGAAAGGGTTATATTAAAATATTTTTCAAAAATACATCTTATCTATGGAAATGCAGAGGAGATAAGCTGTACTCACCCTACCAAATATGACCTGCCCCACCTCCCCACAGAGAAAAACTAGTACCCAAAAGCTGTGGAGTAGCAGGGGTAGAAAAGGAGAACATGGGTGTTAGGGTGAAAAAGCATTAATGTAGACAGATATCTCAGAAACGGTATTTGCTGTATGTGTCTACATCACATTTACTGTCATGTTACTTCCAAGCAATGTGGGGGAATGGATCTAGCCATTCATTCATTCATTCTGGCTATTGATTCATTCATGCACTTGTTCCACCATCAATCTTTTAAAATCATCTCTCCCCAGGAACTGTGGTTGGCAGTGGGGATATGGTTGAAAACCCGGGCTAGAGAGATTGGGTGGAGAGTCAGTGGTGCAGGAGCAGGCAGGGATTTCATTCTATGTTTGGATTTCATTCTAAACTTCATGGGAAGCCACGAAGGAGTCCAAGCAAGGGTGTGGCATTCATGAAAGCTTCCCAGGCTCTCACGGCTGCCACCAATGCTGAGAAAGGAGGGATGGGAGAAGTAAGAGTACAGCAGTCCGAGGGGAAGGACCATGATGTAGACTAGCTCCGTGCAGTGGAGGGAAGGGGCGGGCACTGGAGAAGTCCACAGAAGCTAGTGAGGGATAGAGTGGACCTAGACATCACAGCTCATTGATTTCTGTCTGGGGGATGGTGTTTGAGCCGACTCCCGTAGATGGAGAGGGGCAAGTTAGATGGAATGCGGTGGAAGGACGGCGGTGTGATCTGGCTTCTGAGCCCGCGTCCATCCACCTGCCTGGTGTGGACCTTCTCAGTAGACAGCTAAAGTCAGCTAGCACCAAGACAAGCCCTGAAGCAGAGCGAGGGCATGGTCCCTCGCCAGCTGGCCTCCCGAGCAGCTGTTAGCAGTGGGGGCAGCAACTGGATCAGAGGAGCAGACCCTTTGCGTGCAGCAGCAGTGCCTGCATGGGCATTGGCAGGCAGTATCAGGACAGCCAGGAGGTGCATGGCCAAGGCCGACTTCGGCCACCTGCAGAGGGCATCTTCAGACTGGCCCCTGTGTCCCCTCCACCAAGCACACCTCAGCCTCCACGTTCTGCCTTGCTGGGACTTGGCTGTCAATTGCCAGATGATAGACACGATTCCAACTGCCTCTGAAGAGAGAGTGGAACCATTAATAAAACATCAACACTACAGGAACCCAAAGGACCCACAAAATAAAATAAAAATTAAATTACAGCTACAGCAAAATCACACTTGCTTTCCTCTGGCAAGCCTCTAAGGAGGCAGTTACATCCCCAGGGGCACTGGCAATGGAAAGTGACTCTCAGGCAAGGCAGATGGAGGAGGCCTCAGATGAGATGGCAGAGGAGTGAGACCCACTCTCTGGGCTGCCTGCTCCCGCTTTTGAGATGCGTGGGTGTCCAACTTCCTTCCAAGCTAGAACACAGCTGCCAGCCCCTGCTCTTTGCCTCTTCGCCTCCTCCTTCCCAGCTGGCATTTCCGCCTGACTCCAGCGCGGTGACAGACATGTGCCGCTTCCTCGGGGTGCAGGGACTTCTCGAGGGATCTGCTGCCCACAGGACAGTGTGCCGGGTGCTGCCAGCCTGTGTGACCAAAAGGTCCTCCGGGATTGGGGTGGATCCCAACAACTGTCAAAAGGGGTCGGGGGCACACGGTGGATGGCAAGGATCTGCATTATTCATTTATCCACTGTTTGGAGAAATTGAGTGTTGGGCCCAGCACAAAGAACACTCAGGGTAATCCACGGCTCAGAATTCAGTCTACTCTGCGGCCTCCAGGAAGTCAGGTGTTGGAGAAGTAGGGACTTTAATTCATTACTGGAAGCAATAGAATGCCAGGTATTTTGTTTATTTATTTGTTTGTCTGTTTGTTTGGTATGTTCCACAAAACAATGGAATACTGTGGTGGTCTGAAAAGTACTCCCCAGCCCATATCCAACTTCTAATTCCTGGAACTTGCAAATGTTTATAACAAAAATAGGTCTCCACAGATTGATTAAATGAAGGATCTTGAAATGGGGAGATCATCCTGGATTATCTGAGTGGGCCCTAAATACAGTCACTTGTATCCTTACAAAAGGGAAGCCAAGAGATATTTTACAGCACAGATGAAGACAGCAGAGAGAGATCTGAAGATGCTCATCTGGAAGGTTGGAGAGATGTGGCCACAAGTGAAGGGGGTGGGGCAGCCAGCAGGAGCTGGAAGAGGCAAAGAAAGGCCTTCCTGGAGCCTTAGGAAGGAGCAGGAAGGCACTTGATATGGGCTCAGTGATGCTGAATTCAGACTTCCAGTCTCTAAACCATGAGATAATACATTTCTATTGCTTTCAGCCACCACGTTTGTGGAAATTTGTTACAGCAGCCCCAGGAAGCTCATACAATACCATTGATGACATTTTCTCAATTTAAATAAAAATTCACTTAATTAATCAAATCTTCTTCAAGTTTTCCACTGTATTTTTCTTTTCAATATCTGGCATATGCTACTGTTTACAGATGAATGAAGAAATTGGATTTAAGATTTTATGGTATATCAGAAAAGTCACTGTGACTTTTAGCTTGCATTTTTCTCCCCACTGATATGAAAAAGAGAAGAACTACAATTGCTGGGGTTGTTCTAAGGTTCAAATGAGGTCAAGTGGTGCTAAGAGGTCTCCAAACTGCCCAGCACTGTGCAAAGTTGAGTGAAAGGTCTTGTCGGATTGGTCAACTGATGAGACAATTTATGATCAATCTCTCTTCTCTTTCCCCCTCCCTCCCTCTCTCTTTCGTTTGTCCTTCTTCTCTTTCCTCCTTCTACTTCTCCTTCCCTCCTCTCTTTCTCCCCATACACATTCACACCCACACATATGTTATCTATAGAAAAAATTCCACTTAAAGGTGAAGAATAGCCTTATGATTAGGTCTTATATTTCAGTACCATTTTAAAGCTTACTGAGAACTTTTATATCCATCATTGTATTTATTAATCCTCATGCTACCCCTGTGGGCACGCAGAACTAACATCATCCTCCTTATTTGATAGATAAAGAAAGCAAGAACCCCCTCAGTAGAAAGTGTTAAGAGGCTTACCCAGGGCAACATGGATGTAAGCGGTGAGACAGGATTCAAACACAGATCTTTATGAATACATGGATGCAGAACTGAAAAGGCATTCTCACCTGTCTAATCAGCAAGGACTGAGCAAGGTGCTTTCCATCTATACAGACCTGGAATGAAAGTCTAGTTTTGCATCTCAGCAGCTCTGAAAAGCTGACTGGTGACCTTACCCTGTCGAAACTTCCTTAGCCATCAAACTGGGACCATAGTACAAACTTTGTGAGGCTGAGCGAACATTCAATGGAATAAGTTAAGGGAAAGTGCCTAGATCCGTTCCTGGCCCCAAGAATTCTCCTTTCAAAAGCAAAGGGCTTTTGTTTTTATTTTATTTTTATTTTTAACTCCTGTCTAGATCTCAAGAGAGTCAATCCCAGTCTAACCATCTGACCTATTTATTGTATTACTTTCAAACCACTTGTGTTTGTTTTCTCTCTTTCTGTTTGTCAAAAGTTAAGTTCAATTCCAGCCACTTGTCACTTAAAAGATGACAGTTATTACTCATAGCTACAAAGGCACTTATGGCAATAGCTGCTCTGTACTGAAGCAACAGCACTCACAATAAATACCCTTGCCAGATCATGAGGATTTTGTCAAGCACATCCCTCTTAGCCATTGCTGCACAATTATCATGGGTGCACCTAGAGTTCTGCTGAGAGAAAGGGGTCAATACTTGAGTGATCTGAGGCTGAGGCAATCCATAGGCCTTTGGGTTTTAATCCCAGTTCCCTCATTGGTCTCCACTTCGGGCAATGTTTGATTGAAGCACACTGGGAAGGCTGGTACTCCAGATGGCCTTCTCCACTTATTCTTCATTGGTCCCACTGAATATGTGACATGATAACTCCTCCACTTGCCAAGTGGTAAGAAAACAGTCAGTTATTGGCTGGGCTTTGGCTAGCAAGAAAGGCTTGGCCTGGACTGTGGCTATGGTTCTATCACAACCAGTGACCATGGTGCTAGGGAAAGACTAATGCTTAAGTCACCCAGTGATAGCATCCAGGTGAAAAACATAGCCTTCTTCTTTATCATTTGCTGAGATTCCTTCTATCCATTTAGCTTAAAAACCAGAGACCAGTCCTCGTTATAAAGGTTCACTCTTACGAAGGAAGGGGCCATGCATTGGTGTGTCTGTGTGTGTGTGCACATGTGTAAATGTGTGTACCTCTGCATGTAGGTATGTGGGTAGTAAACATTTGAAATAGGGACTCCAACCCTGTTGACACCATACTAATTAGTTATTATTATTATTTCTTTTTAAAGACCCCTGTCCAACCATGTGTCAGTCAGTTTGCATCATTATTAAGGAATAACTGAGACTGGGTAACCTGTAAAGAGGTGTAATAGCTCATGGTTCTGCAGACTGTACAGGAAGCATGGTGCCTACATCTGCTGTCTTCTAGTGAGGCCTCAGGGAGATTTTACTCCTGGCAGAAGGCAAAGGGGAAGCAGTGGATCACATGGCGAGAGAGGGAGCAAGAAAGGAGGCAGGCGAGGTGCCGTACTGTGTTAAACAACTGGATCTCACAGGAAACCATACAGCAAGGACTCACTTAATACTGTGAGGATGGCACCAGATCGTTCGTGAAGGACCTGCCCCCATGAGACAGACACCTCCCACCAGGCCCCACCTCCAACATTGGGGATTACCTTTCAACATGAAATTTGGAAGGGACAGACCATATTAAGCCAATCTATCCTTATTTTTTCCTAGGAACATCTTTTTTCTCTCTCTAATTGTGGTCATTGGCCTATTATTTAAATGAAAAGAGATTGCGGTTTCTATGCCTTCCTTATTACTTCTCTCTTCCATTTCAGATCTCTGCACACTTCCTGGAGGATTTTGTCAGTGTGAGAAAGGATAAACCCAGCTGCAATTATACATTAAGGATTTCCTCCAGTACAGACCTTGTGAGGTGGCATTGTTAAACATGGCATACTGCCTACTAAGTACTTGGCTTGGTCAAGGGTATTGTATGGCACATCTGTAGCTACAGGTTTATACTTAGAAGTTCTGACATACTTTCAGGACGAGTGCGGTGGCTCACACCTGCCGGTAATCCTAGCACTTTGAGAGGCCGAGGCAGGCTGAATGCTTGAGGACGGGAGTTCGAGATCAGCCTGGCCAACATGGCAAAACCCCGTCTCTATTAAAAATACAAAAACTGGTTGGGTGCGGTGGTGCACTCCTGTAATCCCAGCTACTCGGGAGGCTGAGGCAGGAGAAGTGCTTGAACCTGGGAGGTGGAAGTTGGAGTGAGCCAAGAGGCTGAGGCAGGAGAATTGTTTGAACCTGGGAGGCAGAGGTTGCAGTGAGCCGAGATCACGTCACCACACTCCAGCCTGGCCAACAGAGTGAGATTGTGTCTCAAAACAAAAAAACAAAAACAAAAACAAAAATGAAGTTCTAAGATACCCTCCTTTCTTGTCAACTTCATTTTTTATAGATTTGGCTCAGCGGTGTGTCTACACAGCAAAGATGGGTTTCCAGGTCTGGTGGGCAGAGTGCAGGCAGGCTTCCTGAAACAAGTTGCCTTTGAGGTGGATGCGTTTTGGGTAGAAGTTGGGATACTTTGGAAGAAGGTGGGAGAAACTTCCACTTCCTGCCCTGAGATAGACCCCTGTCGCCTTTCCACAATGTTGCCAACGGAACCACCTGAAGCTCTACTTTTTGCTGTCTGGTAGCTCTTTCTTTTGGAGAGACTCAAGCTGTTTACAGCCTGGCTGGCAGCCTCCTTGGCGCCTGAGTTCCTGACATTTTTGATGGCCGCCTCTGGCTGCACCACACAGGCATGCTCATGGCAGCATGCAGAGCTACAAGAAAAACCTAAATTTAAATGTTAAAAAGCTTTTGTTCATTACCGGTGGCATTTCCCACCCCCCCCCCCCCATTTGTCACTTGGAGCAGAGCTGTGACTCTTTTAATATCAAACAAATAATAAGCTCCCTCTAAAGTGATTTTTCTGACAAGGAGCTCAATATATTAAACTTTATCTATATTTTAATAGCCAATTTCACACCAAACTGCCTTCTTAATAATGTATTTACCACCTGGGGATATTATTCCAACCCATCTGGAAAGAATTGGAAATTAACTGTCCCTAAACCGAGTCTGTGTGTGCTTTACACTTGCTGTACGAAACAGCAGTGTCATTGCTAGGGAGGGGGCTGGGGTGAGAGGGGGTCTCGCCACCTGGGGAGGGTGAGATCTGGAAGAGAAATTATAGCAGGTTTAGAGACAGGAATTCCTTCTCCAGAGGCAAAGCTCATCCTTATGATCAGCTGAGAAGAGGTCCTGCCAGATAGGGCAGGACTACTGGGAGCAGGAACTATTCCCACAGCATTTTAAAGAAATATAGGACTTTCTTTGCTAGCAACCTGCAGCTAGTTGACATCACACAAGTTTCCTATCATCTGACCTTTTGTTTCCTCATCTGTGGAAAGAGGGAATTTGGCTAGATGACTTCAGAGGTCTTTTGTGTGTATAGTTAAGGTTTGTCTTAGTGTGTTTCGGTTGTTATAACAAAATACCATAAACTGGGTAGCTTACAACAGAAATTTATTTCTCATACTTCTGGAGGCTGGAAACCCACTCCCCAGGCATCAACAGATTGGGTGTCTGGCAAGGGCCTACATCCTGGTTCATAGATGGCATTTTTTCACTATTCTCATATGGCAGATAGGGTGAGGTGTCTCATTTGGGCCTTTTATAAGGACACCTATCCCATTCATGAGGGCTCCAACCTCATGACCTAATCACCTCCCAAGAGCCCCCACCTTCACCTTGGGGGTCGAGATTTCCACATATAAAATTTGGAGGGTCACAAACCTTCAGAGCATAGAAGGGTTCTCTCTGGAAAATACCTTTTTTATGCCTAACGACAACATGAATTGTGTTGGGGATTGTTTTTTCACCTTTTTGGTTATGAACATCTATGCAAACTGACAAAGATGGGAGGCCCTAAAGAAGTTAAAGAAAATAAGACACCTTTAGAGTAGACAGAAAAACTTCTCACAGGGGAGGGGATTGGAGCATGAATAGGCCCAGAGTAGCCATGCTAACAAGTAAACACAGTCAACACAGGCTCCCTCCCAGTGAGAAGACAGGGAGAAAGTGCTCCTTTGCCTCACAGACTTACCCATATAAGCCACTGGGTGAACTCTGCTCAATGCACTCAGCTAGATTCAGCAAACACTATCAAACTCACACTCTAATGTGAGGACACATTTGCAGATTATCACATGATGGCGTCATGGGCTCCATCATGAATGGAACCATGACAGAATGACAGACTGGGGATGTTTCTTGGGGGACTCAGCAGGGCTCACCAAGGAGACTGGATATTTTAACCGCACCTTGAAGGATGGGCAGGCAGCCACAGGACATTCAAATCAGATGGCGGAACTATGCCAAGCCCAATTTTGTGGCATATGACAGGTTAGCAAGAGAAAGACTGTTTCTAGGGGTCAGGCAAGTTCTCGGTCCCAATGTCAGCAGGATGTGAACCTCCTGTGAGGGCTAAAACCAACCAGTTAGGGTCGCTGAAGGGAAGACCTGTCTTTAATGAATCTAAGAATAGAAAGTGTGTCCAGGATAACCCCAGAAAAAGTATCAGCTCCAAGATGTGCTTGGTATAGTCAAGATTCCAAGAGTGAAAGAAGCAGCTAACTCTGCGAGGCAGGAATTAGTATTTGTAGAAAACACACAGGCTCTTGGAATCAACCAAAATAAGATGAAATGTGATGCAGCTCCTCTGGGCAGCCCCAGCCAGGAGTCTTCTCTTGAGAGTCCATGGTGGATGGTGATGAGGGTCCCTTCCATCCTCCCACCACCATCCACAGGTCTTGCTCGGCTCCCTGTAGCCTAGGGAGCACGTGAGCCCCAGCATTGTGGCATGGATGGCATGTGCATGGATACAGCACTGTCTCTCCAGCTGTGTCCCCAGTCATATCTGGGATCAGAGGCAGATGAAAAGAATAGCGTTTCCAGGAGGAACAAATGACAGGGCATCAGCTCACTGGTGTTCTTAGCAGAGGGAAGTGTATTTGATTCACCAGCTCAGAACGAAAAGATCTACATGGGAAGGGAACACCTGATGAGATATTTGGTGGCCTGGGCTGATAGCACAGCCACAGAAAAACCAGAAAGCAGTGGTATCAGAAGGTTGCCCTATCTAATCCTGTGCCTCCCTTCCCTTTCCAGGTCCTTGGGAGCAAGATATGTGTGACTCGTGTGCAGATACGTGTGAGGGCGAAGGCACAGGAGTGAGGGCTATCTCCCAGGTCCTGGGGACCTAGAGTCCCAGATTAATAAGCAGATAAGAAGACTAACTGTGACAGACAGGTCAAGGAGGAGAGGGGTAAAAGGCTCCTTTAATCCTGCAGTCGGAGGATGTGCAATGCTGACAGGTACCTGGGGACCCAGAGATACCAGGCTCCCTAACTTAATCAGACAGATAACGGGAGCTGCCTCGGCAGAGGCCGCACCAGGAAAAGTGGAACAATAGGAGACGGCCCCTTAGGGCCTGTGCTGCTACAGAGATAATAAACTATATAGAAATCTGTCACTGAGCGATAAATGATGAATTAGAATCAATTATATGTTTAAAATAATAGACATCCTTGTCTTCCCTACTGGAAGTGGAATGGTTTTGACTGGCCTCAGAGGTGCCAACGGAGCAGGGACTCTCCATGGAGCTGTTTGTGCCAGGCACACTAAAATTATTACTGAGATAGACTTTTCTGGCCAGATTGTCTTGTTTTGTGGTTCCGGGGGAAAAAAATACATAGAAAGTTATGAGTCAAGTGTTTTTTTTTTTTTTTTTTTTTTTTTTTTTGAGATGGAGCCTCTCTCTGTTGCCCAGGCTGGAGTGCAGTGGCGCGATCTTGGCTCACTGCAACCTCTGCCTTCTGCCTCCCGGGTTCAAGCGATTCTTTTGTCTCAGCCTTCTGGGTAGCTGAGACTATGCCCAGCTAGTTTTTGTGTTTTTTTTTTTTAAGTAGAGATGGGGTTTCACCATATTGGTCAGGCTGGTCTCGAACTCCTGACCTCATGATCTTCCCACCTTGGCCCCCCCAAAGTGCTGGGATTACAGGCATGAGCTACCATGCCCAGCTATGAATCAAGTTTTAATCTTTATCCCTCTTTCCACCCATACATTTGCCTTCAAATCCTGTATCAGAACCAAACCATTTGATGAGCAGTGGGAGTAAGGAAGTCTCAGACAAGGTATTTTCTCTGTGCCTTTTCTTTTTCAGACCACTCTTCTAGGGGGTCTTTAAAAGGGAAGTATTGAAGGTAGATTTTTGGCATTTATTTAAATAATCTAATTCTCTTCCTCAAAGTTTTATCCCCTTTATTTCCCTGATCTCCTTCAATCATACGAGCACAGTCAACATCAAAGAAAGGAAGGAAAAAAGGAAGGAAGAAAGCAAGGAAGGAAAGAAGGAAGGAAGGAAGGAGAGACACAGGGAAGAAGGGAGGGAGGGAGGGAAAGAGGTGAGATTTTAGCTTCTTTTTAGCATTTTGAATTCCAATTCCAACTTTCCACATTCTCTTTTATTATTATCACGACTACTCCTCCTATGACTATTAATACTATTATTTAGTAAGGGCCTTGGCCCCTAGATGTAAGTTTGCCTTTATAAATGAGCACAGCACAGTTCATTTGGGTTGTCATATAATCCAAATGTAATATCCTCCCTCTGGCTCCTGTCTGCCTAGCAAACTTCCATTCATTCTTGAGCTACCCGCTCATGTTTAGTCTTCTTGGCAAAGCTCTCTCTGACCACCATTTCCCTCCAGAATATGACACATTCTCCCTTTATACTTTCTTAGTTGCAGGTGTACATATTCGGTTATGCTGCACTCATCACAGCGCCCTGGTAGACAGTAAAGTGATGGTTACTTAGGGGCTTGGGTTTCGTAGTCAGCTATTTACCAACCATGTGACCTAGAGTTATTCGTCCTTTTAGAGTCTCAGTTTTCTCAGCTGACACATGGGTATGGCAATAACAGTTTTCAACTCCTAGGGGTGCTGTGTACCTTAAAAGAGGCATGTAAATTGTCTGTATCCAGTAAGCGTTGCTGAGGTTCTTATAACCTTATATTGCTTCCATTCATTTGATTATATGTCCGCACTGTTCACAAGAATGTGAGGATCTTGAGGGCAGGGGCTGTGTTCCATTTAGCTGGTATAATTCCAGCACCAAGAACAGAGCCTGGCATTTGGAGGCAGCTCCGCACATTTAATTGAAACTGAACTGAAGCAACGCAGAAGGCAGAGTTGAAGTCAGGTACCGGTGGGTGGTGTGTCCGCTGGGACCCTGAGGGATTTGCAAACGCTGCTTACACGTGAAAATCCCCGCCCCGAGCCTTCAGCAGACTGGGCACTGCCTTGGCCCCCTCGAAGCAGTGATTCGTGCCTGGTCGCTGGAAGTTCCTTTCCAGGCAGCCCCGGTACCCACGAGGCGCCTTCGCCGCGAGCCCCCAGCAGCTCCTCCCGTGAGGCCGGGACGCCGCCCGCTCGGCCGCCCCTTTTCCCCCAGCCCTTCCCTCTCCTCTCCTAGGCTCCTCCTCCGCGTACTCACGCTGACCTGGTAGGTTTAGTCTTTTGTGTGGTCCCGTATCAAAAGTTTAATTAGAAAATCGCCCCTGGGCTTTTTAATAGCCCGAGTTCGGGCCGTAAAAGCCCTGGACGTGCTCCCATGCGCGCCGGCTCCTGGCAGGAGCGCGCCAGCCGCTGCAGCGCGGGGACTCCCGCCCTGAATCTTATTTACATTCGGACTAACAATAGCTCTGGAACCTGGCTATAAATAATTTCTGGGGAAGAGTTGTCTAATTAAACGTGCAGCAGTAAGGAAAGTGCTTTAACCACAAGGCTGGTGTCCTAATGAACGTAATCACTGGATGGGGACAGCTTAGGAATCACATCCAGACGTCTCCCTGCGGAGGCGGAGAGATGCGGGGAAGATACTCAGGGAGACTTTCCAATCAATATTTAATTGTGCAGTGTGTTCAACTCGTTAGAGGGCCTCTTTTTTTCCTTCCGTTTTCCCATACCCAGAGGTAGAAAGGATTTCAAAATACAGTTTTGTGGGGCGGCCTCAGCCTCGGATTCCGGGGGGGGGGGGGTAGTTGTCAGTGGCCTGTCAATGTCTAGAAATGATCTGAACACATAAAATGTATTAATTAATAAGTAGTGGCACTTACAGGTGCTGAATTTAGAGACAAACGTAAGGGTGATTCCAACTGATTCCAGATCTTTCTCTGTCCCTGTCTATGGTATTTCTAGACTCTAGGCTCGCGGAGGGCAGGGGCTCTGTGTGCAGTGTGTTCTGCCCTTTGCAAGTAGGGAGCGGGGCAGCTCATCCACCACCCTGGAGGGCATGAAGAAAATGAAATGAGTCCTTCCTGCCTGGTGTCATTCATGGAGGGTCAGCCACTCCTGCTGGCATCTCCACGGTGGTTAGCAAACCCAGAGGGATGTAAGCCCAAGGCATCCATGCTCGTTTCTGCTTCATTAGAAACAGACAATATAACATCAACCAGATGGAAAAGGACACAGGATGCAGAGTGCTTTTCCTTCTGTGCTCCTGTTAATATGCTCCCGAGGACAGAAAGGGCGCCATGGGGGGAAGAACAGCACACTGTCATACTGTGTGTGAGTAACACAGGATTCACGTGTGTATACAGATTGACCTAGACACACAGTGAGCACATGCATGTGTGTGCAAACCTCAGGTGGGCAGATACCTATGTACACAGACATGCACGTCCTGGAGCTGCACTAAGGATGACATAGTTATATTGCTATGGTAACGTGCATGCTCTTGAAACCAAGGCAAACCAGTGGAAGGAGGGTGGGAAGCAGGAGCTGGGGAGGGTGTGGATCTGCAGAGGAGCCTGGGGCTGAACTGCAGCACAAACTCCTAACCAGCACTACTAACCAGTGCTTGTATCCTAGCCCTCCTCCCACACACGGGGATGAAAGAGCAAGAGTGCGGGCACCTGTGATTAATCGAGTTCACCACTGGATGTCAACGTTGCTCCAGCCAATTAGAAAACAAACAGCCATTCCGATAATCTTCTGCTTGTAACAAGGAATTTTGATCCTTAGGCAGCAATCAGTTTATGGTATGAGTATACTGGGGAAGGGGAGGGTTAGACAACAACCTTCTGATAGAACCCCAAAGGGAGAATTATCAAATTCTAAATTTGTCATTTTTGCCCTTTAATCCTAACCTCCGCATTTCCTCTAGCACCCCTTGTTCCCCATTCATTATTCTCCCTTAGTTAACACTTCCTAATGGACCATCCAATATTTCCATTTAGTTTGCTCCTTGCCGGCCTCTCCCCTGAAACACACACAAGAATATCAACTCCGTGATGGTAAGGAGTTTTGTTTTTGTTCTTTCACACCCTTGATGCTGAAAACACTGCTTGGCAAAAAGTAGGTACTTGATAAACATTTGTGTTAAATAGATGCATGCATAAGTAAATGAATTAATGAAATAACGAAATGTGGTCAATGAATAAAAAGGGAGACAGATATTATTGCAATGTGAATAGGAGTTTCTCTTTCTTCTCTGCAATAAGTATATATATTTACTTTTATATATGTATATACATATATTTCAGAGAAGAAATATATGTATCTGGATGAGTGAGTGTGTATGTGTGTGTGTATATATGGCTGGAGAAAGAGGCACAGAAGCAGTTGCCTAAACACCTGAAATATCAGGTTTGGAAGAGACCTTAAGCCAAGCCTTGGAGGGCTTTCTGAGTCGAGTTATATATAGCTCTGCTCTATCTTGTTTTGTGAACTTGGGAAGGTAACTTAGCGTTTCTGAACCTTAGCTTCCTCATCAATACAATGGCTTCATCATAATAATATTGGTCCAACCTACCCCTTAAAGATTCATGAGATCAAATGTTACAGCATTAATCCACAATGTATTTTGCCCTGACTAATATATACCATATCCTGCCCAAACCCTCTCACACATACTGTAAACACCGAGATCCTACACACACAATATTGACAATGTAGATATTATAACCCTTTTCTAAAGATGAACATGGAAATCATAAACCTTTTCCTGGTGTTTCACTTAATCCAAAGGTCTTAACTCTTAAGGTAAACTGCAGGGAAAACAGGGATCGGGAATCAACCTTAGGGTGGTCACATTTCCCACGCAGCAAATGAAGGGACTGGGAGAAGAGCCTTCCCTTCAGAGGCCTCAGGTTTGTGGCTGTTTCTGTATCTCCTGTTTTAGGAAGGCCTGGGCTGCCATGGCAGCAAGCTAGCAACCTGCCAAATTTATATGTTTAAGTTTTAGTAAATAAATTAAATTAAGCAAAAATAGGTCTGCACTGTACAGCCCTTTCAAATTATTTACTGTGCTGTCACTTTGGGCCCATTGATGCTCGTTAATATTTCAAATTTAATGATAAGCACCATTTATAAGCTAAATAAGACATTAGTTGCACTATACTGGCAGAAATGTAAAAGGACACCGCTAATCTAAGGTGAAAATGCATTACTGAGTGGAATTTAATTAGTAGATTTTGTTCTATTAGGGGCTTGTATATTGCATTTATGAAAATGAATACAAATATGATCCAGGCAATCTTTCCAGTGAGAAAATGTCACTGATAATCTAACTTCACTCCTTCTCTTTAAAGCAGATGCAAGATGAAAATTGATGTCCTGATCTCTTGACAGTCAAAAGATTTTCTAGTTTGTGGTTCTAATAATAGCTAAATTATGGAGAGATGCCTTGTGTGACGATTTGGCAGGTTGAAGAAGTGTGTCCAGTGCGAATTAGCTGTAGACTTTTTTCTTATGGCAATCCTATGGGCAGTACATGTCAGAGAATTAGGTCAGAATTATGGTTTGCTTAGCGGGTCAAGTCTAATTTGTCTGCATTATCTGTTCTGATTCCTCTATGGGGCAACATGGCCTTAGGAGAAAAGGCAAGACTTGGAATCATATAACTGTGATTTCAATCATACTTTCATCATTTATAAGCTTTGTGCAATTTATTTTCTTAAAGTAAGTACATAAGCTACCACATTTTATGAATCCACCCAGTTATCCAGTGAGGTTAGTTACCATTATGAACTCTATTTTATAGACACAGGCAAGAGAGACTCGGAATGCTTGAGCTACTTGCTCTAGGTCACACAACTAAAATCTTCAGTTCTCTGCATTTTCCATTTTCTTATCTGATGATGGAGGTTTGCCATATATTTGAAACGTGTATTCAATAAATGTTAGTCTGGGCTGTCTGTTTCCTCCAGTTTCTTACTTTCTGGGGGCATCTTGGAAATGACATAGAGGGCCAGTGACCGCAATTCTCATTTCTAGGTGACCAATGGAAAGTCTTTCCTGACCTCAGCTCTCTCATATGACAAATAGGAAAATAGAATGCCTACCTTTCCTACTGAGGTAGTTGTGAAAATCAGTTGGACAGCCATAGTGGGGTGTTGTACAAATGTAAAGTGTTAATGTTATTAATATAGGCAATAATTCTTTTGATTCTATGCTAAATTGCATTGACAGAAATGTTGAGAGAGGAGATGGCTGAGATGAACACTATAGGAGCATTTCTTTGCAATGAGTTATAGATCGATGGTAAGTGCAGGCACTCTCTGAGTTACACACATCTAACTTATGAACGTTCTGTGCACACAAAGAACTCGGTGCACCCCCTGTAGGCACCCACTACGACAAGCTGTGCTTGAGATTGTGTGCCTCTGGAAAGCATCTTTCTGGAAGGACCCCGCCTGCTTTCAGTCATGGTTATGGCACTGTAGCTGGTATGGATTGCTGTCTGAACCAAGCTTTCCTCTTCACTAGCTCCTATGTTCCTACACAGGGTGGCATGCTTCTCTGCCTGAGTCTTGGGATTCAGTGAACCTCAGCCCTTCTAATCCACACATACCCTTGCATGATGTTGATCCTTCTGCCTTTCTTTTCTTGCTATGACCTTGGTACACCAGGAAAATCATCCAAGGGTGATAAAATAAATGCATTTGTTAGGAAGCTACATAAGTTAATGATACAGTGGAAGGCTTTATTTTCTTTGAAAACCAACCTCATCTGGGTAAGAGATGTTTGATAGTTCAAGTGTTTTTATTTTTTAAATGAACCTCAGGTGCACAGACTTGTATTATTTATAACCAATGGCCCATGATACACTCTCAGTATTCTATGTTTGAGCCCCTTTTCATTTTTATTTAAAAAATAGTATCATAAACAACCACAGATCCACACCTCCACCTCTGAACACACACACACACACACACACACATGCGCGCGCGCGCACACACACACACACCCTCTAGGACCTTGGCATCAACCTGCATCTCCAGCGCATGGTCCTCCCCCGTCCATCCTCCTTCCTGCATCCTACCTTAGCCATCATTCAGAATTCCATGTGTATCTTATGCTTCCATTTTCACACAATTGCATCACATACATGTGAGTCTCTAAAATTATTTTTTTAATTTTGGTATTTTTCATCTTCATAAATAGGACATGCATTTGATATGTGTGATTTGGGGTTAGTTTTCACTTATTTATTTCTAAGATTATCCATAGTTTTGTGTGTTGCTGTAGTGCTGTAGTTCATTTGCGTTGGTGGAATATATTATTCTAATTTATGAATATTCCTCAGTTGATTTATCCATCTTTACGTTGGTGACTAGGCTGAACCAATGATTTTTTCCTCTTGTGAACGGGGTTGCTATGAAAATATCTGCTAAGGAGTGGATTTGCTGGATCACAGAGTTTGGGAATGTTTAAATGTGGAAGGTGTTGCCAAACTGCTTACCAGAGCAGCAACTATTCCTCTCACCAGCAATGTATGGAGATCCTGAACATTCGCAGTTTCTCCAATACTTAGTAATGCCCGGCATTTGAATTTTTGCCAGTGGAGTTTGGGTAAAATGCAATGTTATTGTAGTCTTTAAAATCCACAGAATATTTCTTCCTATGTGTTTCCTCCTCCCTGCTATACTTGTTCATTTATTTTGCCCATTTTTTCTACTGTGTTGATGTGCACTTCTCATTGACTTATTATTAGAAGTTCTTTAAATACTCTTGACATTAATTTTTGTCGGTTATATGACTAGCTCCATTTTCAATCTAATTGAGATAATTAGTCCAGAGACTAAAGGAAGCATGAATTTATTTTATCCTTTGATCAAATAAACCCACTATTCCTGACCTCACCTCATCGCCTTTAATCTTCTATTCTGCAAAACTAGCAGAGGGAGTGACATTGTGTCAGAACTAGAGAGAAGGCTGTATTCATTAGTGCATTCCAAGGGGAACAAACAGGGCGAGGGAGACCTAAAGCAAAAGCTTCATGTTATTTATTCTAAAAAAAGGCCGCGCAGCCCTCCCCATTTCTGTCTAGCTTTAATTAGTGGACATTCTTGATGCCTTTACCATCTTCTCAGAAAGGGGACTATCTTTTTCCAAAGCAATCAAAGAATTACAGAGGAGTCTTTCTTTCTGTACTTCCCTTGGCAGAGATGAGACAGACATTGGAAAAAGCATATAGGGCTACATTATTCATGCAGATGAGTCTCACAATTCAATAGAGCTAATTAGGAAAATGATGGAGTAAATTAGCACTTTATGCAAGTGTATTAATATTAATAAAACTGCCATTTTACCCTGCGGTTAAAACAGAAGAGGAGAAAAACACAGCCTTGACCAGTGAGTCAACTCTCAGCCTGGCTGCTTGCTGGAACACTGACCACTCGCATCCATCCTGGGTGATCTTGTTCCTTTTCTGTCATCAAAGTTGTCCTAATAAAAAAAAAGAGAAATATTTCAAAGGCATGGATGAGCTGTCCTTGTTTTATTGTTTTGGTTACTTGAAAGCAAATTCTGCATTTCCTTTCTTGTTGAGTCATAACTAACAGCACATTCTTGTTTACGTGGTAATTTCAAATCCATAACCTTATTTAAGATTTGCAACTAACTTATGAGGCAAAGTGCTGATATTTTCCCCATTTATAATTTAATAATTTGTCCTCACATAAGAAATGATAACCCTCTGAGTGGACTATGAGAAGAAAATTTGAGCATTCATTGATAACAGTTTTGTGGGGGACCAGGGTGAAGGTAGGCCTTGGGGAAAGAATGATTTCTGTGCTGATGCCCTCAGGAGCTAGTTGGTGGAGCATAGGGAAGATGCTGTGCTTCCTTTTTCTCCATGCATTCATTCATTTCTCTCCATATCCATTCTCATAGCCACCGCCTTGGCTCTAGCACCATCCTGATCTCCACTCTTGCCCCCTAAAATACATTCTCCAACTGTGGTTAGAGTAGTCATTTGAAATCACAAATCTGATTGTGCCACCCTATCCCAGCTATGAGCCTTTTGATAGTTCAACTTGGCTTTCAGAATTAACACAAACTCTCAGCAACGAGGCCTTTCAAGAACCACTAGCTTTCCTCTGCATCCTTATTTCTGTCTGGTCCCACTTTCTCCATCTCTTCTTCCATATTCCAGCCACATGGAACTGCTTGCTGCCCCAGGTACATGCAGAGGCCCCTCGGTCTTCACATTCTTACATCTACGTGAAAGCTTCTCCCCTAGGCTCCATTGCCTGGCTCCTCAGGCTGGCGGCGTAGAAGTCATTCTTTCCCCAATGCTTCTCTTCATCCCTCTCCCTTACAAAACTGTTGTCAAGGAATGCTCAAATTTTCATCTCGTCGCCCTCTCAGTGGGTTGTCATTTCCTAATCACTATCCAGTCTTCACCACAAGACAGACAGTTTCTAGAGGACAGGGATTGGGGCACCTAGCACGTTAGTTGTCATGGAGTGTTGTCAAAAGAAGAGGTGAAGAGGGAGAGAGTGGATGGATCACATGGTTACTTAGGGGAGGACGAGTTAGAAACCCATCTTGAAGTCCTGTGCTCCCTCCCACATTCACATCGTCTCACTGGCTCATGTTTGCCTCATTTCACTCAGAGTGCTGGCTTGGATCACCTGTAAGAGTATTCATTAAAAGGTTCAACATTTTCAAGACTCATTATTGGAATTCATTCTACATCTTCTGTAGATTTGCTTAATTTGCTTCCAGAGGGTCATGGAATCTATAGGGAACTTCCTATTTTAGTTTACTGGATTTTCTTTTTCCGTGATGGTAATTAACTCTCTATTACCCATTCTCATTTTAGTATTTTAAATCCTAAACCAAGTACCAATTTCCATTTAAAAGAAGACAATCTTTCTAAAGGCACACAGATATAGAACCCTTACAAGCTTAACTTTCTATATTTTTTTCCAATTATTTCCAGATTATTTATTTGTTTGAGGAATCCTTGATTTCATTCAAAACTGTTTATTGAGTAGGTCACCTATTATGGTCCAGGCAAAGTGCTAGGTGCTTATTCTCATTTAGGATTGACTTTGATAATAATCATGCACATTCCTAAATCTAGGATCCTGAGGTGGTCCTAAGTCTGTTGGAGACTGACTTCTCTCCTACTCTATTACTGAATGTGTAAAATTCAGTGACTTATTTAACCTTAATTATTCTGTTTCTTCACCTGTAAAATGCTTATTATACTTTCTTTCATATCTAGAGTGTTTACTTTTTACTAAAAACTACTTGAGGTAGTTTTTAGTAAAAAAAAAATGAGATATTTTCTCTAATCTCAAGGAATCTAGTCAGAGTGATAGATGAGTAAGTCAGTGATTTTTTTACAATGAAATAATGGCTTAGTTAGAATTTTCAAGGAATGCTATGGGAAGACTGGAGGTTTTATGGGTATTTCCATTAGATTGAGGGAAAGAAAGTCAAAAAAAGTTTTCAGAGTTGATGCTTGATGTGAGTTCTAAAGGATGAATGACAGTTTGCTGGAGAAAGAAGAAGCATCATAAACACATTTCAGGCAGTGGTAAAAGCACATTTCAACAGGCTGATGTATGATACAGAATTATCCTTTTGGAAAAAATAAGTAGCTCAGCACAGAACACAAAGAAAGAAAAACTTGTGAAAAAGGTAGAAATGAAAAGCCAGAGAGACGATTGGAAAACCAAGAGAAAATACATTCAGATTAGCAGAACAGAATGATTTACTGCAGGGAAAAGGAAGAATAGGCCTATTAGGAGAAGCAGAGAAAAGCAGATTTGAAAATACGGAGGTGTGATAGGCCGAATTGTAAGATGGTCCTAGTGCAGGTACCCTCTATAATCCTCTCCTTTTGAGGGTGAACGGAACTTGTGAATATGAGAGGATTTCACTCCTATGCTCAGGCTACATTAAATGGAAAGAAGAGATTTTGCATCATATGTGATTAGGTCCTTCAACAGTTTATTTTGAGTTAATCTAAGAGAATATTCTCCTGGTTAAGTCTGACCTAAAAGGTGAGAGCCCTTTGAAAGAGAGAGGTGTGAGGTGACTGTGCTTTCTTTTGCTGGCCTTGCAGAAGCAAATGACCAGGTTGTGATATGCCAATGGAGGGCTCTCATGGCAAGAACCTGAGGATGATGTCTAGAAACTGAGAATGGTGACTTGCTAACAACCAGTAACAATATGGAAACTCTGGTCCCACAACTGCAAGGAACCAAATTCTTTCAACCGCCACTAAGCTTAGAAGAGGACTCTGAGCCTCTGATGAGAACTACAGCCTTGGCCACCCCAGACCTTGATTTCAGCCTGGTGATATCCTGAGTAGAGTGCCCTACTAACTCCTGCTCACAGAAACTATGGCAAAACAAACATGTTGTTTCAAGTTGATAAATTTGTGGGAATTTGTTATATAACAATAAGAATTGAACACAGGAGGCCATGGGTGTCTTGGCTAGGGAAGTTGCAGTGGAACTATGAGAATGAAAGCCAGATTATGTGTGCTAAAGAGTAAATGGAAGGTGTTGAATTCATGCTGGGTAGAGAAGAGTAAATAAACAGCTTTCTTAATGTGATGGAAGGAGCAGGTGTTCTATGGGGGAACAAAGGACAGGAGGGTAGAGAAATACTTGGTGGTTTGGCTGAGCCTATGAGCGAATTTGTTCATCATGGATATACCATGCATAACACAAGAGAAATAGAGGAAGTGGGTGGCAGGGTGAACAGAACACTACTGGGGTGAAAATGTGAGAAAGTGCAGGTCACTGAAAGCTCTCAGGATTCTTACTGTAAATAGATAGTGTTTTCAAGCCATTGCTGGTGGTCTCTGAAGCTTGCAGATGTTCACTGTTTGGGGTCCAATCAGCAGTCAGTGGTCTTTGGTTAGAGTTCTAAGAAGGATGCTGGTGTGAGGTTGGGAGGAAGTATACATAGTGATGGAGAATATTGGACAAGGTTCTGGGACCATCAGAGTTACAGCTGTGGCTCTACCAGGTAGCTTGGACTAGTTAACATTTTAAGCCCTGTTTTCCTTTTATACTTACGAAAAGGGAAAATAATGATTAACAATATCTATCACTAAATATTGCAAGGATAAAAAAGAGAATAAATATTGCAATACTTTGTAAAATGTATTAGTATGTCTTATTCAGTGTGCCAAATAGTAAGTGCTAATCCTTATTTCCCCAAAGTCCCAGTACTGAGGAATATATAACATATTGATTGCAATTATGTAGTAAGTACTTAATAAATATTTGTGAAATTCATCTTGAATGAATAATTATCGAGTAGTTGTAAGGACTCTAAGAAAATAATAAGTGTTCAATACAGCTTAGCTATAATTGCAAGTTGTCTTATGTCCCAGCAGACCTAAGCCTTGGGTTTAGATGGTGGCATAGCATACTGGATCCGGGTGAATGAAATAGTCACTCAGCTTTCTGGCCTTGGGAAGGATCACCTGGAGGGTCAACCTAAAGCCCATTGGAAGCAGATGCTTTCCTGAATTTCACTCTTCTGTAAAACTTAGTTCTAGTAGTAGACGTAGAATTATGAGGCCTCAATCACATTGTGGCCTCCAAGAACCTTCCGAGGAATCCAGACAATAGTAAACTCAATGGATTCGAACCTGATAAAGTGGCTGGCACAAAGTAGTACTTACTAAGAAGGAAATTACTTAGTGCCCTCTTTAATCTCTTTCTTTGTTTTCCTTCACTTTTACCAGTAGAATGTTAATAGGCCATTAACATAATTGGCTTTGCCTCAGAAGAACACATAGCCATATGTGGGCAAGATGTGTTGATATGTTTATTTTAAAAATGTAGATGTGTGTGGTGCTTTGTGGAGTACTCCGCATAAATAAATAACTTTCCTGGGTGATATGGGAGACAGGCAAGAAGCAATAGCAGACATCAGGCTTGCTCTCAAAGTGCTTGAGCTATGCCATTATGTTCGGGGATGAAGTGATAGAAAAATAAGATGTGATCTCGGTTCTCCAGAAGCTTACCCAGTAAATAAGACAGGACCATAGACAGTGCACAAAGCAGCGTGAGCAGCGAGAACAACGTGCATGCAGTGCTCTGGGTGGTCACTCACCAGTCCCACCAGCGAGTCAGGGCTGCGCCTTTCTTCTTGCACTTCTGGTACCTGATGCAGTGTTGACAGAGGAAAAAAAAATGAAATATTTATTGCTTGAGTAACTGAGAGGCTTTTATTAAAGTGAGAACTTGATGGAGTTGGCACCAGGCCTGGACCAATCCCGGAGGCATTTACCCAGCATTGCACTTGGGTGCTGGCTCGGGCTCTGTTTTTCTCCCAAACTGTGATGCTATGAGAGTCTTCGCTGACCTTCTTGGGAAAGGTCACTGGGCCATGGCTTTAGCAGAGATTTTGATGTAGAGAGATGCTGGGGTGACTGCCTCTTGAAAAGCAACTTTGCAAGCTGGAGGGGGGCTGTTTTCCCTGTGGTGGTGGAAGACCAAGCATAGCACCAGCAGCTGTTCAGATACAGGAAAGGCAGTTTCATTCAAAAAGCCATCATAATTTGGCAAGGAGTGCTCCAATCAGTAGCCTTCCTAATGCGTGTAATTGTTATGCAAATAAGCCACAGCACATTACCCAGGCTGGGAACAGGAGTATCAACTCTGTGATTTACAAGCGGCCAAGGCGCCCAAGAAAGCGCTGGCGTACATCCCACACTGGGGGCTCAGTGGAGCTGTCTTGGCGCTGGGCTCATAGAGAGAGCTGGCTTATTAAAGTTGACCAGTGGAGTGAAGCTGATTCTTTAAAAAGTGAAAATATTCGAGTTTGATAAGATGATCAAGGTCTGGATTTTGATTATCTGCCTGCAAATGTCAGTAACAGAATATTACAGCTGAACACGGTTTTAGAGATGACCACATAACCAAACCGCTTATATTTCAGAGGAGGAACTGAGGTGAAGGGTGAAGTGACTTATCCAAAGAATCCGGCTCCCCTTGCCTCCAAGTTCAGGGTCATTTGACGTCAAACCCAGCTGTCTCTTAAGCTAGTGTAGCTACAGCTTTTTAATTTTTTTTTTTTCTCTAAGCCTTTTATTGTCTCCTTTTTTACTTTCTTGTCTTGTCCAACAAATTCCTGTTGTGAAGGAATTATGAAGATTTTTGGACACCTGAAGATCCTTATTTATTTTCAGGAGGGTGCAGTCTGATATTATAGATGAGACAAACACCCAAGCAACTGCAGTATAAGAGTAAGGAGGGAGAGAAAGGTAGAGGTATTCAAAGGAGAGAGGGATCACACACATTTGGGATAAATGGAAGAACTTCATAGAGTAGAACAGGATATTTAAAATGAGCTTTAAAAATCTCCTAACAGAGATAAGGAGAGGAGAAAGAAGCAGTGGCTTGTGGGAATATTAGCAGCAAAGGCAGAAGAAAATGGGGCTTGCACAAGGAACAAGAGTAGCTGAATTGGTCTGGAGATTGGGGAAGTCTTAGTAGAGCAGACGTAAAAGGCTTAAGGGCCGGTATTCGAGCCGTAGAATCCAGGACAAGGCTTGGCAAAACATTATGCATTGGAAAGGGTTCTGGGTTTAGAGCCCAAAGGCCTGCTTTTGCATCTTAATTTCACAAATGTTTGGATATGTGATGGACACAAATAAGTGAAACCTGTAAACCTTCATTTTTCTCCTTACAAGGTAATTGTAGAGATCAAATATGATGAAAATGTGAAACACCTAACACAGAACCTGGCAAGTAAAAATGAGTTTCCATTTGTTTCTTCATTCTGTTGGTTTGGAAACTTCAGCTGACTCAGCTATCATAGTTTTCTGTCAATTCTTATTTGGTGATGTCACCGATTTTTAAGTTTAACCCTTTTTCTAAAATAAGCTGAGTCTAAGATCACCATGTGAGCCAAGATGGCATCCATCGCTGTCTTTTTGTTTCCCTCTGTAAAATCTCTCCTCTAGTCATTCTTATGTGTAATTGTCAGATGAATTTTCCTTGAACACCTCTTCAGCCAATAGTCAACTGCTAATGTTTATAAATGTGCGGTGGTTCCTGTGTGAGCTCATTGTATCAAATTCACGTTCCTCCCTCAGGCCCTTTCCCACTGGTGCCTGTTATCCCTCAGTGTTCTCCCAAAACCTCCTCTCAGGCTTTCCAGTAGCTTCCATAGCTTCCCTGTCCATCGACAAATCCCAACAGAACTCCGCCTTCAGGACCCAGTGCTGCCTGCAGAGTGGGCCCCTGTCACCTTGGACTTTGCCCTAACCACCACACGGCCTTATCTACAGAAACCACATCCTAATCATCTCACTACATCTTATCTTATTGCTGCTATGGGGCTGAAAGTGTTCTAAAAATGATTGTCTTTTCCATTTCTTCGGTATCCTCCCTGGTGCCTAGCACTGTGCAGGCATAAGATAAATGCCCAATACAACCATGCACTGCGTAACGACGTTTGGATCTGTGATGAACTGTGTATGTGACGTGGGTCCCACAAGATTATAATACCATATTTTACTGTGTTTAGATAGGCTTAGATGCAGAAATACTTACCACTGCATTACACCTGCCTGCAGTATTCAATATAGTAACATGCTGTTGCAGGTTTATAGCCTATAGATTTGTGTGAGTGCTGTCTGATGTTTGCACAACGGCAGGATTGCCTAATGGCGCATTTCTTAGAATGAATCTCTGTCATTAAGTGACACGGGACTGTATATGCTGTGAAATAAGTGACCGTACACCCCAAAATTCACAGCAGACTTTCCTTTTTGCCCACAGGGAAATAGTTAATTGAAGGGAAACCCTTGGGCCTGTTTTTCTAGTTCCAAATGGAGTTTGAGGCTGTGCCATTTACCAAATTATCTCTTGTCTATGAACCGAGCAGAGATAGCCCAGAAACCACCGAGGGAAAATGGAGATGGAAATGTACATCCTTGTTTTTAGTGTCAATTTTCTGACTGCATAACACACTTAAAAATTAAATTTGCTAAAGGCACTTCAAGTGCATTCCTTGCTAACACTTCATTACAAGGCACTTATCAGTAATAAATCCACAGGGCCTATGTCTTTTAAGAAAATAAGAAATACTTAGAACAAATACAGAAACCTTGCTTTCCTCCCACTTCCTGTTTTAGTTCTAGGGGAAACAAATAATTTCTAGTTGAATAGATTAAAGATGTCAGACTGTTGTTAATATAGTACTTTAATAATAACAAAATGCCAAACTTAAATTCTTCTTTCAGGGATTTAATATAAACTGGCAACTAAGAAAGTAAGGGGAATATTTTGCTGATATTGTACATCTACTTATTATCCAAGAAGGAGCTCTCTCTGGCTTTCTTTTTTCATAGTTCCAGCTAGAGGTTACTGAGACCTCAGGAAATACCCCATCTACTCATAGAGCTACTCTTTATTCAGCATCCTTCTCATCTTCCTTTGTCCCTTCATCAAGTTGGTGAATATACATTTGCCATCCGTATTTCTTTTATCTCTTATTCACATTTTGAGGCACTATAGTGTGGCTTCTGCTCTCTCTCTCTACTCGACTAAAACTAATTTCCTTAAGGGCAATAACCTCTCTCTAACATCTAGACTCAAGATTCAGCCCTTAACTTTTATCTTACTCAGCCTCTTTATGATATTTGACCAAATGGCTCAATATTTTTCTTCAACACTCTTCACCCTTTCATTCTGAATAGTCAGGCTTCCTCCTGCCTTTATAATCCACCTGCCTTCTTCTCCATCAGCATCCCTTCCTTCTCAGTCTCTTACATGCTGCTCTCCCAGCAACTTCTCCTGGTTAAACCCTCCCTCTCCCAGGGCCTCAACTGTTACTTACTTTCTGAAGACCACCAAGTCTACTTTCCCAGCTTCACATTTTTCTTGAGTGTTGAGATATTAAGCAACGTTTTGTTCTAGTAGAAATGACAATAAATGCATTAATTTGTAAACACATAAACAAAAACCCAGTATTCTAGATGGCAACATGCTCTAGGAAAATCAGGCTGGGGAGGAGGGAAGACACCGTGGGAGGGTTGTGGAGAGGAGGTCTCACTGAGAGAACACTGGAGCAAAAACCTCTTGGCAGAGGCCATCCTGTGGATGTTTGGAGAAAGAGCCTTTTAAGAATATGTGGCTGCCACTTCATATGCCATAGGCAGGAATGTGACCAGGCTGTCTAAGGAACGAGGAAGTGTGGCTAGAATGGACTTGTGGGAGAGGAGGAGAGGTCAGACAGGGATGAGGAGCCATGTCATACGAGGCTCTGTACTCTGAGTGAAATGGGGCCAGGGGAGGGCTCGGGACAGAGGAGTGACATGAACAGACTTGCTTTAAACAGTTGTTCCTCCTGCTGTTGTGAGAATCTATTGCACGGCGGAAAGTGCAGAGTGATCCGGGTGTGAGACAGAGGTGGTTTAGAGCAGGTTGAAATGAATGGAGGGAGAAGGGATGGGATTCCGAATGTGTTTTGATGGCACATCTGGCAGTGGTTGTTGATGGGCCGGGTATGAGATATGAGAGGGTGGAAAGAGTCAAGGCTGATTCCAAAGTTTTGGTTCTGAATAAATGAAAAGATGAAGTTGACATTTGTTGAGATGTGAAACATGTGGGAGATGTAAGTTGGGAACAGGATAACATGAGGAGTTGGGATTTGCACATGTTCAATTTTAGATGCCTACTAAAAATTCAAGTGGAGAGGGTAACTAAGCAGATGAATATTCAATTCTGGAATTCAGAGAAAGATATGTGTATATGTGTGAGTATGTGTGTGTGTGTATATATACACATATATAATCTACACATTATGTATATGCATGTATTTGAGTCATTGGCATAGCAATTATATTTAAAGCCATAAGAGTAGGTCTCCAAGGGGGAACATGGAGACAGAGGAGGACACAGATCCAAGGACTGACCCCTGCTCCCTCACCCTGGATATTTCCTTGGTTATAAAGCCTTGCCATCTGAATCCTAGAAATATCCTTTATTCGTACCTTCTGCAGAGCCACACCTTGCATACCCCTGGGGTGGCCATTCACATGAGTGGTTTAAAGGGAACCCCTCTGGGACACAAAGACAGTGTAAGTATCACTTCTTTTGGAATGATGCTAGTCCTGTTTCCAGCTGGATGAGATTCAGCTCCTGTCATTTTAAGCCTTTTCAGTGGAGAAGATACCTTCATTGGCCTCCCTGCTACCAAACTCTTCTCTCCACTGTGACATCAGGGGGACTATGTTAAACCAAAATCTGATCACACCATTCCTTTCTTAAAAACCCATGTGACTTCTCACTTATTAGAGGTTAAAAGTCAAATAATTTTAAAGGCTTCCCAAGCTTGGTCCAAACAATTTTCCTACCTTTTATCTCCTACCTCAGCACCCACTGGTCATCAACTACGTGTGTTTCTTTGTATCACCTGTGCTGTGAAGGTGATGTCCCTGTCTGCCACTATCAGACAGAGGTCCTACTTAGCCTGCCTGCATCCAGTATTTATTTCTGCCTCCACCAGTTTCTTAACGCCATTCCTCCATTCTTTTTGTTTTGTCGGAATCTTCCCAAGTCCACAAACCATTTTCAGCAGCTCTTACATTTTCCACAGGACTTCCGTGTCTCCTCTGGCCCATTTCTGCTCTTCATTCTGTATCCAATCCTGATGTTCTCCAGGGACTGTGCAGATCTTATCTCTCCAATGAGATCATAAACTCCTTCGGGGCAAAAAAAATACATAAAAAAATAAGACCACACATTTTTTGTCCTATTCTCCATAGCACTAAGCAGTGTAGAGCCATTTTAATAAATACTTTTTGGAATTGAATTAAATATATTGAACCTGCTTCCTATTTTAGCAAGTTTGTAGATCAGGTGGGTCACCAAAGACTCCTATATGCACTCTATATAATTCTGTCTGCCAGCTGTTGTTGGGTACAGTAGCTCCCAGTGCTCCTAAATATCTCTTCTTTGTACAATTCAAGGACCAGATGACATAGGTTCTGCCAAAGTGTATTTATAAGAATATGAAAAAAATATGGCCACATGAGTCACATGAGTGAATGTGTGGCTGCATTTACAGTGAGTGCGATACACATTTTCTTGTGATTTTGTGACTGCAATATGAGTAGATAGCTATCTATGAGCTAAATCTAGAAGGAAGCTGGCCCAGTTCCAGATTCTGGGTATTTTGGGATATTATTTAGTTGTTATTGACACAGTTGAGAATCAGCTGAGAGATCCAGCAGAGAGAGAGAGGTAGACCTTCCTTAGGAGCCCAGGGCAGGGGGAACAAAGCAGCTGTGAATAGCTTAGCAATCAGGGCCTCCTATTTTGAATAAGTGTTTTCAACACGCAAAAAAACAAAGCTCTTCATAAACAAAAATATCTAATATCCATTGAACCTGACAAATTACAAAACACTTTCACATGTATTATTTTATGAGACATACCAACTACCTTGCAAATAGACATTGAAAAGAGATGATGATCCCACTTCTATAAATGAGAGAATTAAGCTCTCAGATGTGGAGAAAGTAACCCAGTGTCGTGCAGGCAGGGAGCAGAGGAAAGTGTGTGGGACAAGGGTCTTCACAGCCAACATCTAGTGCTTTCTGCTATGCGTTACATTGTCCCCAAGACAATGAAAATTTCAAAAAGCTCCCTATGGCTTCATCTAAATATTCTGCCCCTTCTCTCCAATCCCTTTTGAAATAAGGAATTCCGTGGAGACACTATCACTCATTCATATATTTGGCAGCCAAATAAGAACAATGTTTTCTTTTTCCTTGAACTTTAAAAGGTAATTTAATAGATAAATGAAAAACAAACTGAGAAGAGTAGCTGAACTAGGGCTTATGTTTCTAATAAAATTATAAATGCCAGAAAGTACTAGGAGTGATTTATTATCCTGTTATTATAAGTGACTGGGAAGCTTTCAGTGGAGTCCTTGCTAATTTCTAGCAGCTGCATTAAATCAGAAACTCTATTAGCTATTATAAAATCATCATCCCATTTGTCTGCAAATCAACTTGGACACCTGATGGGAGCTTGGAACTGGTTGCGGCTATACATGCTAACCTCATCCTTGACCTCCACAAGGGAAATAAACACGAGTCACAGGTGGCGTGATACTGGGCACATCAACTGTTAGGGATTCATAAATGGCTGCCTGTTTTTTATAGGAGATCTTTCTGATGGGAAAACAAATAGCTTCTTTCAGCAAATACCACTTCATTAAGAGAACAGGAACTGAGATAGCATCAAGTCCTGTGTTCTGAATTGTAACCCCTCCCCCCACCTCATTCAATCCAGCTTTCCACCCTAGTCCAGCAGCTGTCCACCCTTCGTAAGAACAGAACAAATAACTAACTGCAGACAAATCTTCTGGAAATTGCTGGCATTTCTACCCTTTATTCTGATTTTCACAATAAAATACACCTCCAACAATCCACTCTATCATGACCAGATAAGTAACACCTTATGTTGGGCAAGGAAGAAGAGTAAAAAGCAGATATCAGTAAATCTTTGAAAACAGCTTTAGTCTTATGTTTCAAGAGATAGCTAGGCCGAGGCAGGCGGATCACAAGGTCAGGAGATCGAGACCATCCTGGCTAACACGGTGAAACCCCGTCTCTACTAAAAATACAAAAAATTGGCCGGGCATGGTGGTGGGCACCTGTAGTCCCAGCTACTCGGGAGGCTGAGGCAGGAGAATGGTGTGAACCCGGGAGGTGGAGCTTGCAGTGAGCCAAGATCACACCACTGCACTCTAGCCTGGGTGACAGAGCAAGACTCCGTCTCAAAAAAAAAAAAAAAGAAGACAGGAGAAGGTACTATCTAGAAGATATGCCTACTACATGGACAGATCTTGGCACAGGGGACGCAGAGTGCAAAAAAGAAAGCCAGCTGCTGATGATAGGAAATGACTAAGTAGGAAGAATAAAGTAGAATTTCCAGAAAAATAGATTTTACAGGACTTAGTAAGATGTTGGATATGAAAAGTGTGCTTTTTTTTTTTTTTTTTTTTTGCTTGAAACCTGGATAGGACATCCAGGCTGGAGAAGTTGGGTAAATTAAGGGAATCTGAAAAGTTATTTTTTATGCTGAGTTTATGCACCCATATACTCATATTATATGCTTCTTCCTCATTGCCTTTCTACTTGCTATTTTCTCTGCCTGGCATTGTTTTCCTCCAAAACTTTGCATGGTTCATTTGATGAAATGTCACTTTATCAGAGAGGACTTACATAACCGTACAACTGAAAACAAAACTTCCATTATTTGTTACTCTTTTATCTGCTTTATTTTTCTTCAGGATACTTACCACTTCCTATCATTATATTATATTTGTTATATTTTCTTTCTTTCCTATTTATTATCCTACAGCAATCTTAAGTTTCATGTCAATATAGACTTGGTCTATATTGTTCACATCTGTATAATCAGTGCCTATAGTGGCATCAAGGTAGGTGGGCAGTAACTGTGGAGAGAAAGAATGAATGAGTTCCAGAAAAGATACTAAAATAGCAGGTAGATATATATGTACAGGGCTCCAGACTTGAGACTAATTAGTGAGTTATTAGCATATAGGTAATAATTGAAGCTATAGACTCTGGAGAAAGTATAGAGTAAACAGACGAGAGGGCCTTGAACAGAGCCTTGAAGAACCCCAACATTCAGAATCCAAGCGGAAGAAGGTAATCTTGCAATGAAAACAAAGAGAAAACAGGCTTAGGGCTATGAGAAAATCAAAGGAAAGTAGTATTTGAAGGAAGAGAAAGTGTTGAAAGATACAGAGAAGTCTCGAGAAGTTGAAGGTTTAAGAATACCCCGTGGATAGTGCTGCAATAAACATATGTGTGCATGTGTCTTTATGGTAGAATGATTTATAATCCTTTGGGTATATACCCAATAATGGGATTTCTGGGTCAAGTGGTATTTCTGGTTCTAGATCCTTGAGGATCTAGACACTGTCTTCCACAATGGTTGAACTAATTTACACGCCCACCAACAGTGTAAAAGCGTTCCTGTTTTTCCACATCCTCTCCAGCATCTGTTGTTTCCTGACTTTTTAATGATCGCCATTCTAACTGGCATGAGATGGTATCTCATTGTGGTTTTGATTTGCATTTCTCTGATGACCAGTGATGACGAGCTTTTTCGGTGACCATAGGGAGAACTTTGGTAGAGTGACGAGTGAAAGGCTGTATTGGTATGCGAAGTGTGATGGGGAGATAAGAAATGGGAGTGAACATTTTGGAAAACTCTTTGAGATACTTGGCTGAAGTGAGGAGGAAACTAATAGAGAGGTAGCTGGAAGATGAAGGACCAGGTTAAAAAGTTAATTTAGTTTATGTTGTCATATATTTCAAATAGAAAGGGTAAACTTGATATAGTGAGGCTGAAATATAATAAAGGCAAGAAATACTTATTAGAGTAATTTTCCTGAGACATTAAGATGGGATAAAACCCAAAGCATGGCCAGAGACATGAGTTATTATGCGAGGAGGGACAGCTTCTCCATAGCAGCTGGAGGGAAAGAAGACCCACGTGTAGATAGGTTTGTGTGCTTGGTAAGGGGCAGGCTAGACCAGATCCACTCTGTGCTTTCTCTATGCTTGGTAAGGGGTAGGCTAGGCCAGATCCACTCCGTGCTTTCTCTATTGCTCTTAAGTAGAAAATTGTCATCTGCTGAGAGCAAAGGGGAGATGAGTGGGGACTCAGGGGAATGAGAGGATTGGGGAAGGTTTGAAAAAGTCATTGTGGAAATTAGATGTATGAACTGACCAAAGATTAGCTGGAAAATTGTAGGATAAGGCTGAAGGGCCTTTGCCTTTGGTGAGCATGAGTTTATTAAGTAATCAGTCAACTTTGTTGGTCCTTAACTGTGCTTGACTTCTCAGCTGCAGACTCAGAGAAAACAGAAAGCTGAGTTCACCCAGGTTTGGAATTTGTTGACAAGTTTGTGACAAAAAGATTATTGAGCAAAGAAGTCTAAGGTGTTGGAGCAATTATAATAACAAACCATGAAATCCAAGCTGGTTTAGGAGGAAACTGAAGAAAGCAGAAATCTTCTGAATTGAGTTAAAGTACAGGAGTCAATGGCCAGGAAGTCGCAAAATGGTCAAAGATGCATTGTGGTGGGAATAATTGGAGAAGCAAGCTGACAAAAGAGGGATTGTGGTATAAGCATGGGATGTTTGAATTAGTGATTTTGGAGGTGGAAGGGAACAGTTATATTTTGTGACAACACCCACTTGCACAGAGCCTCATCATAAGCTCCATAAAATCCCTTAGAAGGAGGAGAAGGAGGACATTAGTCTTAAAATCTAGGCCAGGATGGAGCCAGAAATTGAGGATGAAGAGACCTCATTGATGAGTAGAAAAAGGTTGTCAAGTCAGGGTCTGGCACTAGCACAAAAGTTGATTAAAAACAAACAAACAACACAAAACCGTTATACTTGCTGACACTCTTTGGTGCAGGGAGATAGCTGGAGGCTGAGTACCAGGTATGGGCTGTGTGAAGCTCTTCTCAGACCTGTGTACACTCAGGCTTCCTAACATGGGGTTCCAGGTGCCAGACAGACCTAGGTGGTGCTTTTTTCCATCAACAACATTATGAACCAACAGTAATCAACTTCTGGTCTGTGGAATGAGTATAGCCAGCCTCTCAGGGCCTCAAGCAGAGGGAGCAGGGGGCTGCGGTTTCCCATGAAGATCACAGAACTCACTGAGAACAAGGAAGGGCCTATTCCCAGTTCTGTTTTTGTTCAGCAGCAAACAGAGCCACTTGTCAGGCTGATGGTCCTTGCACATTGCTACTGTGGCAATAGTCTGAAAGAGGGTAGAGGGAAATGGAGGAAAGAGACATTAAAAGGAAAATGTCACCATTTCCAAATGCCATATTATTTGACAGTTTCTCTTTATGTTGCAACAGCTGCTTAACATGACAAACGACGGCTTTAACAAAAATGCACACGAGGAGATGCAGCACCAGAAAATGAATAATGGGGCTTTCCATCCTGACATGTTGTGGAGCATATTCACTCAGCAATGAATATGACCTTGGTAACTGTGTGTTGCCTATTGCTTTCAGACAACCCCTGCTAGGTGGATGGCCCTCATGCCAGTCAGGTTGCAGTTGCTGTAAGCTCAGAATACATTGCAACTTGTTTTAGCAGAGAGGTGTTTAGTGTGGGACATTAAATGGCTTGCTCAGTCATCAAGAGGATAGACAAAACAGGTTGAATTTTTAGAAAATCACACCATAGAACTGGGGCCACCAAGACTTCCTGTTGTACGAAGAAGCTGCCATCTCTCCCAGTCAGAGCCACCCCAAATCAGGAAGGCATTACTATCAGGAAACTGCAGCCTCTGGGAAGCTGCCTGGACCAGGAAGCCACTCCATGTCTGCCTGTGTGACCAGCACCAACAAGAATGCCCCATCCCTGTCTCTGAGTACCTGGGATGGCAAGTATTTAGTCTGTTGGATTCCTGTTAATGGTTCTGCTGTAAAAGCAAATGACACCACATTGACGCTTGCCAAGAGGATAACGGCAGCAGCAGTAGCAGCAGGGTGGTTATTGTACAAGTAATTGAAGTACAGTAAGTTACACACAAGGCGTCAGTCTAGGCTGGGGCCTGTAGGGTCTAGTGGTTTTAGGGCCCACATATCTAGATTTGGGAGTAGATAATAAAGCCAGTATTGGTGTGGTTTGGAGGTGGGAGGGAAAGAGAGTAAAGAAGAGGGTGGGAAAAGTGAGAGTGTAATGACCAAACAGCCTGCCCTCAGCCCCAGGACTGCAGACAGGGCCTCCCTGGAATTTTGATAATCGTGTGTCTTCACACTTCACTCACTGTCTTGTCACCTCTGTACAGCCGCATAAGGAGAAGAAAGCTCTTTGCCGTTGAAAGTTTTACAAAGAGGCCATTCCAAGTCACTGATCAGAGCTAGATGTATCAAGTCAAGAAAAGCTATAGTGCAAAGCACATCAATGCTGGAGAAGAATCAAGAATGGGGTGGGGCTGAACACATGGGCTTAGCTGGAATGATATAAAGAAAGGCTGTGTTTGCAGGGAGCTTGAAGACTCGCGCATGTCACTGATAAAGTCATGAAAATCTGTTGTTCATTTTAGCACATTAGAAACACGCTCATTACTTGGTGGAAAGCAAAAATCAATAGAAGAAAAGTGGCACAGCAAACTGTATGAAAGCCATTGGGAAATTTTAGTCAATATTTACTGATCACCTACTATGTGCAAGCTATTATAAAGGATGAAATAATATTTTGTCTGTGTAGTCAAGGAATTAAGGCATTCATCAATCTTGTCAGAGCCCTCAGCTAGAGGAATTTTAAAAGATGTTGTTTTTCAGCTTGCCTTCTTTCTCAACAGCTAGGAAAAAGGCTTCTTTGTGACAGTTGGTCGCTGTGTATAAAAGGTTAAAGTCCTTTTAGTACTGTGCTATAAGGGAATGAGAGAGAAATGAAGACTCTGCCACTGTAGCCACAGAGGTGATGGTCTCCTTGAGGAGCTAGAACATCAGGAAAACAATGCGCAGTTTAATTGGCAAGAACCTAATAGAATAGAGAACATAAGGTAGGGAATTTCTAATTGCCAAAGAAAAGATCGATGTAGTAAATTCTATAGTAAATAAGAGAAATTTAAGATAACTTCAGCTATGAGTACTAGAGGAGGCTTTTCTAGAGGAAGGTAAGATTTAAACTGTTTAGAAGAAAAGACAGAACTGGCCCTGACAGAAAGGAAAAGTAAGATTATCATGAGTAGGAGAAACAACATAGGCCAAAATGTATATGGAGACAGTGAGTGACATTTGACTGAAATGAGGGTTTATGTGATATTTATGGAAAAATGACTTTATTAAAAATAAATTTTTCATAGGTGGAAAAAAAGTAAAGTTTTATTATAAAGAACCATGAATGCCACAATAAATAATTTTAAATATACTCTGTAGGCACCGATAATACTGAGATTCCAAAGGAGATCAGCCTGGTATGTGCAAAATCAAGTAAATATGATTCTGGACTTCTCAAAAACTGTTATGATAGGTTGATTTTCTTTTAAATTAAGGAAAAGCTGGTTTTGTTTTTTTGTCCTAATATTTCTCTCCTTTGCATTTTTATTTGTATGATTCTCCATATTCAAACACGCCCTTCCCAAAAGGGTAGTTAGACTTGAGGCAAAATTTCTCTAAGGATGAATAAAATATTTTGTATGTGCCTATATAATTCTTTGAGGATTTTCAAACAGTAAAATGAATTTAAAAGTGAAAAACATGTATTTTGAAAACACACAATGAAGCATGTGAAAGAGGAGGGGCCTTGATGCACTTGGTTCCTCTAAGGTAGAAGTTGAGGGGGCACCATGACCTGGAAACCACGAAGAGGGAAATGGATGAGTCACTAAACAAACAAGCAAACAACAGAGCGAGGAGGGTCAGCGTCCGGAGTTGCTGAAATGTGTTATATGACATATTCAGATTTCAACAAAAAATTATGAGACATGAAAAGAATCGGGAAAGTGTGACTTTTCACAAGAAAAAATACAGCAACAGAAACTGCCTGTGAGAGGCCCCAGATGTCAGATTTAACAAAGACTTCAAACAGACATAATAAATATATTTTAAAAACTAAAGGGAATAATGCTTAACGAAATAATATAAATGTGTGATGACAATGCTTCATCAAATAGAGAATATTGATAAGACATAATTGAGCCCCAAAAGAAGCAAATGGTAATTCTGTATTTGAAAAATATAACCTAAATTTAAAAAAGTTATGAGAGGGGCTCAGTAATAAACTTTAACTAGCAAAAAACTCAATGAACTTAAATATGTATTGATGGAAAGTATGCAATCAGAAAAACAGAGAAAAAAGGGTGAAGAAAAGTGAACAGAGCCACAAGGACATATGGAACACCATTAAGTACAACAACTTAAACACAGTGGGGAGGGGGTTCCAGAAAAAGAGGAGAGAAAGAAGAAATATTTGAAGTTGAGAATTTCAAAAACTTGATAGAAAAATTGACCTACACATCTAATAAACTTAACAAACTCCAAGCAGGATAAATGTGAAAACATCCACACCCATAAGTATCACAGGGAAAAGGTTGAAAGACAAAAACAAAGAAAATCTTGGAAGCAGCAAGAGAAAACTAACTTATCATGTACAAGGACTCTCCAACAATATTAACAGAGGACATTTCATTAGAAACAATGAAGACTATAAGGCAGTAGAATGACATATTTAAAATGGTATTTTTAAAAGAGTCAATCAAAAATAGTTTATCAAGCAAAACTAACGTTAAAAAATGAAGGTAATGCAATGGCATAAGAATGACACAATGGACTTTGGAGACTCAGGGGGAAAGGGTGGGAGGGGGGTGAGGGACAAAAAACTACAAATTTGGTTGAGTGTATACTGCTCTGGTGATGGGTGCACCAAAATCTCACAAATCACCACTATAGAAGTTACTTAAGTAACCAGATACCACCTGTTCCCAAAAACCTATGGAAATAAAAAATAAAATTAAACCAGGAATTTAAAAAAATGAAGGTGAAAACTAGAGGCTTTTCCACTAAGATGAGAAACAAGGCAAGGATGTCCTCTCTCACCACTCCTTTTAAACATTGTACTGGAAGTCCAAGACAAGAAAAGGGAAGAAAAGCATATTAATAGGGAAGGAGGAAGTAAATCTGTTTGCTGATGACACGATAGTCCATATAGAAAATCTGAAAGAATCAACAACAACAAAAAAATTCCTGGAACTAATAAGCAATCATAGCAAGATTGCAAGATTAATGATATGCTTAAAATATTTGTCCTCTCCCACACTCATGCTGAAATTTAATCACCAATGTGGCAGGATTGAGAGGTGGGGACTTTAAGAGGTGATTGGGTTATGATGGCTCTGCTCTCATGAGTAGACTAATTCATTCATGGCTTCATGGATTAATGGGTTATCATAGGGGTGGTACTGGTAGCTTTATAACAAGAGGAAGAAAAAAGAAAAAAAAAAAAAACCGATTTGAAGCTGAGAATTTCAAGGAGGAAGAGAGATCCAAGCGAGCATGCTCAGCCCCCTTTCCATAGTATGCCCTGCCTTACCTCAGGACTCCACAGAGGCCCCACCAGCAAGAAGGCTCTCACTAAGAGTGGCCCTTAACCTTGGACTTTCCAGCCTCCAGAACTGTAAGAAATGTTTTGTTTCTAAAAATAAATTGTCCAGTTTTAAATATTTCATTATAGCAACAGAAAAACAGACTAAGAGAGTAAACATGCTAAATTTAACCACTCTCCCATATACCAGTAATGAGCAAGTGGAGTGTGAAATTAAAAGCACAATATTATTTACATCAGCACTCACCAAAATAAAATACTTAACTAGACATCTAACAAAATACATACAAGATAAATATGTCGATATATATTCGTCAAATCCACAGAATGTACACCACCAAAGGTGAACCCTAATGAAAATTACAAACTGTAGGTGACAATGATGTATCAGTATAGGTTCAGCAATTGTAACAGATGAGGGAGGCTCTTCATGTGTGCCTTGGTTTCAAGTTTGTTGTGAACCTAAACATACTCTGAAGACATTAATTCCTTAATTTAAAAAAAATGAAGGTGAAATAAAGACATTTCTAGGTAAACAAAAACTGTGAGAAACCTTGCTTGCAGACCACCTTACAAGAAATACTGAAGCACAGTCTTGAGGCTGAAAGAAAGGGACTCTAGAGAGTAATTTAAATTGATACAAAAAAGCAAATATTACTGATAAAAGTAATTATGCAATTATAAAAGGCAGTATAAATGCCTATTCCTTCTTTCTTAATTGATTTAAGAAAACAATTGTAGAATGCGTTGTGTACATAATTGTATTGTTGTGCTTATAATATATAGAAATGTAATTTATCTGACAATAACAACAGTAAAAGTGGTAGGTGGGCGCCAACTTGTATTAGAGTAATGAAATAACACCAGATGGTAACTTGATTCCACAGGGTCAAATAAAGAAAACAAGAAATGGCAAATAAGATGGTTAATACCATCAATTCTATAAATAGGTACCTGTTTTCCTTTCTTTTCTCAGCTTCTGTGAAAGTCATATAATTAATTAAATGGTACCTTATAAAAATGCACTGTTGGTTTGTAACAATACAGTTGTAATACATATAAGAAACAAAATGTGGGAAAAGGGCATAAAGCTATATAAAAGTAATATTTCTATGTCTCACTGGCATTAAGTAAGTACAAATCTGAAGTAGATTCTGATAAGTTAAGACATATACAGTAAGCCCTAGAGCAATAACTAATAAAATATCTCAATAAAATAGAGTGAAAAAGTATTAATATTAAAGAGATTAAAATGTTGCATATAATATGAAGAAAGCCGCAAAGGACAAACAGAGGAACAAAAAAGACGTATGACATGTAGTAAACAAAAAAAGTAAATCTAAGTACATCACTAGTAACATTAACTGTGACTAAACAATTCAATCAAAAGGCAGAGATTGTTAGACTTGATAAAAATGATAAAATCCAACTACATACTATCTATGGGAGACATGTTAGATACAAATAGGTTGAACTTTAAAAAATAAAAATATATATTCCATGTAAACAGGAATTAAAAAGCTGGAGTGGCTATTTCACAAAATATATTTTAAAACAACAAAATTTACTGCAGATTGAAGGACATTTTACTATGATAAAAGGGTCAATCCATCAGGAATATACAAAAATTATAAACATAAGTACAACAAATCACAGAGCCCCAAAATATACCAAGCAAATATTGATTTAAAAGAAGAGGGAAATAACCAATTCAACAATAATAGTTGGAGATTTTAGTACTTCATTCTTAATAATATATATGAAACTAGGCAGATGATACAGGGAAATAGAAGATAAGAACACCATTATGAACCAACTATAACCAAAAGACATCTATGAAACACTCCACTCAACCACAGCAGAATATACATTATTTTCAAGTACATATGGAGCATTCTCCAGAATACAGCAGATGCTAGGCCATAAAACAGGTCTTCATAAACTGTAAATGATTGAAATAATAGAAAGTATAGTATATGACTTGATCAAAATCATACAGTGTAGTATCTGACCATACTAAACCTAAAACAGAAATAAATAACAAAAAATTGAGAAATTAAAAAAAATGGAAATTAGCACACTCAAATACCAATGAATCAAAGAAAAACAATCACAAGGGTAATTAGAAAATATTTTGAAATGTATGAAAATAAAGACACAACATAGCAAAACATACGAAACACAGTTAAAGCATTGCTTAAAGATGTATTTTTAGGTGCAAACACCTATATTTAAAAAGAGAAAAATTTTCAAATCAATAATCTAACCTTTCACCTCAAAAAATGGGGAAAAAAATAGAATACTAAAGCTAAGGGAGAAAAAGAAAATAATAAAGATAGGTGGAAATTAATAAATAATAAAAATAGTAAAGAAAATAAATGAAACTACAAATTGATTCTTTGAAAATATCAACAAGATTGACAAACTTTTGGCTAGTCTGAACATGAAAAAAAAAGAAAAGATGCAAATTACTAAAATTAGAAATAAAAGAAGGGACATTATTAATGACCTTATAGAAATAATAATAATAAAACACTATTAACAGTTGTGTGCTGGCTGGGCTCAATGGCTCATGCCTGTAATCCCAGCACTTTGGGAGGCCAAGGCAGGTGGATCACAAGGTCAAGAGGTGGAGACCATCCTGGCCAACATAGTGAAACCCCCTCTCTACTAAAAAGACAAAAATTAGCTGGGCATGGTGGCCCTTGCCTGTAGTCCCAGCTACTCGGGAGGCTGAGGCAGGAGAATCGCTTGAACCCACGAGGCAGAAGTTGCAGTGAGCCGAGATCACACCACTGCACTCCAGCCTGGCAAGAGAGTGAGACTGTCTCAAAAACAAAACAGACAAACAATCCAAAAACAACAACAACAAAAATGTGTGCCAATAAATTAGATAACTTAGATGAAATAGCTAAATTCCCAGAAATTCACAACTACTAACATTGACTCTAGAGGAAATAGAAACTGTAAATAGGCAAGAGGTTTAATTAGTAATTTAAAAATCTCCCCCCCACACAAAACAGCCTAAGACCAAATGGCTTCACTGGTGATTCCTATCAAACATTTGAAGAAAAATTAACACCAATTTTTACAAGCTCTTTTCCACCTCCTCCCCCCAAAAAAGAGAGAGGAGAGAAATGAAAGAAGAGGAAACACTTCGTTACTTCTTTCCAGATGAGGAAGATGAGGCTGGTGAGGATGAATAAACTTCCCTAGGTTGCACAGCTTACAACTGATAGGGTGAAGATCTGAACTCTGTTTATCTATTTGTTTTCCTACTCTGTGTCACCCATGTAGTGAGAGATACAGAAAAGTGTAGAAAATGGTTACTATCTCCAAAGACATAAACTGTCTAATTAGACACATAAGAATAACATCTCTGAGGAAACAAGATGCAAAATATAGTGTGTTGCAATATAAGGAATGCAGAAATTTGAAGTAAATGACCTAGGTCTGAATCCACCAGTTTCTGCTTGACGGCTTTGGGCAAGTCACATAAACTTTCTAAGCCTCAGTTTTCTCATTTTCAAAATCCGCATATAACAGCTTCCTCTCTGGCCTTCACAAAGGAATGATAGAATCTACATAGCAGGTAGTAGTATCACCCACTGTTGCATGTCAAAATGTGTCAGCCACATGTGCCTGCTGAGGGGATCAGAGGACCCTGGTGCCAACTGTGAGGACATGGAGGAGTGAAAGTTTGGCAGAGCCTTGCATGGTAGCCACCGGGCAGGAGGAAGTGGCAGGATGTAACAGGCAGGATTGGTGAGCAGGTTTGCAGGTTGAGAAGGAACAAATGGCTTTCTTAACAAACGTTTCTAGACATTTTATGTACTCTCTCATGCAGTCACTTCCTAGCCAAGTAGGGCCATTATCATCCTCATTTTTCAGATGAGAAAACTAAGGCTCTCACAGGTTATGGCATATGTCTTCACTTCTTATAGTTACTCAGGGGTGGAACCAGGATTTGAACCCACATCTGAAGGATTGATTGCAAAGTCTGAACTCTTACCATAATGTCATGCTAACATCTGTTACATAACACGTCTGCTGTGAAAAGCAGCATCATGAAGATGGCACACCAGGCTTGTAACTGGAGATTCTCTCTTTTGCTTCAAATAATATTCCCATGTGTTTCTGGAATCAGCATGATTCAGACACTGCACAGAAAAGATTCTTCTCTTTTACTTATGTATCCTCCTTCTCTCACTTCCTTTGTCATTCCCTCTGCACCTTCAGGTGTTTCCTGGACTGTGACTTTCCTCTCAACAGCACCATTAGGTGTGTCTTGCCCTCTGGGTTCAGCACAGAAGGATTTCTCTGCCAGCCTCCAGAGGCTTCCCTCCTCCACACAATGGCTGCTTGCAGAGTGGGCGCAAGCCTGACCTGCTGTATACATTCACTCACCTGAACTGACATCGAATGAGGAAATGACTAAACTCAATTCCAAGTGTGTAACTACAGAAGGGTTCAAGATGCAGCTGGTGGCCCTGAAATCTTAGGTGCCCAACCCTAATGTGCAGCTAGGATATAGGTAGAATGAGGACGGAGACAATGTTCGAATGCAGAATAATAATAAACGAACAAAAAATGTAAGACCAGCAACAATTAATAATAATAATAATATTGTAATAAGGACAGGAAGAAGAGCTAATATTTGCTGACAACCTAGACCCTGGCATTCTCTGCTCCCTCACTTTTCTCTTCCTCTAAATGAGAATGGTGAAGGAAGTGGAAGCAGGAAGGACATTCTCACGGCAAGAGCCACCAGTTTTTTGTTTTTTTTTTTTTTGACGAGTCTTGCTCTGTCACCCAGGCTGGAGTGCAGTGGCACAATCTTGGCTCACTGCAACCTCCGCCTCCTGGGTTCAAGAGATTCTCCTGCCTCAGCCTCCCGAGTAGCTGGGATTACAGGAGTGCCCCACCACACCTGGCTAATTTTTTGTATTTTTTAGTCGAGATGGGGTTTCACCATATTGGCCAGGCTGGTCTCAGACTCCTGACCTCGTGATCCGCCCGCGTTAAACTCCCAAAGTACTGGGATTACAGGCGTGAGCCATCGCGCCCAGCCCACCTGTCACTATTTGAAGACAATTTGTGGTGTAGTGATTGTTGTGTTCACAGAAATCTTCAAGCAGAACCTGAGGGCCATGAGTTGGGAATTGCACATGGGAGATGTTAGCGTTAATGGCACACTACAAAAATGATATTGAAGGCCCTTTCCAGATCCTAAAGTCTATGACACGGTGATTTTCAAGTAACCTGAAGCCCACCCTGCATGCGTCTGGGGTTCTAGTGGCAGGGTGGATAATGACATGCCAGTTTCCCATGTTGGAGCCCAGGGGTGGTGTCAGGCTTCACAGCTGCAGGTCCCCATTCAGAGATTCCTCTGTGCTGTGTCAAGCAGGCCTCCTGCTCTGTCTGGCAGAGAAAAGAGTCTCTGTCTTGTCTTCTTATCTACTGGGGGAAGGCAGGCTGATGGGGATGAAGTGCTTCTGAGGTTGGAGATGCTGAAGCAAAAAGCTAAGTTGGAGAGCTCCTGGTGTAAAGTAAATATTGTACGAAAAACAGCAAAGACTGAAAACCCAAATGTGGTGAAGTGCCTGCCTGTGAATGGATCCAAATAGTGCCTCCCACAACCTTTGTCACAGCCTTCTTTCCCAGAGGAGGGCTCCAAGGTGGGAATGGTACAAAGCACAGCCAAGGCTGGGGTCGGTGGGAAATGTGGTTTTAAATACAGACTTGCCCATTCAGGGAGTGTGTTTAAAGAAATAAATGACATGTCTTTAACTGGGTGCCCCTTCTGTGACAAATATGAGAATAATAGCAGGGTTTTCCTTTGGTCCACAATTTCTGTTCTCTCACGCGACAGTCTAGACTTAACAATCTTTTCCTCAAGCTCTGAGTAGAAATCACTGACTAGGCAAACTGATGATGCACAGGCAAAATTAGTCTGTTTACCATGTGGGAGCTTGCTAATTGCAAAGGAATGTGAGTTCCCAGGCACACTCTTGGTCTGCAGATGCTGTCTTCATCATGATGGGGGAGGGTGCGCAGGCAGAGAGAGCCTGGGCCGGGATTGGCTGAGATAATTGGGCTGGTTTCTGTGCCGTGCTTTCCCCTTGCTCAGTTTTCTTCCTGAGATGATTCATCAAGAAGCCTTCTTGGCCCTCTGTTGTACAGTGTTACAAGCATCCAGTTAAAACAAACGCCAAGATGAAAATGGACCTCCTACGGAAAAGTGTCACACTCATTCATTTAGCAAACATGCACTGAGCACGGCCTCTTTGCCAAGCATTGTGCTTGGTACTGAGAATAAAGAAAGACCTCAATGCAGTAGCAAAGAGAAAGTGTCCTGGACTCAACTAGGTCAAATGTATTGTAACGAGATTACAGTACGGAGGATAGAATTCTGAGAGCATCCAGAAGACAGAGGGATTGCTTTTGCAGAGGAAACTGGAAGACTGCCCAGGGAAGGTAACTTCTGAGCCTAGCCTTAGAGACAAGACTTGTAATTTGGCTGGCAGAGGAAGACCTTTCATATGGCAGAAGCAACAGGAGCTAATGCAGAGAGAGATGGAAATGTCAATATTTTCCTAAAAAGGCCAGTGGTCCAGCAATGGCCGGGGATCTGTAGGCTATTAACATCTGAAAGAGGCTTTGCAAATCGTCAGTCAAAGGGGCTCATTGTACAGATGAGGCAACCAAAGGCCACAGAGCTGACCTAACTTCTGCAAAGTCTGAAACCATGATTTTTTCAGTTGCTTACCCCGGCCCTGTGGGCCTATTTATATTTACCATTCTTCACACATATTTAGGTAATAGAATTACATCTCACATCAATGTGCTTGGCACTGACTTTTCTTCCCCTTGCTACATCTACAAATAGCATCGCTTGACTCTTCCACCTTAAATGTGTCCATCATCCACCCATCATTGAGGCTATCTATCAAATATGTATCCAGAACGGCCATGTCAGGCACTCTATACACTATTTGTTTATATCTTGTGCTCTTTAGAGCTACATATATCTTTGTGCTGCTTATCCTTAAAGTGTACTTTTTTTTAAAAGTTAAGATGTAAAAATCTTAGAATCCATTCTTCTACTGCATCAACGTGCTTAGAAACATCGCGTTTCAAAGCTGAAAAGACACTGGGATGCAGCTCAGCTCAGGGTGTTGCTCACGTGTCTGTGTCAGTTTCTATATCTCCAGGAAAACTATTTTTGGGACTCCCTGCCCAGCACTATTTATTAGTTTTCTGTTAATTAAGGTGAGGATGCCGAGGGTTTATTTCTGACAGACCCTTGCTACTTGAAGAAGAAAGTCACACATGCCCTTTTTCGGAATCCCGCAGCTTTGCTCTAGATGGAGGCTGCTAGATTCAGCAGGAAGGGGCAGGGTGTTCATCGCCGCGCCTGCTGCTTCTCCCCTCAGCCCCGCTGTATCCTCAGCATCACTGCAGCCTCACCCCAGTTACAAGATTGTCCAGCTGCAGACCCAGTCTCCAGTATTCTCTTCGGGGCCCCAGTAACATGGGTTGATTGCATACACAAAGATGTCAGACCAAATCACCACGTCTGGGAATTGTCGGTAAAACAGTGTGTGGAATGAAATGCGCACATTGCCAAAGGGTGGGGGAGATTCGAAAGCAGGATATCTTGACAGAGAGAGAAAAGTGTTGGAATTAATTCATAAACGTGTCGGATGGAAATTAGCAGCTGAAGATTTGCAAAGGGAGAAGAGACAGAGGGAGAAAGAAAAGGGAAGAGATAGACAGATGGAGAGGGGGAGGGAGATGGTGGAAAATAGAGCAGAAGAGGCAGCTTTATTTCACAGCCCTGCTTTACTCTCCACTGAAGCAGCCTGTGATTTTGCGGGGATCCTGCCTTGCCTCCGGTTTTTGTTCCCCTGTTGACCTCCACCATCCGCAGCCCCCGCTTCTGGCCTCGCCCCAACCTCCCGCTTCCACCACAACAGTTGTGCTTTTTACACACGTGGGATTCCCAGTTTCTTCAGAACGGGATTCTCTCTGTAAGCACAGCAAACTTCCGATGTGACAGTGGTAAAAAAGGGAAGGACTGGGGCTTTCGAGGGAGATCTTGACTCTTGATATTCTAATCTTATCCTGGGCCTCAGTTTTCTACACGTAAAGTTACGGTTATTGGGCCGGCTAAATGAGATTATGCATGTAAGTCATTTACCTTAGAACTGGATATACTGCGTGCTCGCAGTACGTTGTTTACTATTATTATTAACAGTGGCGGTAGTGGGAGTAGTCAATTTTAAATTCTCTCTCTGGTGTTTTAACCCTCCTAGTTCAATCTTTGTGGTCAATGTCAAGAGGTTCAAGCAGCCTGTTTAAGCTCAATTTTAGAGCCAAACATGTTTCCCAGATTCCATTTCTTAATGGAAGGTTGCAGTTTTGCCCCGTAACAGTGAGTGTTTTGGATGGTGTTCCATTGTGGAACATAATACAGGCAATCACCCAATTTCATTTTGAAAGAACAATTGAGATTACTATGTGTGAGATGAGACAGATTTGGGTTGTTTTCCTCCTCAGGCTGCTATGTTAGCAGGGTGTATCCTGAAGTATTCTCTCTTTCCAATTTCCTTTCTGCCTTCCAGATTTAAGGTGCCACTTCTAAATCTGAGCCTGTGTATAGTAGTATTGTATTGTGTGTAGATACTGATATTTTCCCAAAGTCATTGTAGGTAAATGGAAATCCTGTGAACCACCATGATGCTTACAGAGCTATTTTTGGTCTCTCTGCATTCCACTTTCTTTTCCACTCTCTGTGCCATCTAATCCCTTGCACTGTGCCCTACTCTTCCCTTCCCGAAAGATCACTCTGTAGCAAGCGATGCTGTTTGATAGCATTTTACCCACAGTAGAACTTCTTTCATAATTGGAGACAGTCCTCTCAAATCCTGCCGCTGCTTTATCAACTAAGTTTATGGGATATTCTGAATCCCTTGTTGTCATTTCAACAATGTTCACAATATCTTCACCGAGGGTAGTTTCCATCTCAAGAAACCACTTCCTTTGCTCATCCAAGAGAAGCAGCTCCTCATCCATTCAAGTTTATTGTGAGACTGTCACATCTTTAGCCTCCACTTCTAGTTCTAGTTCTCTTGCTATTTCCACCACGTCTGCAGTTACTTCCTCCACTGAAATCTCGAACCCCTCAAAGTCATCCATGAGGCTTGGAATCAACTTCTTCTAAGCTCCTGTTAATGTGGATACTTTGACCTCCTTCCATGAATCACAAGTGTTCTTAATGGCATTTAGCATGGTGAATCTTTTCCAGAAGGTTTTTGGTTTACTTTGGCCAGATCCATCAGAAGAATCACTATTTATGGCAGCCATAGCCTTACAAAATGTATTTCTTGAATAATAAAAGTTGAAAGTTGAAATTTGTTTTTGATTCATGGGCTACAGAATGGAGGTTGTGTTAGCAGGTGTGAAAACAACATTCATCTCTCTGTATATCTTCATTGGAGCTTTTGGGTAACTAGGTGAATTATCAATGGGCAGTGATATTTGGAAAGGTATCTTTTTTTTCTGAGAAGTAGGTCTTAATAATAAGCTTAAAATATTCAGTAAACCCTGCTGTAAACAGTTATGCTGTCATCCGGGCTCTGTTGTTCCATTTATGGAGCACAGGCAGAGTAGATTTGGCATGATTCTTAAGGGCCCTAGGATTTTCAGAATGATAAATGAGTATTGGTTTTCACTTAAAGTCAATAGCTGTATTAGCTCCTAACCGGAGAGCCAGCCTGTCCTTAAGCTTTGAAGCCAGAAATTGACTTCTCCTCTGTAGCTATGAAAGTCCCAGATGGCACCTTCTTCCAACACAAGGTTGCTTCAGCTACACTGAAGATCTGCTGTTGAGTGTAGCCACCTTCATCCATGATCTTAGCTAAATCTTCTGGATTACTTGCTGCAGCTTCTACATAAGCACCTGCTGCTTCATCTTGTACTTCTATGTTATAAAGATGGTTTCTTTCCTTAAACCTTATCAACTAACCTCTGCTAGCTTCAAACATTTCTTCTGCAGCTTCCTTACCTGTCTCAGCCTTCATAGAATTGAAGAGAGTTACAACCTTGCTCTGGATTAGGCTTTGGCTTAATAGAATGTTGTGGCTGGTTTGACTTCCTATCAAGACCACCAAAACCTTCTCTGCAACAAGACTGTTTTGCTTTCTTATCATTTGTGTGTTCACTGGAGTGGCACTTTTAATTTCCTTCAGGAATTTTCTTTTGCATTCGTAACTTGACTAACTCTTTGGTGCAAGAGATTTAGTTTTCAGCCTATCTTGGCTTTCAACCTGTCTTCCTCATTAAGCTTAATCATTTCCAGAGTTTTATTTGAAGTGAGGAATGTGCAACTCTTCCTTTCATTTGAACACTTAAAGGCCTTTGTAGGGTTATTAATTGGCCTAATTTAAATATTTTTGTGTGTCAGGGAATAGGGAGGCCTGAGGAGAAGGAGAGAGACTGGGGAATGGTTGGTTGGTAGAGCAGTCAGAACACACACATTTGTTAAGTTTCCTGTCTTACATGAGCATAGCTTGTGGTGCCCCAAAACAATTAAAATGGTAACATCAAAGATTACTGATCACTACCAGATATAATGAGAAAGTTTGAAATATTGCAATAATTACCAAAATGTGGCACAGAGACAGAGTGACTGCATGTTGCTGGAAAAAATGGTGCCGATAGACTTGCTTGATGCAGGGTTGCCACAAACCTTCTATTTGTAAAATACCCAATATCTGCAAAACACAATGAAGCAAAGCACAATAAAACAAGGTGTGCCTGTACACACAATATATGTATGTGTGTTTGTTTATTTATAAATAAATATATATTTAAATATATAAATTTATTTATCTCTACCTCTGTCTTGGGATCCATCTCTATAAAATCTCCCTTTGGCTGTGTTTCCGTGGAGAACTCTGATTATGTAAGACAGACCCATCCTGCTTCTCTCCCGTGTTATACCCCTGCCCCTTTGTTTCCTTCTCTTTTGCTTCCTCTTTGCCATTTTCTTCACCCCCATTTTCTGGAGACTTTCTAATGCCTGGAGGAGGAAGGAAGGAGGATGAGCATTGGATTCTCCGTCTCCTTCCTTCCCAGTCCTCTGAACTGCATTTCCTGCCACCATGGGAAATTTTGAGCCTCATGACCCAGAGGGACTGTGTTGTTTTGGTTTTGGTTTTGGTTTTGGTTTGAGACAAGGTCTTGCTCCGTTGCCCAGACTGGAGTGCAGTGGCATGATCATAGCTCACTGCAGCCTCAAACTCCTGGACTCAAGTGATCCTCCCACCTCAGCCTGTTAAGTAGCTTGGACTACAGGCATGAGACAGCACATCTGCCTATTTTTTAAAATTTTCGTAGAGGTAGGAGCTTGCTATGTTGCCCAGGCTGGCCTTGAACTCTTGGCTTCAAGCAGTCCTCCCACCTTGGCCTCCCAAAGTGCTGGGATTATAGCTGTGAGCCACCATGCCTGCCTTGTTTTATTTTTCCCCGACTCTATCTTTGTAAAACTGATTCCATCCAGCCAAGACAGGAAACTAGAGTTGCTGGGAGGAGAAGAAAGCTTTTAGGGTCGAATACCGAATACAATGTCAGTGCTGGGTTAAGGAGTGGGTATGGGGCATTAGTGGATGAAAAAAGGCTAGTCAGAGACAGATCCAAGATACTGTTGTCTAACCTAAGTGTGGTGGTGGTGAGGATGCATACAGCCTAACAGAATTTTAGAAACTGTCCGATCCAATTTGGTCAAAACCCAATTTATTGTGGGTTTCTACTAAAACGCTTGAGGTTTTGGTCAAAACCTACAATAAAAATACTGTGTCAAGCATGCCCAGAACACAAGAGCACATGAGAGAGCCTGAGAGTGTGTCTGTGAATAAAGGCGGGGCACTATTATATAAACATACGTTATGAGAAGCTTGCTCTCTAAGCTGAGTTACAATATATCACAATAATTATGTAAATCACAAACTATGTTTCTGATGAATCTGGCTCTGTTTTATTGATTAGAATCCTAATACCTGAAGCTGATCTTCATTGCTTGTTAGCCACGTGGTATGGCTACCTGCTTTTCCACCATGATTAACTTCTTACCATGTAAATAGTGTGTTCCAACATCAGTACTGTATGGGCACAGAGATTTTAGAGCGAGACAAACTGAATCACTCGAATTCTTGTTCTCCACCTCTAACTAATTTGCCACTGGTAAAATCCAGTGTCCAAATGTGGACAAATATCTTTGATTATTTAATATTTTGTACACGAATCTTGAATAGCTATGATATCTGTGAGACTGGAGGGTATGGGTTAGAGATACATAATTGTTTTTATTATTAATTGAATAAATATTGATTGGAAACCTACTATATGCCAGGAATTATTCTGGGTGCTGGTAATACAGCATTGAACCTTGAGGGGAATAGGAAAAGGTTCAGCATTTTCTTTTCTTTTCTTTTTTTTTTTTGAGATAGTGTCTTGCTCTGTCACCCAGGCTGGAGTGCAATGGCACGATCTCGGCTCACTGCAACCTCTGCCTCCCGGGTTCAAGCAATTTTCCTGCCTGGGCCTCCTGAGCAGCTGGGATTACAGGTGCATGCCACCATGCCCTGCTAATTTTTGTATTTTTAGTTGAGGTGGGGTTTCACTATGTTGGTCAGGCTGGTCTCGAACTCCTGACCTCGTGATCCGCCCGCCTCAACCTCCCAAAGTGCTGGGATTACAGGCATGAGCCACTGCACCCAGCCAGATTCAGCATTTTCTACCTTGCACTTCTAGAAATGACTAGGAATAATCTTTCTTCTCTATATATTGCTTTATCAAATAATACCTTCCTTATAGAGGTGTTAACAGGATTACATTAGATAGCATCTGTCAGGTGTGTGTTCTAGTGTCTGGGCTGCTGGTAGGATGATGATGATGATGATGATGACAATGACAACTGTCACTATTTTTTAAATATTGGTTGGTTGGTCTGCATCTGAATAGGTCCAGAGATGGAAATGTTTTGACCTGAAACAATTCATCCTGTATATATTTATTAATCATCAACAGTGTACAAAATGCTGTGATGAACACAGGCAGCTGTACAACACCTTCAAGGAGCTCTTAACCTTCAGACACATTAAAAAAATATTCAGGACTCTCGTGCTAAAGATGAAATAAGACAATACAACGCCAGCCTCCCCCAGACCCTCATCTCTGTCCAGCATGTTTTCACAGCTAAGCTCGACACCCTGGACCACATTTGTTTTCTCCACTCCTGGAGTTCCACTCATTCCTCAGCTCACCACTGCCTCACTTCTGCTGCCTCAGCAGCAAAACAGCTTCTGCAAAATTCAATAGTGCCCTCCACTGTGGCAGATCAAAAGCATGCTTGTCCGTCCTCTGCTAGCCTGAATTCTCTCGTAGTGGATGCCGCCAGCCACTCTTTTCTTCTTAAAGGTCTCCTCCCTGATTTCTGTGTGGGCACTGATCCTGAGTTTCCTTCTATGTTCTTGGCCACTCCTCAGGCTTCCTCCTGAGCTCTTTTTCCTCTTACCCCTATGTGTTTGTGTTGCTCAGAATTCACACTTAATGCCACATTTCTTCTCACTCCTGCTCTTGCTCAGTGACTTCATTAGTACCCAGGGCTTCAGCTCCCATGTATGCAAAGATGATTCCAAAATCTATGACTGTAAACATTGTCTCTTGCTCAGGCTCAACACCGAAATATCCAAATGCCAACAGCGTATTTTTACTTGGATGTTTCACCAGCACCTCAAGTTCAGCGTTTAACACCCTACCCTCCACTCAGTATCAACTATTCTTACTATGTCTCTGGGATTGGTAATGCTCTTCACTCATCTGCCAAAATCAGAAGCCACATGGCAGTCAGTCCTACTCAGTCCTTAAAAGTGAACTTTTCCTTTGAGTCTTTAAAAAAGTTCACTTAAAAGTGAACTTTTCCTTTGAGGAGTCTTTTCCTTTGAATAGCTTTCCAAGAACCCTGATCTAATTTTAATGGCCTCATTTTGAGATCCTGTAGCATGCTGTACATATTTTTATTTTAAATCTTATCATACCATACTATGATACCTGATTTATTTCTTCTACTAGACTATAAACTCCTTGAGGGCAGGTAACACACCATGTTCTTTGGATTTCCAGGCCAAGCAAAATGCCTAGATGGTCAATGAACGTTGGTCCTCCCACCAAAACAAAGAAAAAACCAAACAAACAAAAAAACAAACAAAGCAAACAAAAAATCCAAGAAGGAATGTTTGAATGAAGTAGTGAATTAGTTAACAAAATAAATGAACAATATAAAAAAAGTTTGGCAAGAGAGATATGATTTCAAGTAGCCGACATATTATACAAAACACAAGTTCTAGCTCCTCTCTAAGACCCAGAAAATCAGATTCATTTTAGCAGGAAGTGGGTACAGCCCAGTAAGGAGCAGCCAGTCATGGAGTACCACCTATGTGCCAAGCTCTCTGCAAGCCACCTTACGTACATTTTGCTCAGTTCTTTAAATAAAAAAGTGTTGTTTTTCCCATCCAACCAAGAGGGAATCCTGGGCTCAGAGAAGCCTGGTCCATTGCTGGGAATCCCCGTCTCTCAGGGGGCAGGTCCAGATTTAGAGCCCGGCAAGCCTACCTCCAGCGGCATTCTCTCCTCCACACTCTGGGTTCCCTGGGGAGGAAGAATCCATTTTCCACCTGTCATGGTCATTCTGTTAGATACTTTAGTGAGACTGGGGAGGGGTAAGACTGTAATAATGATACTGAACATTTAAAAAACACATTTTATGGCTTGTAGGTCTCAATATAATGGTTTTTGTTATTTGATTTATAGAACTATATGAGGTGTGACTATAAAGTAATGAAGCTGATTTTATTGTATGGCTTGTGGAAATTGGTCCCTTTATAGGGGTCTCCAGCCTTTCTAGAATGAAATGCTTTAATGTAGTTGATGCCCGTGCTTCCCCACTGTTGAGGCTTTGGGGTCCAGGGAGGGAAGGAGAAGGATACTAAGAGAGTTCCTTAGTGGGAATGGCATTGGATCTTTGGCTGACAGCTTCACGGAGTTTCTGCAAACTGTGGAGAGTGGACAGCAGTTCTCTCGTGCAGCAAATATTTGCTGAGTACTTACTCTGTACTGGGCCCTGGTCTGTAGCAGAGGAATCAGGGATGAGCAAAATAAACACTCTGTTCTCGGGGACCTTGCAATTCTAATGAGAGACAGAGAGTTTACATGCATTCAATACACACAGAAACTTGGAAGGAAAAAGAGTAGGCTAGGGGCTGATGTTATACTCCTTAGATTCTAAAGTTCTCAACAGATCACTCTCTAAGCCTTGGGGAACCTCATAGATAACTTTTTATAGTGTAAATCTTACATGCCTTAGGTTGGCTTGTTTATTTTAAAGTTTTTTTGTTGTCATGTTACTTTTGTTTGTCTACTTGGTTATTTTTGTTGTTTTGTTTGCTTCAGTTTTGCCTACTTCATCACTCTGGCATTAAGGATGGAAAAAAGGAATTGACTATCCCCCATCATGGAGAGCTGCCATCTTGCCAGGCTCTGGGAAGGGCACTTTCACATGCGTCACCGTGCTCACAGCCATCCTGTGAGGAAGCTCTCATGCATGCCGCTCACAGAGAAGGGGACACAAACTCAGAGGATCGCCCTGCTTGGAAGTAGCAGAGCTGGGATTGGAAGCCAGGCGTTTTAATTCATGCACAATGTTGGTTCCTTCCATCAGTCCAGGCAGATGCATTCTAGGTTGAAAAGGATGTGATGTGGTCTGTGATGGAAAAGAGGAACAGGTTGGGATTTAAGGGGCCTGAATTCTGCCCTTAGGTTAGCAGCTGACTAGGAAAACCATTGAATGTGTATTTGCATCAGTTTTGGAAGTGTGCAAACAAGAATGAGAAGCGAGGTTCCACATGGATTTCCTGCATTAATTGTGCAAGCAGCTATCATATAGGGATTGGTTTGGGTTTTTTAGAGGACAGTACTTGTGTCTCATCCAAAGTGTTGTGTTCTGTGGTGAGTAATTCCCTTTCTGGTGATTTTCTTAGCCTAAAAACGGAAGCCCCAGTCAATTCTTACCACTCTGTTCACCACAACACATTTTGAGTTCACTAGAGCTCCATGACCAGAGGGCCCCAGAGAGCCACCTTCTTCAAGCTAAGCCACCATGTCTTCTCGGCCACTCCACTCCACTGGGTCCACACTGACTTAGGTTGGTTTCTGTCATGCAAATACGCATCAAACCCAAGCTTCTCACTTTATATGTCTCCCTAATATACACACGAAACAGCTGGGTACAATCTTCTCTCAGATAAACACAAGCTGTAAGTCTTCCTTATTTATGAATAACAGTTTGAAATTGCTTTTATAACTGAATACAAATTTTATTAGATAAATGCAGATATTTCTGTGTGATCCCAGATTCCCCAATAGCCATCCTCATCTGGACAGCCCCTCCAGGGCAAAATAAAAGCTTATTAATAACCACAGAAGCCTTTTCATTTTTAGGCAACTTCTAATTCTAAAGTGGCCTCTTCTTCAAACCCAGAGAAAAACCTGTCCTGTTTCTTTTATTATATACTCACACAGAAAAAAAGCCTTTAGACACCTTGGGAATTTTTGTGTCTTGCTCTGTACAGCTTATCTGCCCACAGAGATACTTCAGAGAAGAAACTTGTGACAATGGGGAATTAGGCCTCTTTCTGTAGGCAGTAATAACTGGCATCTATTATGGACTTAGTGAGTGCCAGGCATGATGCCAATTATTCTATGTGCAGTATTTCACTTAACACTGATGTCGGCTGAATCATGGCCCCTAAAATTCGTATGTTGAAACTCTAAGCACCAATGTGACTCTACTTAGAGACAGGGCTTTTAGGAGGTGATTAAAGTTAAAGCGGTCAGAAGGATGGGGCCCTAATCCTTTAGAATTGGTGGCCTTCTAAGAACAGAGAGAGTTTTCTTCCCCATGTGAGCACAGAGCAAGAAGGTAGTTGTCTCAAGCCAGAAAGAGAGCCCTCTCGGAGCATGTTCACGCTGGCACCCTGATCTCAGACTTGCAGCCTGTGCCACTGTGAGAAAACCGATTCCTGTGAGGCCACCTTGTCTGCAGTATTTTGTTATGGCAGCCTGAGCTGACTAAGACATACACTAACAAGTACTCTACAGATTCATTGCTATGGTGGTCTCCATTTACAGAGGTGGCAGCTGTAAGATGAGTAAATGTAAGGAGCTTGTGTAAAGTCCCACAGATAGTGAGCTGCGGAGGTGGGGCTCGGACTGACGCCTGACTGCCCTGTGTTTGCTCCAGTCTTTCCTGCTGCACTCTAGAGTGCAGGCACACAGTCCTCCTAGATCACAGCAGGGAAGTCAAAACAGGCTGAGGTCTTAAACCCAGGTCCTTCGACTCACATTAAGGATCAGTGAGCAGCGTTTTCTTTTCTTAAAAACAGTGATAACTTCATGGCCTCATCTCCAAACAATGTTAGAGACTACTCTCAAAAGATGAGTTGTGACCAAGTAGAGGAGATATATTAAGAGACAACTACATGGAGTGAAATAGGTTATGTCTCACGGGGTTGGCTGAAGGGGCCTACTTCCAAATTATGAACAAAGGCAGAGGAGCCTCTAGATTCAGATTGAGGGTTCCATGGATAATATGCCCCCTTCCAAAAATGCACACAGCAGAGCTTTACCACTATTTTTTACGATAATTAAGAAAGCAAGCTTTCAATGAGACAATAGCATCACCCTCAGTCCTCCATGCTAAGCTTCAAATCTCTTTCTCCCACTGTTGCCCTGATGTCTCCATTTGACTGTCTCATAGAGGTGATAGCTTCACAACTTAATCAGAACTCTATTCATTCTTCAATTCCTGCCTCCTTAAACCCATTCCTTCTGGCATCATCCTCATTACAGGTAGTTGTAAAATGCAGCTAGTTACCCAAATCTTCCTCAATCTCTCTCTTTTTCTCAATCCCCAATTTCAGGAAGTCCTAACTACTATTCTTCAGAAATGCACCCCTCACCTTTCCATAATTCTCTCTCTTCATTGTCATCGTTTCTGGCCTCTGCTGCTCCTGTCTTGCCCTCTGCTTCTACTCTGTACCCCCGCAATCTAGTCCTCTACACAGCAGTCAAAGTGACGTGCAAAATTTTTCAATCACAGTCTGTCACTTTTCCACTGAAATGTTTGCGAAGTTATCGTACTGCCCTTAGAACCAATTCTAAAACAATTACAGTGGTCTTCAAGGCCCGGTGCAGCTGCACCTTGATCTGCCCCTGGGTCTAGAGGGCCACCTCTGCCATATGCCTCTATGGTGTTTGTTTGCTCAGCTCCAACCTTCACTCAGCTGATCAGTCAGGACTCAGGTCAAATGCTCCCTCTTCAGAGAGGCTTCCCTTGGCTATTTGATTTTTCACTCTTCCCACATCATCACACTTTTTTAAATGTATAGCTTGTAGCACAATCTAAATATTTGCATCTATTTACTTTTTATGGTCTCTTTCCCCCTTCTTCAACACTGCTTACACACCCTTGCAGAAAAGCATATAATAAAGCTGATCTCATTAATTACTGCATCTCCAGTCCCTAGAACAGTGTCCAACATAAAATAAGTGTGTCATACATATTTACAGAATTAGTAAATGAATTCATAAATGAATAAGTAAAAATCGTGTTACATTTTTTGTCATTTTTAAATTGGTTTCTTTCTTTCACTGTTAGTCTTGGTTATCGCCGTCTGTGTGAGACTGATCTGTCAAAGACTATAAGGCAGATAATGTCCTGCCACAAGTAAGAGAGTTTTCATAGCCCAGGATACTGGTTGGAAGTATCCATCCATACCCAAAGCAGCAGCAGTACTCAGCAGTCAGCTCAGTTTAGGTTCTGAACAGAAGTTGCTGCCTGACAAGGCCCACCTCCCCTTTGTCTTTCTCCATAATTGTGGGTTTGTGAGTTGTGTGCACCATTGTTCAGCTGCTTCTTACAGGATGCATCTCTTCAGTGTCACGAGCTACGTTCCGTCACCAGACACAGTCCACATAAACGTAGGAATATTATAGGCCCACAATCTTATTTAAGCCAATTTGAAATGCAATAATGTGATTAGACTTTTTACAGGTGTTTTTCCCAGGTGGGTTGCCTTACTTTTCATCTAGCTTCTCTGGGACATGCTATCTTCTCCAGGTTGCAGATACTACTGGTCAGTTCCAAGTTGCTAGAGTAACCCGAATTCTGACCTGGAAATCCCTAGGGTTCTTTACAGCTCTTTGCCTTCTTTGTTCCTCTTTCTCCTACCTGAGAAAGTTCCCTCTGGCAAGGATTCCTATTCTCAAGCTTGTTCATAATTACTTTTCTCTGGCTAGCCAGTAGTCTCTGTTGTGATCATTACAGCCCTGTAACCGGGATACAACTTTGCATTTTCTGTTACAAATTGTCGTAAATGAGACTTCTGTAGGTCTGAGTAGAATCTCTAGTTTGTACATGGGGCATTTATAACCTTTCACTCCCATCCTTTTTTCATGTCACAAATTGTTATCATGTGAAAATGGGAGTTTTGCTGTATAACCATAATTCATGATTATTAAATTTTCCAATGTGCCAAGTCCTTTGGTGATATGTTGCATGCATTATCTCATTAATTGTCCCTTATATTAATCATGTTTTTTATGTTCTGTATTTTATGATGCTTTGATATCCTGGGTTTTGCTAATTCTGGAAAGACTGTCCCTCCTAGGGCTAGCTAATTCCTAGAGATAATAAAAAACTTGCCTGTGAGCATGCCCTTTATGAGAAAACCAATCCATCCAAAACCCATACCCCAAACATTTCTTTTATCTAATGCTCACACACCAAATCAATATTGCCCCTGCCCTAGATCACCCCAGGGCCAGGTACAGAACCACTAGAACCAGCCCCACCGCTGTAACACAGAGCCTGCCAGAAATATTCAAACTTTACAATCCTAAGCTTGCTGAAGTTTGCCTACCTTGCCTCCTCTATTTATTCCCATGGAAATCACAATAAAGACCCTGTGCTAGGCCTTCCTTTCACTTCTTCTGCCTCCTGACCAACTCTGGTGCCTCCCCATGTGGTCCAGCATGGCACGGTGTGCCCCTCCTCTTGGGAACTGTAAGGAATAAACTCATCTTTCAAGGCAGTAGTCTCTGTGTCTGTCATCTTACCAGCCTTGATTTTAAAACATGCTGGGTACATTTCAAGAAACCTCAAACCCTATAACATAGGTGGGATAGGTATTCCTGGGTACCAGCCAGGCAGCTAGAAAGATGACAAGTCAGCATCTAAACAGACAATATAACTTCAAAAGTAGTATAGGTTGAGCATCCCAAATCCAAAAATCTGAAACTTTTTGAGGACAGACATGATGCTCAAAGGAAATGCTCACTGGAGCATATTGAATTTGAGATGTCCAGATTTGGGATACTCAACAGTAAGTATAATGCAAAGACTCCAAAATTTAAAATAATTCAAAATCTGCAACACTTCTGGTCTCAAGCATTTCCGATAAGGGATACTCTTAGTCATGATGTTAATTTGTCTTTATATATGTTTCCACATATCTAAGAGGGTTTCACTAGGGGCCACCCTGTCATGATACTCAGCCAAGCATTTCCTAGAAAAGTTCTGACATAAACTACTTAGTCCTCATTCATTGTGAACCTCAACTCATTTTCTGTTTCTAATTTCAATTTGGTCTCAGCCTTATATTCTATAAATGCACAGACTAGTCCACAGCAGTGTCCTACGGAGGAATGAAGTCTCTCCCACACAACTGTAGGCTCACAGAGATTAACATTAAATGAGACCTTTGCAGTCATTTCTCTGATTTGCTAGCCCATGAGTTGAGCCCATTTATTCACTCAGAAATATTGAGCTAGGAAACACTGTTACAGAAGAGCCCTCTTCCTTAGGACTCCAGATACCTTATTTCAGGGGAGCCAGCTGTGCAAAAAAATGGGGTACTTGGTTTATTTCTTCGCAAGAGCAAGACTTATTATATATTGTTAAGAAAATTTACACCTTGCTTCCGCCCATCTCTGCTGCTCTTCTTTACTTGCTTCAGCCATTCTTTTCCTATCGGGAATCTCATGCTGTCCTAGCCTTTCTCTTTTTCCTTAATAACTCTTCCTGTCTCAAGCAATCTTTTATGAGTTGATTTAGCAACTGCCCCATTTTCGTCTCTTGAGAAGCAATAGAACCAGCAGGTCCAGGAGAGAGGAAGGGATCTGAATGCCCTACAACCGAGTGGCAGAGCTGCGAGCCTTGAGGGGCAGCCTGACCCAACTGCACGGCTGCCACCCACCTGTGTTCAAGCTCCAAACTCTGCAACTGAAGAAAATCATAAGCCTGGCCTCAGGTTCTCAGCTTTACACAAATTAAAGTATGAAAAAGAGCCTTTCCCATCTGGTGATACTAGACTAGAACTCAGAGTTGAGAGGTTGAAGTACAATGTCAATCAGGAAACCCGGGTTCGCTCAAGTCTTGAGAAAAGACATGTGTCATGAAAGCTGGTAGGAAATCCCAAAATAGGTTGTGGGCCTGCTCCCTGAGCCCCCAGCCTCTCCTGTCTGCATCACAATTCCCCAAAGCCTTGTACCTCGGGAGCTTATGGATGAGACCTGGACCCCACTGCTACCTTTGTCATACCTGCTTTATGGAAAGGCCCTAACCCAGTGGAGCACTGTGTAACAATGCTCTGTCAATGACAGGCCGCATATATGACAGTGGTATAGAAAAGATTACAGTGGAACTAAAAACTTATCACCCTCCAGTGAAACTGTAGCCATCTTAATGTCTTAGCTCAAAGTGTTACTCAGGTGTTTGTGGTGATGCTGGTATAAACAAACCCTACTATGCTGCCGGTCCCATTAAAGTCTAGCACATGCAAATATGTACAGTACATAATACTTGATAACAAATATAAACGACTATGTTACTAGTTTTTATGTTTACTATACTAGACTTTTTATCTTTAGAGTATGCTCCTGCTACTTATTTTAAAAAGCTGATTGTGAAACAGCCACAGGCAGGTCCTTCGGAGCTATCTAGAAGAAGGCATTGCCATCATAGGAGATGACAGCTCCATGCCTGTTGTTGCCCCTGAAGCTCTTCCAGTGTGAGGAAATGTGGAGGCAGAAGACAGTGATACTGATCATCCTGACTCCATTTAGGCCTAGGCTAATGTGTGTATTTGTGTCTTAGTTTTTAGCAAACAAAATTTAAAAAGTAGGCCGGGCGCAGTGGCTCACACCTGTAATCCCAGCACTTTGGGAGGCCGAGGCGGGAGAATCATGAGGTCAGGAGATTGAGACCATCCTGGCTAACACGGTGAAACCCCATCTCTACTAAAAATACAAAAAGTTAGCTGGGCATTGGGGTAGGTGCCTGTAGTCCCAGCTACTTGGGAGGCTGAGGCAGGAGAATGGTGTGAACCCGGGAGGCGGAGCTTGCAGTGAGCGGAGATCGCGCCACTGCACTCCAGCCTGGGCGACAGGGCGAGACTCCGTCTCAAAAACAAACAAACAAACAAAAGTGGAAAAAAGCTTAGAATAAGGATATAAGAATATATTTTTGTACAACTGTACAACGTGTTTGTGTTTTAAGCTAATGTTATCATGCAACAGTGAAAAAGTTAAAATAATTCAAAGTGTATAAAGTTAAGTTACAATAGGCTAAAATTATTATTGAAGAAAGAAAAATATGTTGTGATAAATTTAGGGTAGCCTAATTATACAGTGTTTATGAAGACTACGGTGGTGTGCAGTAATGTCCTAGGCTTTCATTCCCCACCCACTCACTGACTCACCCAGAGTAACTTCCAGTTCTGCAAGCTCCATCCACAGCAAATGTCCTGCACAGATGTACCATTTTTTAATCTTTTGTACTGTATTTTTATTGCACATTTTCCGTGTTTAGATACACAAATCCTTACTATTGTGTTACAATTGCCTGTAGTATTCAGTACAGTAGCATGCTGTACAGGCTTGCAGCCAAGGAGCAATAGGCTCTACTATACAGCCTAGATGTGTAGTAGGCTACGTCATCTAGGTTTATGGAAGTACACACTAGGATAGTCACACAATGACAAAATCTCCTAAAGACAGTTCTCAGACTGTATCCCCCTCCATAAGCAGCATATGACTATATATGTTTCACTATAGCTGATACAATTAGTGATAAGTATGCTCCCTTCTAGGTAAGATGCTCTAATTAAAAATTTTAGACCTACACATATATGTGGGCTAACCCTTTTAGAATGGGGCAGTATTTATTTGTGTTCAGTCTCTCAGAACTGAAAGCAAGTAGTATGCCTTTGTATCCTTCAGCAACTAAAGTCATAAACGATAAGAGCTTAATGCTTATTTTTGAATTAAATTTCATTTTGCCAGTTGTTTAGAGCCCAGTCTAATTTAACAAAAGGCTCCGAGAAAAAATACAGTAGAGCAGATGCACATAGCAACCATTAAATTAGAATACAACGGGGGCCCAAGGGGGCCCCCAAGGGGCCCCAAGGGGGCCTCCCGAGGGGCCCAAGGGAAGCGGAGCTCTGGGGTTTAGAGCAGAAAGAGACAAATCCGAGACCAAAGACAGGGGGAGGCTGGCCTCCAAAAGCACCAAGTCACCTCCCAGCACCACTGTGGTCTCACTTCCTGTGAGGGGTTTTAGGAGGATCAGTCCTACTACTTTTTAGGATCTGCTGTGTTTTTCCCAGCCCTTGCTTTTTACCACGATAAGGTGTAGGACAGGGACAATGTTGCATGCTGTGTTTTAAGGAGAAATTGAGATTTGCCACTCTGGGGACAGGCGTCCAGTGGAGGGGCACGGGCGTTTCCGAGGTGGGTCCACTCCACCTCTGCACGGGCCCAGGACAGCGCGCCGTCAGGGCTGGACTTGGCTGGGCGGGGAGCCGTTCGCGGCGTGATGGACACGCACACCGGTGCCCCATCTGGCGTGGGCAGGGTAGTTCAGCTCTCCAGGGCGGGGTTTGGCAACTTCTGCGCTGGCATCGGCGAGGGAAGGTGCCAGTGTCAGTTTTCAATTTACTGCTTTCCCCAGAACTCCCTCTCCCGCCCTCCCCTCTCCCTCCCCTCTTCCCCCACCCCACCCCTCTGTAGGGGAAGCCACTGCGAGGGGCGCCGCGTTCTCTCCGCTGGCGCGGGTGTCGGGACAGAGCGAAGTGGGCGCGGTGCGGGCTCATCCCCGCAGGCATCCCCAGCCCGGTGGGCGCGGCGGGGGTTAAGGTGGGCGCCCGCGCCCCGCGCCCGCGCCTGCCCGCCGGGATGATGAGCGCGCAGTCCGCGCCTCCCGCCCGCCCGCTGGCTCCGAGGCGGCACCGGGAGAAAGTGGCGGTCAGGGATGGAGCTGCTGCCATGACAACCCCGGCGGTCTGGGCCCGCGCGCGTCAGGGCTGCTCCCGGGAGGAAGGCGGCGCGGAGGCCGGGGGCGGCCGCTGAGCGTGGCGTCCGCGCGTCCCCGCGTCCCGTGCCGCGTCCCCGGAGGAGGCGGGGGCCGCCGTCCGCCCAGCTCCCCGTGCGCCCGGAGCCTGCGCCGGGCGGCGCTCCCCCGGCTGGCCGCGAGTCACCGACCGGGCTGCGGAGGACGGCCACCGACCGGAGGACCCTGGCTGCGCCGGCTGCGCGTCCCCGCCTTGGAACTTTTTGCCGCCTTGGGGTTCCAGATGCGAGACCTGGGGCTGGGGGACACGTACATCTGTACATGTGTGTGATCTAATAAAACATTTCCTCCTCTCCTTGAAGCCGCAGCTTTTTATGACAGCTCCTGTATGTCAGAGACACTTGCCTTCTTCTTTGGGTTATAAACTTTTGATGCCAGAGCTCTGCAGAACGTGCCCAACTGAATCTTAAAGTAGCGTCTCGAAGACAGAGGCAGAGAAAGCGCAATCTGTGACCTTCATCCCCGCACTTGCTTCTTCCTCTCCTCTCCGGGCTGCCTCCCTCCTCCCCAGGGGAGCGTCAAGAAAGCTCTTTTTGGATGCAGGAGGGGGCATCTGGTTCTGCTAGGCTGGAAAGCTGAGGCAGGATCTGAGGAAGAATTCTTAGACTCCGGAGAGCCTGGACTCCTCTCTTCTCCTTCCCCCTGCTCCTGGCGAGCTCTGCCCCTTCCCTCCTCCCCGCACCGCTTCCCGAGCCGGCTGGTGCGCGGGGCGGGGGACCAGGACCGTGCGGCTGCCGGAGTTCTGGGAAGTTGTGGCTGTCGAGAATGGGGGTCTGTGGGTACCTGTTCCTGCCCTGGAAGTGCCTCGTGGTCGTGTCTCTCAGGCTGCTGTTCCTTGTACCCACAGGAGTGCCCGTGCGCAGCGGAGATGCCACCTTCCCCAAAGCTATGGACAACGTGACGGTCCGGCAGGGGGAGAGCGCCACCCTCAGGTAGGGAGCTGTCCTTCCGCGGGGGCCGAGCCCCTGGGCTGTGGTCGCTGGGGAGAGGTGGGAAGAGGGGACAGAAGGCTCCATGGGGGACCGGAGCGCGAGAGGGCCTTGTGCAGGCCCGAGGGGCGCCCGCTTGCGTGCTGCCGTGCCGACTGCCGTGCCCCTGGACAGGTTTCTCCTGTGCTCCGGCTATGCTGGTCCAGGATCTTATGCGTGAACCTTGAAGTCCGCGTGTGGGACTCCATGGTTCTTTGAAGCCATGACAGGCTAGATTCTCTCCTGCGTGGGCACCAAGATGAGAACATGAGGGCATGGGTTTGAAATGCTGGGTAGCTAGCCTGAGCCCCTTGGATGGCTGTCACAGGCCAGAAGGTACGTGATGAGGCAGGATCGTCCTCAGGACCACCAGGCTAGCCCTTATCAGAGATGCACCTCAAATGTAAGGGTGTGGAATTAGCAGTGCCAGGCCACGGCCTGTTATGAGTCTCCTCAAGACCAGCACTCGTGCCAAACCTGGTGTAGTGCTCCTAGGGTCCCTATTGTAAATTATGAGAGCAGTTTTATTTTTGCAGACTGGGTCCAAGGAAAGGAAACATGTAGCTTTTATGCAACAACATCACTTCTGTGTGAAAAGCACAATAGGAGAGCTTTTTGTTTTACCTTAATGAGTTACAGAGAATCACTTGCATACTCCAGGCAGAGAGGTAGAGAATCTTGGAATATGAACCTTTGGGGACTGGGCTTGCTGCAGCAGATACTTTAATAAAAATGCAGCCACCACTTTCCACCAGCTCAGCAGATATCATCTTTTATCGCTTTAATGAGGCAGTTCTGGTCCTAGGAGACAGATTCAGGGACGTCCCAGCTTAACTATGTCTCATAATGTACACGGGGCGAATGCATTTGCCCTGCCTATGACTTTGATGGTTATGGTGAAAATAAAACATCCTGACCCAGATTCTGCAGCCAAAATGCCTGACTTCCCCTAGGAGAGTGTGAGGGTGAGGGTTCTTCCTGTTCCGCCCTTGGCTTTTCTGGTGGAACCTTTCCTGCATCTAGACAAGCCTCCCCCTGGAGGAGGAAAGACCTGTCTCTGGGACACCAGAATTCTTTTCCTAAGCCCAAGGGTGAAGACTGGATTCTGCCACTTTGGGTGATACTTAGCTGGATCTTCTTTTTAGTTAGAGAACACGTCCCAGAACCCTGTGTGCTGTTTCTCAGAAGCCCAAAGCAAATGGAGAAAAAAGGAGAATAGAGAGGCCCTTCCTGGTAGATGTGAAGGAAAAGTCCTCCTGGCCATGTGGGTACCACTCAGCCTGCCCCAGACTAGAATGTAATATCCCTACTTCATTGCTTCAAAGAAAGTTCCATGAGGAATCAGGGAACATTTCCCACTATGCATTTGCAGTGAACTAGTTGGCTTAAAGATATAAGTAGCACACGGGTTATAATACATGTTAACCAAGAAAATGTCAGTAAATATTACTAGTGTTCAGGGATGTTGATGCTTCCACACACCTCTTTACCATCTAATGTGCCACTGGGGGCAAAGAGGTCTAGCACTGAATAGGATCTCAGTCCTGAATTTTCCAAAATCCTCTGTCCTCTTCCTGTCCCCCCAAATTAAACCAGAAACTTGAAAACGAGCTTTCTGCTTTCTGAGATGCAATAAGACTATTCCACCAGCAGAGGGCCAGCTTCCATCTACCAATTTTTTATTAGCTGTTGGCCTGTTTTCATGATCCTCAATTCTAATGTTGAGCAGCTGGGCTTGGGAATGGGAATGGGAATAAAAAAAGAAAAGCTGAATAGTTGCTTTTTGTTCTTTGCAGAAAAAAAGAACAACTTACATGTTCTAGCATAACTGTTATCTGTTACCTGATTGCATGGCGTAATTTTTTTTTAAGTAAGCACATGTCTCATGTTGATTTTGCGTCTCTTCTATACATTTACCCCAGAATAGAGAAATTCAGCACGTTATCTACATTTTAATCTCTTTAAATCCTCATTCTCTTAGCTCATGTCATCTTTTCTTTTATTATTTTCTTCCTTCATTTTTATCAGATGCTCCCATAATGTATACTTTCATCTATTACTCATTATTTTCTTTCTTTTTTGTCTTTATCACTTAAGTCTTCTTATTCCTTGATTTTTTAAGGTTTTGATTTCACTGCTACCACAGTGTTTCTTAAAAGAACATAAACATCTTCTGCAAATTTCTGTATGTCCCCATCTCTCTCCTTTTGTTTTCACTCTTTTGCTCTATTGGTGAAGAGTTCTGTTCCCATCTTAACAAACAACTGATCTGTCAGTACTCTGAGGGAGAGTCCATGTTTTCAGTTTCTAGAAGCCCATGGCTTCAACCCTAGATAAATATACCATGTTTTATTTGGTGGTGTTTTTTGCTGTATAAGCTGTAATTCTTAAGTGTGGTTTCTTACTCTTTTGTCTCCTTAAAGACATTCATTAGGGATTCATTACTTGGGAACTGAGTGTTCCAAGCACATCACATGTTTAGAATGCCCCAAAAAACACTGAATGATACCCATGCCCATCACACGAAAGCTCTTTTAATGTGGTTGTCCTGGGTCAAACTATCTCGAATCTGTTTCTGAATCTTGAATGAAGTCCCATAAGGAGGCCAGAGACCTACTAGGAAAAGCAAAGGAGTCAGGAAACCTGGGTCTGCCTTTAAATTTCCCAGTGAAAAATTGCACAGCTTAGAGAAGAATGATTTTCCTCCTTTGGGATATCAGTTTTGTTGTGACAGGTCTTTGATTGCTCTGAGGGACATTAGGTAGTGCTGTGCCAAAGATGACACTGAAGTTTTGAACGTGGATGAAACTCATTTTCTATAAGTGAGGCAATATTATCTTCCTCATAACTACTTCATAGGGCTACTTGAAAAGTAAAAATAATTATTTGAATATTGAGTTATTTTGCCCTCTTGGAAGAGAGATGATATGGAAAATGAAGGTGCTATTCACTATGGTTGAATTATAGCTTCCATGAATCTGATTTGAATTCATTACTACAAATGGGCCCTCTTGGCCAGAATCACTTCATTACAATTATCCGCTGTTGGGTTGAAAATGTTCTGTGGCTCTCCATTAGATTAGATATGACAAGAATCTAGAAGTCATGTGTCTGAATCAATGCCCACATCAGGAAAGGAGCCCAGGATGCTCAGTGTGGTCAGCTGGTGTCTATTAAGCCATCTCAGCAGAATGGATGATGGCCAGTTGTGCTTTCTTCACAGGCCTCAATCTCCTCTAAGTTTGCTTGAGTTCCTCTGTGGGTCCACATCATCTGTGTACATGAACATTTTGAGAGGCTGCGGTGAGATAGAGGCAAGGTGGTTGTTGTAACTGTTCCACTCAATGGGAGAAGTTCCCACCAACATACTGGGTTTTCTTTCTGGTTTGCTTTTGTTTTGGTGTTTTGTGTTTTTTATTTCAACAGCAGGATAATCAGTTTTGTTGATCCAGGCTTGCTGATCTGGGATTATGCTTAATGGCTCTTTTCTAAAATGTCCCTGCATTTTCATTTGGAGTTCTGAGCTAATCCATTCAAAACCAAGTATTTGAGGTTTAACTACTGCCAAGGAATAATCTGAGCAGTGGGGATTTTGCCAAAGCAACCTGGGCAGTAGAGTTTCCAAAGCTAAAGTTCTGTTGTTTGCCTGGGTGTGTTTCTGTACTTTGTACCTACCTTCAGCTCCTTCTTATGTAAATTAAAAGATTTTGAGTAGCCATTAGACTATTCAAAACAAATGCATTATTTTTCCATTTCAGTGTTTCAGTTGTCCAAGCTGAATAAGGACTGGGTAAATGCAAAGCCTTTACTCCTAGTCTGGGAAGACAAAGACATTAAAAGACACTCAAGCAGGGACAGGTCCATAAAGGACCTCTCCAGCGGTGGCACTAACCTGGTTGGAGTTATCTGGGATGCTTTTTAGAAATTCCATTGCCAGTCTCCCAGATTGATGATGTCAAAATTCCTGGGTTTGGGGATGGACGTGGCCATTGAAAACATCTTTTCCAGTATTTCTAATGTGGAGCCAGAATTGAGAACACTTCTCTAAAGCCCTTTCTGGCCCTAGAGCCTCTGAGCAAGGCTTATCCAGTGTCCCTGCTTTCCAAGGAAGCATCTTCCCCACGTGTGCCTGCACCTCATGGGCAATGTTAATGCCCTAGAAAGCTCTGTGTCTGGGGGCCTAGGCACCTGGGGTTGATTCTTACTCTACCTCTCACTAACTCCACGGCCTTGAACACTTCAGTTGAATTGTGTACATACAGGAACAATATCTATTATACCTGGCCTGCATTATCAGAGGAAAGGAAGTATATAGGTTGTTCTGTGAGCCATAAAGCAACATATGTGTGCAAGTTATTACTGGTACTAAGTTGAACTCCTCAATAACAACTGACAATACTCAAACTTTTTTCAGTTTTGTCTGCTCCACCTTGTTCTTCCTCTATCCCCACACTTATACACAGCTTTAAAGCGTATTCGTCTTTTCACAGTTCCACCCAGAATTCTTTCGCTTGTGGTCAAGAATTGCCCTCATCAGAGTTCCAGTAACTCTCGCTGCATAACACTGTTCTAACAGATACACACTAGGACCTGTTATTTTTTCATGTGTGGTTATGGTTAGTCTGGGGCCTCCTTGAGCTTAGGAGCTGTGCTTTATGTATTGACTATAGATACTGTGGTGGATACTAAAGATTAAAACAAATAAGTATTGGTTTAATGCTTTAATCCATCTTAATGGGAAATAACCACTTCTAGTGTATTATTGCCACTACAGCAATGAAACCCGTATATCTAAACAATTTTATTGTCTTCAAAATATGATCCTGGGATATTCAGGCACAGCAGTTGGTTAGAGGTCTTGGAGGCCTAAGGGACTTTTGGATTCCACTCAAATCACTTGCCAGAGGGGACAGTTGAATCCACCAATGATGGCAGTCTGATCCAAACTATGCAAAGTCTTCACTATCCCTGAGGTCAAGACAACAAGCAGAGTGGTAGAGCGAAGAGCAGTAGTATTACTGCTTTTTAGCAGCAGTAGAGGAGCACACTTGGAAAGCATACCTGTCTCTGCAGAGATTTGCCTTGTGGGCCCAAGGAGATACACAATGCAGGGAGACAGCAAGAATGTTGGCATGTCTTGGGTTGGGTCGTGGCTGCTGGATCTGGCAGGCCTAGGAGAGCAAGGCTGGCTTGACTCCGTGACACTCTCTGACATCCCTGATTGGTGGGAATGTGTCTGCCTCCCTAGCACACACACACACACACACCCCACACACGCCACACACACCACACACACACGACACACACACACTCCATACACACACACCACACACACCACACACCACACAGACACACATACACACACACACTCTCTCTCTCTGTCCCTCTCTTTGAAGCAGGCCATGGGAGAAGACGTTTTAAAGCTTTAGAAATATATGTTCCATGACTTTCTGAACCTTTCTGGAAAACTCAGCAGCTCTTATCTCAGCCCTTTGGGTAATTGTTTAACTTTTTTAAGTAAATTTGGCCCTTGGGCTTGGTTTAGCTCTGTCTTTCTCATTTCCTTTCCTTCTGGTTTCTAAAAAAGGACTCTGCCCCTTGGCCCACTCACTGTGCTCACTAGGTGGCTGGCTCTGAGGGAGCTGGGGAGCTGGTCTGGCAGGCAGTTTTTACGGATCTGATGGGATCTGGCAGCAAGATGCAGTGGAGGGGAAGAGTCAAGCAGGTCTCATTTGACCTTCCCAGGGGAGGTCTTTTAAAATTACTTATTATTAACGGGAAGCTGTCTTCAGTCATGAGATGAGAAGAGGGAATTACAGTCCAAGACATCTTAAGGGCTGACAGAAATTTGCATTGCCTAATAAGTTAGAAACCAAGTGCTAACTTTTCTTCATTTTCTTTCTTTCTTTTTTTAACATATACAAGACAGCACCAAATTATTTCAGGTTTGTTGTTTATTGTTTGCCCTGAATGAAGCCATGCTCTTGCTCCTGTTAGGTGTAATTGGAGCTCAAGTTTGCATGAAATGGGTTTAGGGGAGGGGTGCACTCTTTTCATCTTGGTCCATTCTCAGGCCCCTATTGTCTCCCAATAAATGACACTACCTACTTGATGCTTTTTATACCCTGGTGTATTTTCTTTTAAGAGGTGAACATTGAAGCCGTGATATCTAGGCTGCTCAGCACTGCGTAGCCTAGATCTGTGTATAGCTTTCCTGGTAGAGAAGTTTAGAGAAAGGAACTGTCTGTACCTTGCGCCACTACGGGACAATACCGCAGAGCCTTTAACAAAACCTGCAAGAGCCCAGAGGTGAGGAAATGTTGTGGGGCGGGGACATGCCCATGCTATTGAAACAAACAAAAGCTCCCATTGTACATGGTTTACTATGTGTCAGATGCCACCTTAATTACCTAACACTTCATGTAATTTTCAGACCATTACAATCCCTATTAACAGCCTAGGGGTCCAGGTTTAGAAAAGTTAAGCCACTTACCTTTGGTCACATGGTTATCAAGTGTCAGAGTCTGCATTTGCTCCTAGAAGACCTTTATGCTTCTTTTCAATTTCATAGTATGTCCCCCTCCCCAGATATAGAGGACAGAGAAAACTTCCAAGTGCCACAAGCAGAAATAAACCAAACAGAAACACATCCTTTCTGTTCCCGAAGGTCAGGAAATCTGCATTTCAGTTGAAGGCTGCAGCTGTCTCTTTTCCCAGCTTTAGAGTCTCCTTGCTTCGTGGGGCTTCTCTCCCCTCGCCCGCACTCAAGTGCAGCCCATCTATTACTACCTTCTGAGGCTGGAAATGGTGCACGCTGCAAACACTGAGCAACATGACACCCACCAGGGTCCAACACACTGTCCAGGGGATCATTGATGCTCATGGCTTTGAACCTACCCTAAATGTTGTCCTGTCCCTACCCTAAATGTCACTACTTGACCTCCCATAGCACATATGGAATCTCAAAGGGCCTGCAAACTAAGACAACGTGAGCCGGTCACTTCTTGGTAAGAACCCAACAATGAGACCTGTGAAGAAATGAGTGATACCAAAGTATAGAAGGAGGAGAAGTAATTTTGTTTAAACCCTAAAATACATCACTCCATTATCCTCCCTCCCAGCCTTGTATTCACATTGTAATTTAAGACTGTGAACACAGAGAGCATAGGCCTTGCCATGGATTCATACCCCAGAGAAAACCGTGTGACTCGCTTTGACTTGCTGGTCCCTGGAGATACATAATACTTAAATCAGAGAGATGCTGAAGGTCTTGACCTGGCTTCCCATGAAAGTGCTGATCAATAAAATTTTTAGAAATTGGTTTTGAATATTAAACATTTTCAGTGGATCTGAAGATTTATGGCATCTCAATTAAACAAGTTTCCACTGCATAATCAGAATAAAGAATGTTATCAGTGGTTGTTAAGTTTTCTGGCTAGTCCACAGAAGACAATTCAAGTCACAATTACCCAAAATGCTATATACCAGCAATGAAGAATAACAGAAAACAACGTTGTTGGAGAAGTAATTACGCAAAAGAGAGAAAAATGAATACGATAATTTTCCATTTATTGTGAATGCCGATGCTGAAGGCGTAATTAGAAGAAGATAACATGGAAACATTTTCTCAAAGATATTTCTGAATGCTCTCTGAAGTTTTGGAGTTTGTTGTATTGTTTCTATTGAGCCAAATTTAATTTTAAAATATGTATCTTTTTTTTTTTTTTTCTGAGATGGAATTTTGTTCTTGTTGCCCAGGCTGGAGTGCAATGGTGCGATCTTGTCTCACCACAACCTCCACCTCCTGGGTTCAAGCGATTCTCCTGCCTCAGCCTCCTGAGTAGCTGGGATGACAGGCATGCGCCACTATGCCCGGGTAATTTTGTATTTTTAGTACAGAAGGGGTTTCTCTATGTTGGTCAGGCTGGTCTCGAACTCCGTACCTCATGTGTTCCCCCCATCTCGGCCTCCCAAAGTGCTAGGATTACAGGTGTGAGCCTCTGCACCCAGCCGCTTTTGTTTTATTTGATTCCTGTATGCATTTGTCACTACTCTGATGGTTGAGGAAATTTTCATAAATATTAACAAAGGAAGGAAGATAGATAAAGGACAGAAAAGACAATAATGGAATTACACATGAAAGGAGAGAGTAGCAGAGAGATGTTCCAGAAGTAGAAGTTGAAAGAAAGGAAAGAAAGGAGCTAAAGAAGGGTGACTGTGTGTACCTGTGAGAAAAACAACAACAACAACAACAACAAAAAAAAACCTAAAGCGGAATTACTGAATAGTCTGAGGTAGAGAAAAGAAAGAAAGTGGGCAGATAAGAATGCCTGGGCCCTACTTTTGAGTTTCTGGTATTTGAGAGCCTGTTCTCTGCCTGTCCAGGCCACAGGACCACACATACCTGATGTCCAGCACCCATTCTAAGTCAAGGCGAGAACAGTCAAAGCGTCAGTTCTCACTTGCTGCTAGGTTCCAGCGTGTTCTGAACCTCGGTTCCTACCTGCCTTACAGCTATAAATCTCCCTCTTGTCAATGGGTCTTAGTCCCTGTATTGCTAATCCAAGCTGGACCTACCCCGGGCCCTGGGTGACTGGGTACCCTGCCTTGTCCTGCCAGGATCTCTTCTCTGAGGGTCGAGGCCTGCCCTTAACCCCACTCTGACCAGCCTAGTGGTTCCAGGACTTTCCAATGCTTACCATCTGCCTATTTATCCAAAGGATCTTTTTGGAGACCACTTCACATCCAGGCAACAGGGGAGGTCTAGGCCAAACGACGCTTGCTCCTGTCTACCCTGCTCATGTGCAATTAAACCATTTGTTTTCAGACACATGGCCTGTGTCTCAGTTATTGGTCTACCTTGACTATCCACTGTTGCCTCCTGGTCATTGTTTGGAACCTCCTGTGATGGAGGAAAAAAGGAGTCACCATCTGTACACCCAGGGAATTGAATAAGTCAGGGGTTTATTAGAGAGGCTGGGCTCACACTGAGATATTGTCTGTAAGGCACCCTGTGTAAGAGGGAGGAATTACAGAACTCAAATTTGTACCGCCCTGTGCTTTTCTCTGCCATCTCTAAAGATATTCCTCTTCCAATTGTCATTTTTATTGCTTCTCCCAAGCCCTTTGTTAAATGCATTAATATCTTCTGTGTATCTTGTGTTCTCAGCGTATCTTGTGTTCTCAGCGTCCAACAGAATACCTAATGCTTAGTAGGTGCTCTAAGTTTTCTGAAAAGATGAATGCTTCTCCTTTATCTCTCTCTCTCTGTCTCTCTCTCTCTCTGTTTCTTCTCTCTCTCTCTCTCTCACACACACAGACACACACATCTCCCTTTTCTAATGAAGATATTCTCACCCATGTTGAATAATTCAAGTCACTGAAATTACAACCATAGGGCCTGGCATTTGAACCCTAGTTGAGATACTAATATCTCCCTAAATAGTTGCTGTTTCACTTGTCCTTTCTCTGCCTGCTTGTTATAATTGGAGGATTTGACAATTGCACAATATCGTCGAAGCCACAGGCAGAAGATTCTGAACCATTTCCAAGGGAGGAATATCTGCTTTCTCCCCTTCATCAAGGTCACATAATAGAGGCTGGCACATTCTGGAAGAATACCTGCAAATTTCAGGGGCTGGAAAAGCCAATGTGAGTCATCTCTAAACATTCCATCTCAGGATGAAGGGATTCATGGACCCATCTCCTTGGGTCCTAAAATGCAGCTGCTTCTGTTACAAGATCTCACTGTGAGGTCCCTGAATACATAGCAGCAACATGCCTCCCGCTGTACGTGTGCAGTGGAAACAGCTCATAGACTGTCCTTGATTATATGCTCTGCTTTATGATGGGCGAGTCAATGGGTGCTTGGTGAAATGTAAGATAAAGTATAACCTCTATCAAGAGGTTAAGAACACTGACTTTACAGTCAAAAGGCTCATTTTAAATCCCAACTCTGGTACTTAATGGCTGTATGTGGTTGGACAAGTGACTCAATCTTTCTAAGCCTCAATTTCCTGATTAAAAAAAAATAAGGACTAGATATCCACTTCACTGGGCTGACGGGAGGCAGTAAATGATATCAAGTTTGTAAAGATTTCAGATTGAAGTTTTACATTGCAGCAAGAGCACAATAAACAGATGCTATTAAGTTAAATATATATATTTATCCATGCAGCATTTATATATATATATATAACTGAATTCACAATTTATCCATGCAGCATTTATATATATATTTATATATATATATAAATATATATATATTTTATATATATAAAACTGAATTCACAATTTATCCATGCAGCATTTATTGGGTACCCACCAGCACTATTCTAGGCAGTGTGGGAATTACAAAGTTAAATTAATTCTAGACTCTCCTCTCTGAGCATTCATGTATGTTGAGTATGTGAATATGTTGGCAGAACATAGAGCCCACAAAATGGGAAAGGGGGATGGAGGAAGAGAGAGGGATAAAAAAAGAGGGAGAAAGAAAATCTGCTTAAAGTAAAATGCACCCTGTTAGGGTTCACATCAGTATACTTGGACGCATATATTTACCCATGTAACCACCACCTCACTAGGTACAAACATTTTTGTTACCCCTAAAACTTCCTCCATGCCCCCGTTTTTATTGTGGTAAAAATATGTAGAATGTATCATGTAAACCAATTTTAAATATACAGTTCGGTGGCATTAAGTACATTCACGTTGCTGTGCAACTGTCACCACCATCCCTCTCCAGAACTTATTTCTTCTTCCCAAACTGAAACTCAGAATCCATTAAACAATAACTCCCCATTCTTCCCTCCCCCCAGCTTCTGGAAACTACTATTCTATTACTATTATTACTATTCTATTGTACTACTTTTCTTTCTGTCTCTATGTTTTGACGGCACTAGGTACCTCAGATAAGTGGTATTTTATAGTATTCGTCCTTTTGTAACTAGCTTACTTAAGCTATCTATACATATTGTCTTTAAGGTTCATCCATGCTGTAGCAGGGGTCAGAATTTCTTTCCTTCTTAAGGCTGTGTTCTATTGCATGTATAGGCCACGTTTGTTTATTCATTCATCCTTTGTTTGACCCTTGGATTGCATTCACTCTTGTGAATAATGCTGCTATGAACATAGGTGTACAAATATCTGTTTGAATCCCAGCTTTCAATTCTGGATCGCATGGTAATTGTATGTTTAATTTTTTTGAGGAAACACCACACAGTTTTTGTAGTGGTAGAGTCATTTTATATTCTCACCAGCAATACAGAAGAGTTCCAACTTCACCACCTTCTTGCCAACATTTATTTTCTGTTTCTATTATTTTCATTAATAGTGACTTCAATGGCTGAGAAGTGGCATCTCACTGTGATTTTGGTTTGCATTTCCCTAATGATTGGTGATGTTGATATGCTTATTGACCATTTGTATATCCTTCTTTGGAGAAATGTCTATTCAAGTTGATTGCCCATTTTTAAACTGGATTGTTTCTTTGTTTTTCAACTGTTGTAGTTTTATATATTCTGGATATTGACCCTTATCAGATATATGACTCATGAATACTTCCATTCTGTGGATGATAGTGTCTTTTGATGAAGAAAACTTTAACATTTTACTGTAGTCCAATTTATCTTTTCTTGTTTTTTCCTTTTGTCGTCTGTGCTTTTGGTATCAGATCTAAGAAGGCACCAACAAATCTGATCTCTTGAAGCTTTTTTCCTATCTTAAAATTTTTTTTAAGTTTTAGCTCTTATGTTTAAGCCTGTGATCCATTTTGAGGGTTTTTTTTTTTTTTGTATATGGTGTAATATGAGTCCAACTTCATTCTTTTGTATGACAATATCCAGTTTTTTCAACAACATTTGTTGAAAAGACTGTCCTCTCCCCACTGAATGGTCTTGGTATCCTTGTGAAAAGTAATTTGAGCATATATTCAAGGGCTTATTTCTGGGCTCTGTCTTTCATTCCATTGGTCTGTATGTCTGTTGTTATGCCAGGACCACACAGTTTTGATTACAGTAACTTTGTAGTATATTTTGGAAGCCAGGAAGTTCGAGACCACTAACTTTGTTTATATTTTTCAAGATTGTTTTGGCTATTTCCAGTCCGTTGAGATTTCATATAAATTTTAGGATTGACTTTTCTATTTCAATGGAATGGGTAGATTGCTTTGGATTGAATTAACTATATTAAGTCTACCAATTCATAAACACAACATGTCTTTTCATTTATTTTTGTGTTCTTTAATTTATTTCAACAATGTTTTGATGTTCCAGTGTACATATGACTCTTTCACCTTCTTAGTTAAGTTTATTCCTAAGTATTTTATTCTTCTTGATGCTATTGGAAATAAAATTATTTTCTTCATGTTTTCAGATTTATTGTCAGTTTATAGAAATGCAATTGATTTTTTTGTTGATTTTGTATTCTACAATGTAATTTGTTTATTAGTTCTAATTTTGTGCATGTTTATGGAATCTTCAGAGTTTTCTACACATAAGATTATATCATCTGTGAACAGAGATAGTTTTACTTCTTCATTTCCTTTTTTGATGCTTTTATCATCTTTATTTTTATTTTTACTTTTTGAGACAGGATGCCACACTGTCTCACCCTGTCACACAGGCTGGAGTGTAGTGGCACAATCATGGCTTACTGTAGCCTCGACCTTTCAGGTTCACGTGATTCTCCCACCTCATCCTCTCAAGCAACTGGGACCACAGTTGCAGGCTACCACATCAGGCTAATTTTTGTATTTTTTGTAGAAACAGGGTTTTGCCATGTTCTACAGACTGGTCTCAAACTCCTGGGCTCAAGCTATCTGCCTGCTTTGGGATCCCATAGTACTGGGATTATAGGTGTGAGCCACTGCACCCAGCCCGTCTTTTTCTTTATTGCTTCAGGTAGAATGCCCAGAGCTATGTTGAGTAGAAGTGATAGAAGCAGACACTCCTGCCTTTGTTCTAATCTTAGAAGAAAAACTTTCCATCTTTTCTCATTTAGTATGTTGAGTACGTTTTAGTAGTGGAATTTTTACATATGACATTTATTAAGGTTACATAATTTCTTTCTATTCCTAGTTTATTGAGTATTTTTTATTATTAAAGGGTGTTAAATTTTGTCAAATGCATTTTCTGTATCAATTGAGATGGTCATGTGTTGTTTTGTTTTGTTTTTTCCTTCAACTGGTTAATGTGATATATTCATTGATGAACCATCTTTGCATTGCAGAAATAAATCTCACTTGGTTATGAGTATAATTCTTTTAATATGCTTTGAATTCATTTTGCTGACATTTTGTGAAAGATTTTTGCATTAATATTTACAAGGGACATTAGACTAGTATTGGTTTTGTTGTTGTTGTTTTGGTAATGTCTTTGATTTTGTTATCGAAATAATGTTGGCTTATAGAGTGAGTTTGGAAGTGTTCTCTCCTCTTGAATTTTTTGGGAGAGTCATAGGAAAACTGTTAATTCTCCTATAAACGTTTGATAAAATTCACCAGTGATGCTATCCGGTCATGGGCTTTTCTTTTTTGGGAGGTTCAGATTTTCAATTTCTTTGTGATTCAGTCTTGACAGACTCTGTCTTTCTAGAAATTTGGCCATTTTTTCTAGGTTAACCAATTTGTTGGCACATACTTGTTCACAGTACTCTTTTATAATCCATTTTATTTCTATAAATTTAGTTATACCATGACCTTTTTATTTGTGATTTTAGTTATTTGAATTTTATTTTTTTCTTAGTCAATCTAGCTAAAGTTTTGCCCATTTTGTTATCATTTTAAGGAAAAAACTCATTATTTCATTGATTTTTTCTATTTTTCTCATTCTCTATTTTATTTATCTTTCCTATAATATTTATTATCTTCTTTCTTCTGCTAGTTTTGTGTTTAGTTTGTTCTTCTTTTTTTTAGTTCCTTAAGGCTTAAAATTAGATTGTTGAGTGTTTTTTTTTTTCTTTTTTGTTGTAAGTGTTTAGTGCTATGAATTTCTATCCTAATACTGCTTTTATTGCATCGTATAACTTTTGGTATGTTGTGTCTTCATTTTCATTTGTCACAAGATTGTTATAAAAATTGTTTTTTTTTAATTCATTGATTGCTTGAGAGTGTGTTAATTTGCACATATTTGTGGATTTTCCAGTTTTCCTTACGCTGTTGTTTTCCAGTTTTATTTCATTCTAATAAGAATAGATACTTGGTATGATTTCTGTCTTTTTAAATTTATGAATACTTATATTTTGCCTTAACATATGATCTATCCTGAAGAATGTTTTATGTCCACTTGAGAAAATTGTGTTTTCTGCCTTTGCTGGGTGGAGTGTTCTGTACATTTCTGTTATGTCTAATTGGTCTGTAGTGTTGTTCAAGTTCTTTATTTCCTTATTGATCTTATGTCTGTTTGTTATATCCATTACTGAAAGTGGAGTGCTAATGTCTCCTACTGGTCTTATAGAACAATTTCTCTATTCAATTCTGTCAATGTTAGTTTTATATATTCAGATGCTCTGCTATTTAGTACATATGTTGTTTTTTTTTTTTTTTTTTTGTATCTTGTTGGTAAATTGGCCTCTTCATTATTATATAACATCATGTGTTTTTTGTGAGAGTTTTGACTTAAAATCTATTTTGTGTGATATCCCATAGCCACCTCTGGTCTCTTTTGTTTACTATTTGTATAGCAAATACTTTTTCAACCTTTCACTTTTGAACTATGTGTGCATTTAAATCTAAACTGGGTCTCTTGGATAAGCATATAGTTGGATGCTGTTTTTTAATCCATTCTGCCAATCTGTGTTTTTAGATTGTGGCATTTAATCCATTTACATTTAAAGTAATTGCTGATAAAGTAATCACTGACTTACTATGCTGTTTTGTTATATATTTTTTCTGTACACTTTATGGTTTTTTGTCCCTCATTTCCTCCTTTACTGCCTTCCTTTGTGTTTAGTTTAGTTTATTTTTTGGTAGGGATGCATTTTGATTTATTCTTATTCTATTTTGTGTATATTCTATAGGTATTTTCTTTATGATATATCCCCACGTTTTGCACATAGGGCTTATATACAATATCCTAAGGTTAGAAAAAGCTATTTTAAATTGATAACAACTTAAATTACATACAAAAACTCTACTCCTGGACAGCTTGGATCCCCCTATATGTTACTGATGTTACAAATTATTGGTTTATACATTGTGTACCCATGAACATAGATTTATTATTATGTATAGTTTTATCTTTTAAATCCTATGAAAGAATAAAATTGGAGTTATAAACTAAAATGACAATAATTCAGGTTTTTTGGTAGGTGTCCATATATTATATTTACCAGAGAACTTTATATTTTCATACAAATTTGAATTACTTTCCAGCTTTCTTTTGTTTTAACTTGAAGGACTCTCTTTCATATTTCTTGAAGTGCAGGTCTAGTGGTAATGAATTCCCTCAGCTTTTGTTTATATGGGGATGTCTTAACTTCTCTCTCATTTTTGAAGGACAGTTTTGCTGGATATTGATTTATTGGGTGACAGATTTGTTTGTTTGTTTGATTTTGCTTTTGCTGTTTCCTTTTAGCACATTAAGTATAAAATCCACTGCCTTCTGGGAGGCAAGATTTCTGCTGAGAAATTCAATGATGATCTTGTTGAGAATCTTTTGTAAATGATAAATTAGTTTCTTGCTACTTTCAAGATTCTCAATTTCTCTTCGGTCTTTGACTTTTTTTATAATGTATCTCAGTGTGGGTATCCTTGGGTTCATCCTACTTAAAGTTCATTGAGCTTCTTATATATATATATATGTCCATTTCTTTCTTCAACTTTGGAACATTTCCAGTAGTCACATATTCAAATAAACTCTTTTCCTTTCTCTCTATTTCTTTTCCTGGAACTCTTATAATGCATATATTGGTCTACTTTGTGGTGTTTCTTAAGTCCCTTAGGCTTTATTCTCATTTCTTCTTTCTTTAATCTTCAGACTCAGTAATTTCAAATGATCTGTCTTCAAGTTCACTGATAGTTTTTTCTGCTTGTTCAAATCTGATGTATTTTTCAGCTCCAGAATTTGTGTTTGGTTGTTTTCTTCTTCTTTTTCTATTATCGCATCCCTTTTTTCATAGTCTAATTTTATTCATATATTGTTTTCATGATTACTTTTTATTATTTCTTATGTTTCTCTTTAGCTCTTTGAGCATATGTAAGGCAGTTTTTATAAAGTCTTTTCAGGTAAGTTTTAAGTCTATGTTTCTTCAGGGAAATCTTATGGAGATTTTTTTTTCCTTTGAATGGGGCATATTTTACTGTTTCTTTGTATGCCTAGTGACCTTTTGTTGAAAATTTGTCATTTGAAAAAACAACCACCTCTTCAAGTCTTTGTAAGCTGCCTCCATGCAAGGGAAGACCTTCACTAATCGGCAGGATGTGACGGCTTAAGTTCTTAGGCCTTTTCTGGGCATATGCCTTTCCTGGTCTTGTGTGCATCCTTTTTTTCCATTCCTCTATATACATGGCTATTTTTAAATGTCTCAATTTCTCAAAGAGTCTCACCACAGTTTCTTCTCAGGGGCCTTAAATGTTCTTTTATTTTTCTCTGCAAGTAATCTCTTGCCCCAGAAAGCTGAAGGTATGCTGTCTTGATGCGTACCACAGCCTCCCCTTGCCTGAGATCCAAGCTGCTTTTGGTGTCTGGACTCTGAGGTCGTCATCACAGAGATCAATACAGACCATGCCTCTGACATCTTTAGAGTTACAGTCTAGGGTGGAAAGACAGGTAATAAACAAGGTAAATGCATCTAAACACAATATCATGTTACACAGTGATGAGTGCTCTGAAGAATAACAGAGTAGGGTAAATTAGTTGAGAGGGACAAGGGTCTCTATTCTTGCCATGGTGGTCAGGAACCATGTGTCTGATGATGGTGACATTTGAGCAGAAACCTGATCAAAGTGCAAAAGTGAGCTATGCAAACACCCAGTGGAAGTGTTCCAGGGACAGGGATGGCAAGGGAATAGAGCTCACGGCAAATGTGTGCTCACTGTGCTCTAGGAACAGAAAGCAGAGACTAGGCCAGAGTAAGCAAGACAATGAGTGGTAGAGAATAACAGGGAGTCACGGACAAAGACTTCTGCCTTCTGGTCTGACATGTAAGGAGCTTGGGGGCTGGCTGGCTCTTCATCCTCACAACAAGAAAAAACCCTCAACACACTGAAAATCAGCAATTCTTCTCAGATCTGTCAGAGAATTGAAGTCATAGGATAGGCCACTACCTTAAAAACTGGAGACAGGTAGATACAGAGATTCACTGTTTATTTTGGGCAGAAACCACCCAGAAACTACCCCTGGAGTCAGATTCTTCTAGGATCTTTAAAAAGACCATTGAGTGATTGCTGAAAACTAGATGTAGAGTAACTTGAAATGTAAAATTTTGAATAAGTCCTTGCGGAGTCCCCACACTTTCGTGGGTTTTACCTCCAGAAGCCCTACCAGGTACTCAGGGTGAAAAGGCATAGGTAGAGCAGGGTAACCATTGGAAACATTCCCAGAGGATTCTGTTCTTCTTAACAAAAGCTTATTCTTGAAAGAAACTGTTTTCCTACAGCCTAATTACATTGTTTTTTTTTAAAACCAGAACCTATCCCACTGCAGGATGGGAAATACCCTACTTTACCCCACACTAGCTAAAAGCCAAAAAACAGAGTTTGAAGAGACAGAGAAAGCATCAGCGTAAGACTCAGATATGGCAGGGATGTTTGAGCTATCACACTGGAGGTTTGAAATTACTATGCTTAATGTGCTAAAGGAATACTGGAAAAAAAAATGGACAACATGCAAGAAGTGATGAGTAATGTAAGCAGAGAGATGGAAATTCTAAGAAAGAATCAAAAGGAATGCTAGAAAGAAAATATTGTTACAGAAATGAAGAATGGGCTCATTTGATGAGCTCTTTGGTGGACTGAACACAGCTGAGGAGAGAATCAGTGAGCTGGAAAATATGCCAGTGGAAACCTTTGAAACTGAAAAGCAAAGAGAAAGACTTAAGAAAACAGAACAGAAAATCTAAGAACTGTGGGATCATAACAGAAGATGCAACGTATGTGTAATGAGAATATCAGAAACAAAAGCAAGAGAGAAACAAACAGAGGAGATATGTATAGAAATAGTGACTGAGAATATCCCAAGATTAATGCTGGACACCAAACCACAGATCCAGGAATGCTCAGAGAACACTGAGCAGGATAATGGCAAACAAACGAACACACAAACATAAAAGCCTATGCTTAGGCATATGATTTTCAAACTGAAGAATTTCAAATGCAAAGAGAATTATTTGGAAGATACTAGCGGGGAAAAACACTCTGTTTGTAGAGGAGCAAGGATAAGAATTATATTGAATTTCTCTTTAGAAACCAAGCAAGCAAGAAAAGAGCAGGGTGAAATATTTAAAGCATTGCAAGAAAAGAATCATCAACGTAGATAAAGACTTTCTCAGACAAACAAAAATTGATCAGATTTGTCTTCAATAGACTTGCCTTGCAAGAAACGTTAAAAGGTCTTCAAGCTTGGTGCAGTAGTATACATCTGTATTCCCAACAATTTAGAAGGCTGAGGCAGGGAGTATCATTTGAGCCCAGGAATTTGAGTCCAGTCTGAGCAACAACAGAGACCTAGACCCCATTCCAAGAAAAAGAAGAGGAGGAGGAGGAGATGATTAACTTAAACTAGTTCTGATAATGCCGCACCCCACTCCGTCCTCCATCCCCCAAGCATTTACAGGTGTAGCTGACTCTTTAGTAATCAGATTATTTGTTTATTGTTACTTCCTCTTTTCTCTCTGTCCCTCTTCACATACACACACACACACACACACACACACACACACTTTTTCTTCCTCAGTTGGTGTTAGTTTCTTGAGGGCAGGAACAAGATTTTGATTTAATTAGGGGCTGGGCGCAGTGGCTCACACCTGTAATCTCAGCACTTTGGGAGGCCAAGGCAGGCGGATCACCTGAGGTCAGGAGTTTGAGACCAGCCTGACCAACATGGAGAAACTCCGTCTCTCCTAAAGATACAAAATTAGCCAGGCGTCGTGACACAAGCCTGTACTCCTAGCTAGTCGGGAGGCTGAGGCAGGAGAATTGCTTGAACCTGGGAGACAGAGGTTGCGGTGAGCTGATATTGCTCCATTGCACTCCAGCCTGGGCAACCAGAGTGAGACTCTGTCTCAAAAAAAAAAAAAAAAAAAAAATTCAAGTAACTTCTGTGATACTTTGCAGGGCATGTTAATAATGTCTGTGTGACAGAGGCAGGTAGGTTGAATCTATTGTTCTATTGTTAGCCCTATCTTCTTCCCAGTTGTGTAAGTAGGTGCAATCAGACATGTATATATTTGTGACCATAACAAAAATGGAAATAATAGTGAACATAAGCAACTTTTATTTGCGTGGTAATTTGCAATTTGCTCTTTCTTCCTGAAAAGTTATTTCCCAACCTCTTCCTACATATGACAGGTCTTACTCATCTTTCAGATCTCTCTCAAATGCTACTTCCAATTTGTTAATATTTTCTGATTTTCCTGTCACCTTTGTCTCAATGGTTTATAGGCCTTCCAAGCCTGGCTGGACATCATAGTAATCCAGGAAGTTTTTTTTGGAATACAGATTCCCGTACCCAGTATCAGATATACAGAATCAGGAATGCTTAGGTACAAATCTGTGAGTCTGGTTCTCATGCAAGCAAAACTAGTTTGGTGCACTATTTTTTGGAAAGAAATGTGTCTGACCTTTTTAGTGTTTTCTGTTTTCCAGAGGATGCGGGGGAAATGAGCTAGTTCTTTTCTCATACCCCCGGAATGTATATACTGTTAACTGTAACATAGTCTTGCAGGTTATCCGGCCATATTATTATTATTATTTTTATTTTTATTTTTTTTTTTGAGACGGAGTCTCACTCTGTCACCCAGGCTGCAGTGCAGTGGTGCAATCGTGGCCCAATACAGCCTTGATTTCCCAGGCTCAAGCGACCCTCCCACCTCAGCCTTTGGAGGAGCTGGCATGCACCACCACACCTGGCTAATTAAAAAAAAAAAAAACAATGTGTAGAGATGGGGTCTCCCTGCGTTGCTAGACTGGTCTCAAACTGAGCTCAAGACATCCTTCCACCTCAGCCTCCCGAAGTGCTGGGATTACAGACGTGAGCCACTGCATGCGGTGTCTCCCGCTGTGTCTTCCCTTCACAGGACTTCTTTCCTGGAAGGGAAAATATTTAGTTCACCTCTGTATCTCAAGTTGTGAGTACAACAATTTTCTGCTTTACTCTTTGTGTTAAAATGTACCAAAAACTCCATTCAAGCTGTTTAAATAAAGAGGTAGTCTGTGTTGTAAGGCCCATGCAATGCAGGGAAGCAGGAGCTAGACACTTCTCAGAACAGAGGCAGCCACTCTGCCGCCCTCCTCTTTCCGCGTGGTCTCCGCCTTCCTCTTTCTGCGGGGTCTCCTGGTCTCGGTGCTCCGTTTTCGCGCACACATGCTGCTTTTGCTCCTGTAGCTTTTTCTGTTTGCACAGGGTGGAAGGTGCCCATCCGACCTCTTTTGGCTTCATAGTTCTCATTCAAGCGAGTCTCCACAGATTGTCCAGTATTTCTCTGTCTCATTTCCAAATTTCTGGGAGATAAAATTGGATTGTCCCAGCTTGGGTCGAGGGTCCACTCCTGATCCAATCAAGCCATGCTTAGGGGCAAAAGTCATGCCTCAGGTAGGATGCTCTTAACACCAAATAATAAAATACAACATTAAAGATATGTAAAAAATGGTAAAATTGGCCGGGGGTGGTGGCTCACATCTATAATCCCAGCACTTTGGGAGGCCGAGGTGGGTGGATCACGAGGTCAGGAGTTCGAGACCAGCCTGGCCAATATGGTGAAACCCCGTCTCTACTAAAAATACAAAAATTAACGCGGTGGCAGGTGCCTGTAATCCCAGCTACTCAGGAGGCTGAGGCAGGAGAATCGCTTGAACCTGGGAGGCGGAGGTTGCAGTGAGCTGAGATCACGCCACTGCATTGCAGCCTGGGTGATAGAGCGAGACTCTGTCTCAAAAAAAGGTAAAATTTATAGTCTCACTCAATATAGGGCCTCAGTAAGGTGTGAGAGCGAGGCAGTTCCAGGAATGGTCTCCATCAACTAAAGTGCTGACATCAGCACCTTTTATGGCTACAAGATGACTGCAGCAGCTCCAGACGTCACCTTCTCATAAAACAAAGTCCAAATGTAGTCATTAAGGGTTTGTGGGTGTCTTTAAAAAAATTTCTCCAGAATTTCTCTCTGAGCAGGGTTCCCTGTGGGATCATTGGCTAGGATCCCATTTATGTCCAGGCTGTAGCTGGAGGAGCTAGGGTCCTGGAAAGAGTGTTTCTGGCATTCCCTCCCTCCTACCCATACTTGGATAAAGGATCTGTCAGCAAGTTATTAGTGAGAAATTGCTGTTGGGCTGGCAAATAGTAATGTCCACAAGCCCCATGCCACACATGTGGTCCACACTCATTGTGCTGTGGCTGGGGGCCGTGGAGGTGGAGGTGGTCAGAATTCTTCGAGAAGGATGAGCGTGGCCTGGAAGGGCCCACTGTGGGTGGTTCTACTGGATTTAACACACGTGCAATAAAGGGATAAACCAAAGAACGCATGTCTATTGCATTCACTGTGTTGTGGCCCTACCGTGATCAAAAGCCAAACACAGAGGCGAACTTGTTTTCCATGATCACCCATGATGTCTGCAGCAATCCGTGTCTTAACAAACACAAAAAAGCTAAGGGAAACAAGGTGAGAAACACGAGGGTTCCAGGCTGTCGAAAGGAAGTTTTAAACAACCTCACACAGTACAATCAGGAAAGGAAACAGCCGTGGTAGAAGGAGATGGAAAAAGAAAAAAGTGACGAAGCGAGGCCAGCGTGTGGCGGGGAGTAGAAGACCGCAGGGAGAATCAGACGCAGCGGGAAGCACTGGAGCTGAGGGGTCAGGCAAGGAAAACTTCTTAAATCAAGCCGAGTGCAGGAAGGGACTGGCTGGAAGACAGGAGGGACAAGGTGTGGGGAGGAGATAGCCGAGATTAATGAGCTCGGGCGACGCCAGGCGGGCTCCCGCCGGCCAGGCCGTGACATGACAGCACGGGCCCAGAAGACGCCCCTCTCTTTCGAGGTCAGTTATTTATTTATTTTGTAACAGAACCTAACAAATTCTAAAACCAGATAAATCCAATTACCCGTGTTTTGCCTTCAGGGAGTGCGAAAGATTAATGGTGGTATTTTGGCAGTAGCATAAAAAGAAATAGGAGGTAATAACAAGAAGGGCTCGTAAAGCGCCTGGAGAGCTGGCTGCAGCTCTCTCCCAGGGGCCGCGGCTGTCCTGGGGCCACGTGTGCACCCTGGCTTCGGAGGCAGTGGGCTGGGCCCAGAGAGACCCTGTCCTTCTCCAGGGGGGACTGCGATCCAAGGCAGCACCCAGAGCACCCAGTCCCCTTTTATCTGATGCATCTTTTCACATGCTCTTTTGCCCTCTCCCACAAACCACAATAACTTTTAGTTTTAGTGTTTAGAGTGAACGTTCTCTCCACTTTACAGATGAGGAGCCTGAGGAAGGAAGCTGCACGAGGAGGTCGGTTGCAGTCGGTTTGCATGAGTCTCCTTTTGTATTTGTAGTTTTGTCCTGAGAAGTTTCACTGCGTTAGACTCCCAGGTCTTTGCAGCGTAGCTTTTGGCATATGAAGTGTTTCTTCCAAAATGCCTTGCTTGATATTCACACATTCTGCTTTTTAAGAAATGTAATTATTTTTATTGAGATATAATTCACATATCATAAAATCCACCCTTTAAAAATGTACAATTCAGTGGGTTTTAGTATATTCATAAGGTTGTGCAATCATCACCACTATCTAATTCCAGAATATTTTCATCCCCACTAATAGAAACCCCAAACCCATTAGCAGCCACTCCCCATTTCACCCTTCCATCTAGCCCCTGGCAAGCTCCGAATACTTTCTGTCTCAATGAATTTGCTTATGCTAGACGTTTCATATATGTGGACTCACACAATACACATTTTCTGCTTTTAACTTGTCTTTTATTTATCCATTCTTTCATTCACTCACTTCCTGTCTCATTCTTTCTACAAATGTTTTTTGAGCTCCTGTCCTGGTTCAGGGCATTTTTTAGGCACTGTGGGTGGAGATGAACAGCATGGCCTCTGTCTTCAAAAAGCTTGTAATTCCGAGGTGAGGAGACAGAAGCGAGCAATTCAACACATCACCGTACGTGCTGAGATCTGCTGGAAAGGGGCACGTGTGTCATCAGGCTCTACCTGATTCCGATGGTTCTGTTCCAGAGTTTCTTCATCCCCAGGATCAGCCCTGACACCAGAGAGGCTTTGGGAGCTGCAGCCAATCGCCCTGGCACCCAACACTGCTTTCTGGGATTCTAGCTCAGCTCTAACATTGGTCCCTAACTCCTGAGAACAGATTCCACCTAGTTCCACCTAGCACTCTCATTCTAACCACTTAGACCAGTAGTTCCCAGACTTCAGCCTGGGTGAGGGTCATCTGGACCCTGCTGGGCCTCAACCCAGAGCTTCCAACTCAGTAGGTCTGGGTGGATGTCTGCACATGTGAATTTCTCACATGTTTCCCGGTGATGCTGATGCTGCTTGTCCAAGGACCCCTCTCTGAGAGCCACTGTCTTAGAACATGCCTTTCCCTTGTTGGTCTGCGTCCTGGTAGCCTGCCTAGTAAATTAATTTCCCTGAAACTGAGGCCCTGGCTTTCTCTTGCTAGTCTCTTTTCAAGGACCAAAGCCTTGTGATTAAATCCAGGCTTAAGGCTAAAGGCCCAACTCATTATCTGTCTACTTATACTCTCAAATGTTGCCTGTTTCTGGGTTTGATGGTCTTCTCAGTTGCCAGTGAATGTACTGAATCTTGCCACATTCTCATGTTTCCTATTTCTGTCTATTATGTTTTACCATTATCCACAGTTAGCTCCTAGGCTTAATTCGGCCTGAATTTTTCCAAGCATAATTAATTGAGTCATACACAAGTGTCCAAAGATAAGATAACAGTCAGTCCAAGATGTCATTGTCATGTTTCCTAATCCCAGCTTTCCTATTTCATAAGGTGGCTATAGTGACAAAAGTGACAATGTTTTTTTTTCATCCCTAGTGCTTTATGTTGGCACGTGTAAGTTGATAAAAAGAATGTGAAATAGACACCTCTATAGCCTTTGTAGTTTAAATGTCCTCTGGTAAGATTGGTGGTGACTGGGGAATCATAACTTAGAATGTCAAGGTTCTTAAGAGTTTAAGAAAGATGAAAAATTTCAGTTAAACCTACTAGAAAAAATTATTGGATTATTGGAGATATCATAAAGTGTGATAAATTGACTTAAAAAAAGCAAAGACCCCTGCTTTTGATACACTCATTTTTACTTTTAAAAAGGAATGTTTCCCAGACAGTAAAGTGCACACACCTTATGATTCCAATTTTATGAAGCTCAAGAACAGGACAAAGCAAATTAATGATGATGGAAGTCAGTACAGGTGCTGCAGGAGGTACAGGGAAGCTTGAGGGTCAACACCTACAAATGGACGTGAGAAGAACTTACAGCAGGATGGGAATGTTCTGTATTTTGGTCTGGGTGTGGTCAACCAAGGGTAGACGTGTAGAAAAATCACTGAGCTGTGGTCTTAAGATCAGTGCCCTTTATATGCACTTCACTTTATGAATGTTATTCCTCAATAAACATAGTACTAGAAAAAAGGGATACAAAACAGTTTAAAATGTGAATATTAAAAATCGCATTATAAAGGTAAAAATCATATTTTATTCATTTAATTAAATTAGTAAATTAAAGATTACATTTTGCTTTTACCTTATTGTGAGGTAATTTCCAACACCAGTGACATAGAACTAACTCTAATCATAAAATAGGAAAACATATTAAAACAATTTTTTAAAAGTGGCCACTCCACACAAGCATGGAGGTAGAAGTGGATGAGTTTCTTCCAGAAATCATGGAGCACCATAGATTAAAAGCTTGTTTTCTGTATAAAGACCCAGTGGATCTAGTCTCATTTCTTTCATTTCAGGGCAGAAGTACAGGAGTTTGAAGTGATCCGAGTAGGCCATCCAATTACGTTAATCACCACCACAGCAGAAAACCCAGCCCAAAGAGGCAGAGATGGATAAGCAAGCCATTGTGCTACTTCATGTTAAGGAAATCAGAGCCTTCCCCAGGTACAGTAGTGAGCCCTTCATGTAGACTCCAGGGAAGGGTGACCTTGGCCAATCTAGTTCCAGGTACCATGGCAACAAGAAAACCTACAGCTTCTAGACTTAGGATTTCTTTAGAGGGAACGAGGTACCTCAGAACACTGTTAATTTTCTTCTTTCCCCAATTCCCAGGAAGAAGCATCTGTCTCCCAGCTCCATTAATTGCTAGGCCAATGTTGGATCTGTCTGGGATCTCTTCAGGGCCTGAAAGAATCCCTTTTAGAGCATAGAGAGGAAGTAGCAAGTCAGGCTGAGCAGAAAAGCATGCTAACTACTCCAGAGTGAAACAGAGCATATATTCCTGATGCCCAGCCTTCAACTTTAATCAATAGATATTAATTAACATAGAGAACAATAACTGTCTTATTAAATCAGCAGTGATAAAAAAAGGCCATAGCTACTATTGAATGCTAATTGTCACTTGATGACTCCACAGAGTTTCTAGGGTGAGCAGGCAAGTTATAATACAGTGTTTCCAATACAAGCCGTGATGTTAAATCCTCGTTATGGTGTCTTAATAATCAATTGGACTAGAGCGTATGGTATTTGTCTAATTAACTCCACATCGACACCCAGCAGCCAGCCTTGCTAGCCACAGATGATGGATTAGTTATGGTAGCTTGGGCTTGATTACTGGAAGGGGTGCATTCTCTAGGCTCTGGGGGACTCATCTCCAGGGGCCAGGGTCTGCAAAACAAACTGTGGGACCTGATGTGAAGCTCCTTTCATATTTTACAATAAAATAAGAAGGGGAAGACTAATGCTGCCTTAGTGAAAGTTTAATTTCCTACTTAGTAGAAGGGTCTAATCTGTCGTCTATCTTGGTAAGCACCCCGTGCTGCTGCCGACTGCAGTAAGATCCTCAGCCCCTCTGTGAAGGGAGGAGGCAGGTTGAGGGTAGCCTCAACTCTTCCCTTTCTACTTTGCCCACTCAAACACCCCTATAAAGTCTTAGGTGGTCTTCTATGACATTCTCTTTACTTAAACACTCACATAGCATATTTCCTCTTCTCTTCCATTGACTTATACCTCTTTATTCTACCACTTTCCTTCAGCCCCCAAAGGTCTAAGTGTACTACTACTCTGTGTAAGTTTTCATATCCTCATGGTGCATCTTCTTTTATTCTGCTTTCTTTCCAGGTTTACTGTCTGGGATATTCAGATTGTGTGTTCAAGCTTAGGAACTGTGAATTTTACTCACTTGTCTCCATCTTGACAACTCTACATGGGAATTCAGTGATGTTCATGCCTGTCTAGAGTGCCAGTGCATCCACAGTAGAAGGCTTGCCATTGACTCTGTTTTTCATGTTTCACATTGATACAGCTTGACTAGGCCATGGAACCCCAGAGTCATGGAGAAAAGGGGCCCTCATGGGTGGGGAGAGTCAGCATAAATGCCTGACAAGAGGGTGTCTCTCTTAGTGTGATGAGACTGTAAAGCTGACTTTTAATTAGTGTCCTATTTCCAAGGAGTATAAAGAGGCTTATAAGGATACATATATATGTTACCCTCAATTAGAAATGGGTAAAACTACACTTTATACTACAATCAAAAAGTAATAGCAGATGGATCTGAGATCTGAATATTAATATAAATATGAAACTTCTGACAGCATCAGAAAAATAAAGAATTTTACCCATACATGCATACGTACTTACAAAATTATGGAAGTTGTGAAATGTTTTGTAATTAAGAGGAAAAACGCAAAAGCAATAAAGGAAAAGACTGATATATTGATAGATTGGCCTAATTAAATATGAAAGATCTCTGTAGAAAAGATAAGCAGTAGACTGGGAAAACATGATTAGCAGTATTTATAGCATTAATACCTAGGTTATATAAAGAACAGTCACATATCATCACCAAAAAAAGATAAATTACTCAATAGAAAGTAGACAAAAAATATGAATGAGCAATTACTTGAAATAAAATAGTGAATAAATATGTGGGAAAATGCTGAACCTTATGAGTTATCAGGGAAATACAAATTAAAGCACTAAATACAAATTAACTCTCAAAAATGAATAAAAACAGTTTGTGTCACTGAGGACTCTAGGGAAAGGTGACTCTTAAACACTGCTGGTGAGATTACAAATGTGTGAGTCTTTTGGAGATGGTGATTGTCCATATCTATACAAATTAGAGATTTGAATGCTGATTGACTTTTGGTCCCAGGCTCTGCAGGGGGAATTTAGAAAAACTCTTGGGATGTACTTCTGATGGTCCAATCCCAGAAGGAGTGGTGGCTGGGCAAGCCTGTGGAAGCTGCCTAAATGTTTGCACAGGCTGAAGTCTTGCCAGCCTTTCCATATCGTGCCTTGCAGCTGTTGTGAGAGTGAGGTATCATAGCACATGTGGATGCCAGAAATGTGCACGTCTCACCGGGAGGTAAAAAGCAGGTTGTGCAACAGTACATATGACATGTTTATAACCCAGATAGATGTGTATACACATTCACATATATAATGTTGAAAATGGGGAGATAGGGTCTGGTAGTTTACACACAAGCAAGAAACAGGGCCCCCGAAGAGGTGAATGAGAATGAGGCAGCAAGGTAAAGATGGGATACACTTGTTCTGTATACTTCTCTATTACTAGTAGGTCATAGATATTGAGTTAATGTAATTTTAAACTTTTTGTTAGAAAGAAAAGGAAAATAAGGGTAATAACATAAAGAGAAGAACAAAGCTCTTGCACAGGCCACAAGGTTGTTGGACCTGGAGGGCAATGTGATTGGTTATATAACTTACAGCATTTGTCTCATAAAGCAAATCAGCTGCAGGGAGCAGCATAAGGAGCTCTCACACAAAGACCACACAGAGCTTCTTGAGAGTCCCACAAAAGACCTTGTGTTGTGTAATGGCATATGGAATTCTGCTGCAACGCTTTCTTAGCCAGCTCCTCAGGGCTCTGGTTTCACACTGCCTGGAGGATCCCCATCCCATCTCCCCACTTTGTTCATGACTCAGTGGCTTCTATGGGTTGGTACAGGAATCAGCCAAACCACAGGCATTTCGACATCCTGGTCTTGCAAGGTGCCCTGTTGAGGGGCAGTGTGACTGAGGTCAGGTAAAGAGCCCGCCTTCCAGCACAGCAGTTCACTCTCTGCTGGGACTCTGGTTTCTCAGTCTGCTTTCCATTTCAAGGATTAAGGACAAAGGGATAAAGACATCATGGCCGTAACTACAACATATTTTAATTTCTGGTTATTTTTCCATATACAGAAGCAAGACTTTGGGTAACATGTAGTAAATCTAAACGATTCCATAAATATTATATTGGAACAGAAAATGTATGGTCACAAGAGATTAACCATATTACCAGGTCATGTAATTGGATGTGCAAACTTAGTTGCATATAAATGTTACCAAGTTCAGAATGGATCAAACGATATTGACTTGTACTGGGAAGACACTAAGCATTGTGGAGGTATCTGCTCCAGTCGTGGATCTGGAGCAGAGAGCCACAAAGCAGTTCTCTTTGCCCATAGAGGGAGAGGAACAGACACTTCTTTTGTGACTTCTCCATTTGTGGCAGGGAATGGGTGCCAGCACATTGCCAGGGGTGTCCCTCTTACCTCCTCGCAGCAGAGACAATTGGGAACTTGTTTTGCGAGAGCAGTGAGATGGATTATATGGCCTCTGGCTTTTTGAGACAATCAGGTTGTCCTTCACACTCCAAGTGGATGTAATTAACTGCACTGATAGGATGTTATGCCAATAGCAACACAGAAAACACCGGAAAATGAGTCAAAAGGATGCCTAGTGAGCTGCAGCAGAGGCAGAGAGGGGAGGAGTCTGTCGAGAGTGCTAGGTGGCCCACCTTCTCTTGTGGAGCTGAGAGAAAGGACTTTGGCCCCATGACTTTCTAAAGCAGACATGGATTTTTACTAGCTCCAAAAAGAGAAAAAGAATGAGGGTATGTGCCCTTTGGTTCCCTCTTGCAGTTGTGGGTCATTTCAGAAGGAGCCATGGTCAGAAAGGGGGCTGCCCTAGAAGCTGAGAGCTTTAGATTCTAGTCCCAAGGCAGTGCGGGTTGAGCTGTGCAACCTTTGGAGGCCCAGGGCGCTACAATGGACTGAGAGTTGGCCTTGTGAAATGAAAAGGGGTCAGATGGCCTCAGTGCATCCTTCTGCTCTAATGGTCTCTGGCTTTACACAATAGTCATTCACAGAAAGACAGAAAGGGGGAATGTGAAGTGAATCAAATTGCTTTCTATGGTAGAATATTAGTCATTTTGTTTCCCGATGACTCATAATCAGAAGTGATATTTGTAAGCAAATTTTACCAATGTTTACTAACGGATCATAATTTTAAGTAATTAAATACTAGTTAATTGATTTCCTGAATATTAAATTTAACTTTCCAGTAATTGTCCTCCATTAATGGATCCGCTCTTAGAAGTGTTTTTACCATAATAAGTCATTAAGATTTCCTGAATAATTTCTCTCCAAATCATTGATTTTAAGTTACTTTGCCAGCAGAAATGCATAAAATCTCATAATGTTGCCATGTATCAATTTCAATCAATGCAGTTATGACAATCTGTGATTTGTTTATGTCTTACTTTTAAATAATAAAAGAAAGGACAGAAAAAATAGGAGATTATGGTAATATGTAGAATATTTGCCAGGTCGTGTATAACATTCTCCAGGTTGTCTCTCCAGGCAACTCCAACTCTACTAATGCCTCTCCTAAAGGATTATTCTAATGGTAAATTAAGATTATAAATACGAAAGCATCAAACAGTCCCTGACGTATATTTGATATATGGTGAAAAGTTGCCTGTTAATTTGCTAGTTTGTTTTCAAAGTCCCCACGGAAGATCTGGCATGGATTTTATCCTATGGGAAGCCACTGAAAGTTCTGAGCAAAGTCATGATGTATTAACCAGTCATTCCAGCAGCAGCACATGGAATATGGAGTGATGTGGGCTGAGATGAGAATCAAAGACCAAAACAAAAAGCAACCTCAGTTAGGATGGTATTCCAAATAGTTGATACAAGAGATGATAAATTTGAGAATTGTTGGTGTGCATAGTAAAATAGGATTGTGTTGAAAGTTGTCATAGGGGTTGTCTTGGTGATATTTTTCTAATCCATTTTAGAGTTTTTCTTTCATTTCATTTATAAGTATATAGATTGCAGGTTTCCAAATGTTTATTTAACTAGTTGCATAAAGTGCTTCATAAAAAATATGCTTTTTTATAATAATGACATTGATGTTAGTGTTGATGATGAAGTTAATTATTAATTGTGCTTCCTGACCTCATAATCAAGAGGTGGAAAGGGGTTTATTGTATCCTGGTGACTCATATATTGAGTTATATATTGGTCCTAATACAACAGTTTCAAAATCACTCAAAACTATCTTGGTCACCTATTGAATTTGCAGCATACTATATTATATAAATATTTGTGTCACAATATTTTATCATCACAATTTCAAGCTTTATGAAAGATAAGGTCAAAATTTCAATATTATATCTGAGAGCTTTGCAGTCTTAGCTATTTATTTGTCTTTTCTTTTTTTTTATTGGAGTCTTGAAGGACTTTATTTCTTTTATGTGTCAGAAAGAGTCCACGTTATTCCATGAATTTCTGTATGGGATGCCGAAGATTCCAAATGTTCTAATGGTCCCAGAGCTTAATACCCAGAATCTCACTGATGCGTCTCAAGTAGTTCCGAATTTTCAAGCTGATTAACCTCTACTTCCTCCATTTCCTGTGTCCTGAAGAGGAACAAAGGGATAACTCACCTGATACTTCCAGCTCTGTGCATTCTGAATCTAAGCTCCTGTGTGTCCCTGGGTGACAGCAAAGAATGCTCCAACTCTTGGAATTACCTGCTTGACAAGTCTAGAAATATTAGAGTTCTTTATATTTAAAAACACAGAGCTATAACTACAAACTTTATCATTTTTGGACTAAATGGAGAAAGGGGCGCACTTTCTGTGAAGTCTTTAAGTCATATTTGCACTCTTTGGGTGGCCTTGTGCTAAAGAGGCTATGGAGTGTGAAGACAGAGGAGAAGGGTCCCCTCACAGTGCATGTGATACCAAGGCTCATGGTACATTGTATGACTGGAGAGCCACTTGGCTTGCTATCTTTGCTGTCAGATGGTGCTCACTGGTCTCTGTGTTTGACTTTCTGTTGCATAACATGTCAATCCACTTACTCTTAGGAGAGTTCCTGAGACAATCAGGCAAACTCTCCTCGGGATGTTGATGAATGTGTGAAAAGCCAGGGCATTCTGCCAAGTGTGCTTTGATTAGGAGGTAATAGATTCCAGCTTCCTTCTGTCGTGTCTCTTTCTGCACCATAGAATGATTGTTTGCAGGGTCATTCTGGGTTCACAGAATTAGTGACTCATCTATTGGTTATTTGGCAGTTCAAGAAGCTAGGACATATATCTGTTGCTCAAATGACTGGTTTCCAGCTGTTGAGATATCAAAATTCTCTTAAAATTCTTCACAGAGTTGACCCTGCACATTATTGATGGCGGTGGTTGAGAGTGAGGGAGAAAATGGATATTGTTTACATGCAGACTTTTGCAAGGACTGGTAGAAGAGAATTGGGGTGAACTGTAGGATTTCTGGAGTCAGAAGATGTGGGTTGCTGTTGCAGCTTTAATATCTGATGTATGATCTTGGAAGGTTGCTTAACATTCTCAGTTTTAATCTCTGCATCTTATAAATTAGAGATTTGTGCTAAATGATTTCCATCATTCTTTTCACCCTTGCATTCCAACATCTTTCTAGTTTCCTCCAAATTAGCTGGGGTCTTTGTTCACTTCTGCTATTCTCTGGCTGCTGTCATGCAGCCATAATGGTCCTGAGGGTTTGTAAGAAGATTCTGGATGATAGAATATATTGCGGAAACAGCAATTGAGTTGTAACTGGAAAGACTTGGGCTCTCTGTTAAGCTCCATCATCATGAAAATGAGCTTTATCTTCTATGTGTGTACATATATTTGTATTTAAACCTAGCATAAAAATTATACCCAATTCCTACTTCAGGGAAATACTTGTAAGAAGAACTATGTGATGAAGGGATCATCTGTCACTCACGTAATGGGAGGCACTGCCCTCTAGACATGCTTGAAGAGAGTGAGAGAAGGATTCAGATAGGAAGGAAGAGAGTGACATCATCCCCACCGCACCTGGGATGCGGTTCAGGGTTGTGCGCCATTTGCATCCTCCCTATGTGAAGATTTTGGAATTTCCAAGTTTTATTCTGTAATATCCCTGCATTCAGCTCTGCCTCTGGCGGTATGAAGTTCTGAGACTCTCGGCCGTGTAATTAACTTCACATCTGAAAAGTCACTGCTCTGTGGAGCTGCAGGTCTCTGCCATTGCTTCAGGCTGCTCTGGGGCCCGGCCTGCCCCTGTGGGGGCATAATGGCCGGCGAATATGTGCTGAGGCCTCCCCACCCCCAGCCCTGCTGTATCACTGCCAGTCCCGAGGCCTGCAGACTCCATTCGGGAATGCGGCTGAGATTTACCTTTGTCCTGCGGCTGCTTTAATTGCAGTGAAAAGAGCTTATTGAAAGCAGTGCTCAGAGGAGGAGCGCCTTCTGTACCAGGATTTCACATGCAGGAATGGTTTCTATTTTCAGTACCGACTCTCTCGATGGAAATCTCTTTCTCCCTTGCTCACTCCCTGTCTTCTGAATAAAAATTCTCCACACAGTGATGGTTAAAAACATCAATTAACTCTAAAACAATTATTATTTTTTGAAATGCCATTTTATAAATGTAATAACACGACACAATAATCCAGGGTTATTTAACAGAGCATTTACCCTGAAAACAGTCATTACTCTTTAAATGCAGGAGATTCTAGAAGCCTCTTAACATTAAATGGCAAGTGAGGCAGAAGCAATATTGTCAGAAATGCCACATCCGCTGCATATATTAGCAAGAAGAGGCCGGTGGCTGCCCTGCCCACTGGCTGCCATTTTCTTGGCATTTCTTGGGCCCCAAAGCTTTCTGTTCAGAGTGACATCAGTTGACACTGATGTGACAGGCTGGTAGTTGAAAGAAATGCCCTGTGAAGCATTTCCTCCTGTGTTGTCACCCTCTCTCTCCACAACGGACTGAAGCCCGGTCAGTTGGGAGGCTCTTCTTGCAGGTTCTGTTTAGCAAAGTGCAGATGGCAGCGGTAGAAGGGCTGGTGATCTCACCTGGCCTCGAAGCTCCTGTTGGGTTGGGGTGGGCTGCCATCTTCCAGGAAGCTGCGGCACACAGAATGCAGAAGCATTCCGGCCTCACACGTTTCTCTTCTGAGAAATGCCTATGAAATGGTCTCTCAGAATGTTCGCACAACCTGAACACCACTTCTATTTTTGGACCCAAAGAACACATCCAAGTATTTTGACCTACATGAAATTTCTGTTACGCTCAGCCCTTGAGGTCTGGGGTTCCATCTGGAATTATTAACATACCATTAGACTGGTTATTTTTTTTAAAGTGTAGATGTGTGAGAAGTGGAAAAATGTCCCACTCAGCATACACCGCCCTGCAGGAGACTGTTCACTCGGGTGGCCAAGGGAGACGACCTCCCAAGGGCTGCAGCTGAAGCTGCTCCTCGCCTTCAGCTCTGCCATGTGGGTGGTGGGCATCCTGCACTGATGCTTCTGTCTCTGAGGCACCCTTGCCCTTCTGAGGAGGAGCGATGGCACAGCGACCCTTGAGCGACGCTCTTCCGGGGGCTGCCAGGGCTTGAAGAACCTGCAATTCTGGTGCAGGGAGCTGCTGTGGTTGGGATTCCTCAAGCCGGTGCCCACAGTCCACTGCAAGCCTCAGTCCTGCAGGTTTGAAGGCTGAGTATCCTTACCTGTGACCACCAAGTGCAATGTTTAGAAAGCCCAAGTAGACTCCTGTCTGAGGCTCCTCTATCATTACTTATTAACATGAAAGTGCAAAGGCAGGGCAAATTTATGGCATGTACAAATCAATACGCTGTGTCTTTCTAACCAAGCAGCACCTTATCTTTGTGTTTACAATAAATAAGATGAAACTGTCTGGTGAGAACTGGTGGCACTGTGGTCAATCTGGGGGTGGTGACCACACTGTTGTCCAAGTCTCCTAGACTCTTTAGACCACTTAGCCTGAATTGCACAAGGGAGTGCCTATGGAAGTATCTAGAAGGCTAGTGGGAAGACCCAGGGAGAGGGCTTAGAAGCTTAGACTTTTCAAGTAAGCACAAAACTTGGAATTCATATACAGTAGGTTTTTCTGTTTTGGAAAATAATGTGTTTATAGGGACCCAGATAAATTGAGTGACTGCTCAGAGTTAAACAGCTAATTAATTGTAGGGGGAATCTAAATGTGGGTCTTCTGATCTCAAGTTTGTGTGTGTACCTATGTGTGCACGTGTGTGTGTATATGTGTGTGTGAGAGAGAGAGACCTTATGTTTCTTTGGGGAGGGGACTAATGTCTTTCACTTTTCTTTCTGTAACATCATTTGTCATGCTCCTGTCAGTCTTCCAGTTATTAGTCGGGCTGTATTTGATGGGCAGGAGTTTGTGCTGTTGCTGAAAGTCCTCTCGCTTGCGCTCCTGTGTTTTATTGTCTCCTAGAGGTATAACATGACTATTGGTGATGGTGACCATCAACTTCTTTTTAGAAATCCCTGACTACAAATGATTTCAGGAAGCAAAATTACCAAACAGCTTTGGGACACAATATGTTTTGGAACTCATTTAGTCAATTTTTTTTTCATTGACTCCTTCTACATCTCTCAGCCCTACCATGGGTCAGCAGATTTGCCAGCTGTGAGATAACTAAGGCACATTAAACCAGGCCTCCACATGCACAGATGTCACAGTTCAGTGGGGAAGGCAACCATGTAAACTACTAACTGGACCATAGCGTGCTGGTGCTGTAACAGAGCAACGTGCGGCGAGCATTTGGAGCATCGATGAGCAAATGGTTTATTCTACTGGACTTAGAGAGCGGTCAGAGTAAAGGTCATTTGAAGAGATCATGTTGATGGAGTCACATTTACATGAAGTTGAATTTCTTTTTTTTTTTGAGACAGAGTTTTGCTCTGTCACCAGGCTGGAGTGCAATGGCGTGATCTCGGCTCGCTGCGACCTCCATCTCCCAGGTTCAAGTGATTCTCCTGCCTCAGCCCCCTGAGTAGCTGAGACTACAAGGGCGTGCCACCATGCCCAGCTAATTTTTATATTTTTAGTAGAGATGGGGTTTCACCATGTTGGCCAGGACGGTCTCGATCTCTTGACTTTGTGATCCACCAGCCTCGGCCTCCCAAAGTGCTGGGATTACAGGCATGAGCCAATTTCTTGAAGCAGGCAAAGGACAAATGGAGGAGGAAAAGCATTCCTGGAAAAGGTAACAGCATAAGGAAATGCATACAGGCATGAACCCCCATGGAAAGACCAGGGAACGTAAAACAGCTTTTACTGTTAGAGTGTTAGAGTGTTAGAAGGATGGATTGAGAAAATGTGGAGGGTTCATATTGCAAAAGGAGCTGCGGCCCCCTGTTTGGAGTCAGTGACATAGATAGAAAACAATTTTTGAAGTAAAAATGGATGGCAATTCTTACGATATATTACAGGGCTGTGAATTGCAAGCAGGAAAATCTGGTTAGTAGGAGACTCTGGGCAGATTTTCACGGTCAGGATAGGGGATGATTGTCAGATCCAGGAAGCCAGCATATTTGCCTTGTCGGGTAGAGAGTTGTCGATATTTTTGTTGACTAAATAAACATGGATGTCTTTTACCATATGCATTTTGCATTTTGCTTCAATCCCCACTACCCTCTATTGCATGAAACCCAACCAGCCTCACTCTGGTTGCTACAGGGATTTGGGTTTCAACCAAGGAAACACAGGTGGGGATACAGAGGCCAGCAACCTTTGCCAGCCCAAAGGTGTTTATAAAAGAGGCAGTCTGCTCCTTTCTGGAAATATCTACTTCCATTTTCAGCTTCTCCTGAGTTTTTCCAGCCCTGTAACAAGGGCAGTACCCTCTTTTCCTTTCCTGTACACTTGCTGACATTTTCAATGGTATTAGGAGAAGAGTACGGTATGTGTTCCCCAAGGGCAAGGATTAACTAGCTGCTTCCTGTGAAGCAATTCTGAATGGTAAATGACCCTAATGGAATAATATTCATTTCCCCTGTTAATATGGTGCCTACACAACCTAAAATTAATATTACCAAAAAGACTTGACTCCCCCAGCACAGACATCCCCCAGAAAACCACACACTGAGGGAGGCTTTTCTAGAAAGGGCGGTTCTTAGGGAAGCAAGGGCCCCTCAGGGCTGACTGTTCATAGGCCCTAAAGATAAAACAAAATAGCTTTATTTAAAGATTTATTTAAGATGCTTTAAAAATTGAGTAGAACGTACATTTTTAATACTGATTGATATTATTGTAAAGCATTCTAATGAGAACCTGCCCCATGGGTCCTTGCCTGCTACACAGACAGAATATTCCTTTGCATTTCTACGATGAGTCATGTTTTAGCCATGGATTAATGCATTGATGAAAGGTGCCCGCATTCTAGTAGGGGCAGAGGGAAAGAGAATGTCGAAAGGCAGCAAAGAGAAGAAAGCAGAGAACCATGGTGTATAAAAGTCACATTTTAGGCTGCATTTCAAAAAACCCTTCCAAAGTAGAGAGGCTTCATGCTCACATTCTGAAACATTCCTTGTAGTTTAGAAAATCTGTGCATTTGAGGAGTGGTTGAAGACTATGAATGCTAAGACATGCATCATTAATTAAATTATAGTTCCCATGTATTGAACATTGGCTGTATACCAGGCAATGACTTCTGCTTTTACACATATTAGTTCGTTTTATTCTCAAAACAACAATGGTATTATTCCCATTATACAGAGGCGTAGAAGCATTTGATAACTTATCTAAGCTTATACTGGAAGAAAGTGCTGGAACTAGGATTTATGGAAGGGCAATTTGACTCAAGGGCTCACTTTTTTTTTTTTTTTTATGTGACTAGATTATCCTGCCACTATTGGGTGTTCCTAAAGTGAAATTGGTCTCTTAATTTTGCATCATGAAGGGCAATATGTCCCATGTAGTTTCAGCCTTCTGTCTTTGGGAACTATCTACCTAGCATGGTGGTGAAATCTGGGCTCTGGAGTCAGAACTGCTTTCCAGGCTGGGTGTGGTGGCTCACGCCTGTAATCCCAGCACTTTGGGAGGCCGAGGCAGGTGAATCATCTGAGGTCAGGAGTTTGAGACCATCCTGGCCAACATGGTGAAACCCTGTCTCTACCAAAAACACAAAAAATTAGCTGGATGTGGTGGCAGGTGCCTGTAATCCCAGCTACTTGGGAGGCCGAGGCATGAGAACTGCTTGAATCTGGGAGGCGGAGATTGCCGCGAGCCAAGATCATGCCACTGCACTCCAGCTTGGGAAACAAGAGTGAAACTCTGTCAAAAAAAAAAAAAAAAAAAAAAAAAAAAAGAACTGCTTTCTAGTCCCAGCTTTGTCCCGTGATCTGTGAGACAGACACTGGGCAAGTTCTATAACATAGCTGAGCCTCATTAATTATAAAATGGGTATGTAATTATCAGTACCTCCACAGTAGTGTTGTGTAAACTAAAGGAGATGGTCCATTTGGACTTCTTAGTGTTTAGCACTACGGTGAAATAAATGCATGTCCAAGAAGTAGCTGAAGTTCTTAAGGGATCCCAGTGTCACTGAGTATGTACACTGGGTTCTGAATGCACCTGCAACTCTGTGGGGTCTCTGAAACATTTTGTTTTGTTGTTGAACATTGAGGCAAGCTCAGTCTTAGTTTTAAGTCCAGAGAAAAATCCCAATTCAAACAAACTCACGACCTCTGAAGCAGTTTCATTAGGCAGGTTTTTCCACACACAGCTCTAATTACCACCACTCAGACTGCCCAGGGGTGCGGGCTGCTAACTAGGTCAGGATCTGAGGAGCCTGGCCAGCAGCCTCTTGGGTGTCTCCTCTTAAGTGCATGGCCATCTGCAGGCTTCTGCGATATTTCTTGCTTTTGAATTTATAGAACCATTAGCCTGGAATCTAAACAAAACACCTAGTCATAATAGCTTAGTCAGTAGGTGGTTCACCAACAATTTCAAAAACTAGAAGCAATAGTCAGTTCCCAGAGGAGTAGCAGTTGTTGTTTGGAAATAATTCTCCAAATTGCATTTATTTCACAGCAGTCTGAGGTCACAAATTCAAGAGCAATGAGAACTCTGTTCAATTAGACAACTCAATCAGAATAGATCTGTCAAGATGACATTCCATCTAAAGAATCAATTGAGATGGAGAAATAATTTAGCTGCTGCTGTTGTTATTTAGATTTTTTATTATTATTTTACAATTTGTTGGAGTGAGGAAGTTGGGTATGGATGAGTGCTGGGCAGCTCCTGGCCTCTGTTGCTCGATTAGATAGAAATGCATTCTCCTCTGTGTGTTGTTTGTGCTGTATTAATGGCCAAATAGGTGAAAAGTGTTTCGTGAATCAGTAGATTGACAACCAATATGCTCAAAAAATGGTGTCCAACATTTTTTCCAGCTGAGTGTGAGTCCATCTCTTCTCCTCTTCCCTTTTCCCCCACACTTTAGGACCAATCTGTGTTTGCCAGCCCATGGCAAAACTTTCAAGACTCACTAGGCATCATTGATCCAGTCACCTAGGATTATACATTGACATTCAGGGGTTATAAGATAATATGTTTCCTTGAAGCCATATAGCTGATTTCTGATTTCAGATAGAGAATGCCATCTATCAAAGGCAAATCTTTGAACTACAATTTAATGCCAATTTCATCAACCATTACCAATGAAAACTACACACACGTGCACATGCAAACACTCATTTTTTTCCCCTTACATAACAGAGGGAGGAGGTAGAATAGCAGTGAGTGGAAAGGTTAGTGAGGAGCATTCCCAAAGGTGTTTCCTGCTTTGTTGTTCTAGGGTTCTGCTATTTTAACTTTGGCTGGGAGAGTGATGATGGACTGACCCCTTCTTTCTCTCTTATTTTTCTATTTGTGTATTTATTTTTCTATTTATTTACTTATTTTTATAGAGATGAGGTCTCACTATGTTGCCCAGGCTGGTTGTGAACTCCTGAGCTGGGCCTGAATTCCAAAAGGGAGGAGGGTATAATGAGGCATGTCCAACGCCCAATTCCCATCATAGCCTGAACTATTAGTAATTTTTCAGGTTAACCGTGGAATGGCCTTGAATGAGAGAAGGGTTCCATTCAGAAAGTTGGGGAGCTTAGAATTTTATTTTTGGTTTACAACAGTAATGTCCGGCTTCTCAGTGAATTTGATAAATAAGGGAGAAATAGTAACTACTCAGTGTAGTTATAGATCTCAGCCATGTCTAGTTTATGGCATAAATATTATAAAACAGCCTCCTGTCCTTGGTCACATATGAGAAACCTTTAGCCTGTGAGGGTGGAGGAAAAGCTTCCCTTCTGCCCTCTTTGTAGCTTTGTGGAAATGACTGATTATAGACAGATTAATAGGAAAAAAATGCCATAACAAATTTATCAACAGGTTATGGACACAGAAATCCCATAATATGAGACTCAAAGAAGGGCCAGATAGTTGAGGCTTAAATGGAAGAGAGGTAAATGGGGGATGTAGACAAGTATGAGGGGTAGGAAATGGTTTTCAGGGGAAATGAATGAGCCCAAGAAACAATTGCCTGGAGCAAAGTTCCTCTGGGCTCTGGGGGAGGTGGTGCAAAGGTGAGGGCAGAACTTCACTGCCAACAAAGGTTGTTTTATTATGCAGATAAAGTCTCCCAGGTAATTTCTCGGAGTTGCCTTTATGAGAATAGATGAAAAGTCTATCTGGGTGTGGTGACAACTTTTAGTCTCCTTGATTCTTTCCTGGTTATTTGATGAGATTCCTAGGGAGCAAGTCTTGAGACTACTGTTTTTCTTGTGGAAAGAAGTTTCCTTAATCAGATGAGGAAATTCAAGAGAGAGCCCCTCCCTGTGCCAGGGGTGAGGGCAGAAGAGGTCAGAAAGTCCTGATTATGAGGCTGCTTCTAAAATCTTCTTGTTAAAGCATGCAGAAGCACCAGACTTCTGGGTTGTCATTTTCTGAGCCCCAACAAGCCCAATAAAATATCTGAATTTCCTTCTGAATTCTTGTTTTTCTTCTCCCTCATCCCTGATGAGATCGTCAGCATAGTTTTCTGGCCTGTGTCCTTTGGTTGGGGCAATGTGCACTGCAGTCCGCTCAATAGCCAAGTCACAGAAATCACACCCGTGCACACCCAGCATGTGCCAGACACTATGCTGAGCACGTCACACAGGGTGTCTTACTCACAGAAGCCCTCAGGAAGTTTTTTATTTTTACTTCCTCCAAGCTAATTGCACTATTAACTGTGCTCATTCCCAAGAGCCCTGACAACTTGAGCCCCATCCCCATCGGGATAACAACCACTTGTGTGAATTCAGCACCCTACAGCCATTCAGCCTCAGTTTGCAATGAAGAAAGTTGGAGTTCCTCAGGAAAGCTCCAACCAGCTATAATCCATGAATTCCTGGACCCCGAGCTTGATTTATTGACTATTTCCTCTGATCTGGCCTCCCACTTGATGGTTTTTCATCAGAAATTAACATTAGAAGTATCTTCATTTACATAAGCCATACATAAATTTACCTTAGACCGGAGTAAAAAGGAATGACATCATACCCATGGTGCAAACACCAGTGGTGGGGGGAGTTCATCATCCTGTTGGTGGTTCTTATTCCAGAAGGATTCAGTAGAGGATTTCTTTAAGTACCAAGATTCCCTTGTGAATTCCAAGTACAATTCAGTTTACATATATTTTTAAGGAACACATCTGTCATGTGTAAATCAAGATGCATTTGAGTAATCTACTTGCCATGCCTGAAAACTGTCATTTCTTTTTTCTTTATGCCTCTTTATCTTTTCTCTTTCACTACTACTGATGATTCTACTGCTCTCACAGAGAAATATAGAAAGGCAAGGTAAAAAGCTGAGGACGCACCGTGCCCATCTCTGAGAAGCACGGTGCCTGGGGAAAATGGAGTGGCCGGTGTGACAAGTTAGCGGGGAATCTGCACCCCAAATTTGTTGCCCTTATTTTGAGCCATAGCTAATTGTACATACATCACACCCTGGCTCCATGTCATGATCTGTGTATATTTTGCAGAGAAATAAAGGAAGCAAACCTTTATTGAGAGTCTGTTACATGACAAGTGCAACGCTGGGCTATTTATCTGATCTTTAGAAGAACTTTGTGAAACAGTTATTTTCCCATTGCATGCTTTAGAAAACTGAGGACTCAATCAATTATTTATTCAGTTTAAAAGGACACTGTGTTGTTCATTGGTGATTTATTATGGTGAGATTTTAATTATTTAGCTGGTGTTTATTTAGCTTGTCCTGGATGTGAGGCACTGTGCTGCACACTGGGCCTATGATAAGGAGCAAACACTGGAGATAGACTTTATTTATTTATTATTTATTTATTTATTTTTTGAGAGACAGAGTCTTGCTGTGTCACCCAGGCTGGAGTGCAGTGGCATGATGTCGGCTCCCTGCAACCTCTGCCTCCCGGGTTCAAGTGATTATCCTGCCTCAGCTTCCCAAGTAGCTGGGGCTACAGGTGTGCACCACCTTGCCCAGCTAATTTTTGTATTTTTAGTAGAGATGGGGTTTCACTATATGTTGGCCAGGCTGGTCTCGAACTCCTGCCTGCCTTGGCATCCCAAAGTGCTGAGATTACAGGCATGAGTCACTGCACCTGGCCCCGGAGATAGACTTTAAATAATCACACAAACTGAAGTGAGATGGCAAGGGCACTAGTGGATTGAATGGAGAGCTACCTAGAACTGCCTGTTGCCAATTTGAGAGGAAGATTTGGACTAGTTAAAAATGCCAGAGCAGGCTTCTCTGACTGTAAACATGAAGGAGCTGGAGTTAGTTTGGTTAGGGAGGGTTCCATAGAGAAGGAACAGAATGTGCAGAGCCCATAGGGCAGGAAGGAGAAAAGCAAGCCAATGGAGCTGGAGGTCAGAGCACGCGGAGACAGTGCCAAGTCTGTAAGGCACATTTAGGAGCTTCATTTCTATTAAAACAATAGAAGATATGAGTGAAGGTGGGCTGAGGGGAGAATGATGACATGAAAAACGTTTTGTTTGTTTGTTTAAAGATAATTTTGGCTGCAATGGGAAGAAATGCATATGAGTGGGCCTGAGTGCACCTGGAGACCCTTTGGGATGCAAGGCAAGAGTTGAGATGGAAGATGATGGTGGTTTAGGCTACAGTGATGGGTGGAAATGGAGAAACGCACACGGATTTGAAAGACCCTTAATCATTGAGACTTGGTGATAGACTGCATATCAGAGGAAGAAAAGAGTGATATCAAGGATGACACCGCATTTTTTGACTGGCCTAATTGAATGGCTGGTGGGACATTCATTGAAATAGAAAGTACAGAAATAAGACCCCATTATGAGCTTATAATAAGTCCATTATGAACTTGCTGTGGGCATGGCTACTTTGAATTGCTTTGCAGTTAAGAACTGATAAAAAGAATGCAAGGTGTACAGGTCTGTATTACTCAGGGTTCTCTAGAGACATAAAAATCAATGGGAGGAGATTTATTAAGGGAATTGGCTCATCTGATTATGGAATCTGAGAAGTCCCGTGACAGCCATCTACATATGGGGGACCCTGGAATGCCAGTAGTGTTGCTCAGTCCAAGTTCCAGGGCCTGAGATCCTGGGGTGGGAGTGGGGGTTGCTGGGCTAAGTCCTAGAATCCGCAGGCAAGAGAGCCTGGAGTTCTGCTGACCAAGGGTAGGAGAAGAGTGTATCCGAGCTCCAGGAAAGAAACCTATTTGCCTTGCCTCCTTTTTGTTCTGTCCGGGTCCCAGCCTATGGGATGGTGCCCACAGACAGTGATTGCAGATCTTCCCCACTGAGTCCACTTAGACTCACATGCCAGTCTCCTCTGGAAATCCCCCACAGACACACCCCAAAATAATACTTTATCAATTCTCTAGGTATTCCTTAATCCAGTCAAACTGACGCCTAAAGTTAATCATCACAGGTCCACCCTTTGTCAACTTGGCACCTGTTTGCATCCCATTAAACCATACTTAACCTCCAAATGAAGACAGTAACAAGGAAATAGTTCCACCTAACATGGTGAAACTATCTGCATACAACTGAAAATGCACTAATCTCTTCCCCAGAAAAGAAGGTAAAGTGTTTGGATGATAACTGAAACACTATGATGTAAAATTAACAACACGTAAATACTGATATAAAGTCAAAAAATCTTATTATACATAATAAAGGGATAAGAGATGAGCAAAACCAAAGATATTTGCTTAACGTATTTATAACATGTATAATACGTACACCAAAACTTATCCTTAACAAGATAGGAAGAAAATACTCTGACAATTACTGTCCTTGTTTCTGTAACTAGTCACCTGGCCACAGCTGGTATTTATAACTGCCTTCCACTACCCATTCTGTATTATTTTACCGGCAGCAAGCACCTAAGCTGGTCATGGTTCATTACCTGGTGGGGTGGCCTGAACCTTTATTCCTGAGGAATCTGGGTCATTCGTAGTCCTCCCTGGATTGGGTTGTGGTAGTTTCCCATTGACCTTGATCATGGGGCATGGTAATACTAAGAGACACCCTAAGGGATCTCCTTATGCCTGTATTCCAGGCATAGTCTTCTTTACATCCAATGGAGTAGTAATACAGTTTCCCCTTCCTAATCTGGATCAGTCACCCAGTCAGCACCATAACATAGCCAGTTGACTCAGAAGCATGAGGCCTCCAAAGTGGCTGGGGGGGTGGCGGGGCAGTCTGAACTTCCAGTTCAATGGAATCATTGTTGTGTCTGCTGATGGAAACATTCCTCTCTCTGGAACTAAGACCTCTAGGTCAGCAGAGCATAAAATCATGGGAAAAGGAAGCAAAAACTTTGCTAGTGGGTCACTAGGCGTATTGGTGAGTGGTGACACTCCCACTCTGTGATTCCTGACTCCATGTATCCTGACTATGGGGAAAAACAGGATCATATATTGGATGCTGGTTCTGAGCACATACAGCCTTCTGGAAAACCTTGCCCCAGTCCTGCAACATTAGCTGGTGCTGTAACTGCATCTTCAAAAGGCCATTTTACTGTTCTGTCAAGCTTGTTGCTTCAGAATGATGAGACGCATGGTAAGACTAGTGGGTCCCATGAACTTGGGCCCGTTGCTGTACTTGTTTGGCTGTGAGGTGAGTTCCTTAGTAGACACACTGTGTGAAATACCATGAGAGTGGATAAGGCATTTTGTGAGTCCACAGATGGTAGTATTGGCAGAAGCATTGCGTGGAGGGAAGGCAAACCCATGTCCAGAGGAAATGTCTATTCCAGAAAGGACAAAATGCTGCCTCTTCCATGATGGAAGCCATCCAATGTAATCAACTTGCTACCACGTAGCTGGCTGATTGCCCTGGGGAATGATGTCATGTCAGGGGTTCAGCGTTGGTCTCTGCAACAGGCCAACTGAGCACTCAGTGGTGGTTGTAGCTAGCTTAGTCTTGGCGAGTAGAAGCCATGCTGCTGAACCTGTGCGCAACCTCCATCCCTACCACCATAGCCACTTTGTTCTTGAGCCCACTGGGCAATGACAGGGGTGCCTGGGAAAAGAGATTGACTGGCATTCACAGAATGGGTCATCCTACCCTCCTGAATATTAACATACTCCTCTGTGGAGGTCATCTTTGGGTGAGCATTTACCTGAGAAACAAATATCTTCACATCCTTTGCCGACTCAGAGAGATCTATCCACATACATATTCTCTGAATGTTTTTGCCACCGATTTTCTAATCATGTTCCTTTCAAGTCCCTGACCATCCAGCCTGTGAATCAGTACCTAATCACACATCTGGCCATTTTTCCTCTAAGCAAAGTGCACAACCAGGTGCACTGCCCTAAGTTCTGCTCCTTGAGATTTTCCTTTACCACTGTCATTAAAGGATCTTCCAGAAAGGGGCTGAGGTGCTGCAGCTGTCCACTTTTAGCTGGTGCCTCTGTATCATACAGAACCATTTGTCCACAAAGCCCGAGTTTTCTCTTCTTCTGTCGGCTGATCATGGGGACTCCGCATAAGGCCATAGGTGCAGGTGGTGGGAAAGAAGGCAGTGTGATAGGAGTAGACACCAAGGACATTTGGGGCATTTCTTCATGTAACTTCTTTGTACCTCCAGGGCCTGCGCTGGTCCATTATTTGATGAGGGACTGCTGCTGTGCATGCCCCTCCTGGCTTGGTAGGTCAGATGACACCCAGTTCATGATGGGCAGCTCAGGTCACATGGTAATTGGAGGCCCATGGTCAAGCGTTCAGTTTCTATTAAGGCCCAGTAGCTGGCCAAGAGCGCTCTCAAAAGAGTAGTTATCTACAGATGATGGCAGGGCCTTGCTCCAAAATCCTAAGAACGTCTTCTGTGATTCTTCTACAACACCCTGCCAAAAGCTCCAAACAGCATCCCTATCTGCCACTGACATCTTGGATATCATTGGATCTGCTGGGTCATATGGCCCAAGAGGAAGAGCAGCTTGCACGGCAGCTGGGACTTGCTGTAGAGCCTTCTGTTCTGGACTCCACTCAAAACTAGCAATCTTTTGGGACACTCAACAAATGGGCCAGAGTAACACACCCAAGTGAGGAATGTGTGGCCTCCAAAATTCAAATAGGCCCACTAGGCATGGTATCTCTTTCTTGGTTGTAGGAGGAGCCAGATACATAACATATCCTTCATCTTAGAAGGAATATCTTGACATGCCCCACACCATTGGACTCTTAGAAATTTCACCAAGGTAAAAGGCACTTGAATTTTAATTGGATTATCTCCCATGCTCTGATATGCAAACGACTTACCCATAAGTCCACAGTAGTTGCTACTTCTTGGTCATGAGGTCTGATCAGCATAAGGTTATCAATAGAACAGTATGAAATCTTATGGAAGGGAAAGGCAATCAAGATTCCTGCACACTGGATTGTGACATAAAGCTGGCAAGTTGATATATCTCTGATGTAAGACAGTGAGGGTGTATTGCTGGCCTTGCCAGCTGAAGGCAAAATGCCTCAGGTGGGCCTTATGAACACAAATGGAGAAAAAGGTATTTGCCAGTTTAATAGCTGCATAACAGGTACCATTTTGAAAACTGCATTCAACTTGTCTTTGACGGTTGACTGCCGTCACTTGGTCCCCATCACCTTGGGATCCAATTACTCCCATTGCATTTACGTTTTCCAACTGAATAACAGCAGCTCCCATTGTAAGGTCTGGTCTACAGAGAAGAGCAATCACAGAGCTCTTTAGGGATGCTGGGGCTCCCCTCACAAATCCATTGTTCAAAGTATTAATGAGAAGTCTGTCTTCTGGACCCTCCTGGTATGTCTGAGTAGGGTTTAAGTGACAAATCCACTGTAGCTTTCCAATCTCCCTAAGCCTTTGAATCCCTTCCTCTGTGTTAGCCCAAGGGAGGTCAGGCATCTCCAGCTCACTCACAGTGGGTCACGTTTTTTGATCCATGTTTTACCACCCAATCAAACAAACTCACTCCCTGAGCTGCAAAGTTAAATTGAGTACCTCTGCTCTGAGGGTCCATATAAGTAAATTTGGCCTGATCCAACTTTATATTTCTTCCACCATATTCCCACGCTCTCAGTATGCATTCCCACAAGCGTTCCCCAGACTTCTGCTTGTATAAATTAGAAAACTGAAGTAGTTCTTTTGGAACATGGCACACCTCCTCCTGAATCACACTTTGAACCTCACCTCTAGGTGCCTGCCGGGACTCAAGTCTAGTTATAGGTCCAGAAGCAAAGAGGGGCAGTGGGGGTGGATTCTGAGGAGACTCAGCATTGTCTTGCTTGGCAACTGCCTCATGGATGCTGTTACCATTTTCTTAGACAATGCAGGGTTAACTCCTTCAGACAGAGATGGAAAACCCTATACTATTGTGGGTGGGAACCATTTCTGCTGGCAAGTAACACTCATCAGAATTTCATAGCTCAGTGTCTCCAGCCTCATCAGAGCCCTCCCACACATCCCCATCTCAACTTACAGATTCCATTCTGTCTCAACCAATGCCCTCACTTTAACCATAGTCACCTGCGGAGCTGAGAGTTCAGCTTTTGCTGTGATTCAGTCAGTCATATGATAAGCACTCTTGTTTGATTTTCAGCAATCCCAGACCTGTGGCTACACGGGAGGAGATTCAGACTCAGGGCACACTTAGAAGCTCTTCAGCTATTTATGTAGAGCTGGAGCAGGAAATGGAATACCTGGACTCATTCTTTTCTTTCATCCCTTTGTCCACTGACATTAGGAGCAACCAACCAAAGTCATTATATTCTTTGGTTTTGCACAAATGTTAAGGGTATCATATATAGAAGTCACCAAGTTTCTTGTCTCTTTATGAGTGGTGAATTAAAAGTACCAAATGTACCTATTTTATGTATCTCTATGAGCAGTTTGCACTAGAGAGTTCAGCGCTCTCTGTACTGTTAGAAGTAGAGTCTTTGGCATTTTTAGATTTAACCAGATTAGATAGCCAATTCTAGAAACCCAAACCAATTATGAAAACCTCTAGAACCACTGTTGGTGCTAAAATCTGCACTAGTCAGTGTTCTTCAGAAAGACAGAACCAACAAGCTATTTGTAGATATATAGATATATGTGACGGGATTTATTAGGGGAATTGACTCACCTGATTATTGAGGCTGAGAAGTCCTGTGACAGCCATCTACATGCTGAGGACCCTGCATGCCGGTAGTGTTGCTCAGTCCAAGTTCCAGGGCCTGAAAACCTGGGGTAGGAGTGGGGGTTGCTGATGTAAGTCCTAGAGTCCAAAGGCCAGCGAGTCTGGAGTTCCGCTGACCAAGGGCAGGATAAGAGTGTATCCAAGCTCCAGGAAAGAAACCTATTTGCCTTGCCTGTTTTGTTCTGTCTGGGCCCCCAGCCTATGAGATGGTGGCCAAGCACACTGAGGGTGGATCTTCTCCACTCGGTCTACTCAGACTCACATGCCAATCTCCTCTGGAAACTCCCTCACTGACACATCCTACTATAATGCTTTCCAGTTCTGTAGGTACTCCTTAATCCAGTAGGTGGATACCTAAAATTAATCATCACAAGTTCTGCTGCTCAGAAGAGCTGTAGGCTCTTAAGTGGTGTGGGCCCCTGAAGTCATGGGTATGGATTAGCTCTATGGAGGATAAAGAAGAAATTAAGAAGAGAATGCCTTGGACAGAGTCTTGGAGATCTTTAATACTTAGTAGCTTTAGCTTGGATGAATGAAACATAAGAATCAGCCAGAAAGTTAGCTGGAGACTAAGGCTGTTTTTAAATATAAGAAGCTCAAGAATACTATTTCAAGAAGGAGGAAATAGTCCAAAGAACCAAGTGCTTGCTTGTAAGTCAAGTATAATGACTGATAAAAGACCTAGTGTAACAAGATGATTGATGACATTAATGAAAAGTATTTCAGGCAAGGATGAGACCAGACTTAAAGGAGTAGACTGAGGACTGAATGGGAGGTAAAAAAGTAGAGACGGCAAACATTATCATTCTTATGAGAAATCTGGTTATTTAGAGAAGAAAAGACCAGAAGCATGATGGAAGGAACAAGAGAAGTGGAGTAAATTGTGGTGTGGCATGTGCTTGTGTGTGTGTGTGATGTAAAGATGCATCTTTAGCTTCTAGAAGTTTTCAATTTAATGTAGACAACCAGACCAAGAAACAAGTATGCAGCACTTGGATAAAAGTGTGTAAAGACAGCCTATAACTCCACCTTGCCTACTGGAAGCCAGGAGACAAGAGATACAGCCCACCATCTTTGGAAACTGTGGTTTAATATGAAACTCTTTCTACATTTTGACTGAAGCTTCAAAACAATGGGAGCTATTACCATATTGCAAAGCAAGGTGCCAGACCACTGGCAATACTTGCACAGGAGTTGCTAAAACAGATTTTGCGATATTGCTATCTCCTCACCTTTAGCCTTCATAAGAGGCTGGCAAAGAGAGAGTTTGATATCAGAAAGACATTAGTGGCTTCTTTCTCAGAGAGCTCCTGATGGTCTCTGAATTGCACCCTTCCCAGGGAAGGTGTTGTGGAGCAGACTTTTTTCTCACCTCTAGACTAGATGGAGGAACTAACTACAAGGAGACTACACACAGAGCTTGATGATCCCAGGGAACCAAACAAAAGCACAGGTGATGGGCTAGCTGAGTGCCCAGCAGCAGCAAATAGGGCTTCACCGGGGTGGGGCGGGGGCGGTAACTGCACTTCTCACAGCCATGGTCAAGCGTCTGTATTTCCTGAGGATGATGGCTTAGCCATGCTGGAAAGGTTAGGCCTGGAGGTTTTTTGTTTTGTTTTGTTTTGAGATGGAGTCTTGCTCTATCCCCCAGGCTGGAGTGCAGTGGCACGATCTTGGCTCACTGCAACCATAGGCCTGGAGTTTTTATAGCTCCTGTCCAAGTGAACAGCCAAATGGTTCAGTTCTGTGACAACGAAGGGTCTAAAACATCCACTGTAGTTAGTCAAGATGATTGATGATTTCATAAACAGGGGATTAATGGGGGTAGAAGGTTGATGGCAGAGGGGTGAAATGTGAGTGAGAAGGAAGGAATTATAAACAGTGAGTGGGGTCAACCTTTATATAATAGAAGTTGTGAGAAGGAGAGTAGTACATGAAAATAGCTATAGGAAGGGCCTTTGTTTTGTTTTGCTTTTCAAGAATGCCAAAATCTGAATGTAATCCAGATAAAGCTGGGCTTTGTTGCTTTTAGCTTCTTGCTCTGTGTTGTATTCTACTCAATAAATAGCAGTATTGCAACAACAGTCACACATATTATTGGAAAGAATACTTTAGTTTTGAGACGGAGTCTTGCTCTTGTCGCCCAGGCTGGAGTGCAATGGCACGATCTTGGCTCACCGCACCCTCCACCTCCCAGGTTCAAGCGATTCTCCTGCCTCAGCCTCCTGAGTAGCTGGGATTAGAGGCACCCACCACCAGGCCCAGCTAATTTTTGTATTTTTAGTAGAGACGGGGTTTCGCCATGTTGGCCAGGCTAGCCTCGAACTCCTGACCTCGTGATCCACCTGCCTCAGCCTCTCAAAATGCTAGGATTACAGGCGTGAGCCACCATGCCTGGCCGAGAATACTTTACTTTTGCAAGCCAGAAAGGGCCTCTCTCTTTATAATGCACATCGATGTAGTTAAAATTATTTTTTCTCTCTATTTCTCTCCATGTTTTACATGCCCTTCTTCTGTCCCCCACTCCAAATAGCTCTCCTTTTCTTCTCAACCACCCCACACTCTCTTCTAAACCCAGTTACAATGAGTTCTTGATTCTTCTGTCTCCTGTATACACCTTTAGGATCTATTCTAATCTTCTAGGGGAGAAGTCTGCCTTTTCCACTGTAAATTTAGTTATTTCCAGCCTCTCCAGCTCTCCAGCCTCATTGCTACTCAACACAGTTATAGACCTTTCTAGGTGATGACATTGGAACAAAAGCTCTTGTCTTTTAAAAGCGATGGAGGAGAAGTCCTTGAGTATTCATACTTTACTATTGTAGCTTTGCATCGACTTAGTATTCTTAAACACTGTTGGAAAAGAGCCAGAGGAAGTGGAGCTGGAAATCCATGGAGTGGGTCCTTGAGGAGAAGCAAGGGTGGGAAGAGAGCCCAGGTATAGGGGAACGCTCAGACAGGAGGGTACACCATTCATGGCAGCAGGGGTGTGGGTGGGAGAGGATGGGCGGGACGAAGAGAGGATGTTTGCAGGGAACATGGAAGTTGAAAAGTCTGGACGTTAAGAGAATTTCTTTCATGCAGCTGATTTACCCAGCTAATATAAGGTAAAGACAATATTTGAACGAAATTAGAGGTGACAAGATATTACCCAAAATATTTATTCATTCATTCATTTGTTCATTAATTCAGCAAACTTTCAATGAGCACTTGCTCTGTGCCAGGCCATGTTCTAGACACTGGAGGCCTAAGAGAGAACAAGAGAGATAAAAGCCTTGCTCTCATGGCGTTGATATTCTAGTTTATATTCCGGTTTGTTTATATAAACCGGAATGTAAACTTATATATTCCAAATATATATTTATATCTTCCAGTTCATATCTAGTTTAATTGCATATAAGCAAACTGAATTTTAAATATTCCAGTTTATATTCTAGTTTGTTTATTTGCACATAAACAAACTCAGTTTTAAATATTGGTAAGTATTTTAAGAAAAATAATACGGAGTCATGGGCAAGAAAGGTTGAAAAGGGAGGAAAAATGGCTACTTTTTCTATGATGTCTCAAAAAATCTTTCTGACTAGATGGATGAGCTTGGGTCCAGTAGGAGAGGAACAGCAACAATTGCTGTGTGCCCAAGATATAAAAATAGTTATCAGTGAAGTTGACACTTGAACCAAGACAGCCAGACACTTTTGGGAAACTTACCTAAAATAACTTCTGTTATATAGACTTCCAAAAAAGTTACCAACAATCACCGAGAACTACCTTACCTAATTTTTAAAAAGTTCTAAATTATATATGCTGATTTCTCTTAAGGTAAATAACTTTGGATGTGGCTTGTAAATTGCACGCTACTACCATGTGGGACGGACACAAACAAGGTGAGATGATGTTGGCATACTTCATAGTAGAGAGGGGAGATGTAAAGAGTGTTAGTGCTTTGTTGAGATCATCAAGCTCTGACTTTGTTTCTTGTATTTCTTATCATAGGGTCATTTTCCTTTTCTGTTTTTTTTTTTTTTTTGAGATGGAGTCTCACTCTGTCGCCCAAGCTGGAGTGCAGTGGCTCGATCTCAGCTCACCGCAAGCTCCGCTTCCCGGGTTCACACCATTCTCCTGCCTCAGCCTTCTGAGTAGCTGGGACTACAGGTGCCCGCTACCACGCCCGGCTAATTTTTTTGTATTTTTTTTTTTAGTAGAGACAGGGTTTCACCATGTTAGCCAGGATGGTCTCGATCTCCTGACCTCGTGATCCGCCTGTCTCGGCCTCCCAAAGTGCTGGGATTATAGGCGTGAGCCATCATGCCTGGCCCATTTTTCTTTCTTATCTTTATTTTGTCTTGCTCTTTTGTATGTATCTTTGTAACCTCCCTTAAATTATTCTGTGTAAAAGTTGCATGTCTAAATAAAGAGCATACTCTAGAAACTCAATGATTTTTCTCTTCTGCTTCTTCGCTTCTCCAGTCTCCAAATACTGATGTGGATGTCTGCATCTATCTTGCTGAAGTAAAATTAAAGAACAATGGATTTTTCATACGTTGGCTCTTTTGTAACTTGAAGCTGAGCAGTGAGATTTGGAGGGTGAAGAAAGATATTGTCAGTGAAGATGGTTCTAGCATTATAGGACTTCTTTGAAGTGGAAGAGAAGGTATTTTAGCCAACATTCAGATGCTTCCAAGAACACCCTTGACATCAGAATTCCCTGAAAATAGGCATCTCAGGATCATTAAAGAAAAATTTAGGTTATAAAAGGAAGAAGGTATAGCAAGTAGAAAAAAATTACAAAAGCCCCACAAAGATAAAAAGTTGCCTTGCGGATAATGATGGAAGCTTCATCCAGAATCTCTTTCCTAAAATATGAAATTATTTTAGGTTTTGTCACTCTCAAATTAAAAATACTAATAGCCCATTTCTGCCTATTAAAATGGTGCATAGTTAACGGTGTCTATGCTTGTGTTACACACATAATAAATTAAACTTTGACACATTTCTGCAATTTCTGTTCACTTTTTCATTCAGGAAGCAAAAGAATTTATTGACATCTCCTATAAGCCAGCACTGTGTTAGAATGGAATGGGCAGTATTTATTCAGACAAACCTCATCCCTCTACTAATTGAAGTGTGACATCCTAATGAGTTCTTCTACAATGCTGCTACCTTTCTTAGATCCAGAACAAAAGTAAACCATGGAGTTGGAAGACAAAATACTGACGACAAAATGTATTAATTGTAATTAGGCCCTGGGCACTGGCTGTAAGAGGGAGACATCTCTGGTAGGAAATATCAGGAAGGAAAACCTAATAGTTCTGCCCAGTTGGCCTTCATTATCAATCACTTTGACCTTTCAATGAGTATGTTTTTCTAATGAGATGAGAGATGCTTGTAAATATTCCAAGATCTTCAGCTACAACTTGACTATGTGGGTGGGACATTGTTATCATCGTGGATGCAAATTTAAAGTCTTTTCTAGGCAAAGGTTCTCCACTCCATGAGGTCAGAAGTACCTGCTTGCTAAGCTCCAGAAGGTTATGTCCCATGGACATTTGAACAGAAAGCAACTTCGTAGCACTTGCCCATGCTTGGTAGGAGGATGTAAGGGGTGTTTTAACATAAGAACAGTAGGAGCCACCATTATTCCGACTTCCTCCCTTGCCCAGAATTAACTATGAGTTACCTTAAGCAAATCAGCTTTCTTTGTCTGTCCTTGAGATCTCTTTAAAATATCACTTAAAGTTGCAGTCCTGAGGCAAACAGTTAGATGTTCTGTATACATTGCCCAAAAGCCACCTTCTTTCATTCCTACAGTGTCATTCTCTCACTGTACCTGGACGTAAGTCCTGAAAAATCATCTGCCAAGTGCCCTGTAAACTGTGGCATTTCTCTCAGATAAAGAAGTAAATGGCGTGATTTCTAAGAGTTTAGGGCTGATTTGTCCTTTTCATCTATTCTGACATGATTTAATGTTCCAGAACTTGTAAAGGGAACAGATTTTTTTTTCTTTTTTTTTTTTTGTTGTAAAATTTGTGAATAATTTATCAAGTGACTGAAAGAGCAGTGGCTTTAAATTATTAAAATGCATTTTGGTTTTGAAAGAAGACATTAGAGATGTTTGCCTTGGCCCATTCTTATGCCTTTACACAGCAGCAAGAGATTCCTACAAATTCAGGGAATGGTAAGGTGATTTTCAGTGATTTATGGGGAGACTGAGAAAGAGCCAAAAAAAAAAAAAAAAAAAAAGCCAAACAAACAAACGAACAATACAGACAACTTTCATTTATTTAAGACAGAGCTTTTTCCGAAGCAAATAACCTTTTGTTACATCTCCAGAGAAATGACATTTCCTTTCCCTTTTCCTGCTTTGCAAGGACAGCAGATGCGTGGGGGGAGAAACTGAAACAAATGGAAAGTAAGGCAGGCACAGGCTCCTTCACGTTCCTTCTCCCTGCGCATCCCTCACCGAGCATGCTGAAGGCATGGCTGTGCTTCCTTCAATTTGTCACACATCAGAGACAGCGCACAGCCTCTGATCTCTAGAGAAAGTTATCCATTCCAGTCTGTCTGACCTAAATAATAAATTCTAGGCCGTGCAGCCTGGAATGCTTCCTGTCTGTCCCAAAGGACCCTGGTCGGGCCCATGTGCCTCGTGGTATGGGGTGAGATGTCCCACCCAGATCTTGGCCATCTTAGTGACAGAAAGGGAACTGAACGTCAAACCAGGCTGTCTACATCCAGATGCATCAGCTCCTACACCCTGCTTTTCCTTGTGCCTCCCCTCTTCTCTTTATTCACCCTTCACTCTTGGCCAGTAATTTCTCTTCCGCACTCTCATCCAAAGGCTGCATGCCCCTCCAAGCCTCTCCCAAATCCTGCCGTAAATGGAAAGAGGACATTCCATGCTGGTCTTACAAGCAACAAAATCTAGACAGTCATGAGACCAGCCCTTGGCCTGGCCTCAACTTTCCCTATGCTATGTATAAATCCCTGAGAGAAATTCTCTCTGGGATAGGAAACATATTTCACATGGCACAGCTTAGGCAGAGTAAGATAGAAAGCTAAGCGTAGTAGAAGATCTGGCAGAGGTGCTGCAGTGTGGACAGGGAGCTGTGAAGCTACCGATCCCTTATGTTTTTGACACTCTCTTAAACCATATCTGATTACATCAATCCTACCTGTTTCTCTCATATTTCAATCCCTTGCTCTGAAAAGGAAGCAAAAAGTGATTGCTCTATAAAATGAAATTTTAGTACTCCTATTTTCTTGTTTAGATACTCCCAAATGGGTATCATCATCCTCATTCCTAAGTTTAGAAATGTGCCTATTGTACTAGGTGGCCGGGCTGGAGTCACACTCAGGCTGTGCGATGTTCATTGCTGTTCGTTGTACTCGGTCAGGCCCAGTCTTCGGGGTGAGTGCAAAACGGCTTGGAAAACTGGGGATGCATTCGATCCATTTTTTTTGTTGTTTCTCCTTTTCAGATCAAGGAGTTGGAAGATGAAATACAGTCATGTGCTGCTTGACACCAGGACACACTGAGAAATGCTGCATTAGCGAATGTGGTTGTGTGTGAACACCACAGAGTGTAGTTATACAGACCTAGGTGGCATAGCCTACCGCACACCCAGGCTCCATGGTGGAGCCGACTGCTCCTAGGCTAGTGTTACTGTACTGAGTGCTAGAGGCAGCTGTAATACAGTGGTATTTGTGTATCTAAACATAGATGAGGTAAAAATATGGTATTATGGTCGTATGAGACCACCACTGTATTTGTGGTCTGTCAGTAACTTAAATGTTGTTATATGGTGCATGACTATACAGGTAGGGTCTTAGAATGATAAAATTCTGTAAGTGAGCAGAGCCTAATTTAGTTTAATCCACTCTTTTTGATGATAAAACTGGGGCTCTGAGATGCTCAGTGGCTTGAATCCAATGTCCTCTCCATGGGGCTTGTGCTCTTTCTACTGTAGTGAGCCGTTGGCATTCTCCGAGCAGGGCACGACGGCGTTCTGGGATGTATATTCAAGAAGTCAGGAAACACTCAGGATCAGAGGACAGAGGCAGGGGCACTGGCTTTTAAAACAGTTGTGGCAGTTTTCATTTCCAAAGATGCTGCAGGGACATCTCATCTCATACGCTCTTCAGTCTTCTACCAGCTGGCCATGACTCCCCCAGCACAGGGAGAAGTCCGGGCCCCCTTTTCCTGAACCTGGTATGGACCTATGACTTGCTCATAACCAGTGGAATGTGGCAGAACAGAAGTGACTCTGCCTGACTCAGGCTGGGTCAGAAAAGGCCATGCAGCTTTGGCCTAGCTGGATTGGGCAGGCCCTGGAGGAGCCACCTGCCTGAAAAGTCTGATTACCCAGAGACCACATGCTGGAGAGGCCCCCAGCTGGAGCTGGTCCTTCTCACGGTCCCTGCCAAGGTGTCAGATAAGGAATGAGGAAGCCATTGTGCATACTGCAAGCCCTGTCATCCCCAGTCATTTTGAGACTTCCCAGCTGAGGCCCCAGGCATCACAGAGCAAGGGCAAGCCGCCCCCGCCAGGCCAAATTCCAGACCCACAGAGTCCATGCCCACAGTAGCATGGTTGTTGTTCAAGTTCCTAAGGTTCATGAGACTTGTTATTTAACGACTGATAATTAGAGAATAGTAAATATTTATAATAAAAAATAAAATAGAAATAATAAATGCTTATAAATAATAAAAATAGTTTTATAGTAAGTTAATTTTGAAAGCTTTATTGATATGGGACTAGTTATGTAAATTATGCTAATCCATGCAATGGAATACCTTGTAGCCCTTATAGGAATGTGATAGCCCTATACTTATTATGGAAAGATGGTAAAGACACATGGCAATGTGAAAAAAGCTAGTTGAAAAGTATGTGTATTATAATGGTGTTTGTATAATGAAGGCAAAGGAAATTGTGTGTTTGTGTGTGTGTGTTTCTGTCTTGTGGGACATGTATCTACACAAGACATTTCTGAAAGGATACAGGAGAAACGATGAAGTGGTTAACTGGATGGGGGAATGAGGACTCAGGGAGGGGAAATGTTACATGCCAAGAGAAATTTATTTTTCTTGTTACTGCTTTCCCTACTCTTTGATTTTCTACCATGAGTTTGTTCTATTTTGAAATTAATGCTTCCAAGATGATGAATATTTTATGTGCTACCTCCAAAGAGAAAAAAATTCTTTATTGCAGGTGACAGCTGAAGTTGTATATTTTCAACTGTAGCACAAAGACAATAAAAATTATTTTTTTAATATTTGAGAAAGCGCTTTTACCCCAAATACCAACTTCATTTTCTGTACAGCTCAGTCCTAGGTGTCATTCACAAAATATTAATAATACAAACTATGATGTCATGTGAGGTAGGTGATATTATTGGGTAATGAATTGTGTTTTCTTTCTGTGTCTCTTGACCTCCAAATAAAGGAGGATAAACAGCATGTTTAACCACGGGCAGAAATTAACTCAGTCACCCAAAGAGAATGGTGATTAGCAAGATGCGGTTTTAGATGATTGAACACGCTAGCTCCTTTCTAGTAAGGACCCATATTGTGTTTTGCAGCCCATAGAAATGCAGAGCTTATCAGTTCCCCGGACTTTAGACTTTGCTTGCAAGTGGCATCCACCATTCTGTTCTGCAGAGAATGACACGGTCCATTTAAGAAGAGGTCTCATGCCATGGCTTATATGAAGATACCTGGCATTTGGTGGTGGGGTGCATTCGTGACTCATTGGTGAGTTAATTGTTATGGTGGAAGAGGGAGTGGAGGAGAAGGCACAGCGTGTGATCCAGGTAGATGCTGTCCACTGCACATGATCAGTGTCAGCCAGAGCTGCGCAGCTTGGATTCGGCTCTAATTCCTCTCCTTCCACCAATACTCAGTCAGGTGCACCTTTATGTAACTAAGCCTTTTATTTTTGGCAACGGTCTCCTATTGGAAACCATGGCTTTTTAAATGATGTGTCACAAATCTGAGCAATCACTTTTCAGTTCTGTGAAATAGCTTCTTTGAGTATAACCACCTATATATTCTAGTAAAAACAATTTGGTAATGTTCCTAACTTACTGTTATTATTATTTGTGTGGCATGTATCGGAGACCCTTGATTGTAGCCACTAATGAAAGCTTGCACAAAGCTATAAAGATTGTTCTGAATTACAACAGCTGTCAACAGTTTCCATCTCAGTAAACCAAAAGTCTATGCTATTTTGTAACTTGTGATGTTCTGTCTTTAAACCACAGCAAACTATAACCAAGCTATATATTCACAGAATTCCCACTTTACATGTCTCCCCATGAGTTGTGTTTTATTTTCTAAGATCTAGTCAAATAAAGAAACCCCAAGCAATCTTTCTTACCCCTGGTATTTGTCTCTTTATATTATTTTCCTTATTTCTTTGACAAGTTCTCTCTATGGCAACCAACACACCTCTATCCACCACAGACGGTTGCCTCATTTTCTCTGACTTATTGGAGCCATTTAACATTTTTGATACCTGCTCCTCAATCTACCTTCTGGACGTGGGAGGCACCTCACTATCTCTTCCCCTTTTCAGGAAGCCCCTATCCTGTCCTATTAGTAATCTCTTTTCTTCTCCCCACCCCAGAAAGGTGGGCACACCCAAAGGACATTCGTTAACCTTCTACTGCATATTTTCTCTCATATGGTGATTTCATTCATTTTCTAATATGTGAATTTTTCCCAAATGGATAACCCCAGCTATAATCTCATTTTAGAATTTTGGCTCTACGATTATATGATTTTTAAGATGCCTTCCAGCTCTATAAATCTATGATCCTATTATGTCTGACTGCTCACTAGATATTTCTTCTTGAATGTTCCACCATCATCTCAAACTCACCGTATCTAAGTCCAAACACATTATGTTTCTCACTGGAACATGTGAGGCATATTGAATAGAGCTTAAACAGAAACTGAAGTGCAGTAGAGCCAGGACTCAGTTTTGCCTCTCCAGTTTACTACCCCTGGGCACTTGGGCAATTTGCAAAATCTCCCTGATTTGTAATTTTTTAGTGTAGAAGAATAATTTTTATTTTATAGAGTTTTTATAAGGATTGATGAGCTAAATATAAACTTTCTAGGTAAATACTAGAAATACAGTTGACACATAATAATGTTATTCCCCATATCATTTCCTCTCATCTTCCTGCTTTCCCTGTCCTTTTCATTCTCCTATTTACCCAGTCTCAAAATGCTAACAGTATTCCTGTATGTCATCCTAACCTAAATAAAATCATGTTTCATAAGACAGTCTTCCAAATGCCTTTAATAACTGTGCTTTATTTTTATTCCCACTGGAACCAACCTCACTGAGCTCTTCATCTCTTCACACCTGGAATATGGTAATTTTACAGCTCTCTAACAGCCTTCTACAATAGCTTTCTTGTCTGCAGGACTAATTAATCCTGTGCTCTCTTGCGGGTGTGTTCCTAATTCACCTGTCTGTGTTTTCTATAAGGAATCACTAAATGGTGCCTGACCTAAAATAATTATTTAATGTGATTGTTTCAGGCCCTTTATTTTTTTTTAAAAGTAGGCATACATGACCTCCAGCATGCGTACAGTATTTTCTTAGGCACCTTGGTCTCTATTTTACTGCTGCCTTCTCATGGCTGAGTTAATCCAGTAGATTCATGTGTTGCATGAGGCGTATAAGATCCAGTGCCATGCATCTGTTTGTGCAGGTTCTTCCTTCTGGGAGTACCTTGCCCCTCAGATCGGACCATTTTGGTGTTCGTGGGAAAGCCTCACTGCCTCCGTGAATTCTTTTTCAACCGTCACAGCTGAAGCGCCTTTCTCTTTATTTTCATAAACACATTGTATATTTTTGGACTTATTCATTGGGCATTCAAATTCATGAATGCAAGTGCTTTTATACACATAATTCCCACTTCCTAGAAAGTCTTTTCCCCACTTCTTGATCTTCAGAGTTTTTTACTCTTCCAATTTAAGCAGGATAAAATATTTTCTCCTCTTGGAAACCTCTTATGGCCTATGCAATCTTACATTTCTACTCCTTCTCAAGCAGATGTAAGCATTTGGTTTTCTGTGCATTCATCACATTTTTCACACACCTCTCTTATGGTACTTGTTATATTGTAATCACTCTCTCAGTCAGTTTTCCATGTGGCTTCCTAGCAAGCTGGGTTTCTAGTTCTTGTTCATCCTGATACCTTCAACCTTGCTAACACATAGAGAGTGCTTCATAAATATACATCCCGTGAGATAAAGGGGTGAAGTTGGGGGATTCATGAGGCCCTATGGGCAAAGCATATCAATGAGTGATTCCAGTGACTCCAGAATGACCTATAAATCTCAATAAGAGAGCTTGGGACACTAATGACGGACGGGAGAACAATGACGACCTTCCCCTGGATGCTTGCTGTTTTCCTTCATGGTTCTAGAACCACTGACCATCTGCAAACCTGTTTATTCCCAGCATGATAGGAAGTTTTATGTTGCAGAAAGATGATGTACTGGATTTGATTTTGTAATACTTTTTGTTTTGTTTAAAAGTCGTTTGCCTTCTATTTACTTATTAAAATATCCACAAGGTTCATTTTTTGTTTACACTTGGATCAAGTTGGCATTTTAAATTTACTTGTTAGAACAGAAAATGTAAACTCTATTTCTGGATATCATTGGTTGTTTCTTTTTCTTGCCCTCCCCCTCCTCTGTAGTTAAGGATTTACCTTGAAATGTCCCCAGCCTGAACACCAAATGACTTCTGTCCTAGAAGGGAATAAGCCAGAAGGAGAAGGAAAAAGTTGGGTTAAGTCTCCTTAGCCCCTAACCACAGGGCTAGAATGCAATGGCAGTGAAATGTACTAATTTATCTTATTTTACATAATTAGAGTTAGGGGCTATTGAACACAGAATGCAAATGTATGCTAAATATGCAAATCAACCACATTTCCCAGATTTGGAGAAGGGGGAAATGTGGTAGCCTTATGTTAGATGGTTCTCTCTTATCTGTGAACACAACTTTTCAGCACTACAAATGCAAGCAACTGCGCAGTCACAGTTGGGGCTGCTAATTTGGAAATCCAGTTTAGGCTGATTTGAAAAGACAACAGCATTTTTGCAATCACTGGTGTATCCTTTATGAGACAGCTAGTCATGCCATTTTTTGTTTTCTGAAGACGGCCTTTTTTTCTTTTTTTTTTATTATTTTTTTTAAATTTGGGATCTTGCCTAATTCTTTAGTACAAAGCCTGGCCCTAAAACTGTAGAGTAGACATTTATTGGGAGTGCCCCCAGCCTAACCATGTATCAGAGAGGCCTCCTTGCCTGGATCCTTGCCCAACTGCAGGGAGCCTAGTCACCAGGCCTCCTGCTGGCCTCACACCTCCTCAGCTCCTCCTGAGGGTCCTTCAGCTGCAGTGGGGCTGCATTGTTTGTGCTTCATGCCCCTTCCCGGGGGGCCTGCAATCCTGGAGGCTCATGCTTCCTTCCTCTTCCCTTCCCAGGTGTGGCGCTCCAATAAGTATCTGGAACCCCAGACTCCAATTCAGCATCTGCTTCTGGAAACTGAATTTGTGATACAGATCTTTATTCCCTCACGCAGTGTTTTCCCCATTTTAGGAAATTTTCTTTGTAGTTGGAGATCTCATCCTCTCCTAAATATCCCTGTTAAGTGGATCCAGTAAATTACTTCCCAGTGTTTCATCCCAACGAAAGAATAAATGGTGGCATTTGGGGCACCCAGAGTGGTGTGGGCAACTTGTCTGAGACCCTTTCAAACTTTGTCATGTGAGTGACCACAGAGTCATAAGGTCAGACTTGTAACAACACTATTTTTTGCTGTGTATTCCACTATGCTATTACTCTGGCCAAAAGAGGCAAGGGGCTGGGAATGGAAGTGGGGGTGGGGGGTGTTGTCTTCAGGTTAAAGCAATATCAAACTCCAATCAGAGACATGGGAAGAAATATGGAGACCCTGCGTGGGGATCAGTTTCAAATTACTATCTGGACTCAGTCAAGGACATTATGTACAATTACTTCAAACTGGTATGCAATGTCATTTTAAGGAGTAGAATAATATGGCCATTCTACCAGTAATTTGGTTAGTAATTTGGTAGTAATCTCTAGTAATTACTGTAAGTGCTAAGCAGTTCATTTCCCAAATCACTTTTCCTTTGGGTGTTCACTTTATTTTATACATTTTAATTGAGTTTTTTTGTAAAATGGCCTAACAATGTTTTACATTCCATGGCCTTAGCTAGGGCTGAGCGTGAGAATCCGCGAGCCACTGGGCCCAGTTTTGTTTCCAGCATCTGGATAGTTGCTGCTTAATCCATACGAATCCCCATGTGTTTCCATTACTGTCATCATCAACTAAGACATTTTTGAGCCCTGAGTATCTTTGTGGTATTATAATACGGGAAGATAAAATACTGAATTAATCAAAAGATAAGGCCCGTGGAGTTTGTGACCCAGAAGAGATATAGGCACAGAGAGAGTGGAGTAATTCTAATGATAGGTTGTAGATGGTCATGAGAGCCATGGTGGTTTGTCAGCATGGCAAATGTTTGTGAGTGTGTAGATTTTAATTATTTAAAATCATTTAATTTTTTAAATTATTAAAAAATTTTAATTTCATGTTCTTCCTGGCTTTACAAATTGATTAGAAAAAGCCCAAGAATTGAAAGAGAGAAGGTAGGAAACAATAAAAAGATGAAGAGATATAATGGAATGATCAGCAAAAGTGTTTGGAAGTAAAAGAAGTAAGGAAAAGTGAGGGAGAAGGCGCTTAGTGTGCATCTGGGAAGTGAGCCGATTACACCTGTGGGGCTGGGGGAAGCTTAATTGAAGAGAAGAAAACATGTGATTGGCAGGTGTCTGAAATGTAACTTTATCTTTCTGTGAAATGGAATTCAGAATAGCCCAAATGCCCAAGTCACCATAAAGAAGGTATGATGGTACAATGTATGTTTTTGTTTGTATTTTTTTTGTTTTCCCAAAATGGTTCATGTATGAAGTAGGCTCTTAGAATATCTCCCACTACTATTGCAGATACAAACATAAGAGAAACCTATTTATTAACACTGAACTAGTCTTATAGATAATTCATTATGCTCTCGCTGAGGATAGCTGTTGCCTGGGAGTTTCTTTATAGTTCTCCTCACAAGAGTTTTAATAGCTGTGCAGCGGAACTTCACACCAAACTTTGTTATTCTCACCCATCATATTTTTATCACAAAAATGTCACTCTGAAAGGAGAAGCTCACTTTCTCAGTACCTTTCCCACTTTATTTCTTGCAAAATGTAATTTGGTTTATGGGCTGCTACTAATAACTTGCAAAGTCTGATTTCTACTTTAAGCCGTCTATTCTAATAACACCTCATCTTATTTTTGAAACACACAGAAACTTTGATAACTCTTTGACTGCCTTTAACTCATTGATTTCTGAAAAACTATGAGGTAGGTCAGTGTGGCTTTTAGCTCATGTGTTTGTTCACCCTATTTCTTGTTGTCTTTCAGCTCACCCAGGGCTTTGTAGCATCAGCTGTATGATTTTCATACTTTTACTAAGAATATTTTGTATGTCTTTCTTATCTAGGTGCCTAGATTGGCTGCCATATAGTAGACACTCTGTAAATATGTGTGAAATAGTAATTAAAACAGAATCAGTGATTTCCATTGTGCTTTTAGACACTTGCCTCCAAAGAGAATAGCTTACTTATGTTCGTTTCATTTATACAAAGTTTCTACCACTGAGCCATGTGAAACAGGACGTACTGAAAAATGTTGTTCTAATACTTCTTGTCATCTATATTAAGCAATGATTTCAGCCTGGTGCAGGGGATACTCAACTCACCTCTGAGGCTTTGATTAGTTCACTTTTTAACCAGAGTATGCAAAATGAAATACGAAGCACTCAACGCTCAGATCCTTGAATTCGAATCATGCTCTATGATGTACCCATCATAATACCTGCAGAGAATGCTTCAACATGCCAGATCTAAAAGTTGTGGTCAACATTTCCTATGCCAGCTGTGTTAGGGCATTTTAGAGAAATAAAACCAATAGGAGAGATCTCAATAGAAAGATTAGATAGAGAGATAGACACTCTCTATATAGAGATCTACTGGCTCTGTTTATATATGTATCTCTACATATATATCTATATGCACATATGTTGATTTGCATACACATGTACAAGAGAGAGATTTGTCGTAAGAATTAATGGACATGATTATGGAGGCCGAGAAGTTCCAAGATCAGTTGGCAAGCTGGAGACCCAGGAGAGCCACTGGTGTAAGTTTCAGTCCAAGCCTCAGCCTGAAGGCAGAAGACTGATGTCCCAGCCGAAGCCCATCAGGCAGGGAGAGAAAATAATTCCTTACTCAGCCTTTTTGTTCCATTCAGGCTTTCAAAAGACAGGATGAGGCCCATCCACATTAGGGAGGGCAATCTGCATTACTAAATCTACTGATTCAAAAGTTAATCTCATGCAACAATGTCCTCACAGAACACGTTTAACCAAATAGCTAAGCACCCTGTGGCACAATCAAATTGACATACAAAAGTGACAATCACAGCAGCCATCATCAGAGAACTACCTCCAGCCAATATAATTTTTTTTTTTTTTTGAGGTGGAGTTTTGATCTGTCCCCCAGGCTGGAGTGCAGTGGTGCGATCTCTGCTCACTGCAACCTCCGCCTCCTGGGTTCAAGCGATTCTCCTACCTCGGCCTCCTGAGTAGCTGGAACTACAGGCACGTGCCACCACACCCAGCTAATTTGTTGTATTTTTAGTAGAGATGGGGTTTCACCATGTTAGCCAGGATGGTCTAGCTCTCCTGACCTATTTTGCCAAAATGGTGAATAAGTTAATGTCAATATGTATATTTGTCAGGGAAAAATAAAATAAAATGTAAACAATTAGAAACAAGCTCTAGGCAATGTTCCTATGACCATATGGCCACACTTAATAGTAATTTACATTGCTGTAGTCAAGAGTGTTTATTTTAGGTCTTCAGTCTGTTTGAGGAAAAGCTGTTTTGCATGACCCCAGCTTGGAGACTGTGCACAGAGTAAAGTCTAGGATAGGGTAGAGTACTAGTGAAGATACTACAGATTTCCCCTGAGTATAATGAAGAAAGTGGCCACGTCTCCGTTCCAGCCAGCTTCCCACAGGACTTGAAACCTCCAGCTAGGAGATGCTCCAGAGGGATCTGAGGGTCCTGGCTTTTAATAGTTCACATCATACCTATTAGGACTGTCAGAACAAGTTCATGAAGTAAGCATTCCCCTGCTGCCCCTTCCTACAAATAAAGAATGAAGAACTGAGAAGTCAAATGAACTCTTCAGGTGACCACAATTCATCGGTAGCAAAGCTAGGGCCAGGCTCCAGTGTGCTTGGTGCTGGGTGCTGCACTGGTAAGTTTATTGATACCATGATTTGATTCTCTATTACCGGCAGACCTCACCTTTTCTTTTACCCTTATTCAAGTGAATATTGCATCTTCTTTTTGGGTGTTGGGGGGTGCAGCTTAGTTCCCGTCAATGACTGCCATCAAAAATGCTGACCGGGAATTTCAGAATTGAACAGTTCAAACCTCCTCTGCAGGTTGAAAAGATGAATCTCACATTTTGCACATCCATCTCTGCAGAATGACTGCTGCTTTTCACTATGTGGGATATATATCACTTTTAAATGGTGACTGTGGCCTCTTGGCACACTGGGAAGTGATTGGGCAGCTTAACCAGCTTCCCTTGCGTGTGATAGAGAATTCTGAGGCAAAGCCCAGGCTTTCTTTCCCCACAAGGACAGCCATTGCCAATCACGTTTCCTTATTTAAAATCACTCCCTGGAGAAAATTAAGCATCTTTTTGTTTTGCTTCCTTTAACAGTCTGTGGCTTCATGCCCCTCCTGAGCCTTACCTGTCTTGAAAAGCAAAAACCACATCCTTTACCCCTGAAGATCCAGTTGGTGGTATACGGTGACTCCTTCCCTGATGGCGTTGTGTTCTGATTCCTTAGAAAGCACCAGGCATGTTTACCTTTTCCTTAAATCTTCAATCTCCACACACCGTTTTGGGCAGGCCAAGATACAACTGGGGTGCTAGCTCATCCTCGGCCTTGCCAAATACCCTACCATCGGGACATTTATATTAGATATTGATTTCTGCTTAATAGAATAAGCCAGGAAAAATCACACCCCTTGTTGGCGTTCAAAGGATAAACCATAAAAGCCATTAAGAAGTACTGTAAGCATGAGGATGATTAATGGGTCTCGAGGTGCCGTCCACTGACTATTTCCAGATAATGTCTTTGAGAGATTCCATTGCCTCTGGCGGCCATTCAGAGCTATTTATTTGCAAGGTGAAATTCTGAGTAATGATGTTTCCTGGGTAGCTCTGACTGACAGTGTTAAGGAGACAGAACTGGATGGCCCTGAACTCAGATCATAAAGGGTTTGCTCTCAGGAGTTGCTAGGATACTTCAGAGGTTGTGCATTGAAAGACAATATGTCTGCCCTCAAATTGCCCCTCCTTCTGTGAGCACTGAGTCTCCTCTTGAGGACCTCCTGGGCTTAAGGTTTATAGGGAAGAAGTGATTGTCAAGAACTATCGATTCCCGACTTCTATGAAACCAGTGTGAATTTTTTCCTTCCTTGCATTGGAGTTAGTTTGGACTGGGACAGGAGTGAGCATCCTGAGAGCAATGCCCTCCCAGGACCTGCAAAACTTGTGGTTTGCATTTCTTTTTAAATTGACAGAATATTATGCAAAGTACTACCAATTGTCCATCATTCTCCAAGTTTTATTTGTTAAAATAGATCCCATCTGCCTTCTTAAGTGCAAACTCTGACAATTATTTTTTAACATCTGGGTTGCAATAATGCGGTTTGTATGTCGATATGGTTGTTGATGCTTGAAAGTCTAACTTAACCTTTCCAGCAAAACAACCAGAGGAACCCAGGTTCTCATCTTGATAAAAGACACCACCCAGCACGGCCTCTGCTGGAAAGGAGACCTTCAATAATATTAGATGGGTAGGCTGGGCGTGGTGACTCACACCTATAATCCCAGCACTTTGGGAGGCCGAGGTGGGTGGATCACCTGAGGTCGTGAGTTCGAGACCAGCCTGACCAACGTGGAGAAACCCCATCTCTACTAGAAATACAAAATTAGCCAGGCATGGTGGTGCATGCCTGTATTCACAGCTACTCGGGAGGCTGAGGCAGGAGAATCGCTTGAACCCAGGAGGTGGAGGTTGCGGTGAGCCGAGATCATGCCACTGCATTCCAGCCTGGGCAACAAGAGAGAAACACCTTCTCAAAAAAAAAAAAAAAAAAAAAAATTAGATGGGTAAATACATTGGCAGATGGATGGATACATGGATGAATGGGTAAATGAATGAAAGCTACCATATTTTGAGCACCTATAATGTTTTATAAATCAGTCATTTATATAACAATTTACAATTTTGATATTATTCCCATTTTGCAGAAGAGAAAACTATGGCTCAGAAGTGACTCATCCAAGGTGATAGAGACAGGGTTTAAGTGCAAGGGTATTTTACTTTTCAGTCTAGAAAAGGGAAAGATGGATTCAACAGTAAGTAGCTTCATAATGTAGCATGAGTTCATTGTAATTTCTACTTTACATGAAGCAAATTTTTATTCATTTTTTAAAAACTGGTTAAGTTTCATAGATTTCAAAGTGCATATCCCCTTTTCTTTGGGTATATTCAAGTAAAATAGTTGGTATGCTTAAAAACTTACATAGATTATATTTTTAGAAAATCTTAAAACTTCGTTAGGATCTGAGACTATGTTTTAAATATTTACTTGGGCTGGTATTTATCTTAAATCATTTCTGATGGGTGGTAAGGAGCTGAGGTTAGAAATATATGGATGAATAAAGGCCTTTTTAGTTGTGGTAAGAGCTGAGCCCACATTTCTCAGCCTTTGTTTACATGTTGACTCACTGTCTGAGCGAGCAGTCTTAGATTTCTTGCCTGCTCCTGTTCTCCAGAGCTCTGTAATGCCAGGCTCCTCACCTAAAAACAGACTGTCCATGCAGTCCACTAAGCCACCTTAAGGTTTCGTTCAAAGGTTTCTTGCAGTCCCATGTTGGCTAAGTGAAGCTTATCTACTGGTGGGTTTACCTGTCTATTCTGATTAGTGGTAACAACTATATTTCCTCCAAAGACCCAGGGGCAACAGCAGGGAGAGGCTAGTTCCTAAAAACAATTCCAGTTATTCTCAGAGTATTCCCTGGTAGCTTGAGGTTGAGGTGTATCATTTCCAAGAGGATAGTTTATCCTTCAGGCAAATTTTTAAAATAGGAAGAAAGGGAAAGAAGGAAGGAAGGGAAGGAAGGAAGGAAAGAAGGAAGGAAGGAAAGAAAGAAGGAAGGAAGGAAGGAAAGAAGGAAGGAAGGGAAGAAAGGAAAGAAGGAAGGAAGGAAGGAAAGAAGGAAGGAAGGAAGGAAGGAAAGAAGGAAAGAAGGAAGGAAGGAAGTAAAGAAGGAAGGAAGGGAAGAAAGGAAAGAAGGAAGGAAAGAAGGAAAGAAGGAAGGAAGGAAGGAAAGAAGGAAAGAAGGAAGGAAGGAAGGAAAGAAGGAAGGAAGGGAAGAAAGGAAAGAAGGAAGGAAGGAAGGAAAGAAGGAAGGAAGGAAAGAAGGAAAGAAGGAAGGAAGGAAGGAAAGAAGGAAGGAAGAAGGAAAGAAGGAAAGAAGGAAGGAAGGAAGGAAAGAAGGAAGGAAGAAGGAAAGAAGGAAAGAAGGAAGGAAGGAAGGAAAGAAGGAAGGAAGGGAAGAAAGGAAAGAAGGAAGGAAGGAAAGAAGGAAGGAAGGAAGGAAAGAAGGAAGGAAGGGAAGAAAGGAAAGAAGGAAGGAAAGAAGGAAGGAAGAAGGAAGGAAGGAAAGGAGGGAGGGAGGGAGAGAGGGAGGGAGGGAGGGAGGGAAAGATAAAAGATTGTTCCCTAGTTACTCCTTTGGATCATTTCAATGATTATTTTCTCTCAACACTGCTGCAGGTTACTTCAAAGTAATCAGCAATGCTATCCTGACAGCCAAGATTCAGATAGATTTTCCATCAACGGAGCCAGGCTCTGATAGTTTATCACTGAAAATAATAATGATGATCATAATAATAGCAAAAATACCTGCCCCAATTATGATTGACAAAACGTCATGGGGAGAAAAGAAGTATATAATTGATGGCAGTCATTAAATATAGACAGAGACTCAGGAGGCGGAACCCAAACCCTGAATGGCCAGAACCTTCGTAATGGGGAATAACGGGAAACTTAACCCTGGGCTGGTGTTAAGGCAGGCACCTGATCCAGTGTGACAGGGTAATTATTTATCTTCAGCTACTGATTTTTAGAACACCACAGGGCTGTGGAAGAAAGGTAAATTTGTTATATGAGAGCAATATTTTATATTTTTAAGCCGATATACAACACTAACTTACTAATGATTTGACTACATTTTAATTCCTCTTTCATTTGCTCCTTTACTTTCTAATGTTTTTTTTATTTGATTTAGTTTGTTTTAGCTACTATTCATCTCTTTACTTTTTTGTTATCTTCCACCTTTAAAAACGTAAGTATTACCTTTCCTCCTTTTTTTTTTTTGTGCCCAACTGCTCAGCCCGGCCGCTAGGTTAATTTTTGATGTCTCTTTATACAACTTGTCATGACTTTCTTCATATTAGCTTTATTCCTCTTTACTCCTCTTCTGTTGTCTTTCCTCTCCCCTTTGGCCTAAGCCCTGCTACCTTATCTTTTCCCATTCCCAATACCATACCTCTCTAGCACCCATTGGGTGCCTCTGTCCTATGGAGGCATTATTCTTATCCCAAATAACAAGGGTGGACTTGTACCCATTCTGCCCTCTCTCAGGAAAAGGGCACAGCAAGGGGCAGGAGGCTCTGGGGGGCATGCCTACACCTGGGGGGCTCTTGGCCTTGGGAAATAACTGAAATGGTTTACCTGAAGGAAAGCGTATCATCTAACTTGGTTCTAGACTTATCATAGACTATTATTTAAATCTGCTAGGATGCTTAATTTACAGAAAACATTGAACAAAAGGAGAAGATAATGAATTACAAAGTAGTTAAAAATGGAATTGTTATGAAATCTAAATTCAGCCCAGCTTGGAAAATGACTGAGGGGATCTATTGGTTGACTTTTAACCACTCCTGGAAGAAACATTAAGCCTCTTTCTTGACAGGACAAGAACCCCAGCCTGAAAGGTAGCCTCAGCTTCCACAGGAGAGTGAGGCAGAGGGTGACAGAGGGGACCCTTCACCACTGCTGGGCATGGTTTTGAGGACGGCCAGCAGAGCTTGCATTTCCTTGCAGGATAGATGTGTGTATATTAATTGCCTCTGCACTGCCAGCCACAGCATTTCCCAGAAAAAAAAAAAAAAAAAAGAAAAAGAAAGAAAGAAGGTCTTCTTGAAACAGAGAAGTATTCATTTTACATTGTAACTAATGATACTCAGCTAATAGCCAGGGAGCAAGGTGGCATGGCAGGAAAAGAAATCGAGTCATGGAGGATGGTAGCAAAATCAGGAATCGGGAGCCCTCTTCATACACTCTTTTATTCACTCACTCACATTCTTACAGATAGGAGTTTAACATCTAAGAAAAGCAATTAAGATAATTTTCTAGAGTCAGACACACCATGAGTCTCATATCTTTTGCATCTGACCAAAGGAGGACTTAGGCGAGTTGTTTAATGGTTTCTGGGCCTCAGATTCCTTTCTATAAACTGGGAATGAGCATGGTGGCTGCCTCATGGGTTCCGTAGGCACTGGAAATCTTTGTCCTGCCAGTCACCAGCTATGCAGACTGGGCCAGGCCTGGAGTTGCTCACTTGTGGAGGTGGGTGAATGTGTGCCCTGTTGTCACCTGCACACTCACCAGGTGGGGAGGGTGTCACGAGTGATTATGTACCTGGAAGCCTTTTCGATCCGTGATTCATTTGCCAACACGCCATATCTGCAACAGCCCATAACATCTGGTTGCTTGGAAAATATTCAAGTTCAGGAGGCAGATTTAATAGAAAAGAAAGAATATTTAGAAAAAAACAAAGTCTTAAATACTTGTAGAGTTATATGCAGGTTATATTCTTCTGAATATCTTTAAAAAAAGAATTTTTCCTTTTGCTCTTCTTCTTGACAAATAATCTTTGAGCACAAACTATGTCCCAGGCAATGTTCTAGTAAGTCGTTGATAAAAGGCAAACACACTGATCAAATCTCTGACCTCGAAGATACCAATAAATAGTTTAAAACAACATAATACGTTAGAAAGTAAACAGTGCTAGGCAGGAAAAGTAAAGTGTTGAAAGGGGACAGGAAGTTCTAGAAAGATGGGATAAAATTTTAGTATGAATAAGACTGAATTCAAAAACCAGGAAAAGTCAGCCAGAGAGGCAGGTTCAGTAAAGGGAGTGGATAGTGACCCCAGGTAAGGCAGATTTCATTTAAGAATAAATAGAAAAACAAAACAAAGACACACATACATTGATGAGATCTCCATGGAGTCAGGAGAATGATTACTCTTCTGGAATATTCTGCAAAGCTGAAGACAGTTCTAGAAACAGCAGCAGAGTGCCTTTGTCCAAAACATGGCTATTTGAGTGCGTAGTCTGAGCCAGGCACTGTTGTAGATGAACAGAGGAAGTGCCTAGCATCAGTGGTGCTTCATCCCATGGAGGGAGACCGACGCTAAGCAGTAGACATAACCAATAACTAAATCTATTTAGTGCTATGCAGCATCCATGGGGATTGGTTCCAGGACCTTCCATCTATACCCAAATCCAGGAATGCTCAAGTCTCTCTTATAAAATCATCTTCAGATTATTTACAATACCTAATACAATGTAAACATTATGTAAACAGTCATGATATTGCATTGCTTAGGGAATAATGACAAAAGTCTGTACCTGTCAGTACGGATACAATTTTTATTTAAAAACTTTTCTGATGATGCATAGTATTTGTACATATTTATGGGGTACATGTGCTATTTTGATATAAGCATACAATGTGTAAGAATCAAATCAAGGCATTGATATGCAGTTGATTGAATTCATGGATGTGGAACCCACAGATAGGGAGGGCTGACTGTCTTTTTTTTTAAATTAAGTTAAAAAATTTTAATTAACAAATGAAAATGTGCATATTTATCTTGTACAACATGTTGTTTTGGAACATATATATATATATTCATTGTGGAATGGCTAAATTGAGTTAATTGACATATCATTACCTCATGTAGTTATTTTTTTGTAATGAGAACACTTAAAATCCACTCTTTTAGGAATTTTCAAGAATATGAAACATTGTTATTAACTATAGTCACTGTGTTGTATAATGAGTCTCTTGAATATATTCTTTCTATTCAACTAAAATTTTCTATCCTTTGAACAACATCGTCATAAACCACACCTCCTTACCCCCAGTAACCACTGGCCACCACCATTTTACTCCCTACTTTTGTGTGTTCAGCTTTTTTAGATTCCAGATATAAGTGAGAGCACTTGTCTTTCTATGCCTGGCTTATTTCACTTAATGTAGTATACTCTAGGTTCATTGATGTTGCTCCAAATGACAGGATTTCCTTATTCTAAGGCCAAACAGTGTTTCATCGAATTTATCTACAACATTTTCCTCATCCATTCATCTGTTGAGAGACATTTAGGTTCTTTCCATATTATCTTGGCTATTGTCAACAGTGCTGCGATGAACATGAGAGGGCAGACATCTCTTTGACAGTCTGATTTCATTTTCTTTGGATATATAACTAGAAATGGGATTGCTGGATCATAGAGTAGTGCCATTTTTATTTTTTTTAATTTGACCAGAACCTACTTAGAATATTTTTAATTTTTTGAAGAACTGTCATACTGTTTTCCATAATGGCTGTACTAATTTACATCCCCACCAACCATGTGCAAGGGTTCTCTCTTCACACACTGGCCAACACGTGTTATCCTTCATCTTTCTAGTAATAGCCCTTCTGACATGTGAGTAAATAATTTAGTCCTTATTGGCTTAATTTTATTGCCCTCGAAAAAAGTGGCAGGATGGAGGCAGTAACCTCATATTTGTTGGAAAGAAAGTGCTTGAGCCTAGAATCAAGCTGACTGTCTGAACTCATTAGTCCCCCATCCCTGAGCAAGTTACTTAAATTCTCCCAATGTCAGCTTTCTTATGCTTAAACTGGAATTAGTAATATCTATGTTATGTAGTTGCTGAAATGAGGTCACGTGGTTAAAGAAATCTAGTGTGTAGTAGGTAGGCATGGAGCTGATAGGAGGGAAGGGGCGTTACATGATGTTATTTATCCCAATTCAGTAATAATTATGATTTCTACACTCATTTAAATAGATGATGTTTGACTGTTTTTCTCAAACATGGATCATTGTTTTTTGTCACACTTCGTAAATGAACATAAGAAGCATGAGAGGTGCATCTGTGCTCAGACCTGCCAGTACAGCCTAATATATTTCTCAATCTTGAGGCAGTCAAGTTGCCCATATGCGCTGAGGCCCACTTTATGTAGAGTGTGCCTGGGACACTTCCAGAGATGTACACAATTAGCTAAAACAGTTTTGTCCTTTCAGAATTTAACTGAGAAAATGACAGTCCACATAATAAGATCATTAATGATCTTATCATTAATCTTGGATCATTAATGATACAAGGCAGGAGATTGTACAGATGATGCTGTGGGATTTTTCATATTTCTTCTTGCAGAGCTCATCTTACTAAGTTCAAATTATGAAGTTGTGTTTAAGGAAAAAAGGTCCATTATTTCATTGTCCTCATTTTTTTAAAATTTATTTTTATTTTATTTTTTTTACCATTTGTGGGTCATTCCTCCCAGGTTGTGAGTATTTTTATCAAGATGCATGTAGGTGTTCGATATTTACCCTTGTAATGTTAAAGATGACAGGATACTGCTCTCACTTTTCTCTGCTATATAAGCTATGTGTTCCCGCCAGCGCTCTGCATCTTCTTTATGTACTTTGGTGGGAAGGAGGAGGCAGGGTGTCAACTCTCCTTGCCCTTGGGCTGTCACCTGGATGGGCATTCGGTGTTTGCTTCTCTGGCAGCTCTGTGCCAGGCCTGGGTCTTCCTTCACACTACAGCAGGTGTATTCTAGAAGGAGGAAACCAGTCTGATAAGCTTCTTCGATTCTTCATGCTAGCCCCATGGAGTGGGAGTGGCCCCTGAGGCTTCAGTTTCTAATCTTGGCTTCTATTCTCAGCCTTGGCTCTTTCTCCCCTGATGGTACTTTTTCTTCAACTGCTCGTGGAGGTACCGCCATACCCTGCTTTAGGAGAATGCCTCTCTGGCTCACAGGCTTGTGTGCCATTCCTCAGAACAGGCCATGCTCCCCACAGGATCTCCAGGTGCATATCCACTGGGGGCAGCACCCAAACCTTTCTGCCTGCCCTGAAGGTAAATTTGAGATCAGGCACTCATGTGTGCTTACACATGCACACATACTTGTGCATGGACACACATGTACTTCCTGCCCTCAAAATCAAACAATTCTCAAAGACAAGGCAGCCTAAATCCACTTCAGGTAGCAGAAACCTATTAGTAACAGCAGCATCCTCTGGCCCATCATCCTGGCCTGGATGTGTCAAGGGAGCAGTCCCAGCCCCTCTGTTCTCATTTCTGGGTTTTTGAGCCCACAGTGCTAGAGGCTGAGAGAAATGATGGCCCTTTAGAGTGTCTTCCCTAAAGAAATTTGGTGCAACTGTGTTCTTCCCCACAGGCCAGAAGAAAAGCTTAGAATGGACTTCACTAGGACAACTCTTTGACTCCTGTTTGGGATACAACAAAGGGAGGAAACAAAGTTTTTTCCAATTATTTAGAAAGTGCACACTGACATAAAGGAATGTTAAGTGACTTATCTAAAAACGACGTGGCGCCTACAGGACCGACACTGTTCAGGGTTCAATCACCTGATAATTCACAATATTTTCTTTTTGCTGAATTTCATGCACCTCCTTACCCCAAGCATATATAATATATCCCCTTTGTAAAAAAAAAAAAAAAAAAAAAAAAAAAAAATCACAGCCTCAGTGGAAAAATATTAGAAACCAAATATGATTTCATAGGCTAAAAATTCCATTCCTCTCATCATTTCTGTTTTTGACCTTGTTGCCCAGTTGTGAGAAATTGGGAAAGGCAGCTCTTGGTGCCTCAGTTTCTTCATTTGTGAAACTGAGAAAATAACACTTAACACCTCCCCGCTTTCCACAGAAGTAGGTAGGCTTAATACATTAGCGCTAGCAAAGCACTTTAAACTCTCAGAGTACCTTTCACAAAACAATATCAAAGCATTACTGCGTCTATTATTAATAAATAAAATTGACTTGAACACGGACCCCCAAAAGAACTTCTTTGTCACTTCTCTGCGTGCAGACTGAGTGACATTTTCTATGACCCTCTTCGCTTTGCTGGCCAACAACCTGCTCATTAACATGGATCATAACACTGTTTTGTACTTTTCCACTGCCTTTCGTTTGGAAAACTCCAAATGCCTTGCTAACACGATTAAATCAAGTATCCTCAAACATAGGTTCGGTGTTACAAGAACCATTACACTTAGAGCAGTGGGCAGAGAGATCCAAGGAATGGAAAGTTAAGGGCAAGAAGTAGTTCCACTCACTGGGTTTCCATTCCTGCCCCAGAAATGAATAACCCTTCAGCACTTTGGGTCTCTCATCCCCGCTTCTTGAAAGCCCAGTCTAGAATGTTAGAAAATTGCAGCAGATTCACTGGTGTGCTCTATTTTCAGCTACTTCCATAAAGAAATCAATTAAATGTGTCTGACGGTCTACTTTTCCAGAAGCTCTGCTGGCAGAGGGCTTAACTTTATATCATCTTTCACAGCCCCAAAACAAAACAAACATTTTATTTCATCCTCAATGAAAGTAACTTCTATTTATCTTGATGAGGTTCCCATGCTAGGTAATCTACAGTCACCAGTCAGATTTCCTTTGTTCTCGGCACTTTTGGGCTATTGCATTTTAGTGCCTGAGACGCTAAGTCCGTGACAGAGGAAACATCTTGTCATTTTAATGAATTGAGTTCTCCCAGCGCCACTCTTCTCACCAACAGTCCTTTTCCATACCCATCAAGATGTCAGATGCAAAATAAAACTGCAACATGGCAGAGTGTGCAAGGACATTCAGATTATTACTGAATTATGTGGCTGGAAAGACTGAGAGGTCACTTTCCTCATCTCTAACTTTTTGAGATTTTTCTCTAAGTGAGCTCGAATTATTACCCGTTATAACAGAGCTTTCAAATCAGAAAGGGCCTCAGCAAGTCTAAGTGAAAAGGATGTGTCATGCATTGTGTTAAGGAACTGTCTAAGCCTGGGCTTGTTTCTCTTGGCACCTAGCTTTCTGTGACTCCTCACACCTTTAGAAATTGATCAGTGAATACAAATGAGCAATAACATTATACAGAAGGAAGATGAAGGGACTTGAAGTCAAAGTACAGAGATGCAAATTCAGAGCTGTGTGACCGGAAGAAAGTTGCTTAAGTTTCCTGAATTTTGTTTTACTCATCTTTGAATCGAGGGTATTGAAATCTACTTGAGCTCCGTGTACCTCACAATATGGAAATGATATCTTGTAAGATAATATTTGAAAATCGTCTGTATATTTGAATATGTTATGCAAATATTCGTCATTATTAACAATATTAGTGAAAACTAAACCTAATTGCAAAGGAAAATCCACAGTGAAAAATGTATAATGCATCCAAAACACAAACACAAATTTCAAAATCCACAATTGTTCCTTGTCAATTATGATGATTCCCTTCTCTTGGTACAATTTGAGATGAAAAAGTCAAAAATCGACAAATAATTAACAAGATCTCCAGATGACCAACTGGGATTGTTTTCTTGGTAAAATGCTTCGAAAGAGACACCTGCAGTGCTAAGAAGGGCCTACTTGGATGACATAGCCAAGGTGTATCCACAGCTTAATAGGATCATGAGTAGCATTTGATGATTTCATGATGAGCTTTGTAGCATCCCCTTGGTGTGGCAGAATCCCTAGCTTCACAAAGAATTTACCTGAACAAACGGCTTGACTTTTTTCTGCCTCAGTTTCCTCATGAATGAAACAATTTACGTTCTTTTGTTGGCCACATAATGTAAACATCAAAAGCAATTCTATGTGCAAGTGTGTGGAAGTGCTACCTGTGATTTAAGATCTCATTAAAGTGGATCCTTGCTTTTTATGTGAAATCATTTTTAAGCTACTTTTTTTTTTTTTTTTTTTTCCTGAGGGGAAGAGAGAAGGATGGCTAGGACTGAACTAAAGAGTGCTCCCAGGAGATGAAATTTCTAAGAGTCACAGATGAAGTGAAATATGACAAAGTGTCAGCTGACCACCAGGAATAAACAGATTCCTAGCAATAGCCATTATTGGATCGTGGAATTGCCTCTCTCAGGAAGTGGTAGAAACATTTACTGCTCAACTGGATAAAGTACTCTCAGGGGCCAGATGACCTGCCATTTCCTTCTACATTATCTATGAGTTTTTTCTAATAATAATAAAACCACTGAAATTGGCTACAGAGCTATAATCACTCATGTATATGCTGGGAGCTGCATCGTCATTACAGCAGGCCTTGTTCTCAGATAATTGCTCTCGATTTGGCCTTGGTCTTGGCGACTCCCCCAGTCTGTTTACTGCTAGGTCCAAGTCTACAGAGGACTGCATTAGCATCTACACTGGCCTTACATGCATTTAACAATGTTGAGTAACTGCTTTCTAAACAGTAAGCTGGATTCAGGCAGCTTCAGAAATACCATGAAAATATGATGCTGTTTAAATGATAATGCTGAGGCCTAGAAGTGATGGTAGCTGGCCAGGAGCCGTGTTTCCTCTGTTGGGTTGAGCGTATGATTTCGTTTCTCCTATTTGTTCAGTTGTAGTAAACATTTTTCATGGAGTTTTTACAGTGTTTGCAAAAATGCCTCCTAAGCAAAAATAGAAAAATACACTTTCTTCTTTGTACAGTTTTCAAAAATATATATATATATACTCCTTTTGAATTGAAAAAGGCTTATGAAAGAATGATGAACAAACCATATTTGATATTTACAAGTGTTATTTTCTTGTTATTAAATTCAGTTTGTAAGATGTATGTATGTGTGTGTGTGCGTGTGCGCGTGTGTGAATCTATTCATTCCTCTACTTATCCCCTCGAAAAATCTCATTTTCAAAATTTCACAATATTTTTTAAAAAGGAAAAAAGAATGACTTGCCTGTATCAGTAAATCAAAAGCTAAAATGCTGACTCATGCAGTAAAGCGGCCTGACTTGCGGAGCTAATGCCCAAGTGCAGGCTCTCTCGCCCTCTGTGGCAGCCAGGGGCTTGCTGTCCGCTGTCCCACCAGTGTGGCTTCAGGAGATGAGCCCTTCACTCATAGGGCATTTCCGGCTCTCAGCATAGTGCCTGGCCCAGGGTAGATGCTGAATAATCGCCCATTAAAGTCCACTATCTTGTTGTTGCTGTTGTGGACCATTCTTACAAAGAATATCATAGAACCTCAGATAGAAAAAAATAGAGAGATGTTTTTGGGTAGAGAACCACTTTCAAGTGAGATCCTTACTTTGTGATTCTAGATTTTATGTGTCTTTCTTCTTTCTTTCTTTTAATCTGAAGTGCATTCCCCTATCCTGCTTCATGGTCATGATTTCATTCAAATTTATTGAATTCCTACTTGCAATTCTATTAGATCCTACAATTTACAGACGACCAATGGCAGAGAATTTTTAGACCTGATTTTTACATACTGCTTAGAAGTTAAAGTACTTTTATTTGCATAATCCAAAGCATTGATTGAACCCTGTGAAGTGGAGACATAGATAGTTCTACTTTTATTTTACAAATGAGGAAACTGAGGCTCAGGGATGTTAAGTGATTTAACTGAAGTTACATGGTGAGTGAGTGACAGATTTGAGCCTTAAACACATCTTTGGACTCCGTAGGGTTTTCCCCTTCACCTTCTGAAGGTTTGCTGAAAAATCAATTCACAAAAGGCAGATTAATTGGAGAAAAGGCACACAAAACTTATTAACATGTACATGGGAACCTTCAAAATAAAAAATCAGGCTGGGTGCGGTGGCTCATGCCTGTAATCCCAGCACTATGAGAGGCCAAGGAGGGCAGATCACCCGAGGTCAGGAGTTCAAGACCAGCCTGGCCAACATGGTGAAACCCCATCTCTACTAAAAATATAAAAATTAGCCAGACTTGGTGGCTTATGCCTGCAATCCCAGCTACTCGGGAGGCTGAAGCAGGAGAATCACTTGAACCCAGGAGGCGGCGGTTGCAGTCAGCTGAGATCCCACCATTGCACTCCAGCCTAGGTGACAGCGTGAAACCCTATCTCAAAAAAAAAATAAAATAAAATAAGTAAATAAAATAGAATAAAAACATCAGTGATACACGGAAAATTGTCCATTTTCATGCTTAGGTTCAACAAATTATGCACAACCAGGTAAAAATAGGATTGGACGCAAAGGTAATGATCTAATGCTAACAGACTGAGTGGGGAACCCAGCCAGGCCCGTCTAGATTCCTCCTGGCCTCTATGAGCAGCGTCCCTCCCTTCTGGGTGTGGGGGTCTTATGACCTTCAGTCAAACAAGGCAAATTGGATGATTTCTTTATGGCCAGTTTTAACCCAGAAAGGTGGAAGGAAAGTTAGAGTCATATTTTTAGGTTGGATGGCCGACTTTGGAGAAAACGGGTTCTGACTTCAATGACCTGCCTTGAGGAAGAGGGATTCTGGATTCTGCAGCCAGCCTCAGGGGAGGTTAAGACTGAGAGACAGGAGGGCTCGAGAAAGTCAGCGAGAAACTTTTGCTTCTTAGGCTGCTTCTGAGGCCTTCATTTGGGAGTATTGTTTGCTGAAACCCAGCAACTCAAAACCACTTCACTAAGAAAGAAGTCAATATACCCCTTGTGTCATATTCACACACATCCTTACTGCCTAGCTCTGTTTTCAGCTGAATATGTTTATTTGGTCATGTCCTCCTACGTCAAAAGCTCCCATGTATATTAATTCTTGCAACTATACTTGTGGTCACTGCAAAAGGCCAGCCTGGATGCCAGAGTGAGCTTGTTGGGCTCAGGATTTTCTGCTGCAAACACATGCTAGGCCAAACCATGCCCCATGCAATGTAACTACATGCAGGAAGGGTCTGATACATGGCGACTGCTCAGTGGGGCAGATACTGATGCTACCCACATCCAGTCTAACAACAGACAGGCGTACAATGTATGCAGAGAGTCACCTTAAAAGTGGTAAAAGGAGTAGTTTCCTTAAAGAAAACATTTTCTTAACCTCAAAGAAATATCTCAGTGTAACCATGCCAGATAAGGTTTTGCATAAAGGGTTAGCTTTTTGAGTTATAATCTTCTTTTATGAAAGACTAGCCTGGAAACTTTAGGTCTCACTTGTGTGTAAGGATTTGAAATATTTTAAGCCAAAGAGAAAAGCTTTAGAGAAGAGTTTAGCTGCCAGGGGCTTTTTTCTGTAACTCGCAGTGATGAGGCAAGGGAAGGCTAGTGCAGACCAGGAGACAGGCCCCATTAAAATCTTATTAACACGCTTTGAAGTGACAGTAGTGCCATGTCCGAAATATCTCCCCAGCCCACTGTCTTTCTCAGCCGTCTGGGTCCTAGCTAGGATGCTGGGCCACAAGCAATGGAAAGAACCCTGAGCTGGACCCTTGCTTCGTCCTGAATTTATCCCAACTAGCAGTTTGACCTATGAGATGCCGTGTGCACCTCTTGTACTCTCAGAGTTTTTCTTTTTGGATAGATGACAGAGCTAGATATGATGGTGTTTATGAGCCTGTCCAGCTCTAACCTGTGTGAATCTTTAAGGATTGCCATACCACTTTCGTTGGTAGGAAATCCAGATACTGTACATTGGAATATTTCAAAATGAAGTCAAATTGGAAACAGATGATGCACCTGGCCTACCCAAAACTTGGTTTCCATCTGCAGTGCAGACATAAGCCAACAGCTAACATGGAGAAGTGGTAAAAATTGTTGGGTTCTTTGAAAAAATACTAATTATTAAAAGTAATAATTAACACATGGGAAAAATATGTCTGAAATACATGGTATTTTTTTCTTCTGAAATTATAATGTCCTCTTAAAAGCCATTTAAAAACTGTGTCATTCTAGCTTCCTTGCTACCATTACTTTTGTTGTGCAGAACATCCTTCTAAATTTAAAGGCTGGTAAACATACAAATTGAAGTTGTTTGCTAATTCAAGTTAAGAGAATATTCAGATTAATACAATTTAACTTGAAGAAATGATTTAAAGGAAAACAAAAAGACTAAACAAGTACCAGCATCCAGTAGGAGTAGACTTATTTTCATACTCAGTTAACTAGCTTAAGGAGAGAGTAAAATTAAAAAAACAGTTTTTTGTTTTTTTGTTTTTGAGACGGAGTTTCACTCTGTCTCCCAGGCTGGAGTGCAGTGGTGTGATCTCGGCTCACTGCAAGTTCTGCCTCCCGGGTTCAAGCGATTCTCCTGCCTCAGCCTCCTGAGTTGCTGGGATTACAGGTGCACGCCACCACGCCTGGCTAATTTTTTGTGTTTTTAGTAGAGACAGGGTTTCACCATGTTAGCCAGGATGGTCTCAATCTCCTGACCTGGTGATTCACCCACTTCGACCTCCCCAAGTGCTGGGATTACAGGCGTGAGCCACCGCACCCAGCCAAAAAAACAGTTTTAAATAGTGGATCTCATACTCTGTGCCAGACACAGTGAGACACATACATGCAAACATGTATTTGGATGCATGTATATATGTATATTTGTATTTATAAGCATATACATATGTATACATTTTTGAATACATAATTATTTTGAAAAGTCAATATAACCTTAACACATAGGAGTTATTTTCCTGTTTTTCAGTTGAGGAAAATGAAGTTCAGAAATAACTAACCTGGTATCCCTTAGCTAATAAATGAAGAAGCCCAGCTTTGAAAACAAGCGCCTAGCCCTTCTAAAGAAAGTTGTCTTTATATTATACCCCATTTCCTCAAGTAAGGGCTTTGTTATAAAACATCCTCAGAGCCTGGTGTTTAGAAACTGCTACATTTAACTTAAATAAAGAACACGAGTTATTTAACATTTTGAGTTTTGATTCCTTCATCTGTGAAAACGCAAATGAAAATATCTACTTTGGGAGACAGTTGGTGGGATTAAATGAGATACAGTGAATTAAAATATCTGCAAAAGTCCCTGGCAAATCGTGGCCTTGTACAATATATTAGTTTGTATAGCATTTTAGTTGCAGTTTCTCCAAATCTCTTCGCACTTAAATCTTTTTTTGTTATGAAAAGAGAAACAAAATTTTGCCTGCTACCTCAAAGGAGTAAGCAAGTATTTACTGAATGCCTTCTATTATGTGATAACATTTTATGTGTCACATTTCGGAGCTGATTGAGGTCATGATCATGGAATCTTTTATGTGGGGTGGCGATAGTTAAACAGTAAGTACAGTTACTTGAATCTAGCTTTTCAGGTGTCCTCAAGAGTTCAAACAGCTTTTTTGTTAAAATGAACCCTGGGAAACTAAAAGTACTCCTACCTTTTGCCTTTCCTGCTACCTCAGTCCCTCCAGTTTGAGTTAGTTTTCCTCTAGGGCCTTTGGAGGAAAAGTTTTCCTCTTGCCACACTCACCTTGAAGCAGGACGTAATGGATTGCCATGGCTTTCACTATGCATCTTGTCTCAATACAGGCCTTCCGGGGACAGGCCTGCAACATTACCCAGTCTACAAGGGCAGGTAATTTAATAAGGTTGTCATATTTTCCCTCTCTATAATGACTTAAGAACATCCTTTTAAAAAAGTCATGTCAAACGTTGTTCCATTTAAAAATCAGTTACTGAATAAGGCAAGCGGGATATGAATCAGTGGGCACATAGTATAACTCAAATTTTGAGATGAAAACTGGCCCTCCAGGCCCTTGTTCTGCATCAGATCCAGGAATGTGAGCAGTGTGTGGCTGTCTGCAAGTTATTAAGCTCCCTGCAATAGAAAGGCATCAACAGACAATCTCAGTAAAGCATCTTTAACTTCCATACATTCAGCTTTTTAGAAATATTTACTTACATAATTACACCTGACTCTCATAAGCTGCTTTGCATACACGAAATTCAGTCTTGCTTACCACAGTTGATGTGCTAACCTTTCCAGAGATCTTATGAAGTGCTGCCTGTCAGCCAATGGCCTAGTGTGTCAGCTTTGTGCAGATATTTGTATGGTAATATTGTGCATCCAATTATTTGAATGCTTTGTTGCATTTTCCCCTTTTTTAATGAATTGAAAGCAGAAAATGAAAGGGTTAGTGTTAGGGCTAGGAAGCTGAGGTCTCATATTTATATATAGCTGAGCCCATAGTACAGTTGAGAAAATGATGGAAATGAATAGGCATGTTTACAAAATTAAGAACATGTGAAATACAGGAAGTGTTTTGTTGAAAACTGTCCCTGAAATATAAAGTGTAATTAGGAAGATAATATTTTCATTGTGTACTCTCATTTGTCTCTTACAAAACACTAGCCTTTGCTAACCTTTAACATTAGAATTTCACATGTGCTTTCAAGAAAGCTCTGTCTGGCAAAGTAGGAAGCTGCTGTAATAATCAAACTCTGACTTGTGCTATCTCCAGTCTATCTCTTCTGCAGGATGCAGATGCTGCTCCTAAAGCTTTCTTGGACAGAGAAGATTTTTCTCATTTCTGAAGTCCACATGAGTTTCTTCATTACTGAAGAATGCGTTTCACGATATAAAACCTAATCTATACAGCTGTATGTGGTTTGGGACTCAGTTAACTTAGAATTGATTCTCTTCCTCTGCACAGTCCAGGCAATTGAAATAAGTTAAATGTTTTTTTTCCAACATAGCCACCCACATTTAAGGCATGGTGACCTAAAGTCTTTCCTTGAGAACTCGCACCTCTGAAAACCTGATACTTTGTAGGGGCATATGGGGAAACTCAGTGTAGCATACAAGGTATGCATGCTGCTTCATGGCTGCACCGTCCACTCCTTCCTTCAGTCTGCTGTTCCCCCAAAGTGATATGTGCTTTCATTTATCATCATCATCATCACTATGATTTTAAATCACAAAAATTCCAGCTGCCTTATTTCACGTTTTTTTAAACTGTGGTTCCAAGCAAATTCTGAAATGAAATGAAGAAAGTAAATATATTTCAGACAGAAGTCCAACTGAGAGAAAACAAATGAGCATATTTAATATTTAAATTAATCAATCAAGTACCCTTGGCTCAAAGAAATGAAGAGAATATAGAATACTCTTCTGATTTCCAAGTATACACACACACACACACACACACACACACACACACACGTATAAACAATGTTACTTAGATCTTTTGCATTTCTCTGCTGCGTTACCTCATAGTCGGCTACCTTTATGTTAGTTTATGAAATAATCACAAGGACCCATTGAATTAGGTATGTGAACGTACTTTTAGATTTATTCATAATAACGTGGCTTACATTGATAGAGTTTTATATTTAAAAACACTTGCATATGTATTCCTTTGATTAATATAAGGAGAATTCATCACTCATGCTGTGGATGAGAAAATGACACTCAGAAAGACTAATGCTGCTACCAGAGTCAGGGCTTGGATGGGATTTCTGATACCTGAGCCAAAGTTCTCCTCACCCCTGGGAAGAAAGGGGCCTCTGGGAAATCTCTCCTGGGTTGGGTGGGGCCTCACAAGTCCTGGAGGCTCATAACCTCTCCACATGGGTCACTCCCATTGCCCTTAGCTAGTTCCCAGCAGTGTTCAGCAATGTAAGTATCATTTTCAAAGGCATCTGTGCTTCTTGCAGACAGAGCAAGGGAGGGGGAAGCTGAGGAGGCTGCATGCCTCCTGTAGGCAGATGGGAGGAACTGTGGAGGCATTTCAAAGGGGAAGGAGGCACCCTGGCAGGCCCCATCAAAGAGGAGGGAACCTGGGGGCATGACTGAGTCGGGTGGAGCCATCAGAGGAAGCAGAGCAGGGTGTCACTGTAGTGTTTTGGTGGTGACCTCAGAGCCTGAGAGCTGTGCAGACAGGCTATGGATTTGAGTTTTCATGTATACAGTACTGCATTTATACACTGTTAGAAAATTAGGCTGTCAGATATTCTCTTCCTTCCTAGTTTTTCCCAATGAGTGGAGTTTACGTGTATGCATGTATGTGCCAGTGAGAAACCCCCGACTTCTGTCTTCAGAGTCCTCCCCTCCCTCTCTCTGTGTTCACATAACCCACCGGCTTCCTAAGGAGGCCACACTGTCCTCATTGCCTCAGTGCTCACCCACACCTGTCTCCCTAGGGTAACACTTAGAGCAGCAATTCTCACACTCTTTGGTCTCAGGGCCTTTTTACATGCTTAAAATTGTTGAGGATTCCGAAGAGCTTTTGTTCATGAGGGATATGTAGCAATACTTCCACATGACAAACTAAAACTGACAAAAAAATCAATGCTTTTTAATTCTTTGAAAAATAGCAACACAAATTTCATTACATGTTAGCATAAGTAATTTTTATGAAAAATAGCTATATTGTTTTACAAAAAATTAATGAGAAGAATGACATTGCTTTATAGTTTTGCAAGTTTCTTAGAATGCAGCTACAGCCTTATATCTGGTTTTACATTTAATCAGTTACAGTATATATATATTTTTAAGTATGTAAAGAATATCTGGCTTCACACAGATTGTAGTAGAAAAAGGGCAGATTTTCATAGATTATATGATAGTTGTGGATATTGTTCTTTGATAGTATATCAAAACTCAACAAGTGATGCTTTCTTAAAAAGTAGTTGCAATGTATAATCAGAAACCATATCAATTACATTTTCTTGATCTGTTACATTAAAATGTACCAGTTTTTTCTTTACTATCTTTGCAACTTGCTGCGAATCTGTAAATACTTCAAAATAAAAAGTTTAAAAATTGTACAAAGAATTTCAACACACATTTCTTCATGGAAGATATACAAATGGCCATTAATCACATGAAAAATATTCAACATCATTAGTCATTAGGAAAACTCAAATTAAACTCACTATGAAATACCTCTTCACAACCATAGAAGAGCTACAATACTTTGGACAATAACAGGAGTTGAGAAGGATATGGGGAAATTGGAACCCTCATTCATTGCTGGTGTGAATGTAAAAATGGTACAGTTGTTAGCATTGGCAAATCTGTATGGGTCTGCAGCAATTCAATCCTTGCCTCCTTAGAGAAAAAAAATTCATCCAAGGGGCATAAGGCAGAGTGAGAGATTGAGGCAAGTTTTAGAACAAGAGTGAAATTTTATTTAAAAAGTTTTAGAGCAGCGTCAAAAGGAAGTAATGTGCACTTCAAAGAGGGCGAAGTGTGTGATTTGTGAGATCCAAGTGTGCTGTGTGGCCTTTGACTTGGGTTTTTCTGTTGGTATGCTTCGGGATTTGTGTCTCTTCTCTCCTGATCCTTCCCTTGGGGTGGGTGTCTGCATGCATAGTGGCATGCCAGCACTTCGGAGGGGGTGCATGCACGGTGTGCTTACTGGAGTTCCATGCATGCTCACTGGAGGTATTTTTCCCTAGCCAGTCGAGTATTCCTAGAGGAAGGTCATATACCAGTTAAACTCTGCCATTTTGCCTCATAGTGTGCATGCTTGAGTCAGCTTGCCCAACTCCTGAGATCTTATCGAGAAGCTACTGATCACCAGCTTCAGCTGTTTTCTATCAGTTGGGAGACTATCTTTCCCTGGTGCTGGCTGTGACCAATTCTTATTTTAGAGAGACAGTTTAACAACTGCATGACCATCACCTGATAGACACCTGACATTCCTGGAGGGGGGCCTCTCCTGTCCTCCTCATGCCTGTTTGACTACTTACCCTAACACAATCACTTTGGAAAACAGTGTGACTGTTTCTCAACTTTTTGTTTATATTTACGTCGTATCCTACCAAGGTATTATTTGATATCCATCATGCCACTTTCCCAGGTTAAATCAGTTCCCATTTCTTCATATTATTGATTATGCTTCAATCGATTTATTGATTAATTTTTGTCACACTTGCTGAAATTGAGAACTAGTTTTCTTCTAATCTACTAACCTAATAACATTATTTATAAAGCAAATTTTTATGCCTAGGACGTGACTATTATTTCAAAGAGATTAACTCTTAGGTCTATTGTATTCGAGTGTCTTATCATAGTCAAAGCACTCCTCCTTAGAGAAGCAAGGACCAATTTTGAAATGGAATCTACAGTGAAATCATATGTAGCTGAACTGTAACATTATCTTCCATTAGACATCACACCAATTGGTCACCAAAGGGAAGAAAGTATGGCTTCTTAAAAATGCAATTAAGGGCCTTGAAGCTGATCTTGTCAGCACAGGTGTCAAGGCTGAGGAGAAATCTGAGAAAACTGCATTAGTTATCTTTTGCTGTATAACACATTACCCTAAACACAACAGCATAAAGCAAATATTTATTTCACAATTTCTGAGGCTCAGGAATCCTGGATGGACTAGGTTGGTGGTTCTGCCTCAGCGACTCTGATGAGGTTGCAACTAGGATGTGAGCTGAGTCTGCAGACATCTGAAGGCTGCCTGACCAGGGCTGGAGGAATAGCTTCCACAGTAGCTCACTCACATGGCTAAAATGTTAAACATGGAGTTACCGTATGGCCCAGCAATCCCGCTCCTATATATTAACCCAGGAGAAATGAAATCATATTGTAATCACCCAGTGTGTTCTTCCTGCCTGCTGCACAGATAAACCCAATTCACTGAGACAACAATATTGCAGAAAATGAAGAGTTTAATTAATGCACAGTGAGCCAAGTGGAGAAGAGGAGTTTATTATTACTCAAATCAGCCTCTCCAAGAATGCAGAGACTAAGGCTTTTATGGATAATTTGGTGAGCAGGGGGCTAGGGAATGGGTTTGCTGATTGGTTGGGGATGAAATCACAGGAGTATGGAAAATGGCCCTTGTGCATTGAGTCCACCTCTGGGTCATGAGTGACAACACTGGGTGTAGTCAGTCAATTACCAGAATGCAGTAATCTGAAAAACATCACAAGACCAATCTTGGGTTCTATAATAGTGATGTTATCCATAGGAACAGATCTTTGACTATATGACTCCTGAGCCGTAAGGGATTATATAAACTATGCCTCCATTTTAGCAGAATTCAGGCCCCTCCCATAATCCTAATCTCATAGGCTTTTATTAGCTTTACAAAAGTGGCTTTGGTCCCTGGGCAAGGAGGGGAATAGTTTTAGGGAGTTTCCAAGTTTAACTGTAAACTAAATCCCTTCCATGCTTAGCTTGGCCTACACCTAGGAATGAGTGAGGACAGAGAGCCTGTGAGGCTAGAAGAAAGATGGAGTCTGTTATGCTAGATTTCTCTCTGTCATAATCTTTGCAAAGGTGATTTCCATATGTCCCACAAAGACTTGTATGAAATTGTTCATAGTGGCATTACTCAGTTACTCGTAATAGCTCCCAAGTGGAAGCAACCCTGATGTCTATCAACTAGTGAAAGCATAATCAAAATGCGGCTTATCCGTATTATGGAATACTATTTGGCAATGTGAGATTGTGATTTATGAGAAATATATATTTAGTTTTTATCCTTGTTTCCTCCTATACAGCTCCTAAAACCCTTGGAATCTCTTCAGTGCTAAGAGTCTTTTTGCATGCTAATGAGATGACTGATGGCTGGGGGCTCCTGGGTAGCCTCAGGATAGGGGCTGCTTGCCAGGGGAATCCACTTTGTGATTAGAGCCTTGGAACTTTCACTCCCAACCTCCAACCTGGAGGGAGGGGAGAGGACCTAAACATTGATTTGATCACCAATGGTCAATGATTTAATCAATTATGCTAAAGCAACGAAAGCTCCATAAAACTCCAGAAGGACTGAGTTCTAAGAGCTTCCAGATTGATGAACAAGAACACATCCAAATGCCAGGAGGATGGTGCACCCCAACTCCATGGGGCCAGAAGCTCCGGCACTTGGGATCCTCCTGAACCTCTCCCTGTGCATCTTTTCATCTGCCTATTTGTATCCTTTAAAAAATCCCTGTATTAAATCGGTAATAGTAAGTAAAGTGGTGCCTTGGGTTCTATGAACCGCCCTAGCACATCTGCCCCAAGGGGATTGTGGTAATTCCCTATTTATAGTTGTTTGTCAGACCAAACAGCCTGGGGCTTGATATTGGCCCCAGTTATTGGCCCCAGTGATGTTAGGGCAGACTTGTGGGGTTAAGCCCTTACTACCCTGTGTGATCTGAGGCTAGCTTCAAATATAATAGATAATGTCAGAATTGAGTTAAATGGTAGGACACCATTGAACACAATTAACACAATTTAACTGCCTACTGAAGAATTGCTTGGTGAGTGGGGAAAACTCCCTGCACATTTTGGTGATGAAGTATTAAGTCTTGAATGTGAAAGAAGGAAAAATAGTTTTGTTTGTGTTTTTATATCTCATACAGGCAATACAAAGGAATGAATACTCGTACATGTTAGAACATGGATGGACCTTGAAAATAAGTGAAAGAAACCAGCCATGAACATATACTTTACAATTCTATGAACGTGAAAAGTCCAGAAAAGGCAAATCTATGAAAACAGAAAGTATACTAGAGGCTTAAGGCTGTGGGATGGGGAATCATTATAAAATGGGCAAGAGGTTTTTTTGTGGGGTGATAGTAATCTTTGAAAATAAGATTGTTGTAATAGTTGCACAACTCTATTTATACTAACACACATAGAACTGTATCCCTAAAAAGGGTGAATTTTATGGCATGTCTGTTTTACCCCAATATCTATCTGCTGGTCTATCTTGTATTTCGAATTCATATTTTTACCATGCTCAATTTCGTAAAATCACACAGTAAAAATCACTTGGAAAATATTGATTTACAGAGTTATGCAGATCCTCCAAATATTGGCACATTTCATTACATAATATAAAAATAAAACTTATTAATAACACCACCATCTCATCTGAAAAGTCTTTAAATATTGGAAAGCTGTCAAGTCATGGTGATGAATTCAAGTTTTCCAAAATTCTTATTTTCTCCACGAAAGCTCAAATTTTATAACTGGCAATAAATACCATCAATTGTTTCCCTTGAAATGATGCTTCTTGAAAAAATGTCTGCAAGATACCAATTCTGAATAACTATAATTTCATTCAAGATCATTCAAGGAAAAGCGGTGTTTCATGAAAAATGCAGATATTTCTGCTCACAATTCAAATGATGACACAATTGCTTTTTTCCTGTCGGCAAACTTTTTCTGTAAGGGCCAGAAAGAAAATATTTTAGGCTTTGTGGGCTACATGAGGTATCTGACAAATCTTCCTCTTTTTTTTTTTTTTTTTTAACAACCTTTTAAAATTTTTTCAAAAAAAGTTCTCAGTTCAAATTTGCCATAGAAAAACACAGGCAGCAGTCCTTGCCAAGCCTACCTGTAGACACCCACCAGACTGTGGTATACGTAAGTGCTAGATGTATGCTTTCTATTTGGTTGTATGGAATATTTTAAAATGTGTACTCAGGAGTCAAGACATACTAAAATTTCTCTGTTTCATTCAAGGACATTCTTAAGTGAAACAGGCAAACAGGCATTGTCTTCTTCTTTCCTTTTTTCTTCTCTCTCTCTCTCTTTTTTTTTCTCCTTTGTGTGCAGGCATGGTGGGGAAGCATGTGGTGTCGACTGATACAGTTTGGTGCCACTGCTTTGATTCATGCTCAGTTGCCAGAAGTTCCACGCACTATTGCCTTGGCACTTCTGTTACTCATATTAACACAACGAAAAAGGGAAATGATGTCTTAGGATTATTCTGAGAACAGTTACCTTCTGAAAAAGTCTTAGGGACCCCATAGGGTCTGCAGGTCACACTTTGAAAACCTCTGGTATAGCGGAGGTAAAATTCTTCCTCTGCCCTCTTAGGTTTTCCAGCTGGTACTGACATAAATGAGATCAAACGGAGAAAAGCATACACAATTTTTTCAGTAGTTTTTGCATATATATGGAAGCCCCCATTTTTAAAAATGTGGGCCTAGAACTAGCTAGGTCTAAGTGCTCATATACTAGGTTGAGCAAAGAAAGGCCACTGCAAAAATGTAACTAAAATAAGGCAGATAAGAATGATTTTAACAAGGTCTGTTTGTACAGATTTCTCGCCTCGACTGCCCGTCTCTGGTGATAAGAACGTTTATTTCCCCGGGTCTAGAGAGGGCACCTTTCACCTGGGAGTTACAGCTCCTGCTTCCAGGAAGAAAAGGGAAGGTCAGAATGCTCTTCGTGAGCCTGCTGTTTTTCAAGTGCTTTTAGCTTAAAATAATCAATGTGCCAAAGAGGTGGCGTGTCCTGAACTCCTGCACTGGCCATATAACTTTTTCCTGTTCTTCCCTCACATCACGTTCTTTTATGTGAACAGGCATTACATAAAAATAACTCTCAGTGTGTCACTGACTTCAGGTCAGAAAAGATCTAGTTGGGTGTTATTGGGCAAGGCACTTAACCTTTCTGAATCTCAGTCTTCTCTTCTATCAATTGGGGAAAATAATAGTACCCACATATAGATTTTTGAAGATTAAATGAGATTTTAAGTAAAGTGCTTAGCTGAGTGCTTGGATTAGTAACTATTTTATTGCCAATTATATTCTTCTTTTCTTTTTAAGTTACAAATTAATTTCCTGTGTGCTGTTAATTATGTGCAGGGAAGAAATATCGTAGTAAAAGTGAGCCCTTTTCTTAGTAGACTTTTAGGCACTGTGAGGGGCAAGGCAGGGAAACCTGTTTGGGAGGAACCTAGGGGAAGCTGTTCGTCCACACTGCACCACCCAGCAGAGCCTCTTAGTATGGCAGCCCTTGCCTCTCTAGACCTGGGGTTCTTCAGATTTTTGAGCTCTAGACCTTTTGACATGTAGATGGGATTACAAAGCAAATTAATTGTATTAAAATGCATCTATCAAAATATTTAAAAAATTGTGGTACAGCATGTGCTTCATAATTAATGCATTAAATTCAAATCTAGCAGTGAGTCTAACAACTAACACAAATTGGAAGAAATGTTGAGTGAAAAGGATATCTCAAGATATTGGCACCATGTATAATAGGATATAAAAATAGCTGTGATTTTTCTCACTGATAAAGTCACAGGCACTTCTGACACTTCTGTGCTTGGTTATCTATATTCATAAATACAGGATATGCTACCTTTCAGTTAGAGGTGAGTGAGAAGAAAGACGTAATTTTCCTCCCTATTGAAGTTGATAGACCTCTCTGAATTCTATTCGCAGACCCCATCGGGGCCCATGGGCCCCAAGTGAATAACCTCTATTCTATATTATCTTCTTTACCCATTTTTGGCCTTTATTTAGAAAGGATGGTAAAGGCAGAAAAAATGTTGGAAAATTGTCAATTGTTTGATGAATTTTGGAGAAGAGGCAACTAGCCAGGTCTGGTCTTTTTTATCTGGATTATGATTATTGTATGTATAGTGTATTTGCTGAATAATTGCTAGTTTCCTGTCTAAATTTAAGCTTAGTCGACTGAGGTTTAGGAGGTGGGAAAGCTATAATAAGCTTAATTACAAATTATAAAGTTGTAAATACAAGCCTTTTCTGACTCCTCAAAAAATAACCTCTCACTTTGTGGGTAGTTTCTGCTCCAATCATGAATTGAATTATACAAACTATACACATGAGTGATTTTAAATCTGAACTAAAGTGTAAACACACACACACACACACACCCTTTCCACAGTGTAGAATCATAAAATAGACAAATTGTTTAACTTCCAACACCCTGTCTGGCCCTAATTGATTCTTCTTACCCAACTGTGCGTTTTAACGTGTTCCAAGTTTGAGAAATCTACCAGCACTAATTTGATGCTGCAAATGTTTATGAGCCTTTTAATGGGCAAAGGGGGATTGATCTAATTTCTCAAGATGGCTAGGGACCGTGTTACATGGCGCCTGATTGGTGCACTGGAAGGAGGTAAGAACAGTCACCCATAACCACTGAGGGTAAGTAGGGCTCGCTTTCCTTCCATGAGATGCACATCCTGATGGACACAGGAGGTTTCCCAGAGGGACTTTGTTTAGTAAGAAGGATGCCTCTTTGAAGGATTACTTCACTTAGAGGGAGGGCTAAACACAAGACTTGAAATAAAATGCGCACACTTCACTATAAACTTTCTAGTTGGGAAAGGAAAGTTTGTCTTTCCCATCCTTACTCTCAGGTTAAAGACGACAGTATTTAGGGAAATTTCTAACATATGCAGGTTTAAATGGTTAGGATGGAAGGAGCTGGTGCGTCATCTGCTCAAGTGGACACAGCGAAGAACTTTAGAGATCCATGACACAGTTTCACAGTCATTCAGAAGAAAATCTGTCTGCACTTGGCCCATGAGGACTGGCACAATGCCTGCCCAGTGTGTGGCCTCATTTGCCCCTGTTTACATGTGGCGTACTCAGCTGGCTGACCCGATGCCCACTCTGCCTTCCTTGCTGCCTGGGGACCATGTCCTCTGGGTCCCTTTCAATGGCTGTGTGTCTGCTTTCTACTTACTGGTCCCTTTGCTGAGAGCACTGTTCCTCAAGATAGTTGCATGGCTTAATGCCTGATTTTAGCCAGGTCTCTGCTTTCAGGTGATCTTCTCATATGGGAACGTCCTCAGTATAAAATAACAGCATCTTCATCATCCTGGCCCTCCATATACCCCACTTGATTTGTCTCCATAGCACTTAACAGTATTTGACATCTCCCATAATTTTATCTTTGCTTCTTTATGGTCAGCTCCTCTTCCAGAAGATGCTGCTTCTTCATGAAGGTAGAAGCGTTGCTTGTTTTAGTCACTGGTGTCTCCTCAGTGCCTACAAAAATGCCTGGGCCTACAGTTAGTCCTCAATAACATGTGTTAGCTAAGTGAGGAAACCAAATAGGCAGTTGGTGTCTTTATATGATAGTGCTAGATCACATGAAATCTTACCCTTGAACTCCTAAGTTCTAATAAACAATAATGTGATCATGCAAGTTGCTCATCCTCTCTTCACATCAGTTTCCTTGTCCATAAAATAGAGAAAGTTGTATTTATGCTTGGGAATGGATAGAACAAGACAATGCAAGGAAACAAGCTTGTAAACTATTTAACATTAAGCGAACTACATTTTAGTAGTATGGCACCAAAGCCTAAGAAGTTCTGATCCTATTTCCTTCTGTCATCATCATGCTGTGGTCCCATTAAGCAGTATCAGTTGCCAACACTGTGATTGTGTGTGAAGCCAAGGCAAAGACAGAACAAGTGGAGCTAGTGATTTATCTTCACCAACTTCACCCAGCAACATCCTGCCTTTCGTAGAGGACTTCATAAAGCTTTTCCATTGGCATGATCTAATACGATTTTCACAATTCCTCTGTGAAAAAGGAAAAAGTGTCATTGTTACCATTCTATAGGAAATGAAAGGCAGAGAAGTAAAGTGATTTGCTCAGATCAATAGCTGATGAGAGGCATCATAAGGACAAGAATTTGGATATTCCAGGTCTCTCCTAATATTTTATGGACTATCTTATTACTTTGAATCAGGAAAGGTGTAATGTCAGGCTGATTAGTATGTCATACTCACAAAACTCAAAACTGCATACAAATTTGGTCCAGTCATGATTTCTTCCTTTCTGGCTTTAACAAAAATTATGGGTAAGTAGGAGGACTGCTTTCAGCATGTCTCCGTGGAGATGTTGTGGTCAGAGCTCAAGCACACATAAGCATCTCAAGACTTGAGAGAAATGCCAAATATTCTGCATGCATCCACAAGGCAGAGAATCTTGGACGATGAGCTTGCTTGGAATGTCTCAAGGATGATTTGACTATTTTCCAAGGTGAGTGGAAAGGCAGGTGTATGTGAATATATAATATGCCACAGTGAAAACCATCATCCATTACCTTTCTAGGATTGTAGAAATTGTGTTCACAACAGGGAGCATATTCTTTAAAGGTAACATCATACCTGTAGAATAGCAGTATAATTTTTTACAGGCATAAGTACAAGCTCTCATGGGATACCTGGATTCAGTGCTTTCTTTTGAGAGACATGATCTCACATGTGAATGTTTACAAACTTTCTTTCCATTTCCTACTGCCATCTTAAAAAGTTTAGTTAATCCTCCTGATTCCTGATTAGGGCTATATGCTTATATCATTTTTCTTCTCAATACAATAGGGACTTGATCAATTTCACTGTCAATGTCCACAGGGCAATCTGCCCTGTGTCTCTGATGAAACTGCCTTGGGATCAGTAGAGGTGGGTGGGTTCCTCATTCTTCTGAGTGACAGCCCTGACTTCTACAGAACTCTCTTGACTGATTTGGAAGCTGGAACTTGAAGCATCTGGTGCTTATGTACGAAACAAACATAAATAAGAAATCATGTACAAATGTGGCTCTAACAAATCTCCAGCAACAAGAAAAGAATTAGCACCAACAAATGAAAGGAGAAAAATCAATACTAAAAGGAGAGCAAAAAAAGAAACAGAATCCTCCAGAGACTATACTTCAAAAGTTTAATTTCAGGCTCAGATACCTGACCAAAAGACAGCATTTTTAGTGGTATCGGAGGTTCCTGAAAGAGAGTGAGAAACTTGTTGTAAAGATCCAATTATGACTTCCTGCCTTTACTCTCCCTTCTGTCTTTAAGAGTCATGAGAATACTTACCCAGAACAATCTATGCATACAGAAGAAAAAAATGAGTATTAAAAATCACTATCACTAACATTTATTATAATCTAAAGAAGATAGGGTTCTTGTCTTCTATCAGGCCCAGGTTCAGAAATGTGGTCTTTCTTGCTGTTTGTAATTTGAATAACTATGTACAAATTAATATAACTCTGGAGTCTTACTCCACGGACGTTTTGACAGGAAGGTATACCTCTTACTCTAATGCAATGGATGTACATCTATCTAGAAAAAAAAGCATGTCAACAAAAAAGAAAGAAAATATTTAACAAAATAATATAGGCTTAGAGATTATGGCTTTGAAGGTGTCTTCCTACTGGTTTTCGTTCTTTTTATCCTGTGTTTGAGGATGAGAATGCAGCAAAATACCTTCAGTTGTCACGGGTCGACGATCTTACCCTCTGTGCTTACCCTCAGATTCTGAGAGATGTTTTAGGCTGACAAATAAGCGAACTCTCCAAGATGTATCATACTGTCTATTGCCCATTAGACAGCAGATAGCCTCATGCTTTTACAGGCATTGGGGGGAACATCTTTATATAGTCTACCTTTTCTATCCATTAATCTGTCAAGAAGGAGAATTAGACTCCACTGGGGGGACCTTATATTACAATTTAAAAAGTTTATCATGTGGATCTCAAGGAATAGAATTAAGATCAACAAGTAGAAGCTAAGTGAGTGGTTAAATGATAATTTCAGACATACAGAGCTCTCCCAAATAGGAAGGTAGGGAGTTCCCTGTCACTAGAAGTTTACAAAATTGAGTAGATCATGTTGGGAGTCTTATCCTTCTCACCCTAATATTTCACACAGTGCCTCTCACATAGCAAATTCTCAACAATCATTTAGTGTCCAATGACCAGACAAGCATTTATCAGGGCAGGAGAAGAGGCTAGGTTATGGACTAGATCAATGTTAAAGCTACTTCAATCCTAAGATTCTATGTATATTTTTTCAGTGTGAATGGTACCATGGTGGAGTTAAAAGCTACTTCCTAGATTTCCTCTAATTCTTAATTATTTGAGGGATTTAAAACACCTTTCTTCTCATTTTCATTAGGAAGCAGATATTTATGAGGGTGGCATAAAAAGAGCTTCATGGTAGCAGGCTAAAATAAATTATTTCCCAACCACTCTGACATTATCTGCCAACTACCAATGTAGTTGACTCCTAGACCTTGGGAACCATGTTTATACCAGTGTTTTCAGGCTGCTGTGAGAAATACTTAGAAGAGCAGTCCCGAGTAGGGGCGCTCAGCCTTTGTTGCTGGTTAAGTTTTATGTGGCTCCATCTCAGTACGTTGAGACAATGAGGCCCTTAGCTGTAAAACTTGTAATCCTAGACACTATTTCCAGGGAGTTCTCTGTAACCCTGGGAGGAAGAACCTGATCAACGGCAGCTATAAAGGAGACTATAAATGAATTTCCCCCCGAGTGTTTGATGCTTTATGGCAATGTGTCCTGCCCTTTTCTTTAATTAACTTTCAATTTCTATGGCAGTGTAAAAGAGTGATGGTGACTGGGGGATTGCTCTCAGCATTCTGAGGCATAGTATGAAAGAAGTCAAAGTTAAGTGTCCACACTGAGGACAGGTGGCTCTGCTCCATCCAGCCCACCCTTTTTGTGTCCCAGCCAGACATCAGGATGGGCCTTTCACCACATAGAAGACTGAGCAGGGAATGGGGAAAATAAACCTCAAATCATTACTAGACTAGAAAAAAAATAATAATGTAGGAGGGAAGGTAGAGAGAAGAGAGAGAGAGTGAAAGAGAGAGAAAGCTTTCAATGTCTCTAATAGTGACAGAGTGACAGGGGAATCTCTATGGAAGAGCATATAAGAAGAAGTTTCAGGAAAGATGTGTTGAATGCGAATAGACAGAAACCTGGGAGACAGGACAGAGCGAGAGAATTCAGGGCCCCTTTTGGGAACTCGAATATTATCCACCTGAAGGGCCCCCACCCTGGGAGCCCAGAGAGCATCTGAGGATCCTGCCAGCTAATCCTTCCCCATAGCTACTGGGAGGAAAACTGTCAGTGCAGTGACACTATCAGAGATAGCATTCCACAGATTTTTAGAGTATTTGAGTTTGAAATGATTCCACAGATTTTTAAAGAGTATTTGAGTTTGAAATGTGGTGCTTTATTCTATATTTTCTTTCCCTAAAGACGCTTTCCTTAAGCTGTTGTTCAAAGGCGTTTGCCATCATCATCTGTAAATAACTGAGTGGCCTAAGCATGTGGTAAATGGCAATGCAGGGCTGTTCTACTTGCAGAAATTCAAGCGCTGACTTTATTAGGAGAAAAAAAAATCACAAATAAATTTACCCTGGGTATGAGGCACTGATGGCTAAAGAAAGCCACCAGGAATCATGCCAAGTAACGAGCTGGAGTCAAATTACACTGACCTGCTTGTGGCTTCTCAGCCATGAGCTTCCCCACGTACCTTGGTCCCACACCACCAAGGGAAGGAATTAAAGAGGTGTGTATTTGTGGCTGTGAAAACATGTTTGCTGTCCATTCAGGTATGTCTTTGATTTCTTAAAAAAAAAAACAAAACTGTAGTTTTTTTTTTTTTTACATTTCCTTTTTATTTCTATACGTTCTTTCAATCTCTTAATGTGGGTAGCGATTAACCAACTATATAGGTTCACTTATAGTGTGCAGTGACCCAGAAGGAATACAAGCTACAAACCAACTCTCACTTGCCAGGTGTTTTTGCAAATAGTTTCATAAGGACACAGATTTGCTCAATGTTTTGCGTATTTTCTATGAGGACACAGATTTGCTCAATGTTTTGCATATTTTCTATAGTTCTTTTCCAGGCTACAATGGTAGGTTCAGTATTGATGACAGAGAATATATAGCCTGCAAAGCCTAAAATATGTATTATCTGGTCTTTTACAGAAAATGTTTTTAGCCCTGGTCTATACTCTAAATCATCATGTCTCATCTGAATTAATTATAAAGATTCCCAAACCGTTCTTGCCCTTTGTCTTTCTGACCTACAATATATTTTTGTAGGGATCTTCTTGAAACTTAATTATGATCATGTCATTCTTCCTTCATTCCCTACAAAATACAAATCTACCTCCCCCCACCATGCACCCAAGCCAGCAAGGCCTCTGCAAGTTCATCTCTTATTGCTTCCTCTTGTTCTCACTCTACTTCTTCCAAATGGACTCTTCTCCCTTTTCCTGACTCCGTGTTTTCACAAATATGGGTTCATTTGTTTAGATATGATTCCTTCTCCCTTTTCTTGGATCACCACTGTATTAGCCTGTTCTCACGCTGCAGATAAAGACATACCCGAGACTGGGCAATTTACAGAATAAAAAAGGTTTAACTGGATTTACAGTTCCACGTGGCTGGGGAAGCCTCACAATCATGGAAGAAGGCAAGGAGGAACAAGTCACGTCTTACATGAATCATGAATAGCAGCAGGCAAAAAGAGAGCTTGTGCAGGAAAACTCCCCTTTATAAAACCGTCAGATCTCCTGAGACTTCCTCACTGTCACGAGAACAGCACGAGAAAGACCTGCCACCATGATTCAATTACCTCCCACCAGGTCCCTCCCACAACACGTGGGAATTCAAGATGAGATTTGGGTGGGGACACAGCCAAACCATATCAACCACTTATGTGAAACCTAGTGCAGGTACAATTTTACCAGGAAAATTTTCTGATCACCCCTTTCTTTCCCCTTGCTTTACTCCCATAGCATCCTGTTCATGTCTCCAGGATAGATGTTGTTGTTGATGATGTGCTGTTGTAATTTGTTGGCATACTTGGGTTTTCCAAATAGATGATAAGCTCTTAAAGGCTTGACTTCTGATGTATTTGGCTACCAGGCTTTCTGCTGTAGACTGACAACATATAGTGAATCAATGAATGGCTGCTTTTCCCAATATCCCAGGTGTATACTTGGGAGACCTCTGTTTACCAGTTAAATCATATGTTTAGATTTCTATGCAATGGGCTTATCTTCAGATACCTTAACAACTCTTCGTTAATCTCTCCATGTATATATACATCCGAAACTATCACACAAATTCAGCAGAATCTACATAGATGTGGTCAGGTACAAGCGGCAGCATTCCCCTGTCCTTCACAGTGATGATAGATTTTTCTAACGCATACAGATCTTCTGCCACAATCTCAGTAACAGTGATGAACATTATAAAGACTGATGTACATTTCTGAAGTTGTTATTCATTCTTCAACAGATATCAATTGATTTTTTTTTTGGTGTCAGGCTCTGTTTCAGATGCCAAGGATACAGTTGTTTTACGTGCATTCACATACACACATGCGTCTAAAATAATACCAGTGCTATGTTTAAACAGTGACTCTCTTTCTTGGGCATGCATCAGCTTTTCCAAAGTACCCTTTTCTAGAACTGTTGCATCAGAATCTTGCTGGTAGAACTTATTTTGGAAAAAGATTTCCAGGTGACTAGATGCCCACCTTTAAGAACCACACTTTAAATCCCAGCACTTTCGGAGGCCAAGGCGAGTGGATCACCTGACGTCAGGAGTTCCAGACTAGCCTGACCAACATGAGGAAACCCTATTTCTACTTAAAAAACACAAAGAAATTAACTGGGCATGGTGGCACATACCTGTAATCCCAGCTACTCAGGAGGCTGAGGCAGGAGAATCGCTTGAACCCGGGAGACAGAGGTTGCAGTGAGCCTAGATTGTGCCATTGCACTCCAGCCTGGGTGGGCAACAAGAGCAAAATTCCATCTTAAAAAAAAAAAAAAAAAAAAAAAAAGGAACCACACTTTAAAACAGTAGAAGTGTAAAAGAATGAAACTAGTCTCCGGCAACTTATTTCTACAAATGAATGTAATGTCTTAGTTTAATTGATTCACAAATTTCTAAAAGCTACCAAAGCATGAAGAGTTTGAAGTCTGAATATTTGAGAGCAAGCATCTTAGGCTGATGACTGTGTAAATCACTCACCTTTTCTACCCTTCAGTGTTTTAGCATCACCTAACATTTTAGGGTGAATGTAAATCTCATGTGTCAAATGAGAGGGTGGAGGGGGGCATGTTCAAGGTGCGATTCAGCTTTAAGTATGTCCACTTTTGTACAGGCGGCTTTGGCAATGCATCTAAACAGAACCTTAGCCTGTGACCAGGGCTGGCATGAATCCTTGAATGGGTATGGTGAGAGAAATCTTTTCTATTTATATGGCTAGGATTTGAAAATAGTACCTAGAGGAGAAAAAACTGACAAGCAAACATTAAATTGCTGAACTATCCAACACTCAGTTCCAAGTTTCTTAAATTCTGGTGTCAGCAGGGTTTTCCCTTAGGCCTGCAAGGGCTACTGCTTCCTAACCCGGAGGTTAACAGCAGCACAGAGGCAAATGGCTTCAGTTCTTTTGTCCTCAAACCAAGTTTGTTTAGCCCTTAAGCTACTGCGAATATTGCTGGGAAGAGGGGAGGCTGTGGCCAGAGCTGCTGAGTAATGTGGTGACAGCTTCCCTGAGTTCCTGTTAATACAGATATCATTCCATCAGCATGATCCTTAGTGACCTCTAGCAAGGATTAGTAATGAGGAATAATTCACTTGAGTGGAATGTGCGGCGTGAGAGGAAGACTTGACAATGGACTCCTATGGGAGCTCTAGGTGGCTACATCGGTGTTGGGGAAGGAAGCGGGTAAAGTAGTAAACGGGGTTACAGAAACACACATTTATATCTGAAGGACCTTGATTGAGGGAATAAAGCCAATTTCATGAATAGGAAAGTGGTTCTTGCTTTAATCCCTGTCATTTCCACGGCTTCTGAACTTTCCCCTGTGTTAGTGAGAGCCTGTCACCTCAAACATTTAAGATATAATTTTAAGTGTTCTCTTTTCAATAGCATGCAGATGGATTGACCTGGGTCTAACTAAGACCATATCTTGTCCTTTGTTGAAACTATTGTATCAAAAGGAGTTATTCTTTTTTTTTTTTTTGAGATGGAGTGTCACTCTGTCACCCAGGCTGGAGTGCAGTGGTGCAATCTTGGTTCACTGCAACCTCTTCCTCCCAGGTTCAAGCGATTCTCCTACCTCAGCCTCCTGAATAGCTGACATTACAGGCTCTCACCACCACACCTGGCTAGTTTTTATATTTTTAGTAGAGATGGGGGTTTCACAGTGTTGGCCAGGCTGGTCTTGAACTCCTTGACCTCCCAACGTGCTGGGATTACAGGTGTGAGCCACCAGGCCCGGCCTCAAAAGGAGTTATTCTAAATGGTTAACATGGGTGTTGCCTATCCTCAGCTGAAGGTAGATTGTGTTTTTGAGGGACACACTTTTCTTCCTCCCCTAGCCCAGGGGAATCTTTGAATGTTTTGACTGACAGTTACAAAGAATCTCATTTTTAACCCCCCTGGGCCTTGGCAGGCCTGGCCCTCTGCAGTGGGCTAGAGATCGTCTAGGTCCTGAAAGTTCACAACTGCTGTTTACTCTCCTGCTCCTCAATTAGACTTTGTCTTTCCATTCTCTTCTTTACTGAAAGGAATAATTAGTGGTGTCATTTGGGGAGGGCTGGGGGTCAGTAAGTGCTAGGTAAGAAATTATAAACTTCTGCATCATATTTTCAAAAAGGACAAGAGTGCAGCATTTTGGGTTGTGGGGAGTACTCTCACCCTAGCACAGCGTGAAGTCTTGGATAATTGCTTGCAGCATTTGTTAATGGCTGCTTTAATGGGTAATGCTTACAGAACCCTTACTTGTGCCAGGCACTTTATAGGCATGTTTCTCCCTCCATTTGCAAACAGCCTTATGGGATAGGTATTCTTTTTCCCTCTTGAATGATGAAGAATCTGAGGTTAGAGAAGTTACAGAACATCCCTAAGATCACACGGCCCCTGAGAGGCAGTGCCCCATGTGAGCTCGCTCTAAGATCACACGGCCCCTGAGAGGCAGTGCCCTATGTGAGCTCGCTCTGGAGGCCCACCTGGGCCCTGGGCTCTTCTTTTTGCTGCATCTGCTTCCCTCTCACTATGTTCTTCCCTTCCTGGCCTGGTGCTGCTGTGTGGGGTTTTTTTCAGCTGCCTCATCAACATTTTTCTAACCAGCGTTCTCCAGCCTCTCCAGTGGTTCTATTTCCTACTGTCCTCCTGAAAAAGAATTCCCACCCTTCATAAGGAAAAAAGGATAAAATTATAAAAGCAAATGTGAATAACATTGTGTAATTTCCTGAGCATTTAAAGACAGATTAACGCTTCGGATTGAGCAACCTTGTGATAATAATTTTATGACACCTTTTCTGTGGATTAGGGAAATGAGGTTTAGGGATGTTAAAATACTCGCCCCATGTGCCCCCATTATCAGTAGCAGAGGACTGATTCAAACCTGTATCTTTTGACTCTAAAGGGCTTTGCACCCACTAGCAGAACTTCAAACTCAGATTCCTGCAGGGCCAACGTGAATGAGAAGGAGGAAAACGGGCCCAGTGGAAACTGGCAAGCCTGGGCCGGGCACCTTCCACCTCAGCAAGGGGGCGGCTGCTTCGGGGCCCCGTCCGCTGCTGCCCTGGGAATTCGGACACAGGACTGCTGCATTTTTCTAATATTTCAAAGGCAGCCAGAAATCTGAATATTTAAGTAAAATGTCCTGATCTTTAAATGTCTGTGACTACTTGACATATCTCAAAAACACCCGAGGGAGGCCAACCCTACACATGCAAGCTAAATGCTGTCAGAAGTTTTGTATCAGCCCCTGTGGCTTCCCTGCGTCCCTGTCCCTTCTTATCCTAAATTGTCTGAGTGCTGTTGTGGCCCCTATTCTCATGTATTTTTCCTCCACTGTCCTCATTTCTTTATTTTTGCCTCCCATTTTCACTGTAAATATCCTTCCTGTGATTTTCCCAGGGGCTTTCTCCTCCCTGCCTGGGCCTCCTCCCAGCAAACCAAGACACTTTATGATATAATCACAAATGACTATTTACAAAGCCAAAGGAAGTCTTAATGGGACGGAAGACACTCTGTCCACAAAGCAAGAAACCCTCCACTCAGGCAGTCAACGAAGGGAGAGGCAGAGTTGGAAATGATTTTATTTCAATTAGATTTTAATTAGCTTCTGTCTTGGAACCATCAGATCGGTTGCCGAATAATGGAAAAAGCAACCATATTTGCATCTGTTGCTCCTAAGAATAGCAATGTTGCAGCATCTGATCGGTATTTTATTCAGAGAATGAGAGGGAGGAGGGAAGTTCAGTGGAGGAAGGATTTCAGATTAAATAATCAGTGTCAACAACAGCAGTGTGGTAGGTCAGCCTTGGAGACTGCAGGAACAGTCCTCTATAGCCTTGTCCTAATTTCATGTGGAATTGATATGGAATGGGTGGCAAGAAGCATTTAATTAGCCTCCTGCACAAACTTATTATAAAGCTCTAGCAACCCTAATTTAAGCATGCTGGAAAATTAAGGAAAGCGGCCATTGCAGCCAAGCGCCTCCCATATGGGAAGGAGTCGCAAGTTTGTCCTTGGGCCTGGTGTTCAGCTTTCATGCTTGCGGTTCCGATCTTCACCAGCTCCATTCAGTGAAGTCAGGGTTCTAGCATTCCCCTGTCACTCCTGTCTGCCGAGATAAAATGTCATGCAGCCCATGAGTGGGGCTCAGGCCTGTGTCCCACCTGATTTCCCAAGGCCGTTCCAAGATTCTCATCACCACTCTGCAAGGTCTGTTTTTTTCTGACAAGACAAACACGGTTTCTAAGGCTATGAAGTTGATGAAAATGCTTTCCCTGTGGGGAAATACAAGTGGATGTCTCCTCTGTGCATTTTCTCTTGAGGAAAATGCGGTGTTTGGGAGGCTAAACAGCTCATGCCCCTTGTTTCCTCCCGAGGCCAGTTTTCCTGTTCACGGGAAAGTGTATTGCAGAGAAATCTTTCAGCAACACTTTTCTCTGTTGGTGTGCGCTTGGTAACGTCCTAGAACAAATTCTTAAGGACCTCCTTCCTGCCACAAATTAACAAGCATATATTGGCTCTACTGTTTCCCTTCTTCGGGGGTGCTCAGTGCCTGGTGCTGAGTCATCTCCTGAGACAGGCTTCCCAGGGAGCTTTGCTGCTTCCTTGTAGGGCGGCGGCCAGGAGGGCATGCCATGAATGACTCTAATCTCTAAACTTCCACTCTCTTACTTTGCAAACTTCTGTGGTGTTCAGCTCTTTGGCAGTGGGTATGCATTAATGTAGTCCTTGCACAATACAAAAATAAATTTTAAAAGTCGATTTTCTGAAAATGAATGTATTATAGCAGATTGTGACTGTGTTATACCATACATACATCAGAAATAAAATTATGCCAGCAATGCTTTCAAGAGTCTTACATAATAAAGTTATTAATCCATTTTCACAACCGTTAGTTCTGTCTCCAACATTGCCATTCAACAGGTGGTTCTTCTGTAGTATTATGAATTACTCGTAGGCAGGATCTGTGTCATTTATCCAGGCCAAATGTGTGCATGACACACATTCTTTTGGAACTACTTTTCTTAACTACCCTATGTAGCTTAGTAGCCCTGGAACACTTACTCCCTTTAGTTTATTCCATTAGTTTCATTTTCTTCATAGAATATACTGCTATTCAAATTTATTCTTTTTTTTATTTGTTTATTAATTGCCTTGTTTCTCTGGACCATTAATACTATGAGGGCAAGAACCATATTACCCGGGCCCCAAATGGTGCCTGGCTCACAGTAGGCTTTAATAAACATGTTTTGTTATTTAGTTTGTATTTGCTGGAAATCTTCTATTTAGCCAGAATATTTTAGGCATGAAAATACCAGAGTGAACATGATGGACAACGGTCTTCCTCTCGGCATGTATACAAATTAGTAGGGCAAGGTGGGCCACATACAATCTGTAAACAAATAGATAAATAAACCTGAAACATATCATAAGATTACATAAATCCTATAAAGGAAATTAAACTAGGATGACGTGACAGTGGCCTGGCATTGAACGTGAGGCCCTCCAGCCTTCAAAGGCAGGAGAAGATCGAGTGTTCACAGAGACCCTGAGCAGTGAGGGAGGAGGGAGGACCTGTCTTGGTACTGACCCACTTAGCTCCTGAGGCTTCACAGTGGTCCTCCACTCAGATGCCCTCCTTCCCCCGCCATGCCCTGTCCATCCAGTCTGCCTTATGGATGCCTACTTGTCCTTCAGTCTTAGCACTGGGGTCATCTCCTCTGTGGAGTCTTTCCTGTTTCCTCTCCCCAGGGAGAACTGACCTTGGCCCCTAGCTGATATGCACACCCGTCCCCTGCACACATTTGTATGTATGTCGTTGACCCATGCTTTTTCTTTCTCTGGTTTGTTAACATATTTTTCTTCACCTCGTCTTGGACAGTGCATTCCTCGAGGAGCAGGTCCTATCATTTTCCCCCTATAGCTAGGTTTTAGGACAGATGCTTACTGTGGAGTCTTGGTTATTATTTGATAAACCAGTGGCTAGATGGGAACATGACACAATGGGTCCATGGATAAGTGAAGGAAATAGAAGACCACGGAAAGTCTCTTCTCTTCTTAGGATGTCATGATTACTGTTTTGTTTGTTTGTTTGTTTGCTTGCTTGTTTGTTTGTTTTTGAGATGGAGTTTTGCTCTTGTTGCCCAGGCTGGAGTGCAATGGCATGATCTCAGGTCACCACAACCTCTGCCTCCCAGGTTCAAGAGATTCTCCTGCCTCAGCCTCCCGAGTAGCTGGAATTACAGGCATGCACCACCACTCCTGGCTAATTTTGTATTTTTAGTAGAGATGGGGTTTCTTCATGTTGGTCAGGCTGGTCTCGAACTCCCGACCTCAGGTGATCCACCCGGCTTGGTCTTTCAAAGTGCTGGGATTGCAGGCATGAGCCACCGCATCCAGCCCAGACCGATTACTGTTGTAAACACTTCCACTTCTCGTTTTTCGGTCTCGCGCGCTTTCCCTCTGTGATCGTTCACTTTATTTTCTGGTGGCTCCTTTGGCATGTGCGTATGTGGGATCACTGCTTATCAAATGGATTCTGAAACCATCTCTACATCTGCCTCCTCTGATGCCAGCGCTTTCACCTCTCCCTGCCTGACACTCACAGCACCACCCCCTGCTCTTTTCCGTGGTCTAGGTTTTCCTTACCCGTTGATTTTTCTGCCAGGGCTTAAATAAATTTCATGTCTCGTTCAGTCATGCCATACATATCCTTGCCTCTAGCTCTCGTGGTTGGATTTATCTGTCCTTTGATGTCTGTATTAATATAGAACAAATATTAGCAGATGATATAATGGTGACCAAAAGATGAAAAGAGGACTCATGCTAGTGTAATATTCGTAAAACTCTTGATTTGAGCTGTCATAATCCAATGAGGTTAAATTTATCCTCTAGCAGATGAACTAACACCAGCGGTTCCCCTAAAAGTTGTAATATTTTAATTACTGCCATTAAAATCTCATATGCACATATCATATACATCTTGAACTTCAGAGTCTTAAGACAGATATGTTATTTCTCAGAGAATCCTGAGGGGACAGAAGTCACACCGGGCTACTAGAGCTGGCCCATGCTGTACAAATAATTCTCTGCAGAGCACACTCTCACATAACAGATAATGCTGAGCAGGCAGGGTATTGTTTTTCTAACACTGATGAGATTCTGTTCAGCATTTTTCTTTGTGTATTTTTCATTATTTGGGAAAAGCCAACATAATGTTTATCTGTGGATTAGACACCATGGATACAGGTGTTAAGCTTTTCAGATATGTCTGCCTAAGTTCCCTGTTGAAACATGGAGGCTGTTTACGTTCTCACTGGTTAATTTTGCATCTTGAAATACGTCTCTTACCACCTACCCTGATTCAAGAACCAGCATTCAGCACATGGATGGGCATGCTGGGATCCAATTTTAGAGAGTGAATTTCTTCCACTTTCCAAAAGAAAGTCCTTCCAAAGGACAGAGAACATGGAACAACAACAACAAAAATGGACATTTGTATGTAGACAGCACATGTAAAGGTCCACCTGATTATTGATAGGAAACGAAGACAAAGTGATACAGGACCATGTTCTGGATTTTTTAAAGATCAGATATTTAGTCTACAGTGGTGTCACCATCAAAGAGAGTTGACAAAGAGAAGAAAGAGGCATAAGGGCACTGCCGTTCACTTGAACTTTGACATAATGCATTTGAGTTGTATGTGGCCATAAAAGCAAGGCGGTGAAAGATGTTTCCTGTGCGTTAGGGCCTCTTCTAGGTTCCAGGGATTCACAAATAAGTAAAACACAGGTATCCCACCGTGACTTGATTGTAAGTTGGGGGTAGAGACAGATGACATTCCCCTATAATGCCAGAACAAATGCAAATTGAAAATGCTGCCTGGCATCCAGAAAAAGCAAACTGAGAACAGAAAACTGTCACCACTGGTACTGACTAGGGAGAGACAGACGCTGGTTCTAGACCACTGGTCTCAGTTCATTAATGTATTCAGGAGGCATTATTAAGTGCTTTCTGTGTACTCAGTGTTGACTTTTTATTTAATCATAATATTCCTGAAATGGAGAATGCAATTCTTTCCACTTTGTAACTTGGTGGTATTTTTAAGGACATTTCTCACTTCTTTTGTACTAACCCCACACTTCCGCAGCAGTCTGCCGATCTACAGTCTGCTCTCCTGAGTGGATGTGCCCAGGAGAAAGGCATGGCCAGAGAATATGAAACCTCTCTCATGCCAGGGAGACTCTTCACTGGCAGTGAATATGCCATCACGCTGGTTTATAAATCTGTCTTGTGTCAGTTAGGTGGGCATGAATCAATCCTCCTCAGCCTGGCCACCTTTGTGGAGCTGAAGAAATCAATTTTATGACCCTGCAGAGTAGAAGTCCTGGTTCTGGCAAGCTGGTGGCCCCCCTCCTTTTCATGTTTTTTTTTTACAAAGTGCCGCCACCCAGGGGACTTAGCCTTGAATGGCTAATTGACCTCTCCTTATAATTACAAACTTCACAGTAGCATATTTACAACCCCAAATGTGTCTTTTTAATCTTAATGTCATTGCACTGCTAAATGTTTCAGCTAACAAGGTGTTATGGGTGAAATGGTGTTCCCCAGAAAGATATGTGGAAGTCCTAGACTCTCTTGACTGTGAATGTGACCTTATTTGGAAATCGGGTCTTTGCAGATGTGATCGAGTTAAAATGAGGTCATTAGGGTGCATCCTAATCCAATATGGCTAATACCCTTATAAGAAGAGGGGAGTTTGGACACAGATGCACAAAGAGATAAGAATGCCATGTGAAGACATAGACTCAGAGGGAAGACAGTCTGTAAAGACAGAGGCAGATATTAGAGCTGTGCTGCCGCAGGCCAAAGAAGGCCTGGGGCTGTCACATGCTGGAAGAGGCAAGGAGGGATCCTCCCCTAGAGGCTTCAGAGGGGCATGGCCCTGCCAACACCTTGGTTTGGACTTCTACCCTTCAGAACTGTGTGAAGCCATCAAGTTGATGGTGCTTTGTTACAGCGGCCCCAGGAAATGAATACAGAAGCTTATGCCTGGTATTCAGATGGGACTTAGCATTCTCAGACTGGGGAGGTGGTTCTCCCATGTCTGTTTTCAATAATATTAATGTCACTGCACTGGTAAAACTTTAACAAGGTGGTATGAGTGGAACAAAAAGGTTAAAGTTGAATCCCAAAGTCCTTAAAGGTGTTTTGGCTCTATCTCCTCTCTCAATAGGTAATTCTCTTCCTTTGCCTGTTTACAAAGGCCCATTGCTTTCTAAGTGGATTATAATCAAACATCAGCCAATTTCTCAGAAAAGGAGCTATGAGCCAAAATTTAATGACCAAGAAAAGTAAAATAACAATTCATTAAATCTCATAATCTTTATTCAAAAATTGTCTATAAGAAGGGCACCAATAGGTCAAGAGTTAGCATCTCTTTTTTGTTCTAAACTATTAACACTTTTTGTGCCAGAATGAACAGGTGTTTTTGCTATTGCGTACTTCATTTCTCTTTCTGATTAAACTCTTCTTCCCTAAACTGTAGTTCCATCCTAAATGCTCTTACTGGATTACCTTGCCTTTAAATACAGTGCTGCGTAATGATGTTTCAGTCAATGATGGAGTGCATATGTACAATGGTGGTCCCATGTGATTATAATGGAGCTGAAAAATTCCTATGGCCTAGTGACATCATAGCTATTGTCATATGGTAATGCAACACACCACCCTCGTTTTTGTAGTGATACTGGTGTAAACAAACCTACTGTGCTGCCAGTCTTATGAAGTTAGAGCACATACAATTACGTAAGGCACATTAAGCTTTATAATGACGATAAATGACTATTACTGGTTTATGTATTTACATCACCACACCTTTTATCATTATTTTAGAGAGTACTCCTTCTACTTATTAAAAAGAAGTTCACTGTAAAACAGCCTCAGGCAGGGCCTTCAGGAGGTATCTAGAAGAAGGCATTGTTAGCACCGGAGATGACAGCTCCATGCGTGTTATTGCCCCTGAAGCTCTTGGAGTGGGATGAGATACGGAGGCGGAGGCGAAGGACAGTGATAGTGATCTTCCTGAACCTGTGCAGGCCTCGGCTAATGGCCATGTTTATGTCTTAGTTTTTAACAAAACAGACTAAAAAGTGAAAACAAAGAAAATACAAGAAGCTTATAGAATAAAGATATAAAGAAGAAATATTTGCACAGCTATGATGCACAAATTTGTATTTTAAGCCATGTTATTACAAAAAAGTAAAAAAAAATTAAACTATATATATTTTAAAAGTTACATAATGTGAAGATTAGTTTATTATTGAACAAAGAAAATTTAAAAAGATAAATGTAGTGTAGCCTGAGTCTACAGTGTTTATAAAGTCCCCAGTATTGAATGGTAATGTCCGCTCACCACTCACTGAGTGACTTAGCCAGAGCACCTTCCAGTCCTGCAAGCTGCATTCATGTTAGATATTCTATACAGGTATATTATTAAAAAAAAATCTTTTTATCACATTTTTTACTGGAATTTTTCTATGTTTAGGTAAGCTTAGTTGCACAAATACTTACCATTGTGTTAGAGTTGCCAATAGTATTCAGTACAGTTACGTGCTGTACAGGCTTGTAGCCTAGAAGTGACAGGCTGTCCCATATAGCCTAGGTGTGCAGTAGGCTATGCCATTTAGTTTGTGTATGTACACTCTATGGTGCTCACAAAAAGATGAAATCTGAGGTAGCTCAGCCAGTAAGTGACATATGCCCGTATTTGAAAAGTCCTGCTCACTGAAAATTGTAAAAAGCATACATGATTAGGAATATGTATGAATCATTTTTTTCAGGTTTTTGTTTCTTTGAGCTTTTGTTAAAAAAGAAAGCATTGTCTTTTTTGAAAATCTGATTAATGCTATTGAGATGTATGTGTGTGCATGTAAGTTGCACATCATTTCAGAAGTCTGTTCATGGCCCAGATAAGCAGAATAATTGTCCATAAATGAAGGATATCTATTCTTTGGTTGGAATGAGGAAGTAAAGTTTTAACATAGGCTAGGTCTCTTTCATTGTGATTTGAGGTTTAGGCTTCCAGCTTTAAAGAATGTTGGTTTAACCTTCTCTTCCTTTACTTTGGACTGTTCGTTCTGTAAGTTTAAGTACACTATCATTTTTGTTTTTCATCAAAAGCAAAAAAAAAAAAAAAAAAAGAGGTTGGGAATGAACATGTAATTAGATCCTTAATTGCCTTTTGATGATGCTGAAGGTTGTAGACTTCTGGCATGTGACTAGGGATTCCTTTACTACTGAAAGCCTTGCAAGTAGAAGGCTGTGGTTCAACAGGACCACCAGACACACAGTCATTCTTTGAACCAGAGTTGTCATGCAGCAAATGTCCCGCAAGAGAGGTAAGCACTGTGGGATGGACTTGAGGCATGCCTGCTTCTCCTTGAAGGGAGGGTAAGAGGTTGCTGGAGCCCCGGAGACAGCAAAAGAAGGAAAATGAAGAGGGCAGACAGGAGGTGCACTGGGAAAGACAGAGTGATTGCTGTTTAATGACCGTATTTTGTAAGACAGGACAAAAAGAAAACTCCTTGAATGACAATAAAGATCTCTATTGCCACAAGGTTTGTACAGGGCTTTCTGTGCTTATACAGATTTGACAGCCTAACTTTAAAGTGTTTAAAACTTGAAGAGAGGGAAGAAAAGGGGGAAGAGTTGTGTGGGGGATGGTGAATGGGGGAGAGGGAGTCAGGAGAGACGGTCAAGTGAAAAGGACTCGAGTGGTCATTCCTGGCCCTATTAGCAGTTATGATGGATGGGTTTGGAGAGGCAGGAGGAAGCAAGTCTATTTAAAGATGGCAATTAAGAAAATATGTCTAAGTAGAGGGAAAATGGCAGTGTGGATTCTGGCTGTTGATGTGTCTGATGAAGCAAGACTGATTCACCTACAAACTGACACAGCTGCATTAATGTGGCTGAAAATAGCAGTTCTCATCGCCTGTGATGGAGCTGTGGTGGGGGTGCCTCATCACCTGTGGGCTTATGAATGTAGATTATTCCCCTTTGACTGAAAATCATTTTACCTGGTTTCTTCCAAGAGTTGAATCACTGCCTTTCATTGTCTGCTAAATGAGCATTTAAACACAAATTTGTTGTTTGGAGTTTGGACTTCTGTTCATTGGGTGATAGTGAGTTGTATTAACCTTATGCTTTTGAAGTTTCCTCTTGTATTTCATGTGGATCTTTTTTTTTTTTTTTTAATGCCAAGTGTAATTGCTGTGATTTGCCCAATTGCTTTCACGTACAAGTACTGAGACAGGTTTATGATACTGGGATATACGAGTCAGTGAGCAAAATTAAGCCTTCATTATCTGAGTGTATGACTGTAGCTCAGTTATAAGGAAAAAAAAATGCAGGTGGGAGAAATTTGATTCTGAACTTAAAGAGACCTTACCTCACATAGACATATTCCAAATATATCCTATTGCATCAAAACTATTGAATATAGTTATGCTTCTTCTGCACTTCCTTTCCTCAATATTGCTGAATATCAAGACTGCTGGGTGAAAAGAGATGCATTCCCTTGTAGTTTTATATTAAAACATATTTCCCCTTTTCACTTTGAAGAAAGCACTCATGTATGTTTCTTGTCCTTAGAAAGGTATGACACATGTACAATTTAAGGGAAAATATAGAGAGGCAGAATTCTTTAGAGGAAGGCAACCCCTCCTAAACCTCTGCTCCTCCTGCTTATGTTCTGCAAATGAATCTCTTTAGAAATCTCTCTGGGTTCCGTCCATGAGCCAGAACCTCCTGGTGTTGTCTGTAATTGGGCATTATGATTTTAGATTCTGATATTTGCGGAGGAAAGAGCAAGTATAAAGGGGCTGATGATAAGTGAGAACTGCAGAAGGCATCCTGGTGAACCAACACTGCAGAGCAGAACATCCCAGTGCAGGTAGAGGCTCATGCTGTGAGCTGGTTAATCAAATCAAGGCCACTGTTTGGTATTTCACATGCTCTGCCAGTCCTAACCTTACATGTCAAGGTAGGGTGATTCCATTTAGCTAGAGAATAGAGTCCAACACCGCTTTATGTGTATGTTGAGATGAAATTATGAATCACGTACTTACCATAAGGGGAAATCTAAAAGCTCAGAGAAGTTGGCATAGTTTAACTTTGATCTCTATGGTAATTGGAAGAAACACCAGATGTGCAGTAACCTTATGGGCAAGTGATTAAAAAACATGATATGGGCTAAATTGATGAATATAAAGGAGCAGCACATGAACTGGTACAAATGCAACATATGCACATGAAAATAATACAGATCGGGGGAAAAGAGTAATCCCATAAAGATTCTATTCTGCTATTGCAAACCAGAGGTTCCATACACGCTGACATGTCCGGATTCATTGTGCTATAGTAAATGCTAATGTAGCAATTTTTTTTCTCTGGCTATAATGCGTGGGCTGAAATCTGGGTTACCAATACACAATATTAAAAAATAGAGGTAATATTAAAGGTATGTTATTAATACACAGTTAATAACAAGTGTAGAGAGATGTGGCTCCCAAATGAGAGGATCCAAACCATTTATGAGAAAGACATGAGAAAAATAGAGTCTGTGAACTTTAATTCTAAAAGAGGAAGGTTTTTACCTGACAGGTTTTGACTATAGCCAGAAAACCAAAGCAAACCCCAAAAAACAAAAAGGATTCTGTTGAATTCTATCAATGTGCTCAGTAAAAGCAGGCAGAAATGAAGGATACCATTGGAGCTGAGATGCGAGGCTGCTAATGTAGGCCAACACTGGACAGGAGATTTAGAAGCATGATCTTTTGCCCTTAGGTCTCTGACCATTTTGCTTTTCCTCAGGAGATGAGTCAAGAGGGGAAGTCAGAGGCCCTTCTCAAACACTGTCTGCACAGGGTAGCTCTTCTGTATGTACGTTTTTAGTCTTGTGCTTTGTATTGGTCCTAGCCCGCATTTCCATCTTCATTAATTGACTCATTCAGTAATATTCACTTGTTCATTCATGCTCAGTTTCCTCACTTGTCAGATAGAAATAATGGTCTCTATCTCAGAGGGTTGCAATGTGGATTAAATGAGTTAATTCCTATGAGGCACTTAGCATATGATAAGCACCTACTATATCCTAGCTGCTATTATTTTTAAATCCAGTTTCCATTTGAGTTAGCACAGTATGATCAGCATTTGGGGTTAATTTGGCCCCTCCAGAGATACCAGATTATACTTGGGTTAGCATAAACAAGTATAACTTGGATTCTTCTGGATTCTTCTAATACTAGAATAAATAATATCCCCTGACTCAAACCTTCTGATGAAAGCAGGCAAGTTTTGAGTAATGTGTGAGTTGGAGTAATCTGTATGTTGAATGTCAGTTCTCCTAATTTCTTGCTGTGTTGGGAAAGTTATTTTTCTATTCCTCCACACCCCTATCTTTCAAAGGAGAATACTCTTCACAAGGCTGCTGTGTGGAGAAAACGAGGCACCTACTGTCTTCAACATCTGACACAGTGTCCAGCCCACAGCCGGCCAGTGAAATCATATTCTCTTCCCAGTTCTGCCTGCCTACTTAGGCACTTGTTGGGAAATTCACTGAGCATCCTGTCATCTCTCAATAACACATAGATCTTCTAGACAACTTCGGTATCAGCACTGGCTTTCTTTGGGGCAAGAAAGAATTTTTCTAGCCAACACCTGACACCCAAAAGTTTGTCATTTGCCTATGACATGAGGAAAGAAATGTTAAACAATAAAAAAATTCTACTTTTTTTTTTCTATTGGTGAACAATAGGATAATTTTGTTTTCTGGTTCATGGAGTATTGTTTTAAAATAAACAGACTTTTTTTTTAAAGAGCTGTTTTAGCAAGATTAAACAGAAAATAGAGTTCTTACTTATAGCCTCCTCCCCCACACCCAGTCTCTTCCTCCATTAACATTCTGCATCAGTATGGTTCATTTGTTACAGTCAATAAACCAACACTGACAGATCATTAACAACTAAAAGTCCATAGTTTACATTAGGGTTCACTCTTGGTGCTGTGCACTCAGTGGGTTTTCGCAAATGTGTAATGACATGTGTCTGTTGTTGTAGTAACATACGGGGTGGTTATGGCCCTAAAATGTCTTCTGTGTTCCACATGTTCATCCCTTCCTGCCCCCACCCCAACTCCACAGATCTGTTTACTCTCTCTATAATTGTGCCTTTTCCAGAATGTCATACAGTTAGGACTATATAGTATATAATTTTCATTTTCACATGGTCTTTTTCTACTTAGCAATATGCATTTAATTTTTCTCCATTTCCTTTTTATGTTTGATAACTCATCTCTTGTTAGCACTGAATAATATTCCATTGCCTGGATGTACCACAATTTATTTACCTGTTCGCCTATTGAAGGACATCTTGATTGTTTGTGAGTTTGGGCAATTATAAATAAAGCTGCTATAAAACACTGGTGCACAGGGGCCAGGCGCGGTGGCTCACGCCTGTAATCCCAGCACTTTGGGAGGCCGAGGTGGGCAGATCATGAGGTCAGGAGATCAAAACATGGTGGAACCCCATCTCTACTAAAAATACAAAAAAAAATTTAGCCAGGCGTGGTGGCATGCGCCTGTAGTCCTAGCTACTGGGGAGGCTGAGGCAGGAGAATCACTTGAATCCGGGAGGCAGAGGTTGCAGTGATCCGAGATCGCACCACTGCACTCCAGCCTGGGTGACAGGGAGAGACTTCATCTCAACAAACAAGCAAACAAACAACAACAACAACAACAACAACAAGAACACATTGGTGCACAGGTTTTCATGTAGACATGCTTTATCAGCTCATTGGGGTAAATACCAAGGAGTATGATTACTGGATTTCACATTAAGAGTATGTTAAGTTTTGTAAAAGACTGCCAAGTTGTTTCCCAAAATGGCTGTGCCATTTTGCATTCCCACCAGCAATGAATGAGAGTTCCTATTGTTCCATATCTTTGCCAGAATTTGGTGTTGTCAATGCTTTGAATTGTAGCCATTCTAGTAGGCGTGTAGTGATATTTCATTGTTTAAATTTGCGACTCCCATGAGGTATGATGTTTAGCATTCTTCATATGCTTATTTGATATCTGTAGATCATATTTGGTGGGGTACCTGATCTTTTGCTCCCCTTTAAAATTGGGTCAATTGTTTTTTTATTGTTGAGTTTTGAGAGTACTTTGTGTATCTGTTATCAGATATATCTTTCATTGGATATATCTTCTGTGGATATTTTCTCCCATCCTATGTCTTGTCTTCTCATTATCTTGATAGTTTATAGACCTTTAAAAAGGCAACTTTCTGTTCTTAAAAAGAAACAACCATGGAATGAGAGAAATTTTGATCTCTAAGTTACAAAGTGCTAAGAAGGATCTGATGCTGATAGGGTAGATATTTGGAGACTTACTGTTCTATTTATCTGTCTCCCCCTTCTCTTCCCTTTATACCTATATTTCTTCCTTAGGATCCCTGGCTCCTGGTAAAGGCTACTTATGGACACTAAAAATATTCGGATAGGTCCTCTTTGTGTGTATTCATACAAATATGTCCCTTTTCAATCCTATAGCTTCTTAGAGTAACAGTAATAACAAATACCACCTTCTGTATGATTACATACCTTCTTATCTATTGCCAAGACTCAGAGAAATCAGGCAGGACTGCATAAGAAATTTTGTGGTAATAATGCAGTATAGGGTAAATTAAGAGAATTATCTTTTAATCAGACAAGTGGATCACTGATAGCTAAAAAACCTTGAGGCAGTTTTGGAAGTGCTATGGTCATGTTACATAAAGTATTCTTTTCTGCTCTATGGAATAATCTTGAGACAGGTCACATGGCTGTTGGAGTGTCTGAAAGGTAAACAGGGATGCCTTTCACATTTTTTTCACCTTTGCCCCTTTGCATCTTCTCTTGCTGTTGCCATTCACTGGGGGTTATTTCACTACTTGTGTTCAAAGGAAACTGTCACCATCTCACTCAGACTGGCAGACCAAGAGTTCAGAAGATAAGAAACCCTTCCTGGCATGAAATGCACTGTGAAATGTATTTGGAAATAAAGTTGTTAATGACAATTGCCATCAAAAACTTGCTCTTTCAAATGCATTTTTCATAGTTTCCAAGCCAACAGGAGCTTGTTTTGTCCTGGAATTTCTGATCAGTGGCTAACTGTGTGACAGACAAGCAGGCATACTTAAGGGTGTAGAAGCACACAGAAAAGCATACCTGTGCACATAATTATCTGTGTGGAAACCATAACTACCCAGACTCTTCACAGAGATGGACAGGACATACATTCCATGGAACTGCTACATGCCAAGGGTAGCCACGTCTTTGCGCCTTGAATAATTGTGGAAACTATTATTCTGAAAGAGTCTGGAAAAGCATACAAAACCCTGAGTGGTTAGGGAAGTAGTGGGTTCACACATGGACAAAGAGAAAAACACAAGCAAACAAACAAATAAACATCAGCAGGAAAAGCAAGAGTAATTGACTGGGCAGTGACCCCATCGGCCCAGGGGCACATTCCTTAGCTTTGTTTCTGGGACTCCCAACCCAAAGGTGTATTCCCTTCTCTACTCGAACTTTTCCCTTCACTTTGTTAAACTAACAGACATCCTACCAATTAATAATGCATTTAGGTTAATAAGCTTCCCCTGGGAATGCTAAAGGGCTAAGAGTCATTCACACATGGGCGTAAATTTGTTTAATTAGAGTTGTATTTTCAACCCACCTTCCAAGTGGCAAGCTGAAATCCTTTATATTGAGGAAAGAAGAAAGGCCGTTTATTGAATGTCTTATACATGCCAGGCCTGGTTACTTTACAAACTTTATCTCATTAACCTTCACAATAGTTTTCCAAAGTATATTATTACCTCATTTTACTCTTGAGAAAATGGAGGCATAGATGGGTTTAAAAATGTGTCCAATATCACCCTGTCAAATGGAGGAGGTGGGATTTAAAACCAGGTCTGTCCTGTTCAAGTGGAGCTTTGATGGAAGGAGTGAGGTGGTCTCAAATATCAGGGCAGGCACAGTTGGGGGTTTTCAATTTGGGCGATGGATGCCTTTCAATTGCTGGGTATCTAGAGGCTCATACATAGTTAGGAAGTTAGACTCTAAGTAATGTATTCATCCATGTAATAAACAAATGTGCACTAAATTAGGCTACGTGCCAGGTAATTTTCAAATTGAGGAAAACTTGGAGATGGACAGAAAAGGCAGGTGACTACTGTCATGAGGTTCATGATGTAACAAAGGAAGACAGATAATAATTAAGTATGTAGATAATTTAAAAGATATTATGAAATCATGATAAAGGGTGTGAATAACAACGTAGTAGAGACTGAAGCAGGTAGCATGAAGTGCCCCTTTTGCTTGTATATCAGAGAAGCCCTCTCTGCTCTGAGACTTTAAAGACAGAAGACATCTTGCTATGCAAAGCCCTACCCGGGGGGCCTTCCAGACACAGAGAAGGGAGCATACAAGGCCTTTAGACAGGTGGATAAACTGAAGGGCTTGTGGTGGAAGAACAGGCAGCAGGAGGAAGTGGTGAGATGGGGTCGCAGAGGGAGGAATGACAATCACAGAAAGGTGGTTGATTTTTTTGTTGTTGTTCTAATTGAAGTTTACAGCCACGGGAAGGTTTTTTTGAAGGCGAATACTCTTATTTTTGGATTAGAAAGACCACAGCTGGGTGGGGAATGTGTGAACACACAGGTTAAACAATAGGGGGGCAGTTGGTGACCTTGCAGAGCCATTTCAGTGGAGAAGCAGAGATGAAGGGATGATGGGGTGTGCTCAAGAGAAGATGTATTGAAAGTAAGTGGAGACAAAGTATATATGAAATTCTTTTGTGACGTTTTGCTGTGAAACAGAACAAAAAATGAGATGATAAAAAGTGAGGATGAACACAGTGTGACTAACTGTACCATTACAGCATCCAATCGAGAACTGAGGCTGACGTGGCTTAGGAAGGGTAGCAGAGAGGACAGAGGGAAGCAGAGAGATTCTAGGTGCACGTTGGAGATGCAATGAGCAGAGAAAACTAATGAATTGATGTGAAGGAAAAAGGAAAGAGAGAAATATCAAGGGTGATGATTAACTTTTTGTCTGGAATGGCTTAAATAAATGGCAGTTGCATTCAGTGAGAGAAAGAAAGCCAGAGAAGGAGGACTAGTATTTTTGAAGAGGCATGAGTGATGGTTCAGAACACAAGATTTTTAGATAAAATAAGCTAAAATGAGGAGATCCAGTAAGGATTCAGGGCTGAGATTTAAACTGGAAAGGCTGCAGCATCAATGAGGGAGGGAAAGTTCAACGAAGGAGAGATGTAGGTAGGAAAGAGCTTCAGGATTTAACCCTACGGCACTCCAGCAATTAGACAGGTGTCCAGCAGGAAGGGACAGGTCAGTGAAGAACAGAGCAGGAGCCATCTGTGAGGTAGCAGGCAGAACAAGAGAGTGCATGTTACAAGACATACAGGCTGCTTTTCTAGGAGACGGCATGGCCATCGGTGTGAATGCTGCGATCACGTGTAACCTGCGATCACAACACACAGGTTAAACCATAGGAGGGGAATTGGCGATCTTGTGGAGCCATTTCAGTGGAGAGGCAGAGATGAAGGGATGACGGGGTGTGCTCAAGAGAAGATGGATTGAGAGTAAGTGGAGACAAAGCATATATAAAATTCTTTCTAAAAAATAAAAATAAAAAAATTCTTTTGTTATGTTTTGCTGCGAAACAGAACAAAAAAAATGAGATGATAAATGGAGAAAGCAGTGAGTTAAAGGGAGTGCTTTTGTTTGTTTGTTTGTTTGTTTTATTTATAAGTGAGGCACCATAGATGATGTTTGGATGCTGATAGGGATGGTTCCACAGAGAAGCGTATATCGATGATGCTGGGGAAAGAGAGGCAATGGCCACAGCAGTGAAGTCCCTAGCAGGCAGGCAAGGGGGTTGGAATCTAGGGTGCAGGAAAAGGTGCTAGCCACCGATAGTGGTTGAGAGACATCAAATTTTTTAGCAAGTGGGAGGAAGGGGTGTGAGGACAGGTGCGGATAGTTTCCTAAATACGTTAGTGGGAAGAAGAGGTTGTTCCCCATGCGAAGGCATGTTCTCAAGAGCTTATGAAATGAGGTTCTACTGGGAAGGAAGGGATGGCAAGACGTGTGGAGGTGTGAAGATTTGAGGAAGCTAGGAGAAAAAAATGGAACAGGGACAGGGGAAGAAAACAAGCAAACATACTAGGAAATTATAGCAGGATGGCCAGGCAGAGTCAGGTGCCCTCTGAAGTCCTAAAAGTAAGGTAAGGTATTCTTTTGAGATAATTGGCATGCAATATAATCTATGAAGAAATACATTCAAAGATTAAAGTCTGATTTACCACTTACATATATTGTTTAATAACAATGAATATTCATAAAGTGCACTTTGCATGCATTATTTCATTTCATCCTTCCAAATACATGAGGTGGATATGATTATAGTCTTCATTTACAAATGAGGTAATTGAGACTTGGAGACGTGAAGTAAGCTTCATAAGGTCCCACAGCTAGTAAATTAGTCAGAAAGGGTAGAAACCAGTCTATTTAATGACAAAGACTGTGACCTTACACCTCCATGCTGAGCTGCTCCTCAGATTACAACTGAGCTGTGGATGTGAACATATGCATACGGTACTTTTATATAATTAAAAATCTCAGCTGCATATCACAAGTAATGTTAAGGAAAGGGAGGGGCTTATTTTTGGTTTTTGTCTGTTTCCCTCCACCATCAGTGTTCCAGTATTGTTTCCTTGGGTCAGCAGGGAAGGGAAGAAAGCTGACTGGACCATCCCCTGGGCCAGAACTGCTTTTGCATGTGACAGAGCATGAGTGTGTGCACACACACACACACACACACACACTTCACTCTCCTGTCAGCTGTCACGGATGAAAAGCCTTTCTCTTATATTTCTCCTTGTAATCCATTCACTGCCTCAGAGACTCCTGGTTTCTCAGGGGAATGTCACCGAGTGCAGAGTTTTGCATCTATTTCTAGAAGTTATTCATGCATTTACAAATGGTAGAAAGAAATATGGAACCACTTCTTTTTGTGGGGACACTTGGGAGTACTGATGACTCTGGCAAGTGGTGGGGGGAGCTGGGAAAGGGAGAGTGAGGAGGGTCTATACAATCATGGAGGACCTTTGAACAGGCTCTCTCCATCTTCCACATTGGAAGGTGGCCCTGCACACCAGCTGTGTGGTGTTAGCTCTAGTGGAGTCCCAGGGAGTTTATCACGGGTGTCCTCAGTCACTGCCCTGAGCCAGGCTTGTTGGTCTGAGGATAGAAAGTAAGCAAGGGAAGGCAAGTAAAAGACAAGACTCCTTTTGTTTATTCTGTGTTTTAATAATTGGCTGATTACATTCCATTTTTATTTGGTTTCACTGGCAATCAGATAGAGAGCTGTAATATCCACTCACACCTTGTAATTACCATTAATTTCTTCCCTTTACTCTGCAGAGTCAAGACAAGGTTGGCAGAGAAGCCACGGGAGATGGAATCCGACCGAGTGCAATGCATATGCATGAGGCAGGACCCGCCAAGGCTCCCAGGAGACGTGTAGTGGGGAGGGGTGAGAAGGGGAGGAAGGGGAGAAAAGGAAGAAGGCTGGAAGATGGAAAGAGGGGGGAAAATACCTTGAATTGGAAACAAAGGCAAATGGAAGAAAGTGTTGAAGTCAGCACAACAGCCTTGCTAGCTTAATTACCATAATGATGTAAAATAGTCCAATCAGCAATCTGGGGCTAATCTTTCATGTATTACAGGTCTCTCCTTCATAGAGCTTCACAGCTTAAATGCATTTTTAATGAAGATATTTGAGGCAAGCGGATAATTTTCCAGTCTTTCCAGGAGGGAATCAGAGCACATTAAATGGGCTGTTTCTCTTCCCTGTAGCTACCCAAAGTTCTTGCTTTGCCTGGCACATGGAGCCGGTTGTCTTTCAGAATAGGTGGCTCTGGTTTCCTGCCCTCCTTCCAGAGGCAGCTGGGGAAGGCACGGATAGGGCTGACATCCAGAGAGAGCTGTGGCTGGTTCCATGGAGCCTGTGCTCTGCCTTGCCTTGTGCCTAGGGGATGTCTGGATCTCCTTGCTAGAAATGAGAGAGGAAGGGCCCCAGGGACATTCCCCAGCCCTGATGTTATCTCAGCTAGCAGGAGAATTTCAGCTTCATTCTGCCAGTGTCATGCTAACAGTCCAAATACCACTGGAGATACATATGAATCTCTTACTGATGACACATACATTTGCATGCTAGAGTCAGCAAAAGAACAGTCCTGGCCTCTTGACCTCACTCCTCTAACCAGGGAAGGCTTTCTTTGTGGTTCCACCACCCAAGGACTCTGTCTATGGTACATTCAAGTGATGTACAATTAGATCCATTGAAAAAGAGCAGTCTTTTTGTTTGATGCCTAATGCTGTATGATGGGGGAAGACTAAAATATCTGGGTTAAACATACATGCTATGTATCTATAATAAGGCCCCCTCTCAGGCAGACAAGTTTTGGGGGAGGAGGTGGGGGGAAAGAAAGTACAAGCTACAGATTGTATGTCCTGGTAAGGCAGAAACAGGTTAAAAATCTCTTAGATTGTGGTTTGGGGGAAGCTTTAATTATTCTATTGCTGGTGTTTCCTTCTGTTACCAAACTGCCTGAGATACAGCTTCAACTGTTTAGATATGTGCAGTGAATTCAGCAATTTCTGGAAATTCTGTCTTTGCCTCTCTTCCTACCACCACATCCCATCAAACTCCCTGATTTCCAATGGCACACATCTTCTCCCTGAATGAGGGTAAGGCCAAGGGGCTTGCAGCACTTGACAATATGTTTTTCAAAAACAGAATACACCCACACACACACAGACACACACACAGACACCACATATATATGCATATATAAACACAAACATAAATATATAAGTCCTTAGTTTTCTTGAAGTTGGAACTTGATCGAATGTCTGTCTAGCTGTAATACACCTATCACTGGCCTGCTCAGACACTGGGCAGCCTCACTAAATCTAATCTCAAATACCTACATGTGGAATAATAAATGCTTTGGCTTCTTTTCCTTCTTTTGTGGTTGACAGAATGAGAAGGTCAGTAGTAAGATCTTAGAGTAATAGGATTATCAGGACTTGCATGTTAAAGCAGGACCCCCGTTAACTAGAGGTTAATGACCTTACCTATTACGGGCTCCTAAGAACCCAAGAGGGCAGGAAGGAGATTCAAATCCCACACTCCATTTTCTTTCCTTCCTTTCTGGTTTCATTCATTCATTCATTCATTCATTCATTCATTCATTCATTCATTCAGTTTTTGTTGTGTTAAGGCTATATGTAAGACCCTCTGACGTTTCCAGAGTGAAGATGCAGACAGGGAAGGCACTGGATGGAGATGAGGAATAGAAGCATTCAGAGCCTCCAGCCCCAGGACCCTGGGGGTGAAGGCACATCGTTAAAGGAAGCCCTGCCGCATTCTGACTCTAGAGCATCACAAACAGCACAGCAGCCTCCACTTACAAACATGTGCTCTTTAGTGAGCTGTTTGGTTGGTTATTTGGAGAAAAGTATACTTAAAGTGACTTACTGATGATGTCTCTTGTTGTATTTCTTGAGGGAAATATAGATAATTAAGAGAAGAAAAGCAAAACTCCCTCATCCTACAACTCAGAAATAAATATTGATATCATATGTCTAGACAAATATATTGTGTCATAACAAAAAAGGGGAGAATCCTGTATAATTATTTGTAATGGCAGCATGTTGAATAGCATTAAAATATTCATTCCTCCCAGTTTTTTAATTTGGCTATGATCTATTGGCCTATCTTCCAGGTTGATAATTCTGTGTCCAACTGCTATTAAATTCATCTATTGGGTTAATGATTTCAGATATTGTGTCTTTTAATTCTGGAATTTCTATGCAATTTTTTAAAAGAAATTCAAACACTCTGTTAAAATTCTTCATTTATATATACATCTATTTCATCCATTTTGTCTCTCTCTCCTTTTTTTTTTTTAACCAAAGTAATCATAGTCATTTAAAGTCTTTGTCTGCTAACTCCAATATAGGTATCATATCATGGTTACTTCAATATCTTTTCCCCTGTTCAATTATCAGTCATATTTCCTTGCTTCTAGTGACCTTGTAGTACATACCAGACATTGCATATAAAGGAATCATAAAGCTACAGATATTATTTTTCTCTAGAGATCCCTCCTATTCCTTCTGGTATGCACAAAATTTCTGGCATTAAAAAATACTAGATTTGTAAAAGGCAAGGAAATATGACTGATAATCCATACATAGCACACAAAATAATAGAAGTAGACCCGTATATGGTTCTTTTTTTTTTTTTGACTTTGTAACTTTGCTTCATCCTCTTCATTTACATAGGCTGTGCCCCAAGTAGAGGGTATTTATTTATTTATTATTATTTCTTATTATACTTTTAAGTTTTAGGGTACATGTGCACAACGTGCAGGTTTGTTACACATGTATACATGTGCCATTTTGGTGTGCTGCACCCATTAACTTGTCATTTAACATTAGGTATATCTCCTAATGCTATCCCTCCCCCCTCCCCCATATATGGTTCTTATATTGGGTTTGGCAGGCAAGGACTTTGAAATAACTATAATTAATACATGTATTAGTAAGGTTCTCCAGAAAACAGAAACAATATGATTTTATATATAATATAATCTCTCATATATATATATATATATACACTCATATCTATCTATGTGTTTATCTATCATCTATCTATCTATCTATCTAAGAGAGAGAGAGGTTTTAGGGAATTGGCTCACATGGCAAGCGAGACTGGCAAGTCCAAGTCTGCGGGGTGGGCAGGCAGGCTGGAGACATGGAAAAAGCTGATGCTGCAGTTCAAGTGCAAAGGCCATGTGCCGACAGCATGCCCTCTTGCGCTAGATGGTGAGCCTTTTGTTTTATTCAGGGGTTCAACTGATTACAGGAAGCCCACCCATGTTACGGAGGGCAGTCGACTTTGCTCAAAGTCCACTGATTTAAATGTGTTGTTGACGTATACAATTAATTACCCCAAATTGAAGGAAAGATAAAATAGAAGAAAATAGAATAAAAAATTGATAAAGTAAATGAAAGGATGGAGAATTTCAATAGAAAATTGAAATCTAGGAAATGAATCAAGGATCTTCTCTACTTCCAGGCTCAGTATTTCCACAGTTGTTTCATCTGTGAATGGTTGGACCCTGGCACCTCTTTTGCTAGTTCCCAGTATAGCTCCAGATTGTCAGTGAGGCTCCATCATGAAGTGTCTGTTCTCAGGTCTGTGGGATTCTATGCAGGTTTATGCTTTCTAAACACAGTCTGTAGCTGTCTATCTCCTCTTCTATCAGATGTCAACTTAGAATGAGTTTCTCCCTTGTACAATGCCATATTGTGGCCACTATTTCATAATGTCTTGGTGATACTTAAAATATTTTATTTCTTGAAAGTTTAAGGTTTATATTGTATATTATAAATACTCTTCTCATTGATATATAGACTTCTGTAGCCATAAGTATTTCATCCTGATAATTACTAGGCTCTTCTTCCATTACATTTTTTTTTGGTGGTGGGGGAGGGGGGGGGGTGGGAGTGGTTACAAGGCACTCATTACAGTCTAAATATATAGATTTATCTAATCCCTCCCTTTTGCGTCTAAAATTTAAATTCAAAGCCCTCCTGGTAAAGCTGAGTTTTCTCCTGCCAAGTTCATTATTCTATTTCAGGGAATTATGAGATGTTCTCTGCCCTTGTTATGAGATCACCTCTGAAGCATAGGCATATATCCAGAAAAACAAACCTTATTTTCCTTTAGTATCAGCTACATAGCCAGCTGTCTGCTTCACGCATCCCTTTAAAAATTTTTTTTCCAAAGACAAAAAAAGAAGCCATGAAAACACCTGTGGTCCCAAGTCCTTCAGTTTCATACCTAAGACTACAGGGTCAATAGAGATACAAAGAAAATTTATTTGGAATATTATATTAATAAAATTGTATATACTGGCCTTCACTGGTTTGTAGACTTGAGTTTTAGAGAAATACTCCTTTTTTATAGTGTATCATCTTCAAAAGTAAAGCACTATCCCAGCAAGCAACACCCCCACCCCAGTCATCTGAAACTCCCAGTGTATGATGACATGATATTTTTTCTTTAAGATTGAATATGAAAGCCTCAACCATCACATCAAGCCACAGATCAATCATAGCCACCACACAGAGAAAATTACCATTTGGCAACATCCATCATCTTTACAAGTGCTACCCACATCTAACTCCACCTGAGCCAGCATTGTTGCCGCTTACTTCTATCTTCAGTGAGGCTGGAAGTCAACAAAAGGGTCTTATTCCCTTTATTGGGAGAGGAGAGGAGAGTAGCACAGAAATGCCTTTCTGAGGGGTAACTGTCTTTCCAATCCTGGATTCCCTTGTTGTCAGCTCCCTCTTCACCCCTCATTTTATGAAATCAATAAAGAACTGAAGCTCTCCTTGTTTGTCGACTATACCCTTCTCCCTCTTGTACAACTGATTTTGAAAAAGAAGGATATGGCTGTGGAGAGAAGAGTTGTTACCTCTATCCTAAAATGAACATGAGAAGCAGGCTACACATCTGTGTTGTATTTGAGTCATGAAAATGCAGTCCCACAACGGACCAAAAACTCTCTCAGAACTCTCGAACTCTGTGATTCTCAGTTTTCTTCTTCTCTGATGAGTAATAGCCTTGTTCCCTGAACACCCAGGTGTCACGTATCTCTTCCTGCTATAAACAAGAAATCTTACCTGCAGTTGGAGGTAAATGCCCACTTCTTGTTTTTGTATAACACATAAAATAAGAATGTTTTTGTACTTAAAAAAGCATTTTAAATGGTTGAAAACAAATCACAAGAAGAATATTTCATAATGCATAAAATCATGTAAAATTTAAATTTCAGTGTCTGTAAATAAAGTTTTATTGGTACATGGTCACGTTCACTTACATAATGCCTAGGAGATATTTTTAAATGGCAAAATTGAGTATTTGCAACAGAGACCATATGCCCCTCAAAGCCAAAGGATTTATTATCTGGCCCTTTACAAAAACAGTTTGCCAAGCTGTTTCAAAGCAGAAACTGACCTAAGAGAGACTGCTTGTCTATGATCACGTGAAACCACAATGCCATGAACTTGGAATCGATATCATCCTACGTGATTTTTCATGCTGCTTAGAAAGCCTCTGAGTCTTTAGTCCAATATTGCTCTTATTTTCCAGCACAGCTATGGCAAACATGTCCATTTCCTCAAGACTCCAACTTGCCTTTGCCACTTTTCACAGTCCCACCAGCTGATTTCATGGCCTATTTTATGTAGAGAAAAATTAGGCCAATAAGTGTGAAGTGCCTCCAGCTGCTGCTTCTTGCCTGCCTTCCTCTGCATCTAGCACCCATCTCATCTTCCTTGTGCGCGTCTCTGCTTTGGAGCAAGACACATTTCTCTATCCATGTCTGTTGCATTCTTTTTCAGGATTTCATGCCATCCAGTATCTCTTTCTTCTTCTAGATCTTCAACCTTGACTGGCTTTAATAAATTTTGTCATAACATATAAACATGAATTTTTGAAGAAAATAAATCAATGAATAAGAATTTTAAAACCATCTCAACCCCATGTCCTCCTTTGGGGACCCTCCTATGGGGGGTCACTATAATCTCCCTCATTCTCCTCACACCTAACCTACTTGAAAGAGTACTCTATATTCACTCTTCTTAACTGTCACTGTCCTTTCTCAACTCACACAAAACTAACATGAAAGGGCATAAAATATTTTGGGGGAAAATAATCTAAGGTAGACAGGAAGAGTCAGAGCCAAACAGACCTTAAATTCCTTTGCTAAAGACTTGAAACTTAACGCCAAGAGTGAAGGGCAGCCATTGAAACATCTCCACACATCTTTAATCTATTATTTTTGTCTGATGTATTACATGTTTGTGTAGCCCCTTCCCATCCTCACATACTTCACAGGAGGTCCCTGTCATCTGAGTTACAGTAGAGAATTCTGCAAATACTCAGCGGGCCGACAGGTCAAGATGAGAAGGAGCCTTCTATTCTCATAGCAAGACTTAAAAGTCCTGGTAGGTCATCAAAAAAGGAAAGGCATAATCTGATAGATGTTTTAGAAAGATGACTCATGAAAGAATGAGAAATGGATTTAATTTGGTGAATTTGGAAGGAAAAAGATGAGTTAAGAAACTATTAAAATAGTCCAGATGGGGCAAAGGCTTCAACTTTATAGCAAAGGGTTTTATGGGGGTCACGAAAATCAGGTAAGAAATGAAACTAAGCTCTTTGGGGAAAGATGGCTTTTAAGTTCACAATAAAGGCTTCACAGTGATTTACTGCAACTTGTTTTTTTTCTAAAGGAGTCATATTCCATTGAGTTCAGAACACTTATGAGTGACTGTGTGCTATTATAGGAAGTGTGTTTAGGACCCACTTCATCCACACTAATGAGAACACTTGCCCCTTGTGAGCTGCTTCCACAAGAATCTTCTATTTCATTGGAGTCTGAAGTCTGAAATCCTAATTCCTCCACAGCCCCCCATAGCAAATTCTCATTACAATAAACTCCATGAGGCTATGTGTGATGGTTAATTTTTTACATGTCAACGTGACTGGGTCATGGAGTGCCCAGATTAAACATTATTTTTGAGTGGGTCTGTGAAAGTGTCTCAGGATGAGATTAGCATTTGAATTGGTGGACTCTGGACTCATTAAACTAGAATGCCCTTTTTAATATGAGTGGTCACAATCCAGTCTATTGAGGGCCTGGATAGAACAAAAGGCAGAGGAAGAAGGAATTTGCCCCTCCTCATTTTTTCATTTCTGCCTCACTGCCTGAACTGGGACATCTCATTTCATCAGCTTCTGCCCTTGGGCTGGGATTTACATCATTGGCTCCCCTAATTCTCAGGCCTTTGCACTGGACTGAATTATACCACTGGTTTTCCTGGGGCTCCAGCTTGTACTTGGCAGATTATGAAGTTTCTCAGCCTCCATAATCGTATGAGCCAATTTCTCATAATAAATACATCTCTATCTTTATCTATAATCTCCTATTAGTTCTGTTTCTCTGAAGAACCTTGACTGAAACAGCAGACAATGAGTTCAACTCATCACTCTCCAGTCCCTAGTACATATCGCTTGCTACATAGTAGAATTCAATACTATTTTGAATGAATTAATGAGCAAAGAAAACTGTGAACTTGGAAGTGACTGCTGTCATTCATCCATCATTCATTAGTTATTTACTAAACACATAGTTTGTGATCAGAACTGTTCTAGACATTGGGATTTCAGTGTGAAAAAGATAACTTTGAGGCAACCACTAAAGAGGTGATTGTGAAGGCGATGGACACGTTATTTGAAAAGGTGTTATTAGTGCATGTAAAACGCACACCTATCTCAGACAAGGGTGAGGAATGCTGGCTTGCAAAATGAGATTCCATTTAAGCTGAGGCTGAGGGCAAACAGTAATTATCCCAGGGAAGGTAGGATGGGGGAGAGCAATACACCGGGGGAAGCAGCAGAGATGAGAATTAAGGTAGGGGTTTCACAGGTTAAAGCAGTTCAAGGTTGGCAGAAGGAAGAGCTTACAGAGGCAATGATGAGGGATAACGCTGGACAAAAAACAGTGGATAAAGGATATCTATAATGAGGGGTTCGGACTTGATGCTGGAGATGCACAGTGCTGCATCTTTAAAGAGGTTCTCTCCAATTAAGATAGAAGTCAGCTTAGAGTGAGATTTAAGATGGGGATACAGAAGAGAGGAGGAGGTTGCTGCTGCAGGCTGTGGCACAGTGGTGCTGATGATGGGGCTGCTTCTCTTGCATCGGTAGTGTCCATCATGCAGTAAAATGACTGTTGTGGTGCTCAGGTTCTACCATTGTGCTGGTACTTCTGCAGAATTAAAGGAACTTTTGTGAACTCACTTTGAAAATTAAACAACCCTCTTAATAAACTCTTTTGACGGAAAAATATGTTGAGACTTCTAATTATCACTGTAAAGACTGACTTCAGTAATGCTGCCTAGTTATAATTGAGACACTGTTTCCATATATGAGTTCTTTAAAAGAGATATGCAGATGGACATGATCTTTGAGCTGTAAAAAGTCTGAACCAAGATATCCTGAAGATATCATCAAAATATAAAGTTGTCTAAAAAAAAAGTCTACTGAATTCACAGAAATTAAATTCAAAAGCAATGAAATTATTAAAAAAGAGAACTTATTTGAATCAAAAGGGAATATTTTATTGATTTTCATTGAGTTTTATTTTAACTTGAAAGTTTATAAGTTTTATAGAACTGCTCAGTGTTTTCAGGGAGGTCTCATTTAGTAAATCATAGCTGTACAAACCTCGACTTATAGGACCTCTGTATAGATCTAATTCATCTTGCTTTCAATGAATATTTTTTGAGGACATATTATGTGGAAATCACTGTATTAAGTGCTAGGGAGGTACAGAAAAGTACTAGTAAAAGCAGGCTCCTGCCCTCAAGGAGAATTTAAGTTGGTGAGGAAGATATACACAAAATGATAACTAATAACACAATCTATGTAATAACAGAGTAGGAGATGATTTGGTGATAAGATAATCAAGATCATTGTAGTTCCAAAGAGCAGGCAATTAAATGTAGCTGGAAGTAGAATATTTGCTGAGTTCTCAATGTTGGATCCACTTTTAATAGACAGATAAAAGAAGGGAGCAGACCATCTGGTTTTCTGCTTCATCATGCTATTGAAACTATACTTTAAAACATTTCCAATAACCTCCTAATTGCTACCTCTAATAGTCTTGCCTCAGCTTTCAGTTCATATCCTCTTTGTAGCGCTTGACTTTAAAACTTTCTCCCTCTTGATTCTGTAATGTTAATTTTCTGAGTGTCAACGCTATTTCTTTGGTTCGATTTTCTTCCTCTGTAGGGTAGGTTAGGAGCATTTACTGCAACAGTTTATATCATTCCTTTTTTCTACTTTTTATTGCTGCCTGTTGCTCAGGTTCACCTTTCAGACACAGGGAGTAAAATTGAGGAAACTGATCTATACTTTGCAATGGGCAGTGTAAATATCTTCCTTCTTGGAAGATGGAAGTTTAGTGCTCTTCATCCCTGGCCACTCAGGGAAGGGCCTGGCCGTGAATGTGCTCCTTCCCTCTCCCATTTAGTCCTTAAAGTTGTGATTCTCTAAGGTTGGGTTAAAAGGACCCCTGAAGAAGCTGGTGCACAATTAGCAATGAGAAAAGTTAGGCTAAAATGCTGGGGGATCCAGCCTGTCCAGGTATTTTATGCTGCAAGCCACTGCATCTAAGCTGGAGAAATAAACTAAGAGGTACAAGAGATGACCACATCACAGTATATATTAATATAATTTGAGGATAAGCAACAAACTGTTCTGTGATTATGTTCATTTAGTCCTATGGACAAGCTGATGCTCTAATCCGTCTGCCTATTGATGGAGCGTTAGACTCTTCACACCCATGGGTGGTTTTTATGCTTTTAAAATACGGTATGATTGTGTTGCTGTTTCTGCATTTGAACCCTTAGTGAGCAGTGACCTTTCCAGTCTCTGAGTGATTAAGGCTCTTATTAATTTCCTGTGGGGTTGCCGACACTCTAAGGCAGCAGACTGGTGGGGGTTCATTAACATGTGGGGCTCTAATTAGCGGCATAGGATCTGTCTCTGTTCTTACTCCGATATGGAACAAAGCTATAAATATGGACACATAAGAAAAAATACACAAAACCGTAACTGAAAGAATGAAGTATTGACATGTCCAGGGCAGATCTTTAAACCAAAACAGCCACTTTCCTGGGGCCTAATCAGGCTCTTCTAGAAAACTGCATCTGGATGGGATGGCACAGTATGGGAGAAAATCTGAGGGGGGTCTAGATCAGCCTTGGAAATAATTATTGATTGAGTTATATTGTTAACTCCCTTCTGCACCTGTGATTCAATGAATTGCAACTCTAAAGAAAGGTGAAAAGAATTGAAATCCCTTGATGCTGAGAAGAGAAGTAAGAGGGATTTAATAATAATCATTATGTCTGGGCAGGATTTTAATAGAGAGAATAATGACCACATTCCCTGTTTCCCAACCTAGAGAAGAAATGAGTTCAAATTGCAGCTGGGAGCCGTTTGATTGGTTAATTAATATTTTGGGGGCCCTTACAAGATACTAAACCCTTTGCAAGGAGCTGGTAGGTAGTTAGTGCACAACTCTTGGGGGGCATCTAAAAATGTGCCAGATGTTGCTTATGAAATTCTCTGACACTGACAGTGAACCGATCAGGTTAGGCTTCAGGAAGCATTCTGCAAATTGTTACACACTGGATTGAATGCCCAAGAAGGGAATGTGTTATCCCCACCCACCCAGCACCTGAAGATCTTTATAAACAGGAAAGAAATTCATTAAACTGAGGTCAAGGAGCTGGCCTGACCTGAGAGGGAGAATTGTTGGTATAAAGACTCAGCCCTTAAGATGGGAACAGGCAATCCTCTTCCTTCCTCTACCCTTAGGTGCTATGCATTTGAGGTGCCCAGAGCAAACATTTCGAAGATAGAGCCGTTAAGTTCCATTTTCAACATCACTCTTTGGTATTTTCTTCTTATTTATTTATTTATTTATTTTTGAGATGGAGTCTTGCTCCATCAACCAGGCTGGAGTGCAATGGCATGAGCTCAGCTCACTGCAATCTCCGCCTCCCAGGTTCAAGTGATTCTCCTGCCTCAGCCTCCCGAGTAGCTGGGATTATAGGCACATGCCACCACGCCCAGCTAATTTTTGTATTTTTAGTAGAGACGGGGTTTCACCATGTTGGTCAGGCTAGTCTCTAACTCCTGACCTCGTGATCCTCCCAAAGTGCTGGGATTACAGGTGTGAGCCACCGTGCCCTGCCTGGTGTTTGCTTCTGATCTGAGTCTAGACTTGCTGGTGCTTGGAAGTTTCCATCATTATAACCCTCCTTTTCTTTCCACCTGTATCCACCTAGGCAAGGTTTCCCTGGGAGTGGGAATTGTGAACATGTAACAGAAAGGATGCCCAGAGCAGAATGAGACTTGAAGTCTGACCTGCCGTTTCATGTCCACGATTCCATGATTTCCCTTCAGGCAGGTATGGCTGCCTACACAAAGATGTGGCCCTTGGAAGGCTAGCTCAGAAGACAGAGGGAGAGGCTGGGTGTGGTGGCTCACGCCTGTAATCCCAGCACTTTGGGAGGCTGAGGTGGGCGGATCACGAGGTTAGGACTTCGAGACCATCCTGGCTAACATGGTGAAATCCCGTCTCTACTAAAATTACAAAAAATTTAGCCAGGCGTGGTGGTGGGCACCTGTAGTCCCAGCTACTCAGGAGGCTGAGGCAGGAGAATGGCACGAACCCGGGAGGCGGAGGTTGCAATGAGCTGAGATCACGTCACTGTACTCCAGCCTGGCGACAGAGGAAGATACCATCTCAAAAATAAAAATAAAATAAATAAATACATAAAGAAACAAAAAGAAGATGGAGGGAGAGAAACCTGCAGCACTGTAAGAGGTGGCGTCTTGGCCAAGCCCCAGTCAGATCAGCGTGTGTGAAGTGGGGGTGAATGTGAACTATTCAGAGACCAATTCTCATAGAATTTAACATAAATCATAAATAAACACTTGGAGATGGCACTTTTTTTAATTAAAATTTTTATTTTTTTAAGATGGCGTTTTAAATAAATGAGCTGTCAGTGTATTATGCTTACTGGAGACTCCAGTCTTTTATTAACCATGGGGAACATTTAGAAATACAATATTAAAAATGTTGTTAAGATTTATAATCTATAGTAAGGAACATTAAAAATAAGCTCCGTACACCCACATGAACTTAACTAAAATCATCCTGGTTCAGCACTTAGCACTTGGCCTGGCACAAAGTGAGCGTAGCACAGTGGTGACTGTAGCTCAGAGCTGCTTTGTCCAAATGAGGTTCCTAAGTCAGCCCCGGAGTATGGGGGGAACTGAGGTTTGGATTATCTACTTCCTTCACACTTGTGTTCACTGCTTTCCTCTGTCTTCCCACCTCATTTCGCTATTTCACTGCTGTTAATACCGCGATCACAGTGGTCCAGGGAAATGAATGGGAAATTAGCCACGTATTACGCTTCTTAGCATCGGCGAATGGTTTAGTAAGGAAGGTGGTTAGCGGTATGGAAGAAAATTAACTTAGCATTAATTTTTGCTGCTTCTGTTTTTTCTTTTAAATCCTAAGAGTGAGTGCCACTTTCTTTAAGATCTCTAGACAGCTTATTTCTTTGAGTATAGCCTTCCAGAGGCTGTCAGTGGGGTCAAAACAAGCAAACTTTTAAAAAGCAACCCCCACCCCCACGCAACCGGCCGAATTTTAAAAAAGCAAAGCTTTTCTTTTGGGACTTTTAGAATAACAAAGGTCTGAATTATGTTTGTATCTGAAACTAAAAGCTTTCAGCAGCTCAGCACCGTCCTTTGGCCAGAGGTCCTGGTTATCACTAAGAGACCTTCTCCATGCAGGTTTGAGAGCCTATTAATAGGATAATCAATGATGTGTTACTGCTTTTTAGGAGAATTACTTTCAGCTCTGAAATCCTGTGTACTTTGCCAAGAGAAATTCAGTACAATCCCAAATTGCTTCAAACCTGTTTCAATAATTAGCAGCAAGTAGGTGAAGGAAAAGATAAAGCAAGGAAAGACAACAGCCATACCCGCTCACAGTCGTGTTTCATTTTCACTAACTAGGGAAGTGGAAGCTTCATCACGGGGTTATATCCAATGATCATCAAATTTCTTTGGAAAAAAAATGTGTTAACCCTTCAGGATCCAGCCTCCAGCCTTCACTGCATTTACCATGATCCCACACAGTGCTCTGTCCCCTCCACTGTGCTTTTAACATTTTAGATGTATCAATCTCTTCAAATTTCCCTGACCAGTAATGCTTTCTTGTAGCACTGTGCATTTGCACATTCTGTTCCCACTGCCAGGAATTCCTTTCCAGAAGGTCTTCCTGCTGAACGCTCTCACACTGCGCATCAAGACAGACCAGGCAGGGATTTCTCACTTGGATTCCCACCATGCTATAGTGTCTCAACATCCTGCAGTCGGAACTGTATTACATTACTTATAGTCACATGTGGACATGTTGGCCTACCTTCTCTAAACTGTGAACCTTATTAGGTAGAGAACTGTATTTGGTTCCCAGCCCCTAGTATAAAATTGAACCAAATGAAATTGCTGATATTTGACTTTTTAAATCTACAGCTAGCTATATGATACAGCAATTTCATGTAGTTCGATCAAATTCGTTGCCAGCAGAAAGAACGGTTAAAAATATCTCTCTTGAAAGAAAGAATGATCTACATTTACTCATGTAATATGTGATTTCTTTCATTGTAATGTCTTTGCCCAGATTACAAATCAGAATTTTGATGACCTTACAAATAAGTTGGGAAGAATTTCCTCTTCAGGCTAGAGTTTGCTTAAGAGTGGTATTAATCCATCCTTGAATGAATGATAGAATGTACCAGAGATTTATAAATTCTATCCCTTTGATCGATACGGGTTTAGCTGGGAGTGGGAATTCTGAGCATCTAACAGAAAAGATTCCCAGAGAAGAATGCTACTTGCGGTCTGACCTCCCGTTTTATAGCTATGATTCCTTGATTTCTCTTCAGGCATGTCTGGCTGCCTACACAAAGATATGGTCATTGGAAGGCTATTCAGAGATGGAGGGAGAAGAATCCACAGCACTTTAAGAGCTGCTTCTTGGCAGCCCCATTCAAAATCAGTGTGTGTGAAGTGGAGATGAATGAATACTGGAATTTACCCATAGATTTATAAATTTTATTCTTCGAAGTGAAATGGGACTTACAGATTTTTTATAGAATGCATTTCTCAAGGAACTTTTTGATTTTTAGTAATACCAGAGTTGTCAAGTTCATGGGGATAACTTATTAATGCTATTTCCCTGTTTTCCTTTTAATATCTGGCAGATCTCTAGTGATAGCCTCAAGTTTATTCTTCATGTTGGTAATTTGGCCTTCTTTGCTTAATCATGATTATTCTTTTTAGGGATTTTGGTAAATTTTATTCGTATTTCCAAAAAAACCAAGTTTGAGATATAGGTTTTCTCTATTATTTGTTTTCTAGTTCATTGGGTTTTGCTCTTATGTTTATTGTTTCTTTGTGTCTATATAACTAGGATTTAGATTTTTCTTATTTATCTGCTTACAGTGGAAATACAGATTTTTATTTTATTGTAAGTTTTCTTTTCTAATACAGGCATTTCAAAACTATGCATTTCTCTGTGAGCATTCCTTTAGGGGCATCTCTAACATTTTGATATATTTCATTACTATTCCATTTTAAATATTTGCATTTTTTGTGACTTCTCCTTTGATCCATGAGTTATTTAGAAATGTGTGCTTTTTTTGTTGCTTGTAATTTCCAATTCAGGCTTTAAATTGTATTCAGACTTGTTCTAAGGCCAAGGATAATGGTATATATTGGTGAATAGCTTGTATACATTTGAAAAGAATGTGTATGATGGCACTGTTGGGTGTGGTGTCCTGTAAATATTTATTAGGTCAAGTTGGTTGACAACCATGTTTAGATCTTACATTTTCTTCCTCATATTTGCCTACATTTCTAGCAATTACTGAGTGAGTGGAATTAAAATATCCAGCTTTAGTTGTAGATTTGTCTATTTCTTCAGTCAATTTTGTCAGTTTTTGCTTTATGGATTTTGATACTCTCTTACTAGGTGAATACATATTTAAGATTAGCATGCCTTGTGGGTAATTTCCTCTTTTATCATGCACTGTTTCACATGATCTCTTGTAATATACTTTTTCCTGATTTCTACTTTGTTTGATATTAATAGACCCACATCAACTTTCTTATGCTTGCATGCTGTATCTTCTCCCATCCTTTTAAACTTGTCTATTTCTCTATATTTAAAGCGTGTCTTATGTAGACAGCTAACAGTTGTTTTGTGTTTTTCTATCCAGTCTGTTAGTCTATGCCTTTTAATTGGCATTTTAAATCCCTTCACATTTCATGTAATTATTGTTTTGGTTTGATTTAAGTCTACCATATAGCAATTTGTTTTTTTGTTTGTTTGTTTTATTTTTTGTTGTTTTCTGTTTTTCCCTTCCCAGCCTCCTATGTTAATTTGGTATTTTTAGATTGCCAATTTATTTCTTCTATTAACTTCTTAGCTATAACTCTTTTTATTATAATTTTTATATGGTTTCTCTATGACTAATGATATGTATCCTTCTCCTTCACATTTCACACCCAACATGTTCTGATGCTCGCTTCCTATTGTCTATTTTATGTTTACCTGTCCCCGTTTTCTGTATGATTATTGTCATATAATTTGCATTTTCATATGTTTTGAATTTCATCTTATACTATTATTATTTTTGCCTTAAATAGCAGTTTTTAAAGTAAATTTTGAGAAGTAAACATACTCATTTATATTTATCTACATATTTATCATTTTTACCTATAGATCTGAGTTTCCATCTGGCATCATTTTCCTTTGAATTGAGAAATATCTTTTTAAATTTCTTATAGTGAAAGTCTGCTGTCAACAAATTTTCTAAGCTTTCATTTATAGAAACGGTCTTTATTGCGCTCTTGCCTGTGAAACTTTTGCTGGCTGTAGAATTTCTGGGCTGACTGTTTCCCTTTCTTTTTAGCAATCTGGAGAGGTTGTTCCACTGTCTTTCCTCCTCTATTGTTCTGATGAGAAGTCAGAGTGTTGCTATTGCTGTTATCTCTATTCAATGTGCTCTTTTTATTTGGTTTTCAGCAGTTAGATTATGATGTGCCTAGGTGTGCTTCTCTTTATATTTATTCTGTTTGATGTTTGCTGGACTTCTGGGATCAATAGGTTGGTCTGGTTTCTTAAATAAAATGTGGGAAGCTCTCTGCCACTGTATCTTAAAATATTTGCACAATGTCACTCTCTTCTTTTTCTTAGGCACCAATTGCACAAAAAGTAACTCATTGAATAGCATTCTGTATGTCCCTGAGGCTCATAAGATCCTTTTTTCTTCTCTTAAAATTGCATAAAATCCTTTTTTCTTCTCTTAAAATTGCATAATTTCTATTTATCTGACTTCAAAATCACTGGCTTTTCAATGCCATCTTGAATATGCTAATGAGTCCATCCAGTTAGTTTCTCATTTAAGCTGTGTACTTACCAGTTCTAGAATTTCATTTGGTTCTGTTTCTATCGTTTCAATTTCTATGTCGAGATTATCTCTGTTCATTCATTTAGATCATATTTTCCTATAATTTTGTGAACACATTTTTATTTAATTCTTTGACTATATTTATAATAGCTGCTTTAAATATTTGTCTGCTAACTCTAACATCTGGGTTCAGTGTCTATTGGTGGATTTTATTCTTAAGGCTAGATCACAGTTTTCTCTTTCTTTTTAGGACTATTGATTTTTTGTTGAATATTGGCATTATAGATAATACAGTATACAGTCTCTAGATTCTGTTGCCTTACTCTAAAGACTATTGATCCTTGTTTTAACAAGCAGCTTAATTACTGGCTAATCACATCGGTCTAACTAGCCAAGGTCCAGCTTGGGATCCACGTTGGATCTTGTCAGGGCTTCGTTTGAGGCTTTTCTAGAGAGAGTTTAGCATAAGTCGTGCTCTATTTGTAGTCATTACACCATAAGACCACCATTTTGGTCTCTCAGCTAGACTTCATGTGCTAAGTGGCAGAGCTCATCATTCTAGCGGGGCCTAAATTTCAAAATCTCCAGGCACTGCATTTTCCTCAGCAGTGCATTTAGTAGCTATGTTCTGCTTTTAATTACATAGCAGCTGCCACCTGGTAAACTTCTGGTTGTCTTGCTCAGTGGGGGACTCCCTCAGCCACAGACTTGCAGGGGCCTCCCAGAGCGTCTTGTGAGGCTTCCTTTTCACAGTTGTCTCCTCTCTAGTTTGCCACCTTGTAAATTCTAGAATCTCCAGCTGCTTTGAAATATGATTTTCCCACTTGAGCTCTGCAGAAACATAGTACTCTTCTTTAACTCCGACTTCATGCAATGTGGTTGGAAAACTGTCTCCAGGTAGAAACCCGGCGAATTGTGGGGCTCACCTTGCTTTGACTCTGACTTCCTGCAATGTGGTTGGGAAACTGTCTCCAGGTAGAAACCTGGCGAATTGTGGGGCTCACCTTCTATCAGCCATTTCCGTCTTGTGTTGCCTGCTCTTTACTGACTGAAGACGATATTTTAAAGCTGTTTATGGCCAAAGGTCTATTCCAATACAGTTACTCCATTATGGCTTAAAGTGAAAATTATTTATGTAATGTGTTTCAAGGATTCTTATCAGGAATAATAACGTTTCTTCTTAGCAACCATCCTAAATAAGAATAGTTAATAGTTAGCATGGCTTACTATATGCCAAGCATTGTTTTGAATGCCTTACATATTAAACTCATTTAATTCTTACAACAGCACTCTAATTTAGGTACTATCCCTATTTTTCAGTAGAAAAATTGACACACAGATTAATTGAATGCCTAAGTTTGTACATCTATAAAGTTATTGAGTCACTCACTAGTTTTAGCTCCTATACCTTAACAACTATACTATGCTACCTTCTGGTGGAAAGTGGGTAGTGACTAAGCAAGGGGAAATGATCACAAGAGGGAGCACATCCTCACTCATTAGTGAAGGATGAGTGTTCTGAGTATTCCAAGTTGAATCATAGCGAGTTTGGGCTTTAGGCCTCTGGTTCCCTCCCACCATGTCCCATCAGTTTTACCTCATTCCACCAGGAGGTTTTAATATTCACCATTAAGTACTACAGAGGTGCAGAAAAAGTGGTGGGAATGATAGTGGGATTCATTCTTATTTTTCTCCCCATCCTCACCCACTGTATTCTTTTTCTTAGTTTGGATGTGAGCTCATAAAATGTGCCACCAAAAGAAGCTAGTTTAAAATTGAAACCTTTGGGTGGAATAATATATGCTACAATGGCCGTTTGATCTATCTGTGACAAGTGCTAAAACACATGTGCATTGATTTTCTTCAAGGAACGCATTTCTAAGGGTAATTTAATAGTAGTATTGAGCATAGCTTTTACTGGTGGGGAGGAGGAGGGGAGAACAGATGAAGAGAGGGAGCTGCTAATGGCATTTTCCTAATGCAATTGCTTAGGTCAGTGGAAACCTGTCACAGCTTAATGCACTTGCTTTTTGAGGATGTTATCGTGTCCAGGATTAAACCATTCCAAAACATGAAAACGACAGTTGCTTGTTAGAGTGGGAGCTTGTTAAAGACCTTCTATCAAGCAGTTATGATCATCTGAAGAAAGAAGTTATGGTTCTTATTTTTCTACCTTTAATTCTAAGTGAAGTCTAAGTACTAGGAAGAAAAAAGCATTTAATTTTCCAAAGAGGATGGGGAATAGCACAATACATTGCTTCAAAGACCCCTTTCTTTCTTTTCCCATCTACCTACAGAAATCAGACTTCATTTCTAGAGGAAATTCAGGGATTTTTGCTCTACTATGGGCCTGGAAACTGGAGAAAATTTGATCTCTGACATGGCTTTGACTTCACGCACTTTTCTGGTACTCAGGATAGGAACATAGACCCTTCATTGAAATCACATCTAATGCCTAGAGACATCCAGTGAATATTCTGTGGTACAGTATATTCTAATTTTTTTGCATATTTCTGCTGTTGGTATTTGTTACGTTCAGAATATATAGTTCAGGAAAATTCTCTCTAAAAGGGAGAGATGTTGTAACTGGATCACAAAGAAGGTGTCAGAAATTGTTTCTAAGAAATCTTTAAGGATTTGTTCTCCATTCATTTCTTGAACCAACGTTGATGGAGTACCAGAAGGCTAGTGAGCATAGACCAGGCTGAGCAAAGGGTGATTCATGATGAAGCTGGAGAGGCAAGCAAGGGCCGAGTAACCAAGTCTGTTCAGGGACTTCAGAGTTGATGTTAAGTACAATAAGAAGCCACAGAATTGCTTGTGGGGAAGGGTTGGCATGAGCTGGTTTTCCCTAAGTAAAGCTCACTTCAGATCCTGGGTAAAAAATGCACTGTGTGCTGGGGGAAGGAGGAGAAAGAGTTAAGAGGGTAGAGATGGTGATGGTTTTGGCTAACGAAGGTGCAAAGAAGAGAACTTATTCGAGGTAACAGTTTGAGTCAGAAGCATAAGATTTTCTGATGGTCAAAAAGAAAAGGGAGTAGCCCAAAATGATTTTGGCTTGAACTTCATGACTGTTGGTGCTATTTACTTAGATGGTGAAGGCTGGGTTCGGGATGATGAGGGTGGTGGGGGGAGATGACAATTCTGGTGGGAGAGAAATCAAGAACAGCATTTGGGAAATATTAGTTTTGAAATGCCTCAGAAACATCTAAAGAGGAATGTTCAAAGTCGAAAATTTGATTTAGTTCGAAATGTAATTGCTTTGAGGGCAGACATTATCTTTCATAATAAGCACATGGAATACTGTATGGCACATAATAGCACTCAATAAAGATTTCCTGAATTCATGAGCCTAGAGCTCAGAGAATAGACTGAGACTTAACCTGAGAGGCATAAGGAGGTAGAAGCTATTTTAGACACAAAAATGGAAAAGCTCAAGATAAAATAAATTTATATACCCATCTCAGTTTCTTCTCTGTCAAAAGCAGTTTAAAATAATAGTTTCAGAGATTTCTTTTAGTACTAATATTCAATGCAATTTATTTGTTTGGTTTGAAAAGTTTCTTAGAATTATAGAAAGAAACAGATGACTTAGCATTTGTTTTATTTAAATATACCTGGAATCGCTTCCATTTCATTCTGGTGTGTAGTGAGATGGAGAGAGGGCTGGTATGCCATTCTGGAAGACCTTGTATTCTTTCCAGCCATGAGTCTGTAGGATCTTTCACAGTGCTGGTATAAAAGTCATAAAATGGAAGTCTGTGTCAAAATTATTTCTAAAACAAAAGTACCAATTGGTTCTTTAAAAATATCAAATCAACAAAATTGACAAGCCTTTAGCTAGACTGCGAAAGAGAAGACTCAAATTACTAAAATCAGAAATGAAAGAGGGTATATTACTACTTACCTTACAGAAATAACAGGATTATAAGAAACTATAATGAACAACTGTATGCCTACAAAATAGATAACAGGTTAAATGGGCAAATTCCCAGAAAGATGCACACTGCAAAAACTGACTAAAGAAGAAATTAAAAATTTGAGTAGACCTATACAAAGTAAATAAGTTGAATTAGTAATCTAAAAACTATCCATAGAGAAAAGCCCATGCCCAGGTGGCTTTACTGGTGAATTGCTTCATTTAAAGAAGAAATAATATCAATTCTTCACAAGCTTTTTTATAAAATGGAAGATCAGAAAATATTTCCAACTTATTCTTTTTTTTTTTTTACTTTTTATTATTATTATTATTATTATTATTATACTTTAGGCTCTATGGTACATGTGTGCAACGTGCAGGTAAGTTACATATGTATACATGTGCCATGCTGGTGCGCTGCACCCACCAACTCGTCATCTAGCATTAGGTATATCTCCCAATGCTATCCCTCCCCCCTCCCCCCACCCCACAACAGTCCCCGAAGTGTGATGTTCCCCTTCCTGTGTCCATGTGTTCTCATTGTTCAATTCCCACCTATGAGTGAGAATATGCGGCGTTTGGTTTTTTGTTCTTGCAATAGTTTACGAGAATGATGATTTCCAATTTCATCCATGTCCCTACAAAGGACATGAACTCATCATTTTTTATGGCTGCATAGTATTCCATGGTGTATATGTGCCACATTTTCTTAATCCAGTCTCTCATTGATGGACATTTGGGTTGGTTCCAAGTCTTTGCTATTGTGAATAGTGCTGCAGTAAACATACGTGTACATGTGTCTTTATAGCAGCATGATTTATAGTCCTTTGGGTATATACCCAGTAATGGGATGGCTGGGTCAAATGGAATTTCTAGTTCTAGATCCCTGAGGAATCGCCACACTGACTTCCACAAGGGTTGAACTAGTTTACAGTCCCACCAACAGTGTAAAAGTGTTCCTATTTCTCCACATCCTCTCCAGCACCTGTTGTTTCCTGACTTTTTAATGATTGCCATTCTAACTGGTGTGAGATGGTATCTCATTGTGGTTTTGATTTGCATTTCTCTGGTGGCCAGTGATGGTGAGCATTTTTTCATGTGTTTTTTGGCTGCATAAATGTCTTCTTTTGAAAAGTGTCTGTTCATGTCCTTTGCCCACTTTTTGATGGGGTTGTTTGTTTTTTTCTTGTAAATTTGTTTGAGTTCATTGTAGATTCTGGATATTAGCCCTTTGTCAGATGAGTAGGTTGCGAAAATTTTCTCCCATTTTGTAGGTTGCCTGTTCACTCTGATGGTAGTTTCCTTTGCTGTGCAGAAGCTCTTTAGTTTAATTAGATCCCATTTGTCAATTTTGGCTTTTGTTGCCATTGCTTTTGGTGTTTTAGACATGAAGTCCTTGCCCATGCCTATGTCCTGAATGGTAATGCCTAGGTTTTCTTCTAGGGTTTTTATGGTTTTAGGTCTAACATTTAAGTCTTTAATCCATCTTGAATTGATTTTTGTATAAGGTGTAAGGAAGGGATCCAGTTTCAGCTTTCTACATATGGCTAGCCAGTTTTCCCAGCACCATTTATTAAATAGGGAATCCTTTCCCCATTTCTTGTTTTTGTCAGGTTTGTCAAAGATCAGATACTTGTAGATATGTGGCATTATTTCTGACGGCTCTGTTCTGTTCCATTGATCTATATCTCTGTTTTGGTACCAGTACCATGCTGTTTTGGTTACTGTAGCCTTGTAGTATAGTTTGAAGTCAGGTAGTGTGATGCCTCCAGCTTTGTTCTTTTGGCTTAGGATTGACTTGGTGATGCGGGCTCTTTTTTTGGTTCCATATGAACTTTAAAGTAGTTTTTTCCAATTCTGTGAAGAAAGTCATTGGTAACTTGATGCGGATGGCATTGAATCTGTAAATTACCTTGGGAAGGATGGCCATTTTCATGATATTGATTCTTCCTACCCATGAGCATGGAATGTTCTTCCATTTGTTTGTATCCTCTTTTATTTCCTTGAGCAGTGGTTTGTAGTTCTCCTTGAAGAGGTCCTTCACATCCCTTGTAAGTTGGATTCCTAGGTATTTTATTCTCTTTGAAGCAATTGTGAATGGGAGTTCACTCATGATTTGGCTCTCTGTTTGTCTGTTATTGATGTATAAGAATGCTTGTGATTTTTGTACATTGATTTTGTATCCTGAGACTTCGCTGAAGTTGCTTATCAGCTTAAGGAGATTTTGGGCTGAGACAATGGGGTTTTCTAGATATATTATCATGTCATCTGCAAACAGGGACAATTTGACTTCCTCTTTTCCTAATTGAATACCCTTGATTTCCTTCTCTTGCCTAATTGCCCTGGCCAGAACTTCCAACACTATGTTGAATAGGAGTGGTGAGAGAGGGCATCCCTGTCTTGTGCCAGTTTTCAAAGGGAATGCTTCCAGTTTTTGCCCATTCAGTATGATATTGGCTGTGGGTTTGTCATAAATAGCTCTTATTATTTTGAGATACGTCCCATCAATACCTAATTTATTGAGAGTTTTTAGCATGAAGGGTTGTTGAATTTTGTCAAAGGCCTTTTCTGCATCTATTGAGATAATCATGTGGTTTTTGTCTTTGGTTCTGTTTATATGCTGGATTACATTTATTGATTTGCGTATATTGAACCAGCCTTGCATCCCAGGGATGAAGCCCACTTGATCATGGTGGATAAGCTTTTTGATGTGCTGCTGGATTCTGTTTGCCAGTATCTTATTGAGGATTTTTGCATCAATGTTCATCAAGGATATTGGTCTAAAATTCTCTTTTTTTGTTGTGTCTCTGCCAGGCTTTGGTATCAGGATGATGCTGGCCTCATAAAATGAGTTAGGGAGGATTCCCTCTTTTTCTGTTGATTGGAATAGTTTCAGAAGGAATGGTACCAGCTCCTCCTTGTACCTCTGGTAGAATTCGGCTGTGAACCCATCTGGTCCTGGACTTTTTTTGGTTGGTAAGCTATTGATTATTGCCACAATTTCAGCTCCTGTTATTGGTCTATTCAGAGATTCAACTTCTTCCTGGTTTAGTCTTGGGAGGGTGTATGTGTTCAGGAATTTATCCATTTCTTCTAGATTTTCTAGTTTATTTGCATAGAGGTGTTTGTAATATTCTCTGATGGTAGTTTGTATTTCTGTGGGATCGGTGGTGATATCCCCTTTATCATTTTTTATTGCATCTATTTGATTCTTCTCTCTTTTTTTCTTTATTAATCTTGCTAGCGGTCTATCAATTTTGTTGATCCTTTCAAAAATCAGCTCCTGGATTCATTTATTTTTTGAAGGGTTTTTTGTGTCTGTATTTCCTTCAGTTCTGCTCTGATTTTAGTTATTTCTTGCCTTCTGCTAGCTTTTGAATGTGTTTGCTCTTGCTTTTCTAGTTCTTTTAATTGTGATGTTAGGGTGTCAGTTTTGGATCTTTCCTGCTTTCTCTTGTGGGCATTTAGTGCTATAAATTTCCCTCTACACACTGCTTTGAATGCATCCCAGAGATTCTGGTATGTTGTGTCTTGGTTCTCGTTGGTTTCAAAGAACATCTTTATTTCTGCCTTCATTTCGTTATGTACCCCGTAGTCATTCAGGAGCAGGTTGTTCAGTTTCCATGTAGTTGAGCGGTTTTGAGTGAGATTCTTAATCCTGAGTTCTAGCTTGATTGCCCTGTGATCTGAGAGATAGTTTGTTATAATTTCTGTTCTTTTACATTTATTGAGGAGAGCTTTACTTCCAAGTATATGGTCAATTTTGGAATAGGTGTGGTGTGGTGCTGAAAAAAATGTATATTCTGTTGATTTGGGGTGGAGAGTTCTGTAGATGTCTATTAGGTCCACTTGGTGCAGAGCTGAGTTCAATTCCTGGGTATCCTTGTTGACTTTCTGTCTCGTTGATCTGTCTAATGTTGACAGTGGGGTGTTAAAGTCTCCCATTATTAATGTGTGGGAGTCTAAGTCTCTTTGTAGGTCACTCAGGACTTGCTTTATGAATCTGGGTGCTCCTGTATTGGGTGCATATGTATTTAGGATAGTTAGCTCTTCTTGTTGAATTGATTCCTTTACCATTATGTAATGACCTTCTTTGTCTCTTTTGATCTTTGTTGGTTTAAAGTCTGTTTTATCAGAGACTAGGATTGCAACCCCTGCCTTTTTTTGTTTTCCATTTGCTTGGTAGATCTTCCTCCATCCTTTTATTTTGAGCCTATGTGTGTCTCTGCATGTGAGATGGGTTTCCTGAATACAGCACACTGATGGGTCTTGAGTCTTTATCCAATTTGCCAGTCTGTGTCTTTTAATTGGAGCATTTAGTCCATTTACATTTAAAGTTAATATTGTTATATGTGAATCTGATCCTGTCATTATGATGTTAGCTGGATATTTTGCTCGTTAGTTGATGCAGTCTCTTCCTAGTCTCGATGGTCTTTACATTTCGGTATGATTTTGTAGTGGCTGGTACCGGTTGTGCCTTTCCATGTTTAGCGCTTCCTTCAGGAGCTCTTTTAGGGCAGGCCTGGTGGTGACAAAATCTCTCAGCATTTGCTTGTCTGTAAAGTATTTTATTTCTCCTTCACTTATGAAGCTTAGTTTGGCAGGATATGAAATTCTGGGTTGAAAATTCTTTTCTTTAAGAATGTTGAATATTGGCCCCCACTCTCTTCTGGCTTGTAGGGTTTCTGCTGAGAGATCCGCTGTTAGTCTGATGGGCTTCCCTTTGAGGGTAACCCGACCTTTCTCTCTGGCTGCCCTTAACATTTTTTCCTTCATTTCAACTTTGGTGAATCTGACAATTATGTGTCTTGGAGTTGCTCTTCTCGAGGAGTATCTTTGTGGCGTTCTCTGTATTTCCTGCATCTGAATGTTGGCCTACCTTGCTAGATTGGGGAAGTTCTCCTGGATAATATCCTGCAGAGTGTTTTCCAACTTGTTTCCATTCTCCCCATCACTTTCAGGTACACCAGTCAGACGTAGATTTGGTCTTTTCACATAGTCCCACATTTCTTGGAGGCTTTGCTCATTTCTTTTTATTCTTTTTTCTCTAAACTTCCCTTCTCGCTTCATTTCATTCATTTCATCTTCCAGGGCTGATACCCTTTCTTCCATTTGATCGCATCGGCTCCTGAGGCTTCTGCATTCTTCACGTAGTTCTCGAGCCTTGGTTTTCAGCTCCATCAGCTCCTTTAAGCACTTCTCTGTATTGGTTATTCTAGTTATACATTCTTCTAAATTTTTTTCAAAGTTTTCAACTTCTTTGCCTTTGGTTTGAATATCCTCCCGTAGCTCAGAGTAATTTGATCGTCTGAAGCCTTCTTCTCTCAGCTCGTCAAAGTCATTCTCCGTCCGGCTTTGTTCCGTTGCTGGTGAGGAACTGCGTTCCTTTGGAGGAGGAGAGGTACTCTGCTTTTTAGAGTTTCCAGTTTTTCTGCTCTGTTTTTTCCCCATCTTTGTGGTTTTATCTACTTTTGGTCTTTGATGATGGTGATGTACAGATGGGTTTTTGGTGTGGATGTCCTTTCTGTTAGTTTTCCTTCTAACAGACAGGACCTTCAGCTGCACGTCTGTTGGAGTACCTGGCTGGCCGTGTGAGGTGTCAGTCTGCCCCTGCTGGGGGGTGCCTCCCAGTTAGGCTGCTCGGGGGTCAGGGGTCAGGGACCCACTTGAGGAGGCAGTCAACCCGTTCTCAGATCTCCAGTTGCGTGCTGGGAGAACCACTGCTCTCCTCAAAGCTGTCAGACAGGGACATTTAAGTCTGCAGAGGTTACTGCTGTCTTTTTGTTTGTCTGTGCCCTGCCCCCAGAGGTGGAGCCTACAGAGGCAGGCAGGCCTCCTTGAGCTGTGGTGGGCTCCACCCAGTTCAAACTTCCAGGCTGCTTTGTTTACCTAAGCGAGCCTGGGCAATGGCGGGCGCCCCTCCCCCAGCCTCGCTGCCGACTTGCTGTTTGATCTCAGACTGCTGTGCTAGCAATCAGCGAGACTCCGTGGGCGTAGGACCCTCTGAGCCAGGTGCGGGCTATACTCTCCTGGGGCACAGTTTCCTAAGCCCGTTGGAAAAGCACAGTATTCGGGTGGGAGTGGCCCGATTTTCCAGGTGCCGTCTGTCACCCCTTTCTTTGACTAGGAAAGGGAACTCCCTGACCCCTTGCGCTTCCCGAGTGAGGCAATGCCTCGCCCCTGCTTCGGCTGGCGCACGGTGCACTCACCCACTGACCTGCGCCCACTGTCTGGCACTCCCTAGTGAGATGAACACGGGATGGAAACGCAGAAATCACCAGTCTTCTGCGTCGCTCGCGCCGGGAGCTGTAGACCGGAGCTGTTTCTATTCGGCCATCTTGGCTCCTCTCCCCAACTTATTCTATAATGTAATTATTACTCTAACACCAAAAGAGGCAAGTACATCACATGTAAAAAACTACAGAAAAATATTTTATGGGTATAGATCAGAAACTTTTAAAAATGCAACCAAGCAAAATACAGTGATATATAAAAAAGGATTATACATCATGACTAAATACAATTTGTCCCAAGCATGTAAGGTTAACGTCTTAAAATCAATTAATGTAATCCACCATTTTAATAGCGTAATAGACAAAATCTATATAATCATTTCACTAGTAAGGCAAAACATTTGACAAAACCCAACAGCACTTTATGATAAAAACACTCAATAAATTAGACTAGAAGGGAACTTCTCAACTTGATAAAGGGAATATATAAAAAATCTACAACTTGCATCATACTTCATGGTGAAACGCTGAAGGCTTTTCCCCTAAATCCAGAAACAAGATGAGGATGTCCACTCTCACCACCTCCATTCAACAACGTGCTATGGGTTCTAGCTAAAGAAATTAGTAAAAACAAACAAACAAACAAACATAAACAAATTTAAAAATTCAGATTAGAAGGAAAGTATCTTTTTGTAAATAACATGACATTGTATATAGAAAATCCTAAGTAATCCATTAAAAGTTTGATTAGAACTGCGAAAAGAGTTAAGCAAGGTTGCAGGATAAGTCAATATGTAAATCAATTGCATTTCTATATACTAACAATGAGCAATCCAAAAATAAAATTTAAAAGGCAGTTTCATGTACAATTACATACAAACTACTTAGGAATAAACACAATAAAAGAAGTGAAAACTTTGATATCTACAAAACATTATTGAAAGAAATTAAAGAAGACCTAAATAAATGGAAAGACATCCGATGTTCGTATAATGAAAGACTTAATATTGTTAAAAAGGCAATAGTTACCAAATTGGTCAAGATTCAATAAGTTCTTATTGAAATCCCAGCTGACTTATTTTCTGAATTTGACAAGCTGATAATAATGTTCACACAGAAATATAAGGGGCCCAGAGTAGCCTAAATGATCTTTACAAGTGATTAAGTTGGAGGAATCACACTATCCAATTTTAAAACTTAATGCAATATTGTAGTAGTGAAGACAAAGTCATACTGGCATAAGAACAGACATAAACAGGCATCCTTCATTTTACTGAGCTTTGCAGATATCACATTTTTTTTTTTACAAGTAGAAGATCTGTGGCTACCCTGTATTGAGCAAGCCTATGACCACCATTTTTCTTTTTAACAGTATGTGCTTGCTTAATGTCTCTGTGCCACATATTATTAATTCTCACAATATTTCAAACTTTGTCATTACCATTGGATCTGTTATGGTGATCTGTAATCAGTGATCTTTGATGTGACTATTGTGATTGTTTTAGAGTGCCATGAATCGCACCCATATAAAAGGGCAAACTTAGCAAATAGTGTGTGTGCTCTGAACTGTTCCACAGTTCCCTCATCTCCTTCCTTCTCCATAAGACCCTAATTCCCCTCAATTCTAAAGTCTGAGGGAGGTGAGGAAGCTGTAGAAGAAGTGTTTGAAGCTAGCAGAAGTTGGTTCATGAGATGTAAGGAAAGAAATCATCTCCATAAAGGTGCAAGGTGAAGGAGCAAGAGCTAACATAGAAGCTGCAGCAAGTTATCCAGAGATCTAGCTAAGATCACTGGTAAAGGTGGCTTGCACTCAACAAGAGACTTTCAATGTAGATGAAAAAGCTTTGTATTGGAAGAAGACGCCATGTAGGACTTTCATAGCTAGAGAGGAGAAGTCAATGCCTGGCTTCAAAACTTCAAAGAACAGGCTGACTCTCATTAGGGGCTAATGCAGCTGGTGACCTCAAGTTGAAGCCATTTGTCATTCTGAAAGTCCTAGGACCCTTAAGATTTATCCTAAATCTACTCTGCCTATGCTCTACAAATGAAACAACAGAGCCTGGATGACAACACGTCTGTTTACAGTACGATTGACTGAATATTTTAAACCCACAGTTGAGACTTGCTACTCAGAAAAAAAGATTCACTTCAAATTATTACTGTTCTTTGACAATCTACCCAAGAGCTCTGATGGAGATGTACAAGGAGAGGAATATTGTTTTCATGCCTGTTAACAAAACACCCATTCTGCTGCCATAGATAGCGATTGCTCTGATGAATGTGGCAAAGTAAATTGAACACCTTCTGAAAATAATTCGCCTTTCTAGATTCCATAAAGAACGTTTGTAATTCATGAAAGGAGGTCAAAATATCAACATTAACAGAAGTTTGGAAGTTTATTCCAACTCTTGAGGGGTTTAAGACTTCAATGGAGAAAGTAACTGCAAATGTGCTGAAATAGCAAGAGAACTAGAATTAGAAGTGGAGCCTGATGATGTGACTGAATTGCTGCAATTTCATAATACAGTCTTAATGAAGGAGGAGTTGCTTCTTATGACTTAGCAACTAAAGTGGTTTCTTGAGATAGAATCTACTCCTGGAGATGATGCTGGGAATATTGTTGAAATGACAGCAAAGGATTAAAGTATTACATAATTTTAGTTAATTGGGCTGGGCGCCGTGGCTCATGCCTGTAATCCCAGCACTTTGGGAGGCTGAGGCGGGTGGATCACTTCAGGTCAGGAGTTCAAGACCAGTCTTGCCAACATGGTAAAACCCCTTCCTACCAAAAATACAAAAATTAGCCAGCCATGGTGGTGCATGCCTGTAGTCCCAACTACTTGAGAGGCTGAGGCAGGAGAATCGCTTGACTCCCTGAGGTGGAGGTTGCAGTGAGCCAAGATCATGCCACTGCACTCCAGCCTGGGTGACAGAGAAAGACTCTGTCTCAAAAATAAATACATAAATAAAACAAAAATAAAAATAATTTTAGTTAATAAATCAGTGGCAGGGTTTGAGAGGATTGACTCCAATTTTGAAAGTTCTACTGAGAGTAAAATGCTATCAAACAGCATCGCATGCTAGAGAGGTCTTTTGTGAAAGGAAGAGTCAATCAGTGTGTCCAACTTCATTGCTGTCTAATTTTAAGAAATTGCCACAGCCACCCCAACCTTCAGCAACCACCACCCTGATCAGCGAGCAGCCATCAACATCATGGAAGACTCTTCATCAGCAAAAAGATTATGACTTCCTGAAAGCTTGGATGATTGTTAGTATTTTTTAACAATAGAGTATTTTTATTTTTTAACTTATTTTTGTTTTCTACTGACCCGTTGATTTAAAAATCAATAAAGTATTTTTAAATTAAGGCATGTACATTGCTTTGTTAGGCATACTATTATGGCCCATATAACAGATTACAGTATAGTATAAACATAAATTTTATTTGCACTGGAAAACCAAAATATTTATAAACATAATGTTTATTTGCACTGGAAAAACCGAAATGTTTATATGACTGGCTTTATAGTGAAACTCACTTTATTGAGGTGGTCTGGAACTGAACCTACAGTATTTCTGAGGTGTGCTTCTAGATTAGTAGAATAGGATTTAGAGTTCAGCAATAAATACTCACTTTTAAAGTTAATTGACATTTGATAAGGCTGCCAAAACAATTCAATTGGAGAAGGAATTGTCTTTACAAAAAATAGGATGGTGACAAATCGATATGCACATGCAAATAATGAAGTTGGAACTTTTTCTCACACCATACACCAAAATTAATCCAACATGGATCACAGACCTGTATGTAAGAGCTGAAATTATAAAATTCCTATAAGAAAATACAGAAGTAAATCTTCCTGAGACCGGGTGGGTAAAACTTTCTTATATATGACATTGAAAACACAAGTGACAAAAGAAAAAAGTAAGTTGGATTTAATCAAATTTAACAACTTTTGTGCTCCAAAGGACACTATTAAAAAGGTGAAAATGAAACCCAGAGTGAGAGAAAATATTTGCAAATCACATTTGTTAAGAGATTTTTATCTAGAGTGTATAAATAATCCTTGTATCTCAATAATAATCAAATAACCCAATTTAAAAGTGGGCAAAGGATTTGAATAGATATTTCTCCAAAGATGTACAAATGACTAATAAACACATGAAAGATCCTCACATTAGCCATCAAGTGCAAATTAAACAAAGAATATGATACCATTTCACACTCACTATCATGGCGGATCACGAGGTCAGGAGATCGAGACCATCCTGGCTAATACGGTGAAACCCCGTCTCTACTAAAAAATACAAAAAATTAGCCGGGCATGGCGGCTGGCGCCTGTAGTCCCAGCTACTCGGGAGGGAGGCCGAGGCAGGAGAACAGCATGAACCCGGGAGGCGGAGCTTGCAGTGAGCCGAGATCGTGCCACTGCACTCCAGCCTGGGTGAGAGAGCGAGGCTCCGTCTCAAAAAAAAAAGAAAGAAAGTGGATAATAATAAGTGTTAGTGAGAATGTTGAGAAATTTGAATTCTCCTATACTGCTGGTAGCGGTGCAAAGTCGCTTTTGGAAAACAATCTGGCAGGTCTTCAAAAGATTAAACATAAAGTTATCATGCTTATCAATTCTGCATCCAGGTATATTTTCAAGAGAAATAAAAACATATATCTACACAAAAACTTATGCACAAATGTTCCCAGCAGCATTAGTTATCATAGACAAAAGTGGAGACAACTTAAATGACCGTCAATTGATAAATTGATGAATAACCTTTGGTATATTAATACAGTCGAATATTATTTAGCCAAAAATAAATGACGTGCATTTGTCTCTTGGTATCCATGGAGAATTGGTTCTGGAACCTTGTGCAGATACCAAACTCTGGGAATATTCAAGTTCTTGATATAAAATGGCATAGTATTTGCATATAACCTACACACATCCTCCTATATACCTTAAGTCATCTCTAGATAACTTATAGTACCTGATACAATGTAGATGCTATGGAAATAGCTTATAAACTGTATTGTTTAGGGGCCTATGACAAGAAAATAAGTCTGTACATGTTCAGTGTAGATGCAATTAAAAAACATGTTTTCCATCTGAGGTTGGTTGAATCCATGGATGTGGAGCTCACAGACATAGAAGGCCGACTATGTTGTACAAGGGTTATGAGCACAAGCTTACAACTCAGGCAGACCTGGGCTAAGTCAGTTCAAAGCCATTATTAATCTAAATACAGCCTCAGACCCAATTTTCTCATCTGTAAGTGGAAATCATAACAGCACCTAGCTCATGAAGTGGAGCTTGGAAGAACTTTGCAAGGAGTATGTTAAGTGAAAGAGACTAGTCACAAAAACACACTATTGTAGGACTCCCTTTACATGAAATTAAATATGGAATACATGGAATTTCCAAATCTATAGACACAGACAGTAGATACATAGCTTCCTAGGGCAGGCAGGGAGTAGGAGTGCGGGGACTTGGGGGCAAATGGAGAGTTAAATGATAGGTTAAATTTGGCTCGTTCATTTTAAGTGCCATGCCCAATGGCATGGGATTTCACTTTGGGAATATGGAAATGTTCTAAAACTTATTGTGGCAATGGGTGTATACTTCTGTGAATATATTAGGAAACATTGTATTGTATACTCTTTGAATGGGTAAATTATATGGTATTTGAAATGTCTTAATAAAACTAGTCCAATAAAGAGAAACAAACAAAAACTCCAGAATTTCTATTCATTTAAAGTCTTCTCCAGTACAAGTATCCAAAGTCAAACATCACTAAAAATTAAAAATTTGGGGATATTTAAAAGATAAGAAAAATTCAAACGTATGAAATGTACAACAGCTAACATCCATGTACTCAACAAGATATTTGAAATGTTAACCTTGGATCTTTGAATGTGTGTGTGTGTGTGTGTGTGTATACATATATGAATAGGTACCAATGAAGCTCTTTCCATACCCGTTCAGTTCCAGAGGTTACCACTCCTCTAAATTTGGTATATGTTAGTTTCACTCACATTTTTATTATTTTTCTATATATTTATGGGACCATAAATAATATATCACATTCAGCTGGCATCACTATACGTATCTTTTATAGTTTCTTTTTTTTTAACTCATGATATTTTCATGTTTTTGTTAGGTTGATAGGTCAAATTGGATTCACTCATTTTAAGTTGTATAAAGTGCATTGTTTGAATATACAAAACTTACATATCCTTTCCCCTAGCAATGGCATTTAGTATGTTTCTAGTTATTTACTCTTAGAAAGGATATAGTAGTCACATCTTTGTAGGGGTATTGTACATATGATATCATATGTAGGAGGTGGTTATTTGCAGGGGTTCTGGGAAGAGCCTGGATGTGTGGCTTGTGGTGTCCTTTCATGTACACAAAGTTCCTTCACAGAGCAAGATGGATTCGGGGTTAGAAGGAGATGGGGAGAGAGCCAGGAAGCAGGAAAGCAGGAAAGCTCGCCTGGTCCCATTATCCTCAAGTGAGGAACCCTGAGGTATCTAAGGATTCCAAATCTGAACCTAGCCTTGTAGGTCATTAGAAAGAATATTTATCCAGGTATGAACATAACATATATTTTCACTAACAATTGGATAGATTGATTTGTAACTTCTAAATCTTTAGGCCTGGCAGCTGGAACTCCCTTTGAACTTTTGCCCTGGGCCCTGCAGATGTTTGGTGTACACAAAATCCTGTTCTATCAGAAACAGATTCTTAAAGAGAGCCTCAGAATAAAAGGTGATAAGTGCCATGCTGAAACCTGCTCAGTGTATTATGGTAGAATAGGAGTGGAATGCTAACTCGACTCTAGCTCCCATGTTAAGGAGTTTACCTGGGAGGCAGCTGACGTGTGGGAAGTGGGAGGAGGCTAACAGGGGCATGCAGTTGGAAACAGCACGGTGGAGGTAGGAGGATTTCAAAGAAAGTGTGATTATTAAGAGGAATAAAAAAGAATTATCCGCAGTTAGAAGATGAGGCAAGACTGAGCACCTTGGGTGACTTGGTCAGTAGCCATCTTTACCCCATGGGCATGGGGGCCACGGCAGGGAATGAAGCAGCAGCTGGAGATGCAGCCAGACCGATGCCACCTGGACGCTGCATGGGTTGCAGGAGGTAGAGTGTGATGGGTGAAATCTGAAGCCAGGACACTTAGGTAGGAAATCGTCAGTGTGAACTCAGCAGGAGATGAAGAAGGCCTGGTCTAGGGCAGTAGTCCCATGGGAGAGACGGGGGACAGAGTTGAAACATATTAGGAGACGACAGTGGCATCATGGACGTGTGCTTCCAAGACTGAGCTGACAATCGCACATACCCTCAGAAAGGGTCCCTTTTTCAAGCTATGTCTAAGTTAGAAAAGTAGAATTGGCCTCAGCTCCAAAGAGCATTAGACACCCTCACATCATCTCAATGGATTGTATCTCTCTGACCCCCTAGTTGGTGCTAATCCTGCCTCTTTCACAAAAGATGCTGAAGAATTCACAGACTCATCAGACACATTCTCTTTGGCTTTAAGGAGAAGGGGACAGAATCAGAGGCCTTAAGAGGTTCCTGCCCTGGAACCGTTTTTAATATTTGGTGTGGAAGCCATTTAAATATTTTCTTGGACAATAAAATATATGCATAAACAAGACTATGAGTTGGAATTAAAGGGCTTGTAATTTCTGCGGATGGATTCCGACCTTGAGAAAGGCACAATGCATGTCTCTGCTCCCCTCAGATTTAAGGCGGTGGTCGTCCCATGCCGGTATCACAGCCTCATTTACTGGGGGTCCGGGGAAGGGCAGCACCGGGTCAGGGCAGGCAAGACCCCACAGGCAGCAGATCCCCGTCGGTCTCCCTTCTGCCCACGCGCAAGCTGTCCACGGCCCATCTGTCTAGGAGGAGTGGGGAGAATGATGGGGCCGGAGGCGCCCCCGGACCCCAATCGATAGTCCCCAGCCAGCACCACCAGTGCCCGCCGCTGCCCGTATCGCCCTGATCTGAATTCACGGTGCCTGCTTCATGTAAATGGCGCTTTATCCGGCTGGAAATGCGAATCCTGTCGGGAGCACCGGCCTCCGTCATGCTTATCAGAAATACATTATCAGGTGGGGATCAGACAGACACTGGCGCTGCTGTGCTGCCCGGGCCCGGCGAATAATGAATAATGAAAATTCCACGGCCTGGAGACAAACACAATTGACAGGCAGGGGCTGCGGGAGCCACCCTTTCACTCAGCTGAATGTGACACTCCGGGAAGGTTTCCACTCCACTCACCAGGGCCGCGTCCCTCCTGGGGCCGCGGGTGGGGGCTGCGCATCCCCTCCGCCACACCCTCTCCATCCTTCCATCCTGGCCTGCTTCTCCTTCCGACTTCCCAAGCCAGCAAACAGGTCACTTGGGCCTTTTTAAAGGAACCTATGGAAATGGCGCAGCAAAAAGAAAAGACTAGAAAGAAAAACTTGTAGGAATGTCCACACCCTTTTTCACGGAAATGGGGGTGGGGAGAGCGGACTCCTTGGAGCCAGGATGGGGATGAGGAAAAGCTTTAATTACTTTAGTCTTTACACTTTTTTTTTTCTCAGAATTCAGTTGACTTTGAAAGATGTGGAGATGTGGTTAAAGTTCTCAATAGAATGAAGTATTTACAATAAAAATAGATCAAACTGTATTTTAATTCTCTGAATTCCATACTCCCTCAGCACTTTTTTTTCTTTTTGGCAGTGGAGAACAAAAAGGTGGAATAAGTGGTTTCAATACAGAACACAGGTAGCAGTAATTGTCTCTCTCCGTAAAACAATGCCCTGCATTTTAATATTGTAAAGATGGAATACGCAACAATTGCAAAGCCCTATTTTAAAGAAAATGAAAACAAACAAACAAAAAAAAGCAAAGAAATAAAGGGGCTTCCTCCCATTGTGCTTTTATAACCAAGTAAAATGGTTCAGAGAGACACAGTGTTCTCTGATGAGGAGACATTTGGATGCAGAATCAAGGTCTGGCTTTTATTCACGGCTCTTTCTCTCATTTGTTCCTTTATTTCACAAAATGGGTGCCCATAATGTGGTAGTCCTTGTGCTAATCACCGCCAGCCAGCACTGAGTACACCCACCATCTGCCCCAGAAGCTCAGACTCCAACAGGAGAGAGGGCCTGTCAGTCAAAACTGCAACCTGGGAGCTAGGTGACGTCATTCAAAGACCACTAGGATAGCTAAGTAACAGACAGGCAAGCTTTATTTGAGGTATCAGTTTGCAAATCAGAGACAGTCTCCTGCATAGGTTTTGGGGGGAAGCTGTGCCTATTTATGAGGCAGCCGAGTGTATGCACAGTAGGTAAGCATATATGGAACATATACTCCATGTTCACTTTGAGGCAGGGTTTTAGCGTTAAAATGAGGTGGAATTTGCCTCTTTATGTCAAAAGAGGTCAGCCTCTATAAGCTGCTGAAACTGGCTTAAGGTGTGCAGTTGTTTATCAGAAAAGAATGTTTTCAAGGCCAGTCCCCTATCCAGTCAGAGTTGTAATGATCTGGGTTGTAAATCAGAGTTAGGAGGGATCTGATAGTTCTTGTTATTAGAGATTTTAGAACTATAGGAATCTAGAAATTTGCCATGCCAGTCGGACCCTGAACGCTTGAAAGATAGGTAACTTTGTTTTCATAACATTAGGGCCTGTCTGAGCTGATAAAGCAGTGTCTATTTTGATCTCTCCGATCACAGTAAATAGTGCAGGGAAAATAAGTATCAGACTCAGGTGAATTGGCCAAAAGAAGATGTGGCAAGTCTTCCCCAGCTGCAACAGTGTGTGATCGTGGACGAGTTCGTCTAGCTGAGCTCCGCTTTTCCTGGCTGCAGAATGGCTTTGATGTCGGCAGCTCTGTAGACCACACAGGCTGCCATGGTCTTCCCTATAGATGAGAGTGTTACAATACCCCACAGCCAGTCCAGCGAAATGATGGGCTTCGAAAATTGTAATATGCCAAATAAACACAAGGAGACATGACTGATATCACTTATTTCCACTGTTGCTACAATTTATATACACATTACTATTCTAGAGCTATGACTATAGGGTTTTCCTGATGTCCTCACAGCAGAGCCAAAATTGAAATCTTTCTCCCTGGCTGTGTTTTCTGTGTGATTTCTATGGTGGATGATATTGTTCTGACTCTTTTCCTATAACCAAAATATTGGAAGGCATTTGTTGCAGTCAGCAATCCAAGCTGGGCCCCATCTGAACGGCATGCAGGTGTGTGTGTGTGCCTCCACCTGAAGAAATGGAAACAGACCTTTCCTAGCATCTGCCGCTACAGCAGGCCCTTTCCTCTGGAGTTCCTGCGAGTCTATTCCGATGAAGGCCGTGTGCTGTATTGCATGGCTGAGAGAAACTCACACAATTTGACAATCACTCGCTGCTCAGTCACTGAGACAATCTTGAGAATCTGTGAAGGAACCAGTAAGAGCACCAGCCTATCATTCCATGGTGTTTTGGTTGACTTTTTAAATTGATACATAATAATTATTCTCATTTATGGTTCACAGGTGATATTTTGATACATGCATATAATACCTAATGACCAAATGAGAGTATTTAAGATTTCTATCACCTAAAACATGTACGTTTGTGTTGGGAACATTTCAACTATTTTCTTCTGCCTGTTTTGAAATATACAATCAATTATTGTTAATTCTAGCCACGCTACTTTGCTATCGAACACTAGAACCTATTGTTTTTATCTGACTGTATGCTCTTACCCATTAATCAGCCTCTCTATATACCACATTTTCTTTATCTCTTCATCTGTTGATGGGCACTTAGGTGGAGTCCATATCTTATTGTGGATAGTGCTGCAACGAACATGGGGGTGCAGATGTCTCTTTCATGTAATGATTTGCTTTCCTTTGGATAGATATCCAGTAATGGGATTGCTAGATAATATGGTAGTTCTACTTTTAGTTTTTTTGAGAAACTTCCATATTGTTTTCCTACACTTATGAAGAAGTTTGAACCTGTGGTCTTAATTCCTTACAAGTTGTATGAGATATCTTAGGAGCTTATCAGAAATAATGTCCAGGATACAGCTGCTATGGTTCAATGCAGCTGCATAAGGTGTGTTAGATGAGAGCTTGAGAAATTCCTCCCCTCTTCTGGATGACACCTTCAGCTCTATGAACCCTCAGCCAGATGAGGTGCATTGCTGATGTTGGCTAGCTACAAGTTGGCTGTGGCAGCGAGCTTTGCTTTGAACAGATTACAAGATAATCTTAGGTTTTCTTTTATGTATGTTGTTTCAGACTCACTCCTTCCTGAATATCAGAGTTCTTTCTCTGAGTATTTCCTCCCATGCAAAATATTGTTCTTTCTCTTTGATGATCTAAGTATAACCTCTAGGTTCAGACCTCAACTGCTGTATTCCTCCTGATCCATTTGTCCAGAAACAGCTCTTAGTAGTCCCCTTTCCTAGGCCCCCTGCTGATGTCAGTATCTAATTCTGTCTTTTTCATCTTTTGTCTAAATGAACTCAACTGATTCTCTTGTAAATTCAGCCTCTTCTTATTTTCAACTCTTTTTCTAAGCATCTATCACCTTTCCTATCTTCTTACTTCCCAATATATTGGCATTTTATTTTTCTGCTTTCTGTTTTCATGTTATAATTTTCTGTTAAGATATTCACATTCATATGCATTTGTTGTATTATATGTTGCCTAGACAGTGGTGAACAAGGCACATGTGGTTTCTGCCCTCCTGAAGCCAGACATGAAATAAACAATTGCACAAAATACATACACAGACATTATGTTGGGTGTTATCAGAGAAGTCAACGTATAATAAACATGACAAGAGGAAAGCCTAATTTAGATTTGTAGGGTCAGAGAAATCTTCTCTGAAGTGATAGGATACAGGCTGAGGGAATGGCATGTTCAAAGGCTCTGAAGGACATGAATGTTTGACGGGTGCACGTAGATGAATGAAGCCGACATGGCTGGCTCATAGCACACAAAGGATAGAAAGTCTGAAGCTGATACTAGAGAGGAACACGAAGGCTAGGTTGTACAAAGTGCTGAAATTCCTGGTAAAAACAGAGATTGGATCCTAAAAGCAATGGGAAGCTGCCATGGGGTTTAATCCAGGGAGCGACATATTCAGGAGCATGTCAGAGGCAGTAGAATATAACCTGGACTATGTCGGATGGCCTGGATTTGAATCTCAGCTCTGCCCCTTACCAGCTAGGTAACCTTGGGCAAGGTTTGTGTTTTTATTTCTTCATTTTAAAGAACTGAGATGAGAATTCATCAAAGGTTGTTGTTCTATAAGTTAATAGCTGTGTAGTCCTTAGTTAAGTGCCTGTCCTATAGAATGTGTTGTATAAATGTTAGATGATTGTGATGATGATCACATGATGCTGATGGGGATGATGATGGCATTTCAAAGAGATCCCAATACCTGCTGTCTGGAGGCGAAATTGTAAGGACAGGTATCTCAAGGAAGAGGGGAAGTGAGGAAACTAATGGAAATCCTTCACTAGCCCAGGAGAGAGATTGTGTTATCCTTAGATATAAGTACCAGTAATGGGAATAGAGAAAAATGAATAAATTAGAAATATATTTGGGAGACCGAATCGATGGAGTTAGCGGTGGATTGGATGTGGGGTTGAGGGTAAGGGAGGTGTCAAGGATAAGTTCCAAATTTCTGGCAAGATTAAGTGGATGAAAAGACATACCTTTTCCTGGAGAAAGAGTAGCTTTTTCAGGGAAAAGAGCAAGAGTACAGTTTTGGACATATTAGCTCAGAGATGCTTTTAAAATCATCAAGTGGGCCAGGCAAGGTAGCTCACGCCTGCAATCCCAGCACTTTGAGAGGCCGAGGTGGGTGACTCACGAGGTCAAGAGATCGAGATCATCCTGGCCAACATGGTGAAACCCCATCTCTACTAAAAATACAAAAATTAGCTGGGCATGGTGGCGTATGCCTGTAGTCCCAGCTACTCAGGAGGCTGAGGCAGGAGAATTGCTTGAACCCAGGAGGCGGAGGTTGCAGTGAGCCGAGATTGCGCCACTGCACACCAGCCTGGTGAGAAAGCGAGACTCTGTCTCAAAAACAAACAAACAAAAAATCATTAAGTGGAAATGTGAAAGAGCTTGTTGGATATACAGGTCAAGAATACAAAACGAATTTGGGCCACAGAGAAACATTTGGTACTTTTAGCACAAGATGGGGGCAGGTTTGCTTACAGTAAGTGTATAATCAGAAGAGAAGAGGACCCAAGGCTATAGGTTCTAAAGAACTTTAACATTTAGAAGTCGAACATAGGAATTCACAAAAGATACCAACCTTCTCTGGTCAGCTCTAAAGGGGTGTATAATAAACTATCACCAGGACTATGTAAAGCTTGCATAGTGCTTGTAATATTCAAAGTACTCTTTTTTTTTTTTTTTTAAACATCAGCAGACCTGATCCTCACAATAATCCTATTGAATAAGCCACTCCAGGCTATTATCCCCATTATACAGATGTGAAAACTGAACAAAGCTATGCGATTTGCCCTCAATTAGTAAGGAATGAATTACTTGTAGAAAATATTCATAAAGCGCTTTTTGTTTAAAACCAAAAGGGCTTATTACAAATAAATTCTGCAATACGTTCATTCCATAACTAGGTACACATTTTTGTTTCGGATAAAGGAATTTAAGCTCAGAGATTTTGCTCACAGTCATACATTAAGTAAAGCAATTAGAATTTTTCTCACTAATGAGCATGTTGAATTTGGGGTGCAATCTGATTATTACACAGTGGATGCTGGAGTACATCTTCCCAGTTTCCAGCACATATTTGAAGTTTATTTAGTCTAGATCACTGGTTCTCGAAGTCTGGTTCTCAGACCGGCAGCATCAGCACACATGAGAACTTGTTGGAAATGCAAATTCCCAGGCCTTACCCTAGACCTATAGGTTCAGAATCTCAGGGGCGTGGCCCAATCTGTGTTTGACAAGCCTTCTGGAAAGTGCTGATGCTCCCTGACTTTGGAGACTAGGCTGGTCTAGACTAGAACTCCCTACTCCATGCTCCACGCTTGCTCTCACTCCATCCCACCACCCAGGCTCCTGTACACCCTGTGGACCACAGGATTTAAAAGTCTCTAAAGTTTATCTGTGTAACTCTAAGTGGTAGGGAGTCACTTTTGAAGAAAGATAAGCAATATTTATATATAAGAACTAAAGTGTATTCACTTCAGCAGATATTGTTTGAATGCCTACTATACACAGATCTGGTGACTAGATTTTTTTTTAAACACCTACATGGTACAAACTAAGTCCACAAATTATAGCAATCTAAATCTATGTTGTAATAATTGTCCATTCCCTAATGTGTCTTTTGCATAGTTATCTCAAAGTCCTTCTAAAATATTAATATTCCTAAGAGGCAAAAAAAGTAAATGTTATTATCTCTACCTGCCAGGTGGGTAAGAAAGACATAGGGAACCATACTAGGAAATGCCAGATGTCAGAATCAAAGCCATTTATTTTCTTTAGAAGTGATAGTGAAATCACTTACTTTATTTGAGTTATCCAAAAGTTATCTACGGCATTGATATCATTCCCCCATTTCTTTTTGTTTTAGTTATTACCTTAAATTTGTACTATTGTGTGCAATTTTAAATTAATTATTATACTCTAATGGCTAATTTTGGTTAGCACTTTAATTATGAAATCGTTTTAGCTTTTAGATGAGTTACAGCTAAAGTTAATGAACGGTATTTACTTTCATTAATGACAGTTTTCATGACTCTTCCCTTCCATGATAACCACATAGTGAAAGCTTTCAAAGCTAGAGAAATCCAACAAAGGGAAAATTCTACAAGCCCTGCTGGTCTGTAAGGAGAGCAGCTGGAGGTGGAAAGCGGGGCGCTGAGATGCTGTGGAGGATGGGTTTGGGTAAAGAGAACCTTTGATATTGCTTCCTGTGTTTATATTATCTGCCATTGTCCACATCAGCAGGCTGCCCGCAAAACCCAGCTCTATCAGACATGGAAATCTGAGCATGGAATCTTGTGTTTCTCCAAACTTCCTGGATAAAATATTTTTTAAAAAATGTCAACTGATTGGCTCTATGCTTAGTTTAAATGGTTACCTGGATATCTGGAAAATTTAGATCTGAGGTCTCCCTCTGTAGGTTGGGATCTGTGTATCTGTGGAGCTTTTTTACAAGATGCACCTGTCTGCCTCATACTCCTCAAGGGCATTTTAAATCCCAGAGGTCTGGAGTGGGTCCTAAGCACGTGGCTCCTTACAAAGCCACCCTGTGATTCTGCTGCACAGAGTTGCTGACATTAGGACATTGACCTGATCTTTCCTTCTGATCACTTTTTAAAAGATTTGGTATCCTGTAGATAGTTTGTGTTGTTGTTATATATTTACTGGGGAGCATTGCATTGTATCTGGTTTTGATTGTTATTGTTTATCTCTTTTAAATGAGAAAGAAGTATATTGTGGCTGTTTTATGGAAATATTTCTGCAACATTTATCTTCTTCTAGGCTCCTCCTCTTATTTCAAGTCACAATTTGTACCACGTTCATAAGGGTAAAATACTTGGATGCAGAAGTAATCTGCTGGGAAGGAAGGCTGTGTCTGCTGCTTACTAGCTGGTGAGATTGAGCAAGTGGCTTGACCATGCAGATCCCTCATGTGATAAATAGAGCTCATAACAGACCCTGTTGCCTGGAACTGCTCTGAGAAGTACATAAGTTATTACATGCAAAGTGCTCTGATCACATAGTGAGTTTATTGTTTTGGTGCTCGCCATAGGACATCAGCTTCATCATTATTATTTGTGAAAACACTATGTGGAGTCAACTTCAGGTTCTTGTAATACAACATAGGTAGAAATTATTTTCTAAGTACATAAATTATATGTGCATGATGTCAAAATAGTGTGTAACCTTTGAGAGTATTATGTAAAAGAAAATAAACTTAAAATATGTATCACTGTGGAAATAAGCACAGACTGTGTTAGTCCATTCTTCATTGTTATGAAGAAATACCCGAGACTGAGTTAACTTATAAAGAAAAGAGGTTTATTTGACTCATGGTTCTGCAGACTGTATAAGAAGCATAGTGCCAGCATCTGCTTCTGGTGAGAACCTCAGGAAGCTTCCAATCCTGGTAGAAAGTGAAGGAGGAGCAGGCATATTACATGGCAAGAGCAGGAGCAAGAGAGAGGGCAGTAGGTGCCAGGCTCTTTTCAATAGATCTCACGTGAGGGCTCATAGATCAAGAACTCACTGATTATCATGAGGACAGCAACAATTCATTCATGAGGGATCTGTTCCCGTGACCCAGACACCTCGCACCAGGCCCACCTCCAACATCAGAGGTCACATTTCAACATAAGATTGGGGCGGGGGGGACAAAGCATTCAAACCATATCGCACATCAGTCCAGTGAGAGCAAGCAGCGACTGTTTACTTGGAGTTTTCTGGAGCAAGTGAGTCAGCCACCATCACTTGTGTTTTGGCAGAGACTCAAAGGCAGGCAGAGGAGTGGAAGGGCTTTATAATGGAAAGAGGGAAGGCTTCAGATGTGCCAGATTGGAAGTTGGTGCTGTGGAGAAGAGGTAGGTGGGCTAACTAGATAGAAGTCATTCTGTGTGATCAGTTAGGGGTATATATTTGGCTTTCTCTGGTTAGTCCTAAATTTGAAGTGGGTACAAAAATTAGGGAAGTTAGTAGTTATTAATCAAGCCTTAGTTAGTTAAGGCAAATTGTTACGTGGTTTACTGTTGTCAGTAGAGGTAGCAGTCTGACTTCCTACAAGTTTGAATTACAGCACCCTGGCTTCCTAGGCTTGTTACTGTGGATAGCAGGGTTGGTTTCCTGGGCAGGTTGCTACAGGTTCAGATCAAAGTTTTATTTTTATATATAGTCTATTCATTATTCATTTAGTATATTTAGGATACTATTGTATTAATTGTTAGTGTACAAATGATTTTTGCTGATCAGGCCTATCTGATCATTAAATCAGGATGGCTAAAACCTGTACTTAAAAATTCTTTAAGATAAAAATATCCACCTAAAAGTAATAAAGTTGCATTGATTTTTTAAAATATATTCCCAAAGTAGTTGCTAAATAGGTATTTCAGACCAAATTGATTTCAGAGCTTGTTTTAATGCATGATATTTTTCTCCCACGAGGTCTAGGGTAAGGTTGTACTTTGCCTCACTTAGATTTTTAATACATTTAGCTAACAATTCTATACTTAGGGAAAGAGTGGTAAATTAGATTAATTGAAAGGATATATTATTAGGAAATGACTTACTGATGCCTTTGGGAGTATTATACCTTTATTCACCCCCCTGGATTTTTGCTTAGGATGTAGTTCTATTTTTGCTGAGGATAACTGTATGGTTGAAGTGTGTTCCTGGAGAATTTAGTAGAAAGGAAACTCCAAAAATTTTAGTTGATAGACATTAACTTATTTGAGAATAAAATTTGGCAAAGAGCAAGCCACCTAGGAAACCAAGAATTAACTGTTTGAACATGACTGTGAAATTGTTACGATGTGTCATTTAAATGTGGCCTCCTGGGTCACATTTATTGCCCTTGGGATATTAGTCTGTTATGCATATGACTTAACTCCACTAAAGCAAAAGGTCTGATGTACTGAAAGAGTAAAGGGCACGTCACATGGAAAATGTGTGACTCTGGAAGTCATGAAGGCAAATAAGGCCAAGTTTAGTGATCCTTTTCACATTGTTTCTACTCAGCTCCGAATCCCCATCTGGCTCTTTTGCTCTCTCTTGCCTCACATAAGAAGATAGGGACTTTGAGACTTAGAAAGGAAGGAGACTGTAGGGACGAACCCTTCCCAAACTCTTAATTTGAATGTTAATAAGTAGGTTCACCCAAAGAGGTGAACTGACCTTTTCAAACTTCCACAGTAAGCTAAAAGCAGATCCAAAAGCAGAAATCAGATTTCTGCTCTACTCTGCGAAGCTAGAATCTTTCTGAAAGTAAAGAAAATACAACTGGATTATACATACATATATATATATATATACACACACACTCTATATGTATCACATATTTTATGTATAGTTATTTATATATAATTATATATGTAAATAGTGGATATATTTATATAGAGATATAATGTATCTACATAGATAGCTTACTATCTAGTCAATGTGTGGCTATATGCACACATATTAAACAATAGAATGATTTCTTTGACTCCGCTTCAGCCTACCCACAGTCATAAAAAGATTATAGAAGTGATTTTCCCATCCCTAACAAGAGGAATTCTCAAGAGAAAGCGTTTATTCTTCTGAGAAGTTGGGGCAGAATTGGCAAGTCATTTCTACTTTATATCTCCTGAATCTCTCCAGTAGCCAAAAAGCAGGACCAAAAAAGAATGGAGAAGCCAGAACCATAGTCTCATGTGTAAGTGAGATCACATCGTATTATAATTAAATGCCTTTCCAGAATTAGCATTTATTTTGGCCAGGGCCACTCTCAAAGCTGAGCCTTCACTTTACTAAGAAACATTTATCCTGCAGCCACCAGGAAAAATGGAAACTGTGAGGACTGCAGAGAAGTTGGCCCTCATTAGCCTAATTCAGCTCTGTGGTGGGTGTGCAATGCCATGCCAGGGCCGTGCACTGGCCTGGGCTCTGTGCATCCAGCTGTCTCCATGGAAACCCAGCCGGCAACAGGAGGGATGGCTCTACAAGCAGACACACCTGCAGCTCTTAAGTCTCAGTGCGTTCGCTTCCTCTCCTCACTTCATTCACATCTTTTTATTAAGTGAGTCAATTTGTCACCACTGACTCTCTCAGACAGCAACCCCAGGTTCTGTTCTGAGGGAAAAATAAAACCTCCGTTTCAAACATTTGCAGAGACTCAGAGTAGAAGAGAGCTGCAGATGAAACTGAAGATGTGGCAGCCCTCTCTGAATCGAATGACTTCATTATTCAGGCTGCTCCTTCTCTCTCCCCCCCTCCAAAAAAAAAAATATATATATATATAATCAGAAACAGCAAGCCATCTTGACTATTTCTGTCACTGATAGAAGATGTCATTGTTAGAAGATACTTTAGTTGTATGTCTGGTCTCTGAGGGTGTTAAATTTGTATTGAGCTCTGGCTTAAAAGTTTATTTAACCTAGAGATTATTTTTCTGCTGGTTTCAAAGAGGTGTCCCAAATGCCTTCTCTTCTATATAGGCTTCTGATACTATGTTCTGAAGAAATAATCAGTCATGGCTTTGACCGGGACTCATCCAGGTGTGAACACCCCATGGTTATTGTATTAGAATTCTCCAGACAAAAAAAAAAAAAAATAGGAGATATATATGTGTGTGTGTGTGTGTGTCTATGTATATGTGTATGTGTGTGTGCGTGTATATACACCCCCACATATATTTATTATAAGGAATTGGCTCACACAGTCATGGAGGCTGAGAAGTCCCACAGTCCACAGTGGGAAGCTGCAGACCCCGAAGAGCCCATGGTTTAGATTCCAGTCTGAAGCTTGGCAAAGCCTGGCATCCTGAGACCGAGGGAGGGCTAATGTTTTAGTTCAAGTCCAAAAGCAAGAAAAGCCCAGTGTCCCGGCTCAAGCAGTTAGGCAGGAGAAGTCTTCTCATACTCTGTTCTTCTGTCCTATTTGGGTCTTCGGTTGACTGGAAGGGGCCCACTCACGGTGGGGGGCAGGGCACTCACTTTGCCCCACCAGCCCACCTATTCGCGAGTTCGTCTCATCTGGAAATGACCTCACAGCCACACCCAGAATAACGGTTGACCAAATGTCTGGGCACGCTGTGGCCTCATTAACTTGACACGTGAAATTCATCCTCCAAGTTTCTTTCCCTGTCCTTGGGCCCTATTTTGATGTTAATTTCTAAAGCAGTTGTTACTAACAGACAGTACTTGATACATTGCCTCAAATCCTTTATGGAAAGGGACAGCATAGATAAATAAATGAAAAAATATAAAATATAGATAAATAGGGAAAATGGCTATGATTCACAATATTTTTAAAATAACTTGTATTGCATATACTACTTCCCCAGTGAGTCTGCTTACAAGTCCCCATAATCAGAAATTTAAAATACACAGAATAGATATGTATTTCTTTGTTTACCAGTGAAGACAGTGTTATTTGCAACTAGTTAGTTATTAAAATTTTTTAAATATAAATGAAAATGATTCAGCCCCTCCCCTACTTGCCAATGTGTGGCAAGAAGCAAAATGAGGTAAATTCATGACATACACTCACGGCCACCCTTTTACACATGGACCTGGACTACTCATCGGTTTTCATAAAAATCTTTACCTGTTACATTCCTATACCTCCCAGACCTATTCTGAGTCAATTCAAACCTGTGGACTCATGGATTTGCAGGAGGAAACCAGTGATTTTTAATCTGTATCTTTCCTGCCATCCACTTTCAAAAATGCCACAGCATCAAGCAATAGTCTTAGCCGTTTTCTCAGGGGACTAAGTTTGGAAAGGGGCGTGAAAGAGGTGATTGCTGAAAAAATCTGAGGAATAGAAAAACAACCCACTATTAATATGCTAAGGTGAGAAGCCCTTGAATGTCCCATCAAAAAAGCTGCTGTCCTTGGTCTTCCTACCGTTGGCACTACTGATGCTACTCACGGTCCCTCACAGTCATTGGAACCAGCAAATCCCTCTCAGTGTCTCACGTACAGTGTGGGGCAGAGAGCTGTACCACTGCTTAATGTTGCAAACTACCAGAAGCAAATGAACTCATGTCCAGTACGGAGGGTCAGGAGAAGTGCATGACCCTTTATTGTTGACTGAGCTCCATGGTGTTTGTTTAAGACCTGACGATGTGTTTTGATGAGGATTGTGATGACAGGCTTGTATTTTAGATGCATTTGCCCGCTTCTCATGGGAAACACTCACATAAACATACCTATTCCATTTTTCTCACACACCATGTGGTCTCTGTCAGAATCAGAGCAGCAGCTCCTAAATATGAAATTAAACCACCAAAAAAAAAAATAAGTAAAGAAGAAAGGAAAGTCAGCATGCATGAAAACAAGCTGAAAAGGTTAAGAGCAAGAGGAAAATTGTAGGACAGTTTCGGTCTGTTTGGAATGAATTAATCAGACCATTAAACAAATCTTTTAATCTAAAGTATCCCTTTCATTTCTGTACCCATAAAACAAAATGATGGAGAGTTGGTGGCAAAGTCTGCCACTGCTCCCTATTTGTATTACACAGACTGGAGCTCCGACCTCATTAACATTCCGCTGCAGTGGAGGGCCACACATTCAGGCTGAAAGCGTGCAGAAGATCTGGGCAGTCCTGAGCTCTCACCCAGCTTGATATACAGCACTGAGAAGTTTCTTCCTCTCTTTTACCTATCTCTCTCTCTCTCCCCCTCTCTTTCTGTCTATCTATCATCACTCACAACTTGAAAAATATAATAAAATCTTTGAAGAGTTTCCCACAACCTTCCTACAAAAAAGTACTTAAGGCTTTCCATTCCAATTTGAGCACAGTTTCAGGGAGTTCAGGGACCCTCAGAAGCCCATCTACAGACTTTAAGATAAAGAGTAAGGGAAAAACCAATGCCATTCCCTTATCTCGACTAATATTATAGAGAAACTGTCTTCAGATCCTTTACTGGGACATACGCTGTGATACATTTCAACTTAAAGAAATATACAACTTAAGGTCAGGTGTGGTGACTCATGTCTGTAATCCTAGCACTTTGGGAGGCTGAGGTGGGCAGATCACCTGAGGTCAGGAGTTCAAGGCCAGCCTGGCCAGCATGGCGAAACCCTGTGTCTATTAAAAATACAAAAATGAGCTGGGAGTGGTGGCAGGTGCCTGTAATCCCAGCTACTCGGGAGGCTGAGGCACAAGAATCACTTGAACCCTGGAGGCGGAGGTTGCAGTGAGCAGAGATGGTACCACTGCACTCCAGCCTAGACTACAGAGAAAGACTCCATCTCCAAAAAAAAAGAAATATACCACCTCAGTGTAATTCACAGTGTTATTAATCGTATATCAGAATAAGGAAGATTCAATTAAAATTCTCTTATATTTTTTGTCAAAAGTTACATTGGCAATAAAATATTAAGTCGGGCAGTAGGGAGGCCTAGAGCTAATACTTCTACGAATTGAGCCTATGACTTTGGACAAATCTTTTAATTTCTATAGGCCTTGATTTTCTCATTTGTGAAATGACTTCGCGGAACTGGATGACCTCAAAGGCCCATTTCAGTTTTTATTTCCATATTCTTATTTGTTGGTGGTGTCCTAGAGAGAAAATTACAATGACAGTAAAAATGGGAAAATAAATAAAAGGTACAAGAATGTAATTACCAGAATGAGACTGCAAAATTCCATAGAAAAACAAGGATGTAAAATGCTGCTGAATTTTACTTGCTGTACAAATAAGTTTCCTCTTTATAAAACAGTAAATGCTATTTTATCTTTACACTAAATTATATGTTCTTGAGGTCAAGATTTGCATTTGATTTTTTTATTTTTTAATTTTCCGTGTCTCTCAGTATCATACCAACTGCCATGTAGATGATGAAGAAACATTTTTGGTCAAATAAATGGAGGTGTAAAGTAGAAGGTGGAGGGCGGCTTGGTAGCACGCAGCAGTGTGGGTGGCCTGGGGCCAGTGCAGTGACTGCTGAAAGGCCAATTTGGTAGAGTTTTAGGAAATTGTAAGTTTTTAGGAGCTGTTTGATTGATACCAGCAGAGAACACTTGGCAAGCTTAATGGAAAAGGAGAGTTTATGTAAAGCTATAATGACACAACATGCCTTCTCTCCCTCGTTTATCTAATCACATCTGCATTTCAGTGTGCTGCTGGCCTGTGGCTTCCCTAAGTTACTGCTGGTCAGCCTTCCAGGAGAACATAAACCTCTCTTCTTTTGGGAAACAAAGGGGATGGTTGGCTCAGGTCTCTCCTGGAATTTACTGCTGCCCATGCCGATCCAGAGATGAGGAATGCCAGATGGAAAGACGAGAGCTTTTTGTCCCTTGAGTAAAAAGAAAAAGAGAGAGAAAAGGTTTATCTCATTATGTGGGAATGAAAGAACTAAGCTAGCTGCAAAGTGGTCCGCACCTTTAAACATGAGCCTGAAGGTACAGGTGTGAGACCAGATTCAAACAAGGATTCCGCCGATCCCAATTAGCTCCCAACCTCTCCCTCTCCCTCTCCTTCCTGTCTCCACCTCCTACTCCACTCTTTCCTCTCCTTTTTGGAATCTAGCAAGATTAAGTGGCTGATTTATCTTTTCGGCGCTGAATTTTAAAGGGAACAGCTAGCTGTGTGATCATATTATTAATATTTATATTCTGTCACAGAATGTTGATGGATTAATTATGCAACATAGTATAAAAATCAGCAGGCAGCGTGGGTGAGCAGAGGCAAAGTTCATATATTAATAACTCCACTGGGTGGCTGGCACCTGCCCCAGGATGACTGTGGGATCCCTGGAGCTCTATGCCCCAGTTCCTTACCAATAAAGGACCTGCTGGCTTTATTTCACCCTCCTTACAGTTCAAGGTTTCATTGTTTTGGACATAAAAAAGTAATGTTCATGAAGCTTCCATTGTGCGTGCTCTAACTAGTTCTAACTAGGTGTCCTGAGCCAGACACCCTGACACAGACCATCTTAAAGGAAGTGCATGTGACTGACAGAGCTTCTAGGGTGGACACTTCCTGGAATGAGCAAGTAAGCTGGATGGGGCTCTTTTTCTTAGAACACAAATAATCATGGTTGCTGGTGAGTATCTTTGCATGTCATGCTCTGCTAGTTCTTACAGAGTACCACAAAGTTAAGAAAGTGGAGCCCCAGTCCTTAAAGAGCTTATAGTTTAGTTGGAGAAGTAAGGTCTCCTTTGGTGATGGTGCGTGGAGAAGGGTAGTGTGGGAAACCTTCCCAGCTTTGTAGCTAATGATTACTCTCTGTTGTTACTTTGCCTGTGTGGATCCCAAATTCCTTTGGTGATGATGGGGCTAATGCTGTGATCCCTCTGGCCTTTGATAGAGTGAAATTCTCCAGGAAACAACAGAGTGCGTTGAGCAACACCTGCTCGCACTGACCTGGGGTCCAGGGCTGGCTCCATAGCTGCTTGGTCTTGGGCACATTACCTAACTAACTGTTCTAAGCCTGTGTTAGTCCATTCTTGTGTCGCTGTAAAGGAATATGTGAGGCTGGATAATTTATAAAGAAAAGAGGTTTCATTGTCTTATGGTTCTGCAGGCTGTACAAGAAGGTGTGGTGCTGGCATCTGCTGCTGGTGAGGCCTCAGGGAGCTTCCACTTATGGTGGAAAGCAATGGGGGACCAGCATGTCACGTGGCCCAAGCAGGGGCAAGAGAGAGGGGGAAGTGCTACATTCTTTGAAAAAACAGATCTTGCATGAACTGAGTGAGAACTCACTTATCACCAGGGGGATAGTACTAAACCATTTACAAGGGATCTGCACCATGATCCAATCAGCCCCCACAAAAGCCCCCACCTCCAACACTGGGAATCACATTTCAAGGTGAGATTCGGAGAGGACAAACATCCAAACCATATCACAGCCAGAGTCTTCATTTGTGAAATGAAATGATAACACCACCAGGGTTTGTTATGTTTATGTATGCATAAGGTGTATTAGCATGAAGTTAATAGCTATGCTGTAAAACCACCATAGGTGATGTTCCTGAAAGAAGCAGGATGCAGCTGGGCACGGTGACTCAACGCCTATAATCATAGCACTTTGGGAGGCTGAGGCTGGCGGATCACCTGAGGACAGGAGTTCTAGGCCAGCCTGGCCAACATGGGAAACCCTGTGTTTACTAAAAATACAAAAATTAGCCAGGAGTGGTGGGGCATGCCTGTAGTCCCAGCTACTTGGGAGGCTGAGGTGGGAGAATCACTGGAACCCAGGAGGCAAAGCTTGCAGTGATGAGATCACGCCACTGCACTCCAGCCTGGGTGACAGAACAAGACCCTGTCTAAAGAAAACGAAAGAAAGAAACAGGATGCACTGGGGTCATGTGACAGCCTCTACTGTTCTGGATATTGTCATTTTGTACTTTAAACTATATATCTAAGGGGCAGCATTCTGTGGTTCATAGGTAGCAGGTTGCATTTCTGCCATGAAGTATAGCCAGTGTCCCATATGACACCTGTCGATGGAACCTTGGGCTGGCATTCTTTGAAAGAGGCCAAGGAGCTCTGCTGTTTTCTAGGAGCCTCTGCAGGATGCCCAGGGCCAGGCACCCGAGGCACTTTAGTGGGTGCTGAGGAGCAGCAACATGGATGGTGAAAGAAACTTCAGTGGGAGGACATCATTGCATCACTGGAGGAGACTCCACAGTGGCACTTGACAGGCAGCCTGCTCTGGAGAGGGGTAAGGTTATCTCAGAGTGCCAGGGAGGCTCAGATGTCAGATGCCACATGCATGCAGTTTGTCACTGTTCCTCTCAGTGAGTTCGTATGTCTGTGTTTGGTGGTCATTGAAGGAAGAGGAATAGATAATTCTGTAGAGAAGTTCACTTGAACCAATCAGCTATCAGGTCACATAACAAAAAGCTGTTGCAACCACAACACATCAAATCAATTCTGGGAGTGATATACCTTATAATCATGCAATGCAAATAATCAAACTCAATAAGCAAGCAAACCTTCAGTGTCATCAAGCAAAGCTCCAACTACAAGTAGTTCTGATAGCTTTAAATCAGCTCTTTAACTCTTATGCTCCAGCTACCATAGTCATCGATGTGCTTCCCAAGCCTAGCTGGGTAATTTAGCATCCAGAAAGATGCTGCTCCAGTTAACAATTTATCTTCACTTAGCAAGTCAGCTGATTAAATTAAGAACTTATTAATATCCCAAGATCATCCATGAGTTAGAAGAAAAAATATCAATTGTAATATACAAAGGCAACTGCTCTCAGATTCATTCTGATAGCAGTCCCTCCTGGATGCTCACCTGTGTCAGGTTGGCGGGACTGAATGGGGAAAACATGAGAAATACATGATATGGCTCTCACCCTCCAAAGTGAATTGGGATAAATGGTCAACAAATAAAAATACACTGTGGTCAATGTGATGCTATTCGTATTAATCAATAAGAATGTATTAATCACCTACTGTATGCGCAGCCCTGATGATGACCCCAGTCCTGGAGGCACACAAAATGGCAGTCTCTGTCTTGATGGGCACAGTCTGCTGGAGACAGTGAGGAACATGGTGAGGTTGCAAGGGAGACTGGGAATGATAGGAGGATGTCTAGGAAAGAGAGGAGCCAGTTATTCTAATTTCTGGAAATAAGCCTTCAGGGAGCTGAAATTTTGTGCAACATGCTCGTGCAGCCCCTTTGAGATTGAGATGGTGAATCTTAGCCCCAGTTTGCAAGCACAGAATGACAATCACCAAGGGCTTTGGTGTGGACTGGGGTAAAACAGGAGATGAAAAGGGAGCGAGGCTTGTGGCTTTCCAGCACCATGTCCCACTTCATCATTTGTAACATTGACCATTCTTATTGGTCAGAGCCTGTACAATGAAAAAAAAACACTTTGTATGTTGATGTAGGGTACCTGGGGAAGTAATTTACTGCTTCTAAGCCATTAGAATATGATTTAATGCATTAGCAATAAATTAATAGAGTTAACAAGAAGCGGGAATTATTTCAGTGTGCGGATGAGAACAGCAGGGCAGAGCAGACCAGGCTGCATGTTTTGAACCCATCAGCACTGCATTTGTGTGTGTCAGATACCCTTCTAGGAGCCGCCTCATTTAAAATGGACCCCAATGAAGCTTAACACATAGAGTACAGTCTGTTCAAAATGAGCCAGACTATAGGTAAAATTTGACAGCGTGACTCAAGATCTTCCCAGACAGGCTGTGTTGTAGGACATAATTTTGGACCAGGAAATTTTTGAAAGTCAAATCCTTGCTATTCTGCTATGACGGCAGACTAGTGGGTGCTAAGTACAGAGCCTTTTCTCTCTCTCTTTACAAAACTCAATTAAAATGTGCATGTGCAGTAATCTTCCCTTTCAGAGCTCCTGTGGTGATTGATAGAGTTATTTCTAAGTATGTTTAGGCTCAGTGGAATCACTTAACCCATTGTGGGACATGCAGAAATGGGCAAAGAAAAAGAGGCCATAAAAATTATACAGCCAGAGGAGGCTGATAATATCCAGAAGAAAGGAGATACAGAAAGAGAACTGAACACATGACATATAAGAATGAGAAGGGATGGAAATGCATCCTCTGTGAATTGTTCATTGTGCCCATTTTCAAAGTGAAGAAACTTCTAGAATATGGGTGAGGCACACTTTTCGATACAAAGCTCATTGCGTGTTTACCAATGTGAAGGTTAATTGGGAGGTAAGAAAATGCCACCATGATGCTGGGACTTTTCTATTGCTGCTTTTTGTCGGCCTCACCAGGAACCTGCAGAGACAGAAGAGGTCCTTTGATAGCCACATTTGCAGCCCACATTGCTCACCGCGATCCGGCAGGTTAATGTACCGCTGCCAGCCCTCCAGAGTGAAGCAATCAGACACACGGCTTGATTGAAATAAAATGAAAGGGGGAGTGGGGGAGGGCAGAGCCTGTGGTTGGTATTTCAGCTGCTGGCAAAGCCCTCCTCAAATCAAACCCTCCATGGAAGGCGGGTATTAGCAGGGTGGCTGAGGGGCACCTGCAATGCGGAGATTAATCCCCTTTTTGTTTTCTTTCGGGTCTATCTCGGCACTGCTGAGTGGAAGAATTTATGTTGGCCTCCTTCCTAGAAGGAAGCTGCAGGCTCAGAAAAGAGGATGTGTCATCAGATGTCACCTCTCGGGGTGCCTCTGTTGCTGTCTGTCTGTCGCTCTGCCCCTCCCTAGGTCTCTGCCCCTCCCTGCAAATCAGTTCTACCTTCCTTTCACTCCTCAGAGTTTTATTTCTGTGGCTCGAATTCTGATTTAGTACCAGAGGAAGACAACAACAGCTCTATTACCAGGTCCCCTGCTCCTCTCCAATGTGCCCCAGACAGGTATTCGGCGACCAGAGGAGAGCCGAGCTGGGCTTTGATCACACTCTGCCTCTGCGTCCGCGGAGCTTGCTGGGCCATGCAGATGTCTTCTGCAAGTGAGCTAAGGCCTTGGAGAAGATCCCTCGGGGGCCATTTGAGACGTAGCTCACAGTGGCCTTCAACATTTTTATTTAAGCTGTGGAGTCATTTTCTGGAAAATAAAATATCACTGACAACCTCACTATGTGAAATGGATAGTGTGCTCTTATTGTACCAGGGCGGGAAGAGGATAGAGGAGGCCTGAAGTTAGCTTATTGAGCCCTCCACCTCCCAGGACCCTGAGGCCACTGAGCAGAGGCCCTTGTGCAGCCCTGCTCCCAGATGCACCGTGACTGTGATGTCCTGGAGGAATAAGTGCCCTCCTTCCATTCACACAGAGGTTCCCTACAGGCTAGCAAAGGCTATGGCCAGTCCCTGGAAGGCATGCCGTTTCTACCAGGATCCTGAAATCCCAGGTTCTCAAATAGGGTCCTACATTTTCACCAAGGAGCTGCACACTTTCCCAGTGTATATGTGACTATTCGTCACCAGCATGTGCACGGGACTATTTTGTTGTGTGATTTTTACATATACTTTCCAGGGTGTTTATGACCAGGGTGCAATTTTAGAAATGACAGCTTTGGTAGCAAGGTCCTGACCATTCCAGAGAAGGATTTTGGCAAAAAATAGTAGTTGCTAATTATTTACTCTTCCTCTTTTTGCCAGATCAGGTGGCAGAAGAGGTGAGTTATTGTCTTACTATCTTATCTTCCCCAGTATTTCATTTCCCAATACTGCAGACAGTGGAGGCGTTTTGGACCTAAGAAGCAGTGTTTCGGAAGATGGCATTTACCCTACAATGGCCGTGCCCAAGGTAAACTCTGGGCTTTGGGCTGCATGGCCCCAATCCAGAGAACAGAGGGACTATTCCTGGCTCCTTCCTGAGCTGCTCTAACATCCTGCCCAACTGAGCGCAGTTATGCTTCATTTACGAGAAGAGGCAGCGTTAGCTCCTAGCTCATGTGGTGTTAAATAGAGGTGAGATGTAACCCTTTTTTTCTAACAGCACAAAATTCCTTCCTGAAGAGTCACCTTGAAGAAGAGAGATGGTTTCTTGTGCAGAATTGCAGTCTGGGCAGTTAAGTCAGAGAACTCTGAGCTTATATGCTGTGTGTTTTCATTGACTGACTCTGGCTTTTTGGAGAATTACATTTCCTCTCTGTTATTGTTAATTGATGAAGTCTCACAACTTCACTAGGGAACAAACTTATGCTGACAAGAGCTGTGTGAGTGAACGGTGCCATGCAGACTTCCTTAGATATAAATGAGTGTGGTGGGAGCCTCGTGGGGGCTCTCAGGAGCCTAAACATAACAAATAAACAACGCTAATAGGATTAGTCGCTTGTCTTGCATTCTCACCCATTCCTTTTTGTGCCTTCAGAGTCCGTAGTAAGTCACTGGTCTGTTTAACTGCATTTCCTCTGCTGAATAATCGGCTAATTGATTTATTACAGGCGTGGCCTCTCTGCTTTCTATTCCTTAGCATCCTGCAGTGAGCTTTGTTACCTTCTTGGCCCTGTTTATTGCATCCCCATCGTGCAAGAAACAGGAAATTTGGCACTAAGCAGATGGGAAAAAATGCATTGTATAGATATCAAAGCGTAGTGGTTAAATGTTGTTCTCTTCTGAGGGGGATGGCTCCCAAGACCCTGGTGCTTTTTGAAATATGCTCTAACTAACCTATTTTTCCATGTGAACAAAGGGCTCAGTGGATGAAGGTTATTTTCAAGTAGCCCTCAAGGTTAAAGTGGGTTGCTCTTCCAGATGGTTTCTATCTAATTCTTTGGATTATGATACTGAACTACCCTGTGATCAGGACTCCTAGGGCCAAGAATAACAAGAAGTGGAAGCCAGCTACAGTGAGGGCTGCTGCTCTCTGGGCAGGCAGAGATTTAAGGGTCAAGGCCAGACCATATGGTCTATCAAGGCCCTGCTGCCTTAACCCCAGGAAATGCAAATCAACTCACAGAACCGCTCATCATCCCTGCTTCCTATTGCGTCAGTCACTGGGCCCCCTGAGTCCCCGCTTCTCCAATTCTTTCTTGCACTAATTTTTGCCACAGGCTTCATTCTGCAGTTGCCGGTTCAATTCCAGCTTCCCGTGCTTCCATTAGGCTCCTCAGAAACGTGTTTCTAATGGCCACAGAGTGGAATGGGACAATGAGGAGCAGAGGACTCCTTGGCTTAGCGGCTCCAGGGGGAGGTAGTTTTTTTTAGCCTAACCCGAAAGCAGGTGACTTAAACACCTGTGACTTAGCCACCTGGTAGGAAAATTAGGTGGGAAATTAGTTCTTCCATGAAAGGCTTATTATTTCTGTGTGCTTGGCAAGGAAGTAAACCCAGCGAAATTGGGAAGAGACCATTTGAGAAAGTCAAAATGTATCTCAGTATCTGTTTCTTGTTTTTCCTCCATCTCTCGCTTTTTCCCTCCCTCCGTGTCTTTGCTCCTCTCTCCCTTCCTCCCCTCTGTCCTTCCTTCCTTATTCTGGTGGCAATTGCTCCAGCACAAAACTAACTAACTAACTTCAAATATTTGCTATCTTTTCAGCAAGGATATAACAAAACTAAATACACTCAACAAAAACACAAGTTCCATGAGAGCAGGAATTCGTGTCTGTTTGGTAGTGCAGTATCCCCAGCATTTAAGACAAGTGTTTGGGACCCAGTAAGTGTTCAACAAGTTATTTGTTCACTTCTGAATAATTATGTGATATTTGATAATAAAAGCTGAAATTCTGATTTTTTTTCTTTCCTCTAATAGTACCTCCCTATATGAAATCTGAAGGATCTTGCTTCAGAATCATTTAACACTGGCTGTCATTTCCTTACCTTCCCCAGAGTCACACTCAGCACACACCCCCCAGGGTGCAGAGCGTTCCTTCCAGTCTTCTCCCCACGATGCCTGTGTGAACATCTTCAAAACTGCATTGGAAGAGATGCTGTTGTGTTGCCATGTGCAAGGTCTCAATGGACTGGAATCTTGTAAATGCCTATAACCTGTATTCCACTCACTTTCTTTCACTGTAGATCATGAGGAAATGAGACGTAAGTTGTGTTTGTCTCTACCACAGAGATAAAAGAAGAGGGGTCCAGTGCTTCGACCTTTAAGCATCGAAGTCAGCTTTGGTGTGGGCGCGCCGAGTCTCCCACATGCGTGTCTGTGGCTTCCTTCCACCTCGCCTTTACATGCGGAGGATTTACATTCCTTGGTTATGCTACTGGACTGGCCTACCCAAAGGCAGCGTCTACTTTGAGGGTACGGGCAGATATTGAAAAGAGAATTCCATCTCACTCATTGCTTTTGTTTTTTACAATGGGCAGCTGTGTGTGAGCTATGGGAGGGTGCAGCAGCCTGGTGTTGAGGAAGGTACTTCGTCTTGTTGAGTGAGTGTGGTTCTGGAGTTCAGAGACCCCTTACTGAGGCTCCAGTCACAAAGTCTTTTTTGTGGGGATGTCTGGATGCTTTTCTCTATTAAAACTACTCAGCATATGAGGCAGGAGAATGGCTTGAACCTGGAAGGCGGAACTTGCAGTGAGCCAAGATCGTGCCACTGCACTCCAGCCTGGGCAACAGAGCGAGACTCCGTCTCAAAAACAAAAAACAAAAAACAAAAAAATACAAAAAAAAAAAAACTACTCAGCATAGTTATCACTTCTTTCAGTGTAGACCCTAATAACACAATTGGCAAACCCAATTTCCCCACAACCCCTTTCCCATTCCCAGTGGTGCAGCAGTAACCACAAACCCCCTCAGCAGCGCAGCCTCCTCACCTCACAGAGCACTTACAGAGCTGACCTAAAGAGCAATTTCAGTCAGGAATGGAGAGGCTCAATTGTTCATAAACCTGACATTTATTACTTGGAGATTCTTGCTCTACAGTACAAGCTGCTCTTTACGATTTTATCAAATAAAGTGCTCCTTTCATCTGTGTCCCACTTTCTCCTCCTGCTTCTTCCCACCACCCACTGCTTTCACCTACCTGTGGGCTTGGCGAGGGGCAGCAATGTAAGATTTAAGGAACTTCACCTGGGGAGCCTGGGTCTCCTTGCTGGGGGCCTGGCTGGCACTCAGAGCAAAAGGTGTATGCTTCGTTTTCCTTCTTTTATTCAAGCAGCAATGAGTGTGAAAGGAGATAGACAGTGGCGTTGTTTCCTCCTTTAAATGCCTTACCTTCTCTTGGACATTTTCTAGGTCACCAGGTCAGAGTAACACTGAGAGTAAATCTATCACAAGCATTCGGAGACTGAATGGTTTGCAAATGATAGCTACACACATTAATTGTTTCCCAGTTTAAAGAATGAGAGCACTCAGTGTAGATATATGTATTATTTTAATGGACAGTACCCCAAATTGTAGAAGTCTCAATGCTTCCCATGTTGCTTTAATTGAGCTCATATTTTGGAGGATGGATAGTTCAGTGGTCTGGAGGCAGGGGGAGGAGTTAAATGAATCACTTCATGTCCTACATATCAGTTGATAGTGTCATGTAGAGATCGAGGGAATGGGGACAAGCCATTCACCAATTCTGAATCATAGATGGTCTTTTGGATGGTTGTAGAATCTAAACTGGGCAGGGTGGAGCTGTAGGGAACTGGGAATAGTCTAAAATCAGAACAATAAATAGAAGCCCTTTAAGCGTCTCCAATAGAATGAGCAGGTACCTTGTTACAAGAAAAAGCTGAGTACACTGGTGTTTCAAAAGCAGCCATGGAGAAGACTTGTAAATATATCACAGCGTGTACGTGTACCTTTGTTTGACTTCTGACACTGGGTCAACACCATCTCTTTGAGATTGCGTCTGCTGACTGGAAACTGGTGTCTCCTTGAATAGACAATATTCTGACGGTATCACTCTTGATTTCTGCTTTGAATTTCTTTAAAGTCGAGCATGAGGGTGAAGGTTCCTAACGTGAACCAATCTGAGAATAAAATATTTCTAGACTCTATGATTTCTCCTCATCCCTACTAGGTTTTTCCCCCATATTTAATTCAACTGCAGGAGGGGTTTTTTTTTCCAAGCTATTTTATTGAATATTTCTAAAATATTCTACTTACTTTTCATAGAAACAACAATTCTCTTTTTACACTCAGATTGTATCAATTTGTGAGGGTTTTAGGTAAATTATGTAATTAAGTGAACAAGTACACCTGGTAAGCACAGATTTTTGGAAATGATGCAGCTGACTCTTGGTAAGCATATGGCTCAACTAGTAAATGCATGAGCACCTGGGTAAGCCAGAGGGAGCAAATGGCATAGACTGGGAATTCAGCACACTATGGAAGTCAGTCCGCATGACTGCCAGAGAGTGGAGAAGGCTGGGTAACGAAGTATGTTGGCTAAATGGAAGTTCAGCAGGAATTAGTGGAGAACTGGAGAACTTTTGGTGCCGGCTTCAGGTGGACTCATGGTTTCTGAATTTCTGTGCTAATATTAGTTATTGACCTCAAAGAAATCCCATAACCTCTCAGAGCTTCAGTTTACTCATGTGTAAAATAAGGCTATTACTAACTAACGCACGTGAGCATGCATATACACACGTGTGCACGCACACACACACACCACCCAGGGCTCCTTAATGAAGGTCGAATAAACTAATATGTTTGGTTGCTCTTATAACTGTAAATAGTTTACATACATAAACTCCTTTTTAACTTTTTACCTTAAAATAATTTCACACTTATAGAAAAATTTCCAGAATAGTACAAAAGCACTCACTAACCCCCTAAAAGATTTGCCTACTGTTAACATTTTGTCACATTTGTTTTATCATCATTTCTAGGAATGGATAGATGGGTAGATAGATAGATAAACATAGATAATGTACATATCGGTATGAATCAATATTTTTCTGACCATTTCAGATATAGCTGCAAACATCATAGCCCTTTTCTCCAACACTTCAATGTGTTTATCTTAAGAACAAGATATTCTCTTACAATTATAAAAGTTAGGACATTTAATGTTTATACAACATTATCATATAATATGTAGTTATTATTCAGAATTTTCCATTTTTCCCAGTAATATCTTTTATAATATTTTTCTTCCATCTTGGATCTGGTACAAGATCACAAAATGCATCTAGTTGTCATATTTTTTTTAATGGTTTTAGCCTTCTTCTGTCAAGGTATTGTCCCTGCCAAGGTCTGAAATGTTTGTATACCCCAAAATATATACTAAAATCCTCATCCTCAATGTGAGGGGTTAGGAGGTGGAGGCTTTGGGAGGTGATCAGGTCATGAGGGTGGACAATTGATGATGGGGTTAGTGCCCTTATAAAAGGGGCTCAAGAGAGACTTCTGCCCCTTCTACTATGTGAGGTTCCAGGAAAAGAGTTTGTCTGATATGTCCTGGACTCAGGTTATACATTTATGGGCAGGAATACCACACACATGAAAGTTCATGGTAGGAGGGCATGCTGTTGGCATGTCTCATTATTGGTGATGCTAACAATGATCACTTGGTTAAGGAAGTATCTGCCAGGATTCTTCACTTTAATGTTACCATTTTTCTGAGATTAGTAAGTAATTGCTGGTAAGATATTTTGAGACTATGTAAATAACTTTCATTCATTGAATTTCTGTGTAGCAGCCTTTGATAATTCTCACCTGAGCTGGTTGTCACTGGTATGGATGCATGATGCTGACTTTTTTCCCCTGATGCCATCATTCCTTATATAGTTATTAGTTGACATATTTCTGTAAGGAAGAACTTTCCCCTTTACAACATTTATTTAGTTTTTTTTTTTAATTATAAGCATGGGACCATGACATTTTATTCTATTCAATAGATTATAATCAACTTATGTTGTTTTGATTTCATTTGTCCTAGATTTGGCCAGTTAGTGTCCCATCAAGCTGGCCTTGTGCTATTTTGATGCGTGCTCATTAATTTTGCACATTTTCTTTCTCTCTGGCATGACATAACATTTTAGACTCACTTCTGCTTTCTCTTTCCAGCCCTGAAGTCAAGCCTGTCTCCAAGAAAACCTAGTTCTCTTGAGTAGTGGATGGTATTTAGGAACCAAGATCAAGGTGCTGGCTGTTTTCAATACTGCTAGGGCATCATTGTCTCTAGAAAGCAGAAATAGGGAGACATAAGATTTTGTTCAAATCTCTTTCTGGGATATTTTCCTTCTTTTACCTTCCTGCCATCACCATCACACTCATATTCCTCATTGATGAAAAAGATTGTTATAGATTTGGACTCTGCTTCTAACTAAGCTTAGAAAGATAATCAACTCCAGTGTTCTTGTTCTTCTGAGAGCTAAGAAGAAAAGATTGTCCTCAGGGCTAAATTCAGGAGCAAACAGGTAAGAATCTGCTCATATCAGGAATTAAGAGATGGAAATAACAGGAAGCCCTGCCATCGGTATTTACATGGAGAGCCACTGTAGATTCTCATGCCTCATAGTTGATAATGTCACAGGTCCAGAAATCTCTCATTAAAGTTCCAAAGTTCCTGGGAGAACTTCTCCTTTAGGGAATGTTTCAGATAATAAAAATATTATTATGAGATTTTAATGCTTGTAATTATGTTACAGATTGTACTCTCTGACGACTTCTTGTTTACTTGTTAGTCACATTAGCCCTCCTCTTGAAGCCCTGTGGCAACTAAGAACAGAAACAAGAATGTGGATGAGGTCAAAGCCCAGTAAGGACTTTACTACCCTGAAACCCGGGGCCCTAGAGCCATACAGTCTTGTCAGATGCATCTTAGGCCTCCTGCCACCACCATCATCCTATCTAGATCCTGTGGCCTTTCTTGGGGAGAGGCTGGGTCAGCAAAACGAACACTAGCTCCCTTCTGAGGGGAGGAATGTGTCTTACCCAATCAAATGCAAGGGGGAAATCAAAGAGGCTTTGAGGACAGTGTCAGAGGCAGGCATGAGGCTCTGCCTGAGCTATGCCAGCTGTGCACAAGCCCTGGTAGAGCAATGAAACAGGTTACCTTGCTAGAATGTGAATTTTGCAGAGCACAGGGAAAATACCAGATCACATTTGAGCTTAATTGTCCTTACATGGAGCCTGAGGAATGGCAGACTCTTACTAGTCAGCAAAGCCACTTCCCCTGCATTGGAGAGGAGTGAATGAGAGGCTGAAAGAGCTAACAGATGTGCTCATCCAATCTGGCTTTCTTCCGCTCAGTGGAACAGAGGTCCTCCATGGAAACACAGGGAGGAGTGAGAAAATACTTCTGTCTCCTAAATTCTTACTACGTGCTGGCTTTTATGATGAGGGATTTACATGCATTATCTAGTTTCATTCTCATGATAACCTTATAAAGTAGGTAGTGGTATCAACATGTTACAAGTGGGGAACCTGATCCCTGGAGGTTAAGCCATATCCCACAGCTCATACATGGAAAATAATGTCTAAAACCAGGTCTTCTCTCTGCAGTCATGCAGTTAGTCACCAGTTTCCGGGAATGCCACCAATCTTAGGGAAGATTGCTTCCCCAGCAGGTAGGGTGAGTAGGCCCATGAGGAAAGGCTCACAGGCTGTGCATGCACTTGTTGGGTTGGGCGGTGAGCAGCAATGGTGGGGTGGGAGGAAAGATGAACACAAAATCTCACCCCCACTCTACACTTCCACTTTCTGGCCAGCCCTGAGCCACAGGCATCTTAGTGCTAACTCCTCATTTCAAAGCTTATGACCACAGCAGAGCTGGTAATAGGCATTTCTTTGATTTTCTAATTATTTTCCTTTTTCCTCTTTGGAACATCTCTGTGCTGGGAGATCAGTGCCTCCTGCTAATCAGCTACCCAGCAGCTTAAAGAACATCTCAACATACTCACTTAAATTTCCATAAGGTGACTGGCGTAATGCCTTTGAGGCCTAGAGGGAGCCCTGGTAGTCGTCAGGCAAAGCAAGACTTCTGAGGCCAGAAAGGGGTTGCCTTCATATTCACAAGTTGATTTATTTATCATTGAGTTCTAGTGTTTGTGAGCAAAATGAGTTCTCTTTGTGGTAAGATGAGAAATGAAAGAGGGAGGGGAAGGCATGGCCCAGCAGGAGCCAGTGAGACAGCAGCTTAGCGTGGCCACTTTCCTAGGAATGACAGCTCCTGTGCTTAGCTAGGCAGGGCTGCATGAACAACACCAAGGGCACTCTCCAGGGCTCTGCCACACGGAAACCTGGGACATTCCAGCAGCACCGTGTCTGTCTGCGTTCTTTTTTCCCCCTCTTATTCTGTATTAATCAGTAGCTCCTTTCAGATGTTTACAACCCATTACATCAGATGTACTCATTCTATGCATCATTAATAGTATCTCCCTAAAGATGACCTCAGATAGCTCTTCCTGGACTTCTCACTTAAAAGAACATTTTGATTATGAGAAGCCACAACGCATAGTGGAAAGACCATCACTTTTCAAATTAGGCAAATGTGGGTGCAATCTTAACTCCCCCACTTACTAGCTGTGAACCTCAAGAAATTGTCCCAATTGTTCGGGATCTCAAATTCCTCCTGTAATATATTAATATGTATAATTAGTACTATTACTAAAATGAAAATAGTATTGAGTAGATTAAATGATTTAATCAATGTAAAGGTCTTGAATAATGGGGGACTGGCAAGATGGCCGAATAGAAACAGCTTCGGTCTGCAGCTCCCAGCAAGACCAACACAGAACACAGGTCATTTCTGCATTTCCAACTGAGGTACCCAGTTCATCTCATTGGGACTGCTTAGACAGTGGATGCAGCCCATGGAGGGCGAGCAGAAGCAGGGTGGGGTGTCACCTCACCCAGGAAGCACAAGGGTTCAGGAAACTCCCTCCCCTAGCCAAGGGAAGCCGTGAGGGACTGTGACATGAAGGACAGTGCTATCTGGCCCAGATACTACACTTTTCCCATGGTCTTTGCAACCCATGGACCAGGAGATTCTTTCAGATGCCTACACCACCAGGGCCCTGGGTTTCAAGCACAAAACTGGGTGGCTATTTGGGCAGACACCGAGCTAGCTGCAGGTGTATTTTTTTGTACCCCAGTGGCACGTGGAACACCAGTGAGACAGAACCTGTCACTCCTCTGGAAAGGGGGCTGAAGCCAGGAAGCCGAGTGGGCTTGCTCAATGGATCCCACCCCCATGGAGCCCAAAAAGCTAAGATTCACTGGGTTGAAATTCTCGCTGCCAGGACAGTACTCTGAAGTTGACCTGGGACTCTCGAGCTTGGTGAGGGGATAGGCGTCCACCATTACTGAGGCTTGAATAGGTGGTTTTCCCCTCACAGTGTAAACAAAGCCACCAGGAAGTTCGAACTTGGTGTGGAACCCACTGCAATGCGGCAAAGCTGCTGTAGCCAGACTGCCTCTCTAGATTCCTCCTCTCTGGGCATGGCATCTCTGAAAGAAAGGCAGCAGCCCCAGTCAGGGGTTTACAGATAAAACTCCCATCTCCCTGGGACAGAGCACCTGGGGGAAGGGGCAGCTATGGGTGCAGCTTCAGCAGACTTAAGCATTCCTGCCTTCCAGGTCTGAAGAGAGCAGCGGATCTCCCAGCACAGGGCTCAGGCTCTGCTAAGGGACACACTGCCTCCTCAAGTGGGTCCCTGACCCCCATGCCTCCTGTCTGGGAGACAACTCCCAGCAGGGGTCGAAAGATACGTCATACAGGAAAGCTCCAGCTGGCATCTTGGCAGGTGCCCCTTTGGGATGAAGCTTCCAGAGGAAGGAGCAGGCAGCAATCTTCGCTGTTCTGCAGCTCCCGCTGATGATACCCAAGGAAACAGGGTCTGGAGTGGACCTCCAGCAAACTCCAGCAGACCTGCAGAAGAGAGGCCTGACTGTTAGAAGGAGAACTAACAAACAGAAAGCGATAGCATCAACATCAACAAAAAAGACGCCCACGCAAACACCCATCCAAAGGTCACCAACAGCAAAGACCAGAGGTAGCTAAATCCATGAAGATGAGGAAAAACCAGTGCAAAAAGACTGAAAATTCCAAAAACCAGAATGCCTCTTCTCCTCCAAAGGACCACAACTCCTCACCAGCAATGGAACAAAACTGGACGGAGAATGAGTTTGATGAATTGACAGAAGTAGGCTTCAGAAGGTGGGTAATAACAAACTCCTCTGAGCTAAAGGAGCATGTTCTAACCTAACGCAAGGAAGCTAAGAACCTTGATAAAAGGTTACGGGAACTGCTAACTAGAATAACCAGTTAAGAGAAGAAGATAAATGATGTGATGGAGCCGAAAAACACAGTACGAGAACTTCGTGAAGCATACACAAGTATCGATAGCTGAATTGATCAAGCGAAAGAAAAGATATCAGAGACCAAAGATCAACTTAATGAAATAAAGCATTAAGACAAGATTAGAGAAAAAAGAATAAAAAGGAATGAACAAAGCCTCCAAGAAATAAGGGACTACGTGAAAACACTAAACCTACGTTTGATAGGTGTATCTGAAAGTGACGGGGAAAATGGAACCAAGTTGGAAAACACACTTCATGATATTATCCAGTAGAACTTCCTCAACCTAGCAAGACAGGCCAACATTCAAATTAAGGAAATACAGAGAACACCACAAAGATACTTCTTGAGAAGAGTAACCCTAAGACACATAATCACCAGATTTACCAAGGTTGAAATGAAAAAAAAAAAGAAAATGTTAAGGGCAGCCAGAGAGAAAGGCCAGGTTACTCACAAAGGGAAGCCCATCAAACTAACAGTAGATCTCTCTGGAGAAACCCTACAAGCCAGAAAAGAGTGGGGGCCAATATTCAACATTCTTAAAGAAAAGAATTTTTAACCCAGAATTTCATATCCTGCCAAACTAAGCTTCATAAGCAAAGGACAAATAAAATCCTTTACAGACAAGCAAATGCTGAGGGATTTTGTCACCGCCAGGCCTGCCTTACAAGAGCTCCTGAAGGAAGCACTAAATATAGAAAGGAAAAACCGGTACCAGCCACTGCACAAACATACTAAAATATAAAGGCCATTGATACTATGAAGAAACTGCATCAACTAATGGTCAAAATAACCAGTTAGCATCATAATGACAGGATCAAATTCACACATAACAATATTAATCTTAAATGTAAACAGGCTAAATGCCCCAATTAAAAGACACAGACTGGCAAATTGGATAGAGTCAAGACCCATCAGTGTGCTGTATTCAGGAGACTCACCTCACGTGCAAAGACACACATAGGCTCAAAATATAGGGATGGAGGAATATTGCCAAGAAAATGAAAAGAAAAAAAAAAAAAGCAGAGGTTGCAATCCTAGTCTCTGATAAAAAAGACTTTAAACCAACAAAGATAAAAAAAAACAAAGAAGGGCATTACGTAATGGTAAAGGGATCAATGCAACAAGAAGAACTAACTATCCTAAATATATATGCACCCAATACAGGAGCACTCAAATTAATAAAGCGAGTTCTTAGAGACCTCCAAAGAGACTCAGACTCGCACACAATAAGAGGGGGAGACTTTAACACTCCACTGTCAATATTAGACAGATCAATGAGACAGAAAATTAACAAAAATATTCAGGACTTGAACTCAACTCTGGACTAAGTGGACCTCATAGACATCTACAGAACTCTCTACCCCAAATCAACAGAATATACATTCTTCTCAGCACCACATAGCACTTGTTCTAAAATTCACCTCATAATTGGAAGTAAAACACTCCTCAGCAAATGCAAAAGGATGGAAATCATAATCAACAGTCTCTCAGACCACAGTGCAATCAAATTAGAACTCAGGACTAAGAAACTGACTCAAAACTGCACAACTACATAGAAACTGAACAACCTGCTCCTGAATGACTACTGGGGAGATAAAAAAAATTAAGGAAGAAATAAATAAGTTCTTTGAAACCAATGAGAACAAAGACACAACATACCAGAATCTCTGGGACACAGCTAAAGCAGTGTTTAGAGGGAAATTTATAGCATTAAATTCCCACATAAGAAGGAAGGAAAGATCTAAAATTGGCACCCTCATATCGCAATTAAAAGAACTAGGGAAGCAAGAGCAAACAAATTCCAACGCTAGCAGAAGGCAAGAAATGACTAAGATCAGAGTAGAACTGAAGAAGACAGAGACACGAAAAACCCTTCAAAAAATCAATGAATCCAGGAGCTGCCTTTTAGAAAAGATTAACAAAATAGATTGCTAGCCAGTACCTAATAAGGAAGAAAAGAGAGAAGAATCAAAAAGACAATAAAAAATGATAAAGGGGATATCACCACTGATCCCAAAGAAACACAAACTACCATCAGAGAATATTATAAACACCTCTACACAAATAAACTAGAAAATCTAGAAAAAATGGATAAATTCCTGGACACACACACCCTCCCAAGACTAAACCCAGAAGTAGTCAAATCCCTGAATACGCCAATAACAAGTTCTGAAATTGAGGCAATAATTAATAGCCTACTAACCAAAAAAAGCCCAGGACCAGACAGATTATGAGCCAAATTCTACCAGAGGTGCAAAGAGGAGCTGGTACAATTCCTTCTAAAACTATTCCAAACAATAGAAAAAGAGAGACTCCTCCCTAACTCATTTTATGAGGCCAGCATCATCCTGATACCCAAACCTGGCAGAAACGCAACAAAAAAAGAAAATTTCAGGCCAATATTCCTGATGAACATCGATGCGAAAATCCTCAATAAAATATTGGCAAACTGAATCCAGCAGCACATCAAAAAGCTTACCCACCATGATCAAGTTGGATTCATCCCTGGTATGCAAGGCTGGCTCAACATACACAAATCAATGTAATCCATCACACAAATGCAACCAATGACAAAACCACATGATTATTTCAATAGGTGCAGAAAAGGCCTTCGACAAAATTCAACCCCCTTTCATGCTAAAAACACTCAATAAATTAGGTATTGATGGAGTGTATCTCAAAATAATAAAAGCTGTTTATGACAAACCCACAGCCAATATCATACTGAATGGGCAAAAGATGGAAACATTCCCTTTGAAAACTGGAACAAGACAAGGATGCCCTCTCTCATCACTCCTATTTAACACAGTATTGGAAATTCTGGCCAGGGCAATCAGGCAAGAGCAAGAAATAAAGAGTATTCAAATAGGAAGGGAAGAAGTCAAAATGTCTCCATTTGCAGATGACATGATTGTGTATTTAGAAAACACCATCGTTTAAGCCCCAAAACTCCTTAAGCTGATAAGCAACTTCAGCAAAGTCTCAAGATACAAAATCAATGTGCAAAAACCACAAGCATTCCTATACACCAATAATAGACAAACAGAGAGCCAAATCATGAGTGAACTCCCATTCACAATAGCTACAAAGAGAATAAAATACCTAGGAATCCAACTTACAGGGGATGTGAAGGACCTCTTCAGGAAGAACTACAAACCACTGCTCAAGGAAATAAGAGAGGACACAAACGGAAAATCATTCCATGCTCATGGATAGGAAGAATCAATATTGTGAAAACAGCCATACTGCCCAAAGTAATTTATAGATTCAATACTATTCTCCTTAAGCTACCATTTACTTTCTTCACAGAATTAGAAAAAACTACTTTAAATTTCATATGGAACCAAAAAAGAGCCTGTATAGCCAAGACAATCCTAAGCAAAAAGAACAAAGTTGGAGGCATCACGTTACCTGACTTCAAACTATACTAGAAGGCTACAGTAACCAAAATAGCATGGTACTTGTACCAAAACAGATATACAGACCAATGGAACAGAACAGAACAGAGCCCTCAGAAATAACACCACACAGCCATAACCATCTGATTTTGACAAACCTGACAACAACAAGCAATGGGGAAAGGATTCCCTATTTAATAAATGGTGTTGGGAAAACTGGCTAGCCATATGCAGAAAATTGAAACTGGACCCCTTCTTTACACCTTATACAAAGATTAACTCAAGATGAATTAAAGACTCAAATGTAAGAACTAAAACCATAAAAAAACCTAGAGGAAAAACTAGGCAATACCATTCAGGACATAGGCATGGACAAAGACTTCATGACTAAAACACCAAAAGCAATGGCAACAAAAGCCAAAATTGACAAATGGAATCTAATTAAACTAAAGAGCTTCTGCACAGCAAAAGAAACTATCATCAGAGTGAAGAGGCAACCTACAGAATGGGAGAAAATTTTTGCAATCTATTCATCTGACAACAGGCTAATATCCAGAATCTACAAGGAACTTAAACAATTTTACAAGAAAAAAACAACCCCATCAAAAAGTGGGCAAAGGATATGAACAGACACTTCTCAAAAGAAGACATTTATGCGGCTAACAAACATATGAAAAAAAGCTCATCATCACTGGTCATTAGAGAAACGCAAATCAAAACCACAATGAGATACCATCTCATACCAGTTAGAATGGCAATCATTAAAAAATCAGGAAACAACTGATGCTGGAGAGGATGTGGAGAAATAGGAACGCTTTTACAATGTTGGTAGGACTGTAAATTAGTTCAACCATTGTGGAAGGCAGTGTGGTGATTCCTCAAGGATCTAGAACCAGAAGTACTATTTGACCCAGCAATCCCATTACTGGGTATATACCCAAAGGATTATATATCATTCTACTCTAAAGACACGTGCACACGTATGTTTATTGCAGCACTGTTCACAATAGCAAAGAGTTGGAACCAACCCAAATGCCCATCAATGATAGACTGGATAAAGAACATGTGGCACATATGCACCATAGAATACTATGTAGCTATAAAAAAGGATGAGTTCATGTCCTTTGGAGGGACATGGATGAAGCTGGAAACCATTATTCTCAGCAAACTAACACAGGAACAGAAAACCAAACACCGCATGTTCTCACTCATAAGTGGGAGCTGAACAATGAGAACATGTGGGCACAGGGAGGGGAACATCACACATCAGGGCCTGTCAGGGGGTGGGGAGCAAGGGTAGGAATAGCATTAGGAGAAATACCCAATGTAGATGACGGGTTGATGGGTGCAGCAAACCACCATGGCACATGTTTACCTATGTAACAAACCTGCACGTTCTGCACACGTATCCCAGAACTTAAAGTATAATAAAAAAAGAAAAAGAAAAAAGAAGACCTTGAACAGGTTCTGGTTCTTAGTAGGGCATTCTATAAATTATATTCGAGTTAATTAACATAGAAGTTACTTAGCCAATTTCCAATATTTTGGAGCCTCATTTTGGAGGTATAGTTTTGATTTCTACATGAGCCATAAATATGTTTATCATTGTATTTCTCATGCTACCAAACACAATATTATATGCATGAAACACAATAAACAGGTTACGAAGTAAATGAGTTACTCTTTTAGGAGCTCTCCTTAGTGCTAAATGTTAACACAGTTGCACCTAGGAGCAACATGGCAATGATGTTGATGATGATGATTTTGACAATGTATTATGAAAGGAAATGTATGCCTGATAATTTACATGCTCATTGTATGTCTCTCTTTGTCTTTGCTGCCAAGAAACCCTGTTACCTTAGCATTCAGAAATACCATCTCTTAATTCCACGTCTTCAGTTATTTCTCATCTTCTAATCACTTCTCCCTTGGTGCCCCTCTAATGATTCTACTCAGAGTGTTTTAGTATTGGGATCATCACTAGCGTCTGAGTATTTCAAGAACTCGGGAAGAAGGTACACCCTCTTGTAGGCATATACATGAAATTAGTACTCTTATAACATGCATTTAATTGACTTATACAACTCATGATTGAACTGCACAGCCGTCACCACCCTGGTCAGGAGGTCATGAGTTGAGTTTGGAGCACAGCAACTGACTGCAAATAGGCTGCCCCTAGCAGGGTTTCCTACAGCCCATTTCTATGATCCCAAGGACAGAGTAGACAGGGGACATGGTGTTTCCTGCATTTTCCTAGCAGCTGGACAGACTTCCTTTTGCAAGCTAAGCTGTCAGCCACTTGCCGTGTGGCACACCTGTTCCAAGGCCACATCACTCTTGTTAAGGGATGGTGTGCTCCTCACCAGCATTAGCCACACTCTGGAGATGTGTAGAAAAACTGTAACTCAGTAACATATACCTGTGTTGTTGCTTTATTGGTGGTTGTGGCTTTATTTTGACTGTAAAGGACTTATAAAATGGTGACACATTAATGACCAACTGTGTGAGCTATAGCAAAGCAAGTAACCATTCCATACCTCAGTTTACCTAACTAAAAATATGAGCAGACTTTGACTATATATGGTTCTTATTACAGAAATGAATCCATGAACCACACAAATTATTTGTTCACTTAGAATATATTAAGGTCATAATTTTATAGGTAAAACATAGCCCGAATGGCTTTGCCTGCAACTACTCTTTTAAAGACATCTTTTATGTAAGAAATATAGCAACCACGTGCAATATATGGTTCTTGATAGGATCCAAGTTTGAATAAATCAGGTGTAAAATATATGTTTGAAAAAACTGGAGAAATTTGAGTATCTGTCAGCTGAGTATTGGGTGATGTAAAGGAATGTTTGTTGATTATATTAAGCATGAGGACCATATTGTGTTTCTGTAGAAACATATATAATTTGTAAAGGTATATATTAAATATTTATGAAAGAAATGTCATAGTGAGTGTAATTAACTTTAAAATGTTTCAGGAAAAAAGATGAAGCAAATATGGCAAAATATTAGCAATTGCTCAATCTACATGAAGATACATGAGTCTTTCTTATATTTAGGTTGAACCATAGGAAATTGTCAATATTAGACCATTTTGACCTAAAAACGGTAGTTTTCTATGGTTCAATCTTACACTGATTTCAAATTTTCTGTATATTTGGGTTTTTAATTACAAATTTTCTAAACATACGTTTGTCTGTGAGGAAACTTTCAAATACACATTAGTGTGGTACAAAGCTTGTCAAGGCTTGGTCTTCAGCCCCATTTCTTCAGCAGATTTCTTTCCCTGCCATGCATCCCACCCCTAGAACACTGTGGATGAAGCTTTAGTTGAACTTCCTTATTCTGAACTGCTTGATTTCCAGAAACTAGCCAAGTCATTTCCAATGTCTTTGCTTGAGGTCTTCCTTTCACCCAGCACATCACCCTTTCTTGCATCACTCTGACAGCCACTGACAATCCAAACTCAGCTCATGGTCACATTAATTTTGAAGCCATTTCTGAGCCTGCCCCTCTCCTAGTCACTTACTCTGTGGTCCCCCATCACCTCTTATCCTCTTTCTCAGGAGAATCTCCCAGTTCTCATTATGTGACATGGTGCCTACTTCTTTAGGCTGTTTCTTTGTGATGGAATGTATTAGTCTGTTTTCATTCTGCTGATAAAGATGTATCTGAGACTGGGAAATTAAAAAAAAAAGATGTTTAATTGGACTTACAGTTCCATGTGGCTGGGAAGCCTCACAATCATGGCGGAATGAAAGTAAGAGCAAGTCACATCTTAGATAGATGGCAGCAAGCAAAGAGAGAGAGAGCTTGTGCAGGGGAACTCCTCTTTTTAAAACCACCAGATCTTGTGAGACTTATTCATTATCATGAGAACAGCACAGGAAAGACTCACCCCCATGATTCAATAAACTCCCATAGGGTCCCTCCCACAACACATCGGAATACAAGATGAGATTTGGGTGGGGACACAGCCAAACCACATCATGGAGTAAGTCGCTTAAATACAAGAGCAATAGCTTATTAGTCTTTGTGGCTTCTGAAACACCTCTTACTGTTGGAGGCTGATGCTGAAGGGCCGACTTTCTACCTGCTCTGTGACCTGCAGCTGCACCCTGCTGGCTTCCCTTCCCTTAGTGGAGCTGACACTCTCAGCCCAGGCACAGTAGACCTTGATGGATGCCTGCTGGTTGAATGCATATGCAGAAGTTAGTTGTAACTCTGACTAGGTCTTCTTTCCACTTACAACTTAACATGTCTCTTTCTTTGCCTGCTAGGAGATAAAATTAAAGTTGATGTGCATGATGGTAACAGATCCCAGGAAGAGAGAGGTAAATGCAAAACCAAAGACACCTAGGAGCTAAAGGATCATTTTCCCCCATTGTGCCTGTAATATATTTTGGTTCAGTGGAAATAATCTTGATGGGTTGGTGGTTAAACAATAGATTATTTGAGTCCTCTTTCCAGTTTCACTTCCTCCAGAAGAAGTTTTCACTGATCTTACCACCTGAAATGACCTCTTCCTCAACTGAGACTCATAGTTGCTATGTATACCCATCACTGCACTATGTAGATTGACAGGCAGATATGTATATGCAAATCTATTATCTGTCTGTCTACCTATTATCTATCTGTCTATGTATGTGCAATAATGGGTACACATCTATCTAGATTTAGATTTAGATCCAGATATGTATGCATGTAGGTATGTAGCCAGCTAGCTGGCTAACTAGCTAAACAGTACTTGCATACAATGGACACTAAATTTATATTTGTCAAAATAAAGGAAGACAATTATATTTTCATCAGCACTCTCCTAGTGTATTGTTCTTGGACTTTGCATCTCTCATAATTCAGGAATACATTATGAAAATGAATCAGAATGAGGGAGATACACTTCAGATTAAATGAATTAAATTATGATTTAATTGCTCACTGGGATAAGTGCTCTGAAATGGAAGTACAGAGTGCTGGGAGAATGTATCACTAAGATAGACTGGGAGCCAGGAAGGAGTGTGGCCTCTGTGAGTGCTGTCAAAAAGTCAGAGAGGGAGGGGGAGTAGTGAATGGAGGGCTGGTGGGGCCAGAGTGCAAAGCCTCCTGAGGAAGGTGACCGTGGAATTTATCACACAAACTCATCTCCTATCAACTATACTGAATTTGGGTGCTATAAATTATTACACCAAAAAAAAATTCAAGAGTGGATGTAAAGAGCCAGTAAGGCAGCTATTGTGGTAATCCAGGAAGGATAAGATTAGTGGCTATGATTACAGTAGTGGAGATGGGAATGAAGAAGTGGACAAATTGTTTAGAAGGTGGACTCAACAACAGCCAACTGAGAGACCTAAAATTCCTCAGGCGCTTATCAGGAAGGAGGCCTGTCTTTTATCTATCATCTATCTATCCTTCAATCTATCTTCTCCCAGTTAAAGCTGTAATTGTGGCACCAATTCTAAAAGCTATGCCAGTAAAAGGAGAAAGAGGAGAAAAGGCCATCCAAACTTATAGTGAAACTAATTAAAAAAAATTGAGTAGGTTGGGAGGTAAATTCTTTGTAAGGATTTGGATGGCATGCTAACAAATCTTTTACTCAAGGCTCTAGAGGATCAACTTCTACAGATTCTTTATTTTCTCTGGATTTTAGTGGGGGATTTTCCTTATGATTCAGTTCTATGGCAGTGAATTGCATTTCTCTCCAAGGCTCCTCAACAAACAATTTACAGTGTAAATATATTTGTTGGCATGCAAATCACTCTGCATTATGAGTCTTGATTAATATTATAATGTGTTGATGAAAGCCTGTAAGTGGTTCCTGGAACTAAGGTTTCAGACAAAGATGTGCTGTTTGGGTGCAGAATGTTTGTTGAATATTAGATTAGGTTTTTTGTTTTGCTTCTCTCTCTCTCTTTTAATTTTTTTTTTTTTTATTTTAAGGAGATGCTTGGTGTGAAGTGGCAACAAACTTCAAAACACACAATTAATTAGCACAACCAATCTATCATCCAAACTGCACAAAAACATTCCTCCCCATGCACATATCATGCTTGATCACACCCAAGCCTGCTTTTGTGTCTGTGGGTCCTTTGGTTCAGCTATTTAGCATCTTGTTTGTTGCCAACATCCTGTCTCTAGAGAAGCATTGTTCTGTAGTATCGCGTGCCTTTTAAATACTGTGTGTGCATGTGGGTTGATTAGACCATGTGTCTAATTCCCAATCTGCCCACTGAAATGCAGAGATAGTGTTACTGGGCTTTGCTTTTGTGAAGACTGGTTTCTCCTCATTAACAGTTATAAGCACATGTGCTGAGAAACAGAAATGGTGGACTCTCCACCTTGAGCAATTCAAGTATTGACTGGCACTTTTCTTTCACACACATAGCCTGAATAAACAGCAATTCAATGGAGGTCTCATAGATGCAGAAAATAAGCTGTGATTATGAGCATAGGGCTTTGGATGCCGACGGAACTTGGTTGAATTCCAGTTCTGCCACTCAATAGCTCCCTGACCTTGGCCAAGTTCTCTGAATTTCAGTTTCCTCATTTGGAAAATGGGGCTAATAATTCCTATTTCTTGAAATTGGAGTGAAGATTACATGAGATCACTGATGTAAAATGCTTTCCTGGACTAAAAACAACAACAAAAAGTGCTAAGTAAATGCAGACTCTTATCATTTGCAGATCCTCTGCCTCTGGTCCACCAATACAAAGACAATGAATTTAGCATTTGACTGAAATCTCCTCAAGGTTTGTGGATTTTATCTAGTGGTCTCTAAGCACTTATAATCATGTTTTCTGACTCTCAGCCACGTTGCAGCACCCTGCTGTAGGTGGATCTGGGGCTGGTGGCAGTGTTTAGAGAGACTTAGAAGCATTCAGAGCATCCCAGGAGCAGAGTCTCACTACCGCTGGAGGAGTGGACACCCAGGGCAGGCAAGGAGTAAACCGAAAATACAGCCAGAGGCCACAAAGAATAAAATAAGGAGACACAGAATGATGGAAGATAGAGGAACTATGTTTGGTAAAGAAAGGGACAGTGGAGGTTGGATTTTGACCCAAATGAGACACTTAGCCATGATCAGCTTTTGTTCTTGATCTTGAACAAACCTGTTCTTGTTCTGGTTTGTTCATGATCACATTTTGAAGAGATACCACTTGATAATATTTTATCCTCTATCCTCCAAAAACTCGTGAGTTGCTGTAGCCTCTGGGTAGATTATGTTACCCATAAAATTGATGTAGATTATCCATTCAGAAACATAGAAAATATACCCTGTTAATACCCAGAAGGCAGACCTGGAATGCCTTTGGTGGAAGGGTGGGGTAAATACCATTGCACTCCAGCCTGGGTGACAGAGTAAGACTCTGTCTCAAAAAAAAAAAAAAAAAAAGGTTTTCTTTACAAAGAATGTTCTGTATTGCCAAGGCAAGTATTTGTCAGTAGGTCAGGATTTTTGTTTCAGTAGGTTATCATCTCTTATTTTCTTTTTTCATTAAAATATTGTATGTGGATTTGTACAGAATATTCAAATCCATTGCTAGACAAATAGTTATGTATGCATAAGCAAAACTCAATAAAATGATCTTCAGATCTCCTATCTTTCCTGTCTCTCCTCGTTCTTGTCTTGCTGCTGGTTTGCTAAGAATGTGGTTGCCATCAAAAGAGAGTGTGCACACACCCTTGCCACCACACCGACCAAGCCAAGTATGTTTCCTTCCTTTATTTGGAATGGACAGCTGCCTTGGTTTGTATAGACTGAGCCTCCACCTGTGCTCTGGATCCTGTTTCCTGCCTCCTGTGGTTGTCCCTTCCTACTTCCTCAGCTGTCTTTTTCTATTGGACTATTTCTATCAGCAGACACACACATGCTAATGGCTTTATATTATATAATTTACATCCAAATTCCAGCACATTGGTGGTTAAGTTTTCAATATATACATTTCAGAAAATATACGTATTTAGTCCATGACACATATCTATTATTTTACCAAAATTCCCTTAACAATGACACTAATGACTTCTACCATAATACATTCAATGGTTAGGCTGGTCTTGAACCCCTGACCTCAGGTGATCTGCCCACCTTGGCCTGCCAAAGTGCTGGGGCAAAACCCTGTCTTTACTAAAAATACAAAAATTAGCCGGGCATGGTGGCAGGCACCTGTAATCCCAGCTACTCGGGAGGCTGAGGCAGGAGAATCACTTGAACCCTGGAGGCAGAGGTTACAGTGAGCTGAGATCGCGCCACGGCACTCCAGCCTGGGCAAGAGTGAGACTCTGTCTCCACAGAAAAATAAATAAATAAATACAAATAAATAAAAAATAAACAAATAAATTCAATGGTTAAAGTAGGTTTCACTATCCTTTTTAAAAACTATTTCTTCACTTGGACCCAGGGGCATCTACCACAGTCCCTGCATTTTTCCCTAATATTTTTATTTCGCTGAATTCTCATCGTCCAATACCTAAATATCGGATTTCTCAGAGCTCAGTTCTGAATCTCTTAGTTCTCTGTCTTAACTGTCCCCCTAGGTGGTCTCATCCAGCTTCAGGATATTTTAATACCATCCGTATGCTGAGGACAACCACAAATATACATTTAGTCCTGAACAATCTCCTGAAGTCCAAACTTGTGCATTCAACTGCCTACATGACATCTCTGTTTGAATGTCTAACAGGTTTTCCAAACTTAACTTGTCAAAAACTAACCTCCAGGGTCTCTAGATTGTCATACCTCTACCACCCACTCAAACACCCTGCCAACCTGCTCCTCCTTCAGTCTTTGCTATCGTCTTGGATGACAAGTTCATTCTTCTTGTTGCTTAGGCCAAAATTCCTAGTTTTATCTTTGACTTTCCTTTTATATCTTACAGCCTGTCATAGTTTGTTCCTGCTACTGTAAAAAAGTACCATAGCCTGAGTGGCTAATAAAACAATAAGAACTTATTTCTCACAGCCCTGGAAGCTGGAAGTCCACTATCAGGGTGCCAGCATAGTGAGGTTCTCGTGAGGGCTTGCTTCTGGGCACTGACAGCTATCTTCTCGTTATAACCTCACATGGTGGAAAGAGAGAGCTGTCTGGGGTTCCTTTTATAAGGACACAGGTCCCATTCATGAGGGCTCCACCCTCATAGCCTGATCACCTCTCAAAGCACCCCCCTCCTAGAACCATCACAGTGTGTATTGGGATTTCAGTATAGGAGATTTTTTTAGGGAGGAGAAGGCACCAACATTCAATCCATAAAACACCCAATATTTAACACGTCAACATGTCCCACCAATTCTACCTCAAAAATATATCCAGAATCTGCACGCAGAGCTCCTTCACCTCAGCCACCCTGTGGAAGTTCACACAGTCTCTCTCCTGAAGCTGTGCTCACCTCCTATCTGGTCTTTCTCGCACATCTCGTCCAGCATAGATCCTCTCCGCAGAACGGGAAGAGCAATCTTGTTAGGACCTAGGGCAGCTTGTGTTTCTTCTCTGCTCGCCATCCTCCAATGGCTTTCCGTCTTCTTCAGAGTCAAAGCTAAGGCTCTATGAACAGGCTGCCCCCCTGCAGGCCCCTCCCTCGCACCTCTCTTTCCTTCCTCTCCAGCAGCGCTCACTCTCCAGCCTCCCCAGGCTCTGCTTCTGTCCACGCGCAGGCCACATTCAGGCTCCTTGGTTCACTCTCTATTCTATTTTCTTACGTTACTTTTCTTGAGAACAACATCAATGTGGTTCTATTTTGTTTTGATTTTTAAATCTAACTCTCTCACTAGAAGATAAGCTGCATGATGCTGGGCACTTTTTTGTAGTCACGGCTGTGTCTCTAGCCCCTAGAACAGGAGCTTACAGAAAGCGGGCATTCGATACATATCTGTGAATGAGTGAGAGTGTAGAAAGAGAGGAAGATGCAGTGAACCAAACAGGATTCCGTAAACCCAGCAGGAAGCAGGGTCGATATGGCTAAATGAAATCAACTGGCTTCCAAAACTTGTGCTAGTTCGTGTTTTAGTGTCTTAACAAACCCCCTCAAGCATCAAACCCATCCTAAAACCAATCTGTTATGATAACTTTTCGGAAGAATCAGTATTGAATAATCTCAGGCTCACTTTTGCTTTCAACCTATTTTTCTCTAAAAAAAAAAAAAAAAAAAAGACAAGCAGCTGGAGGATAAAATAACATAATAGAATGGCTAAAACAAAAGAATCTATTGGAGTAAGATCAGGATTTGGTGTAGGATGACACAAACTCTTTTAAGCCCTTGCTTACTCAATCCATTAAAATATCATTATGAAGCCAGGTGAGGCAGGAGGATGGCTTGAGCTCAGCAGTTGGAGGCCAGCCTGGACAACATAGTGAGACCCCCCCCCATCTCTAAGTATATATACACTACGTCACCAAAACAGCATACTGCATCTTCCATTAACTTGCCTGGAATCTACAATTTCTTCTCAACAAAACCAACAGCTCTTTCTTATTTAGGTTGATGTCATTGTCTAATATAAACTTCTCCCTTCTAAGTTCTGTCTTCTGAGGTTCTGTTGCTCTTTCACCTGAGTCACTGAGTAAAAGATGCAGTCAATCGCAGCGTCTGAGGACTGCGGAAGAGGCTCTGGGTTGATTTCACTTCATGATGCCATCTCCCAGTGGGCCCCTTTTGGTTGCAAGTTTGGCTGGTACTGGAAGTGATTCCTCCAGTTCCTGGAGTCACCAAAATTTCTCTGTTTTGGGATCCTATTTGACAAAAAGCTGCAATGATCTTGAGAACAAGGCCAACTTTAAGGTCTTCCAGAACCAGGTCCATCTTTTGTTCACATCTGTTTCCTTTTTCATGGTCCCAGAAGCATCTGTCACTCTTCTTTGTCACTGTGCTCCACCTAAGCCTACTTATTCCCAATTTTACACCTTTGTTCATGACTTGCACCACTTCCTGCAATACCTCTTAGCTGCTTTTCTGCCTCTGAAAACCCTAGGCCAAATTCAATTCCTTTATTGATTTTTCCTGAATGCCAGCTCCTAGTTATCTCTTTGGTTGCTGATAGTCCTTAAAAATAAGTCTTTCACTTTGGAACTTTGTCATAATCTGTTTTACCCTTCTATTTAATTATTATCACTATAATTATAAAATCAACTAATAATAGTAATTCTAGTTACTATTATCACCCTACATGCATCTTGCTCACATCTTCTCATTTGATCCTTGTAGTAATCTGAGGTAGGACTTAATGTTATTACCATTTTACAGGTAGGAAAACTGGGGCTTAGAGAACTTGCTCAAGGCCGCACAGTCAGCAAGCAGCAGAGCAGGTCCTTGTTCTCAGCTCTGGGAAGCCTCGCAGACCTTGCTCTTACCACAGGGCTTGAGCCACTCTTGCCCTTGAAGGACAGCTCTTTATCTCATGCTTCTCTCTTCAGCTCTCAGAGTGCCAAGCACCTGGAAGTCCTTAATACCTACCTGGGAGTCAAAAATGACAAAAACCTACCTCTGTGATGCTACGTTATGAAATCATACCTGACAGAGGAGGTTCTGTAGGACCCCCTTTTCCAGATCAGTATCACTGAGATGAGTGAGTTACAAAAGACTGGTCTGAATGCATTTTGCAGGGAAGACCTAATCCCGACCTCTGGCTGTCTCGTGGGTGAGGCCGGGGAGGCAGCAGTGGAAATAATAAGTGGGATTAGACAGACTTGAGTCAGAAACCCAGCTCTGAGATGCTGAGTGACCCTGAGCAAACACCTTACCCCTGAGACACAGAGGTGGGGGGAGGAGTGGGTATAAATGCCGATGAGAGTGGTGTCTCCTCACAGAGCTTTGTGGGAGAATAAATGAGATGCTTGTGTAAGTCCTGTGACATGGCACTTGGCTAGGGTGGTGTTCCATATTTTCCCTTCTTTTTGTTAAAACAAACAAACAAACAAACAAAATAAAAACAAAAATAACCAGAGCTCTTTTACAAACAGTTCAAAGAATGGTGACAAAAGCCTCAAGTTCTGACTGTTGTTAGCAGTGGCTCTGTCCTGAGTGTGAAACGTCACTTTTCTCCTTGTCTGTTACCTGGAGCCAGGAAATTTGGGGTTGGTGAGACAAGGGAATTTTCTGTTAGTTAAAAACACAACAACAACAACTTTGTGAAGAGCTCGGGGAGGGCAAACCTGGAGGTGCTGGGCCTCCACAGCCGCTCAGAACAGAGCCCTGCTGGGCCTGTCCAGCTGTCCCCAGGGACAGAGCTTCCTCATCTGCCATCTCTGGAGTGGCTCCCTTGGAGTGGCAGTTGGCACCAGTGTTCCTGCCCGCTATGCAAGCCCATCTCTTAGAGGCTGGGAGGCAGGAGGATCCTTTCTGAAAGCTTCTATTGCTATGTTTCTGCTCTGAGTGCCGCTCTATCCCAGTCATGGAGCCCTTTAGTTGACCCTGAATGCCTAACCAGGATCTCATAGACACTGCTTCCACCTGGCCTGACACCTGCGTCCTCAATTACGCTGTGCTCACACATTCAACGTGAAATAGCTCTGGAGGCTGCACCGCCTCCAAGAGCCAGGGAAGTGGTTGGGAAGATGGAGAAAAACCCTCAAGAAAGAGAGAAAGCTTAAGACCATTGTCCTTTTCTTTTCTTTCTTTCTTTCTTCTTCTTTCTTTTTTTTTTTTTTTTTTTTGCAAGACAGCAATGCCTTTTGCAGCACTTTTAAATGGTTGCCAGGGAAACAGAGCAAGGGAGAGGAGAAAGGTTACATGGATGCTGGATAAAGCTAATGCATTTTTTCAAAACATCAACTGACAAGTGCTTAAGGCTCCAGAGCTTCTGGCAATGTCTCATTTTCAAAGTTTTCCTGATAGAGCCTCAAGTACCTTGATATCATCATTAACAGTATTTTAATTGTTTGTACACTATAGTTTGTCTCCACTGAAGACTTGTGCTGATGAGTTTCATGGAACATGGTCTTATGAGACTGCTCTTTTTGGGTAGCTGGAAAGAAGCGGCTGGCATGCTGGACCACAGGTCCAGAAGCCTTGGCATGAAGCAGCATGGCTCTGAAGAAATCATCTCTAGCTTCCTCTCCCTGGAAGTAAGAGGACAGTGACTCAAATGCAGCCATAGGCTATGAAGTCTACTGTGTGTGAGAAGCTGTGTGTGGCTGTGTGAGTGTGAGAGCGTGAAAAAGACTGGTGCAGCAGTGAGCCTGCCCAAAGACATTTCTCCCAGGGTTGCGGTTCCTGGATGAGCTTCCTGCTCTGCCACATCCCGAATATTTAGGAGCTCGTTCACTTCCTCGAGCTTGCTCGTGAATGTTGATTCAAACTTAGTTTCACCACTGTGGCCTCTAGAGAGTATTTATAACCTTGGCTCTCTGGCGTGTTCCCCCACTTTATATTTTGGGTGTCCCCTCAGCATTTATTTGCTCCCTTTTTACTGTATTACTTTGCACATGCTTATGTATTGTCTTGGGTTCTTACATCTCTGTATATTTCCTAGTGGAGTCTCACGTATGGCTCTCCATGGCAGTGCCTAATGCGGGCTAACTTTTAGTCAATGCATAACACACGCTCAATGCCTACTCACTGTTCCTTTCTCAATAACAGGCAAAAGGGTCTTCTGAACTGATGAGTATTGAGACCTTCCATTTGGCCCTCTGTATCAATGCTTACAGCAGCCTGGCTAGCATGGGTCATGGCTGGAGGTGGAGACAAAGTTTGAAATGAGCTAAGACCATATCCTCAGGAAAGCGCTGAGTTGAAATACTAGAAAGAACCAGTTTAAGAGAGGTGGACACTGGAATGATGTCCTAAAAGTTCAAAGCTGGGAGGCAAAAGTTTCAAAACAACAGTAATGACGGGGAGACAGTGATGGCTGGAAAATCTTCAGCTGGGGCCAATGGATTGTCTTTATGGACAAGCAAGTGCATAACAAATGGGCCAGGAGTCCCCCCAAAATTGGCACAGAGTGGTTCAGTGGCTTGCCTAAAATCGGTCGAGGAGTTGCAACATAGGCATGTATTTTCTGTCTTCAAATTCTTTGTTTATGTCTACTACCTTTGCATGAGCCATAATATATTTTAAAACATAGTGAATACTAACTGTGGGCAGAATAGGCTAACGAAGCTTTGCTATCTAGATCAGGGTAGACACAAATGCCAAGGATCACTTAGCATGAGGTGATTAGATAGGTACGCATGACACAAAGCATTATGCTATGTATAAGGTCCACTGTCCTGGAAGGACTTTCTGCCTGGGAGAACAGTCTTTTAATGCTCTCTTGTCTCCTAGAATGCGATCTGAGTTTGTGGCAAGACAGAAATGAATAGAGACATTTTTTTGCCCCTGTGTGTCACGTAAATGCTACTGTGATATAATGGGAAACTTTTAAGGCTGCTTTTCACATGAACATGGAGGGAGACCTCAGTGGAAAGCAATTATGATTTAACCTCAGGAAGACATCCCCCTGTTCTGAGGAATGTGGAGTAAAATGTGAGACCAGCAGGCTTGATTAATCCATGTTTTATTCTGGATTCTAATACAGAAGTTTTGCTTTACCTTTGGATTCCGGGAAGAGAAGTAGTTATATCCTTCTAAGCTGATCAAGGAGATAGGAAGGGTCATTTCTTTTTGAAAAGTATTTTAGGAAAGAAAATTTCACGATCCTACTAATTACTTTTGTACAATTTCTAAAATTATTTTCAGGCAAAAAGGTCTTCTGCTCTGATCTAATCAGATGTCCTTCCCATAATCTTTCCTTCCTGGAGGGTTTCTGAGGGAGGTGTGAAAATATTGACATTGGGGATGGGATGGGAAATGCCTCTTTATCACTGGCAGTTCCAGTTTCCAACATATCCCAGTGCTAATCTAGTAGAGTTGGTATGGGGTGTGCAGTCTACTTCCTTTTGAACCTAAGTCTCAAGTATTTACCATTTTCTGTATGGTTCAATAATGAAGTAATAACCAACATTATCAAGCGGGGAGAAAGGGGGAGCTCAGGAAAAAGACCTTGGCTCTGCTCACCAGTTCCTGAGCATAATGTGAAAGAGAAAGTCCATTCACGAGCACGGCATTGTCATGCACCAGAACCCTGCCTGTTAGGAACATGGCCCTATCATCTGATCAGTCACATTGATGACTCCATTGATCTTGGGAATGCATAAGAATTTGAGAAGGAAGCAGAAGGAAAAGTGGGCAGAGAACACATTTAGAGAAAATGTTTACTAGGACGTATTGTAATTTACCTGGAATTCTGACTCAACCTGTTTTGGATGGAACTAGGTGTCTTAACATTTAATATTATAGCATAATTGTACTTCAGTATTTTGAAGGAGTTATTGTATATGTATGCATTATATATAATGTGTATATACTTATACATTATATATAATGAGTATGTAATTACGTTATATATGCTTGTACATTATATATAATGTATAAGTGTATAATATATATCACGAAAAGTATATAAAATATATGACTATGAGCCATCACAACTTTTGCATTAGTAGTGTCTTGGTCGGCATGGAGCACTATACCAAAAATACCAGAGATAGAGTGGCTTAAATAGCAGGCATTTATTTCTCCTAGTTCTAGAGGCTGGGAACTCCAAGATCATGGTGCCAGCATATCTGGTGTCTGGGAACTCCAAGATCACGGTGCCAGCAGATCTGGTGTCTGGTGAAAAGCCACTTCCTGGCTTGTAGACAGTTGTCTTTTGGCTATGTGCTTACATGATTGAGGGAGGGACCTCTCAGTGTCTTTCAATTCTTAAAAGAAGACTAATACCATCATTGGGACTCCATCTTCGTGAATTTATCTAAATCACATCACTTCTCAAAAGCCCCACTTCCTAAAGCCATCTCACTGGTGCTTAGTGTTTCAACATATGAATTTTGGAGAGACACAAACATGTAGTCTTTAATAATAACTAGTAAGACCACTCTTGTGTCGGTGCAGTGATCCATTAGAATAGTAGCCATGTGGATAGGACTGTGGTTACGTCACCGACTGGGTGTTCACAGCATAGCAAATCACATCATTATCTCACACCATTTACTAAAGGAAGTCATTTTTGAATTATCAAAATGCTTTTATTTATTTTTTAATTTTTTTTTTTTGAGACAGAGTTTTGCTCTTGTTGCCAAGGCTGGAGTACAATGGTGCAATCTCGGCTCACTGCAACCTCCACCTCCTGGGTTCAAGTGATTCTCCTGCCTCAGCCTCCCGAGTAGCTGGGATTACAGGCATGCACTACCATGCCCAGCTAATTTTGTGTTTTTTTTAGTAGAGACGGGATTTCTCCATGTTGGTCAGGCTGGTCTCAAACTCTGGAGCTCAGGTGATCTGCCTGCCTCGGCCTCCCAAAGAGCTGGGATTACATGCATGAGCCACTGCACCTGGCCCAAAATGCTTTTAATTATCCTAATATGATTTTTTAAATGAATGATTATCAAAAATATATTTAGAACAATGCCAATGTCCAAATGCCTTTAGTGATTAGAGTTGAAATTGTAATATTATAAGGACTTAAGTTATATGGATTAAAGAACGATTATTGCATAGTTTCACAGTCCTTGGCATCTTTTTAAGAGCCTTACCTATTGCCTCATTTAATTCTCATAACAATTCTTAGTGGTTAGAACAACTATCCTTTTGTGGGAGAAGAATCGAGTCATGCCACTTGATGGACACGAGCACAGACCTGCACCACATTGAGCTCATGTCTGTATGATTCTCAGGAAAAAGTTCTTTCTAATATCCTAAAGTGTCAACAATGTTTTCAGGTTTTTAACCTAGGTGTGCTAAGAAAAAATTCAGGTATCTGAGTGGGGAAATTGGTTTACCGATGAGCCTGTTTAGTTTGTTTCAGAGGTACCTGATGATGGGGTATACAAAGTCTCAGAAGACAGAGGTACTGAATTGAAGGCTGGCTGGGCATGCTCACCTCAATTTGAGAGTCTTTGGAAGTGAGTGCATGTGACAGGATAAGTTCTGTCAGGCTCAGGATATACTGGGTTTCAAACAGCAGAGGCTTCCTTAGGTAGTATCAGTTATGAGGAATACAGACATCAGGAAAAGGTAAGACAAATAGGTGATACTGCACCCTCTGTCACCCATGCTAGTACCCAGTGGATGCTGGATTTGAACTTTGAGCTTCCCATCATACTGTCCCTTCATCACATTGCCCTTTAAGCAAGCAACTTGAGAGTAAGCATTGGGTGCTGCATACCGTTATATCTCAAATACGTGGCATATCATCTGACACAAAGTAAACATTTAATAAATATTTGTTGAGAAACTGAACTCATAAGTAAATCCATAAATACTTTGGAATAAATACAGATCGCTGGTGGCCAACTTCGCAGGAAATGTTGTAGTTTAGAATTGTGTTCTTGCTTTCATAATGCCTCCCCTTCATGGCCTCTGTTTATTTTTTAAAAATTAAATGGTATGAAAATTAATTTTGAGGATATTTTAAGAAGTTATGGCCCCACAGAGATATTCTGGCACATTATGAAACAGACTTTGGGAATCACTGACCTAGATACAGTAGCGAGGTGATAGGTGCTACATAAATATAATAAATTATACTGAGAGGGCTCCCCAGGACTTTCTCTCCTACCAGTGCAGATGGTACAGAAATACTCTGAAGAAACACTGAAGAATGTCTCAGGGCAGAATAACTTAACACCTTGGGCTTCTTTTTCTACCCATTTTCACGTTGTTTTATTTAATACATAACACATTCATTCAACAAACATACTCTAATGGAGTGTGTATATTTATGATATGCTGGGCGGAAGATGTGGCTCTGAGAAAGTAACAGTGAACCAAGCTTGCCTGGTCTTCCCATTCCCGTGGAGCCAATAGCCAAGGGGCAGGGGAGGACCAGACTTAATTAAAGGAGCATATAAATAGATACATCACAGATACGTTATTGTTAGTTTCACTCCTTCAGTTAAAATGCAGGTAGTAAGAATAAGTCAGCTCCACTCTTAGCATCTTTTCCTATTTATCCTTCGACACCTGCTTCTCCCTTTTCTTTCTGTACCCTCTGACTCTTCTAAGCACTGTGCAAATTTAGAAGTGACAGGTTAGATCCAAATACTGATCAAGTTATATTTTTTTCTTTTCTGCACAGGGTGGGGGAAACAGATAAACAAAAATCAAATAACACCTGCCTTTTTTTATGATTGTACTCCTGTAGTGGGAGTGCAGTCTGTTTGTCGAAATAGGTTGAATAAGCAAAAACGAGTCCAAGTGACTGAGCTGTACCAAAACACTGATGGGGTAGGTTGAATAAGCAAAAACGAGTCCAAGTGACTGAGCTGTACCAAAACACTGATGGGGTCCAGAGAAGCATTGATTTTGACTGTACTTTAAGACTTAGTACATATTTAATTATGATTATAACGATGATAAGCTAGCTTTGGGCTCTGGTACATTTGAGAGATAACATCATTCAAGAATTCAGAAAATAATCTAATGAACACAAATTTTTATCCTCATCTTTCCTTTTCAATCTTCTTATCACACACTCTCTTCCCTTGCCTCCACCCCAACAAACACAAATACACAACATCTTGATCATCTGGCTATCAGCTGGTGGGATTTTCCAGGAGATAATTATTAGGTTGGTATTATATCCCACCCATGAAATTTTCTGCATCTGCAGCAGTACTTTTCTTGGCTATAGCTGGTTGATTGGTGCCTGTGGGTAGTTCTTTTTCAGACATCACAGCTGTTTACGAAGTTTGTTCCAGAATACTAGTTAGGGAGGAAAAAAACTTTTTCTTCTACCCACTTAGGTTCATTGCCTGCGACCTGGCAAATTATATGGACAAAATAAAGACAAAGAGGAGAAAACCATAAAAATGTATTTACAAAGGCAGCATGCAAACACATGGGAAGGAACCCAGTGATAAGGAACAAAAGAGTGCTTAGGACTTGAGCTTCTATAACATGTTAACAAAGAACAATAAATGTATAGGGAAGTGACAAGACAGAGGAAAAGAGGATTAGGCTTTTTGGGGTGACAAACTGTGGGGAGATAAATATGTGGGGAAAAGTAATTAAAGATACAAGTTATTTCAGTAAGATTTGTTGTATAGATTCTACTTGGCGTCATTTCTGAGCTGATAGGAATCGAGTTATCTCGGGTTATTAAGGGTCTAAGCCTGCTTTTACGCAAACGTGCTGGGGTTGGGGGCTGGGAGGCTTTATTGCTATCTGCTGTTGCTCAATTGTTTTCAGCTCAAAATCATCTCTATGCCACGTGGCATATTTTGGGTTAGCATATTTTGATCCTTTTCATTAGTAACCCTTCTTGACATTCTCACCTTTCTGAGAGTTCAATACAAGGTTGAAGGTACCACATGCTACTACAGTCTTTGGTTAGTTTGGTTCTTAATTAAGGTAAAATAACTGATTTAACTGCAAAATAATGAAGAGACTTAAAACAAACCACTTTCAATAAAGGATGAGTCTTGCGTTTTCAAAACACCGGGAGCCGTAAGTAACTACAGTATGACAAACAGAGCTCTGATTCTACAAAACCACAGGGAGCTGCTTCCTGACATGGACACTGTAGAAGGGAGCACAGCCGAAACTGAGCAGCCCATCAGGCTTGTGGAGGACAAGCTATATGTTCCTCCATGAAGGTCACACTTTCATGTTACAAATTTTATAAGTCACAGGACATTCTTTATAGAATTAGACATTCAGATATTCCTTGATCACCTCAAACTGAAAAATAAAATAGCAAGTTTACACTAGTGGAAGATGGATGCACTTGTGTGTACGAGTGAAGCGGGGAGGGTATTTAAACTTCTTAGACCAAAGAATGTAATCTACTCTTCAACAGATAGCTTGTAAAACTTTCTGGCAGTTAGGAATTTTCTGGTCCTAAGCATGAAGTACAGGCAACACTATACACTTAAAAGGGTGTACTGCAAAAGAATAGACATGAGTTTTGAGGTTTGGATCCTGGCTTCACTAGTTCTTCGTTATTCAAACACAGGTAAGGCTCTTAGCTTCTCAGTCCATGTCTCCTTCTCTAAAGTGAGAATAGCAATGCTTCCCACTCCAGCACAATTCCTGCCTGATCTCAGTGCATGCTCCCTACCTCTTAGCTTTGTCCATAGCAGAGCTATCTAGGTGTCCTACAGGGGGAGAGCTAAGTGTCTGATTAATATTGAGAAGTTAGATGAGGGGAGGGAGACAGTGGAAGACTGGGGGCGATTTATAGAGGTAAAAGGTAGGAACACCCCTTGACTTCATTCTGAGCATAGAGATAATAATGGCTTTGCTCCAACAAATGCCACCGTTTACACTTTTGATCTCTGGTTGCCCAACTCTCTTTCTCTTCTTTCCTATTTCATTGAATCCCATAGCATCTCATAGTTTATTCTAAGACTATACCAGAATAAGGAATAAATTTATTTTGTTGCTGTTTAGAATGTCCAAGGGCCTTTTTGACCCAGTAATTTTACCCAAGAAAAATTTTCACAAAGAAATAGTTCAAAAGTAGAAGGAAGCTCTCTACACAGCATGATTTTTAATTGGAGAAAAAGTAAAAGTAAAGGTCAGCAATATGGGAATGGCTAAGCAAATTATCCTATATTCATTCAAAGAGCTATTTTAAATAGAAATTATGAAGAACATATAGTGTCACATAAATGATTATACTAGAATAATTGTTAGGATGGAAATTATAAATTTTTCTTATGTTGTAGCTTTATAATTATTCTCATTCACATATCCACAAATATTAGCACATATAAGATCTAATAGACTATATGATGTGTCAAAAGATTGGGATCATGTGATTTTTCATCTCTATTGTCTTTATAACTGCTATTATATTTGTAAAACAACAAAAACTCTGGGGAATAAGTACTATGGGACAAAAAACTACAACTCAAGGATTAATCTTTTGCCCTTGAAAAATAAAAGAGGAGCAAGATCTCTGTTTGGAATCTAATTTTACTATGCTTTCTACTCTCATTTTTATAAACTTTGACCTCCTTGCAAACCACTAACCTGTAGTTATGGAAGAATTTGGAGACTAGGCAGTCTGTTCTTTTAATTTTTTCCCAGTCACAGTACTAACTGGGAGACATCAGTGTCCACATGGAGATAATTCAACACCTTGATTTGAGATGTTCTCTTCATCTCCAAGGAACAAAATCCACTTCACTTTCATCATTCCTGTTCCACAACAACAAACTGAACATTTCATCATCAGGGAATTGTAATAATTATCTATTGCTATATACCAATGACTTTGAAAATTATCATCTTAAAATAATAATAATAGTTTTCATCATCTCAGTTTCTGTGGGTCAGGCATGCAGGAGTGGTTCCACTGGGTGGTTCTAGCTCTGAGTCTCTCAGGAGGTTGTAGTCAATATGTCAAATGGGGCAGTGGTCATAAGGGCTTACCTGTGGCTGAAGGATCTGCTCACTAGTGCCTTGGCAAGTTGGCATTGACCACTGGCAGGAGGCTTTAAGTTCATATCATGTGTCCCTCTCCATAAGACTGTTTGAATGTCCCGATGACATGGCAGTGATCTAAGAAAGAGATCTTGGTAGACACTTCAATGTCTTTTATGATGTAACTTCAGGAGTTACCCACTGTCACTTCTTCTGTTGTTCATTGGACACACAAATCAACCATAATTCAGTGTGGAAGGGTTCTGTAGTGGGGCATAATTGCCAGGAGGCAAGGATGGTTGGGGACATTTTAGAAGTTGGCCATCACAGTTCACCCTCTGTCCCTTAACGATTCGTATTCCTCCAAAATGTAACATGCACTTACCCCCTCCCAAAGCACTGAAAAGTTTTACCCCATTACAGTGTCTGCTTGGAATTCAGAATCTCATCATTTACATCAGTTCTAGGTGAGGATGATGGTCCTTCAGTGTGCTTCCTTCCATATAGCCTTGAGTAGCTTCTCTCAATCAGAAGACCTGAGAACTGAAGAGACAGTTGTTCCTGCTCTCCCCACCACACACACTGGCACACATACTCTCACACACATTCAACATGTCATAGAGGGACAGGCATAGCATAATCACTATCAATTGTCCCATTCAAAAAAGAGGACAACAGGATATACATAGGAGTTGCTGGTTCATAATAATTCTGAAATCCAGCAAGATACATATTGACAGTTCCTTGATTCAGACACAAGGCCTGGGCTATTTCTCCATGGTTCTTAGCTCTGTCCTCTGGGCTCTTAATTTTACCTTCTCAGTCATCTTTTCTTTCCCTTTAAAGGTAGTCTTGTTCACAACTGAGTGTTTCTTTTTCCGGCTGCTTCTTGTGTGTAGATATTAGGGCATCCAAAGATCTCTTTAATTTTGTACCATCTGTGTTTTCTTTCAATCCAATATGACAGGATACCTGTCAATAAAACTCTTTTGTGGTCGGGTGCGGTGGCTCATGCCTGTAATCCCAGCACTTTGGGAGGCCGAGGCGGGTGGATCACAAGGTCAGGAGATCAAGACCATCCTGGCTAACACAGTGAAACCACGTCTTTACTAAAAATACAAAAAATTAGTTGGGTGTGGTGGTGGGCGCCTGTAGTCCCAGCTACTCAGGAGGCTGAGGTAGGAGAGTGGCATAAACCCAGGAGGCAGAGCTTGGAGTAAGCCAAGAGTGTACCACTGCACTCCAGCCTGGGTGACAGAGTGAGACTCTGTCTCAAAAAAAAAAAAAAAAAAATTATTTTGTGAGATGTATAGGTCCCTTGTGAGTATTACTGAGGTTCATTTTATTAGAAGAAAAAATACTCAAAGATCTCTTCCAGAGAAATCTTTGTCTATCTTGGGTTTCTGCCCTTGGACAAACTTTTAAACTTCTAAGAAGCCCTGTTGTCTTACTGAATGGTTCTCTAAGGTGCCAACCTAAATCTTTCTGAGATTTTAACAGAAGATTTCACAACTACACTCTCGGTTTAGTGTTTAATATCAAGTTTTCCTGATAGTTTCCTAGGCTATATTTTTTCCCAGAAGCTATTTTTTAAAATTTTACTATCAATCACCATCTAGAGATTCGGGAAATAGTCAAAACCAGTACGCTCTGGGTCCTTTACATTTAAAAGTGTTTTCTCTAGTTCATCTCTCATTTTAGCATAAAAAACATGAAAAACTTAGGTACACCTTCAACTCTGCCTGGAAATCTTATCTAGATCACCTAGTTTGTTAGATAGATTTTCTACTTTTATATGTTGCAGGCGATAGTTTTGCTAAGCTTTCTGCCCCACGTAATAGCAATCACCTTTCAGTTTCTAGTGACATTTTTTTCACTTTTCTGTAAAAGATCACTCATTACCTTCTCAAGAACCATTAGGCTTATGCTACCAGTCTCTTTAAACTTATTTAGGCTTTCTGTAACATTCATCAATATCCTGTAGCCTTTGCATTGTCTGTACTTTATGTTTTTACAGTTGGCAGTACCCCTTTTCTAGGCACCAAATTTTGTATTAATTACTTATTGCTGTGTAGCAAATTACTCCCAATCCGTAGTGGATTAAAACCACAATAATGTTTATCTCATACAAGTTTTGTGGGCCAGAAATTCAAGAATAAGTTAGATGAGTGTTTCAGGCTTGAGTTTCTCATGAAGGTGCAGTCATGATGTCTGCATCTGAAGGTATGACTAGAACTGGAGGATCCACTTCTAACGTGGTTCAATCATATGGCTAGCAACTGGCTGCTGGCTATTGGTAGGATGCCTCAATTCCCCACATTGTGGATTTCTTGGTCTGCTTGAATGATTTCATAACACAGTGTCTGGCTTCCTCCAGAGTGAGTCATTCAGGAAAGACCAAGGTGGAAACTGCAATGCCTTTTATGATGCTACTGTGGGAGTCAGATACCATCACATCTGACACATGTTACTGGATGCACAGGCCTCTCTGGATTCTGTGTAGGAGAGTTCTGCTTAAGAAAGTGGGGATTGCTGCGGAATAGGAGAGGCATCTGGGGGGCTGGCTATCACAAAGATTCTTTATCTCAAAATCTGAAACTCCATTGTGTGTATATGTGTTTCCTATCATTTATTGAATATTTACCATATATCAAGAATTACAATAAGTACTTTAGATAGGCTATTGTATCTAGTCTTCATAAAAACACTCTGAGGTAAATGTTGTTATCCCATTGTACACATAAGAAAACTGAGTCACATAAAATTTAAGTAATTTACTCAGTGTCATATACCTAGGCACTACAAGACTGGAATTTAATTTTAATTCAATGTAATTCAAAATCTTGAGATTTTAACTCTGAATTGATACTGCTTTTGACTGTCTCATATGTTCCCTCTCAGTACACCTGCCTTCAACTTTAGAGATTCCTAGTCCTGTTTTCTCCCAATTTGTCAGCATCTCCCTGGGCTAGTTTCTTTTCTTACCCACCTCATCTCATCTCTTTCTCAGCACACTTTTCTCTCTTTTGTAACCTTTGTGTTTTCCACAACACTTAACCACGGTGGATCAATGTGACAGTCAAATTCTTTGTTTCATACCCAGGTTGCTGAGCTCAGGTGAAGAAAATGTCACACATTCTGGATTTGTGCCACTATTAATGTGTGGTCTCTAGCTCCAGCTGAACCTCAAAAGGCAGCACAATTATTTCTATCTTTGACCAGATCTCTTTCTCATTCTTAGGATTTTACCATTCCAAACCTTCACTATCTTGAACCCCATCCTACCCTTTTCAATCTCAGCAAGTAGAATGATCTTCTAATTCCTCTCAGCTACATACATACATCCAATTTATTTCCCCCTGTTTCTAAATATTATGTGCCTCTTAGCAGGCAAGCTGAAACCTTCTGCTTGTTCTTTTAACCCTCTTTTGCTCATCTACTATGGGTCATTGCTATATGAATTATCTCTTTTGTCTTGTATCTATACCTCCCTTCGCCTTCTTACTGCCTGCTATCTCCTTTCCCTGAGTCATGTAGCTTCCATGACTTTAAATATCATCCTCAAGGAAATATTTAGCCAAGGCTTCTATTTTCTTTCTCAGTCACCCATCTTTGTTAAATGTTCGCTCCCAGAATTATTTCATCTTCATGATGATTTTTATCTTTTTGTGTGTTTGTAATAATAAAGTAAAACATATCATTGAGATAATGTGAAAAGAAATGGAAATTTATAACAAATAAAAAGCCTTCCACTCACTACCTTCCCACTACTCTATCTCATCTTCCAGAGAAACTATCAATATTTAGTGCTTCTCCTTTTAATCATTCTGCCCTCAATAATACAACTACTTCTGTGTCCTTTCCTCCTAAGCCTCAGATACTTGCTTTCTGTTCTTCAGGTAAATTCCACCAAGGCTGCTTCTGTAGTGGTCACCATTAATCTCTAAATACTGAATTCAATGGACACATTTCATCCTGTGTCATTCAAGACTTTTCTGCTTTATTTCATGCAGTTCAATTGTTCTCTGTCTCCTCTTTTCTCATAACCTAACAATCTCTCTTGGTTTGTTGTCCATTTGGGGCCTTTCTTTCAGGTCTCCTTTCTGGACTTCTCTCCCTGAAGCCTCCCCTTACACACTGAGGTTGTAGGGTGCCAAGTTTATTCCTCACTGTTCTCTTTCATCCTCCCTGAGAATTCATCTTTATCATCATCATTTTAACTACCGTTTCATGATGATGATTGTTATAGCCACATCTCCAGTGAAGACCTCTCTCTCAAGATGTTTGCATGGAAATATCTCAAGCAGGAACCTCAGACTCAATACCCTCAAGATAAACCCATCAATACCTCCCCATTTACTACTTCGTCTATAACCCCTTTCTCCCTTAACAACACCACAGTCTCTCTTAGCAAGTCTTGTCAGAAACCTGGGATTTGTCCATGAATTTTCCTTTCATTTATCCCCCACTTAGGTGTATGACTTAGTAGTCATTGGGGACGGTAGATTTTTGTTCTTAAATATTTTTTGAATCATTTACCTCTTTTCCAACTTCTGTAGTAGTGACTTAATGTAGGTCCTTATTATTCTTGTTCGAACTGTAAAAACATATTTTCCTAACTAGTATACCTTCCTATAAACATCCTCCCGCCAACACGTGCTGTGTCTCACTGTACATCCCCATCTCCTCCAAAAAATATAGAACTGATAATTCTCTTTGGACACAGTGTTCTCTTTAAAATAATACTTATTAAATCGATGCATAATTCCTCATGCTGTCGGCAAACTCAAATCCATTCTCTTAGTACGTATGGTACACAATATGATCACACCCTGTAATTTTTTCCAACCTCACCTTTCATCCCTCTTTCATATCCTACTACTTCTATCTCTATTTAATAATCCTGATACACCTATTTGCTTTGCATTTCCTACATGCAGTTGACAATTGTATTTCTTTTTGCCATGACTTAAATTGTGTTATCTTTCTAGAAGGATTTCCTTAGTATCCCCAACCCTGTTAGCTGCCTATTCATCTTCATGAGTCAACTCAAAAATCATTAACAGTCTAATTTTCTGGAAAATCTTTTCTTAATTCCCCGTCATAGTTAGATGCCCCTCTATGGACTAACACAACACACTCATGAAGACCTAACATGAAGACCCATAACCTTATAATGGCCTCACAATGCACCCAGAATGTAGTGGGTGAATTATATAAATGTGCTGATTTTAGTGGATGAGTTAACATGCATAGACGTAACTCAACTTTTGATCATAGACTGGCTTACCTTTTGTAGTCTGTAGGGCAATACACTGTGGCACATTTCTTTGTCTTAGTCTTATCTAAGAGAACCAAGCTTTATAACTCTTTAGACTAAGGTTGACTTGGACTGGCATCACCACCAGATTTATTAGGAGTGTTAAACCCTTCTAGAAATTTGGAGGGTCTATTTGGTTTGGGACCGTATTCATTCCTAAACCACTCATTGTCCTGACTTTCTTGGGTCCTATGCTGATTTTTGAGTCTTTAGATTTGTGCTGCCAATGTAGTAGCCACTAGACATGAGTGACTAGTAAATTTAAATATACATTAATTAAAATTAAACATTTGCTTTCTTAATCACCCTATCCATAGTTCAAAAATCCAATAACCGTATGTGGTTACCCCACTGGACAGGACAGTTGATGGAACATTTCTTTATCACAGAAAGTTCTCCTGAACTGCACAGCTCCAGATTCAAACAACAATAATAACAAAGCAGACAAAACAAACAACCAAATGAAAAAACATACCTTTTTCTTACATCAAGGGCTGTTTTTCTAGGTTCAAGACTATCCTGGCTGATCCTTCCAAATCCTTTCTTCACATGTTCAGTTTGCCAGGCTGATATTCGCCAGCTGATTTTCTTTCTACAAATACAGGCTTCATATGATGTTATAAGCCAGCGTTTGGATTTAATTTAATCTTTCTGGTGGTCAGCTGAGGTCTTGGTGGTCAAGCAGATTTTAACCACCTTCTGTCCACACCTTGTGCCTGTCTTAGTTTGGGCTGAAGGACACTCACATTTCCAGCTGATTTATGAAGCAGAGATTGTGTCTGCTTTTGAGGCCAGTAAACATTCTAACATCCCCTGGTCCAGGTTGTCAGAACAGCTCTCTTCCACAGAGAATTGTCCCTTTGACAGTTTATCAGTCAGGTGCTTCTCCAGGGGGTTATCTTCCTGAGTTCCATCACCACATTTTTATACTATCAAAATTACATTACACAGAGGAGAAAATAATTGACATCGTATTTATCAAGGGAGGATCAGAGCTATTTTCTCACACCCACTATACTTCATTTCCTTTTAGAGTATTTTAGCCAATTATGCCTTTTTATTAAGAGAAGATTACTTGTTGTGTCTTTATTTTGTGGTTGTTTCCACTACAGTTAAGGTAATTGATATGATGACATGGTCTTAAAGAATGTCTAGTATATGGATTGATTTGTGTTATTTATTAATCTTTATTTTAAATAGTCAACTGCACTTGGTACCTGTTACACATTTAGTTAGGCTGCATAGAAGTCTCTACTGAAAATACAAAAAACATTAGCCAGGTGTGGTGGCTGGCGCCTGTAATCCCAGCTACTCGGGAGGCTGAGGCAGATAATTCCTTGAACCCAGGAGGTGGAGGGTTCAGTGAGCTGAGATGGTGCCACTGTACTCCAGCCTGGGTGACAGAGCAAGACTCTGTCTCAAAAAACAAAAAAAAAGTCACACAGAAGACTGCATTGGTAAACACAATCCGAACCCTTTTCTCAAGGAACTCAGTTTCTTGTCTTTGTGGTGATGACTCAGAATAGTCCGTCCTGGAAAAGCATCCCTTTGGTGCCATATTAAATAAGTTCTACTTGCCTTTGGTAGAATATCCTGCTCATCCCTTTCATGTGTACCTGGGCTGGCTTCCTCCTTCCCATGTCTCCTGACAACTGTTCTCACTCATCAACCAACAAAGGCAGTCTGATGTTTTCTGACAAACTCCACGGCTGTCCTGCAGAAGGCATTTGAATACAAACCACATGGACTAAGAATGGAATCTTCAGGTGTTAACACCAGCCTTTTCTCAATCTGGAACCCTTTTGACCGAGTAGATGCAATTGCTGCAAAGTCTTTCCCAATGGGAAAGTGTGATTAAACTGTGGCTGCTGAACCTTGGATGAGCAAAGGAGATGATGTACCTGTCTGGGAGTTCCAGAATACACAGCTACTGGGGTAACATTAAGGATCTTTTGGCATTCTGTCCCTGACACAGGTGTGACTTATGCTCAAGCTTGACCAGCCCATTTAACCTTTGTCCAATCTTGGAAGAGTGTGTGTGTGTGTGTGTGTTTGTGTGTGTGTGTGTGTATAATCTATAATATGGGTGTGTTCGGTTTTCACAGATCCAGGACATCATGAGATAGTGCAGCTGAATGTGCATTTTAAGATTAGTTAAACATCCATTCACGAGGGCTTTAAAAAAAGGTGCCTGGGTATGTACAAGGTATCTTGCTTTTACTTGAGCTCTACAAGAATGTTGTTATATAAAATCATTGTGCATAATGTGAAGTGACAATGAGTCCAAGTGAGTCCACAGAAAGTTCATTTTTACTCTCATCTTCCCTGAGGCTGCTACACTTCTCTCTTCTATCAGTGGCATTTGAGAAGAGTGCTACTTCTTGACCCCCTAACCAGCATTTCTTTCACATTGAACTTGTTCACTTTCCTTTTCCTTCTGCTTTTTTTTTTATCTGCTCTTCATTCTTCTCCTCCATCTCCTCATCCTCATTATTGCCTTTCTCCTCTATCTACTTTCTTAATCTTTTCATTTTTTTCAAATTGTTCATTTTTTCAAATTTTTTTCATTGGGGCCCAGAATTGAGGTGGTAGAAAGAGCACAGGTTTGGCAGTAGTCAAAATTGAATGGGCATCTACTCAGCTACATATTTAATTTGGGGGAATTTTGTAATTTTTCTGAGTCTGTTTCCTTGTTTCCACATGGCGTCAGGAATGTCTACCTTTCAGTATTATTGTGATGGTTAAATGAGTTCGCATGGGCTATTTATATCGTAGCACATAAATCCTATTCTGTTTAATTAATTCAGCAAATATTTAGTAGCAGCTACTCTATGCCTGGTACTATTTTAGGCACTTAGGTTACAGCAGGAACAAGTTATACCCTGTCACCATGGAGGCTATATTGAAGTGGGGAGAGAACTTCAAAAACCAAACAAATAAATCACAAGTGAGCAGGTGATAAAAAAAAAATGCTAGAGAGAAAAGTGATTAGTAGCAATTAGTATATACTGTTATTATTATTGTTTTTATTATTGTATGTTATCTTCTGGCTGGCCCCTCTGCTACTTTCCTAGCTCCATCTTTTGTTTCTTCTTGCAGCTCTGCACACCCAAACCATGCCTTCACAGTGATTCCAGGGCCGCAGGCTCCCCAGTGAGTTGACATGACTCCGCTTGAAAGAGAGATCAAATACAGAGAAGGAATGATTTATGAGACTCCTGTCACCCAGGCAGGACACTCTCAGCATATTCTCAAATAATTCGCAACTCCCTTTCTGCCTAGGGCTACAGGAGCCTGGCCAGGGGAGACAGGATGTGGGGCGCTGTCCGGGGTGGGCGGGCTGTGCCGGCACAGGTGTTCCCATGGAGCAGCCCTGCTTGTTACAGGCGCGGCATACGTTTTCGTCTTTCACCAGTTTACCCTGTAAATCAAACGTCCATGCTGTTCTTGAAGCTCCCTGGTGAGCTGTGTGGTAAATCTGTTTCTTCCTCCCTCTTAGCCGTGGAAGGGAACTTCTGAAGGACAAACCCCACTGCCCTTCAGATCTGTCCCAGCTTACCTGGCAGAGGAGCTGGGGAAGCCCAGAGCTGCGTGCACCAAGGGCTGGCTCAGGATCTTGGCCTGCACTCGGCCTTGCCACTCCTGAGCTCTCATATTACGCCTAGCTTTCTTTTTAAGGGTGAAATTTTTTAGAATAGGGAACTAATCCTCCTCAGGAGATAATTTCATAGGGCTGTAGGAGGATATTTTATTCCATGAGTATTTTCCCGACTGGAGATTCCAGAGCAGAAGTGCCACCCCCTGGGAGGTTTTAAAAATCCCAATGCCTAGGACCTAGCGTAGGCCAATTAAATCATAATTGATGGGTATGGGACTCGATGTCAGTATGTTTTTAAAGACGCCTGGATGACTCCAGTGTGCAGTTGAGGTTGAGGATGACTGTGCTGGGCTCTAGGACCTCGGGTGTGCCAGGACAGCAGCTGGAGCTTCCGTTTATGCAGCACACAGGAAAGGCCCATGGCTATAGGGATGACAACAGAGCTGTTTCCTCCCCAGGAGAGCCCTGGCTGGCACATAGGAGGACTCCATGCCTGTTTGTTTTGTGAATGAACAGATAAATGGAGGAGCCCACAAGTTACTGGGAGAAATGAGGATGGGAACCTCGGTTCACCTAAATCTCTAGGCACAGGTGAAAGGTCAGAGCACCTAGTATTGAATAGCAGGGCTTTAGACTCAGAACACCTGGGTTTGCAATCTACTTACCTAACCATGTGACCTCAGGAGAGTGACCCTACCTCTCTATGCCGGTATTCTTCTCTGTAACACAGAACTCTTCATAGCACCTTCTACAGAAGGATGAGAAAATTAGTTGATTGATGTGTGTATATAGTGCTCATGACAGTGTCTGGCACAAGTAAGTCCCCGATAAATGTTAGCAATCAGCGTAGTGCTAAGCATTGATGAATGTGCGGTGTGTGTGAGGAGCTTCGGGAACACAGAGAATGCTGGACTCATTCTGCATGAGGTCAGGGAAGGGTCCATAGATAAAAGACGTTAAAATGGAGTTTTACTGTAGGATTATTTTATACTGAACAACTAGGAAAAGGGAGGGGTTTGGCAGGAAGTGGGGAGGGATGGGAGGTATTTCAGGCATATGGAACCATGTCCTTTAAGTCTGTTGGATGAGCTGTAACTTAAAGTAATAGAAGCAGGCCAAAATGGCCTTGCTATTTTTTAACACAGATAAATCCACATCCTAACTCTCTGCTTCCTCTTCCACGGTCCTGCTTCTGGACCATGGCAGCTGATTTTCCTAGCCACCATCCTGCCAGCGCACACACATACTTAAGCTACCTGCTCAACTCCTTAGTTCTACAAGGAATCAGTTCAGTATTTCTTTTGTAACTGGAAAGAATCTCTCAAGCTACAAACTTAGACTAAGTCTTCAAAACTGTAAACTCATTGTTATGAGGTTTTCTTTAAAAAAAAATGTTGATATAGTTTGGCTGTGTCCGTACCTAAATCTCATCTTGAATTTCCACGTGTTGTGGGAGGGACCCAGTGGGAGGTAATTGAATCATGGGATCAGGTCTTTCCCGTGCTGTTTCACATGATAGTGAATAAAAGTCTCATGAGATCTGATGGTTCTATGAGGGGGAGATTCCCTGCACAAGCTTTCCCTTTGCCTGCCGCCATCCATGTAAGATGTGACTTGCTCCTACTTGCCTTCCACCATGATTGTGAAGCCTCCCCAGCCATGTGGAACTGTAAGTTGATTAAAACTCTTCCTTTTGTAAATTGCCCAGACTCATGTCTGTCTTTATCAGCAGCATAAAAACAGTAGAGTGGGGTGCTGCTGAAAATATACCCAAAAATGTATAAGCAGCTTTGGAACTGGGTAACATGCAGAGGTTGGAACAGTTTGGAGGGCTCAGGAGAAGACAGGAAAACATGGCAAAGTTTAAAACTTCCTAGAGACTTGTTGAATGGCTTTGCCCAAAATGTTGATAGCAATATGGACAATAAAGTCCAGGCTGAGGTGGTCTCAGATGGAAATGAGGAATTTTGGGGGAACTAGAGCAAAGGTAACTCTTGTTATGTTGTAGCAAAGAGACTGGTGGCATTTTGCCCCTGCCTAAGAGATTTGCAGAACTTTGAACTTGAGAGAGATGATTTATAGTATCTGGCAGAGAAATTCCTTTTTTTTTTTTTGAGATGGAGTCTCGCTGTCGCCCAGGCTGGAGTGCAGTGACGCGATCTCGGCTCACTCTGGCAAAGAAATTTCTAAGCAGCAAAGCATTCAAGATGTTACTTGGGTGCTGTTAAAGGCATTCAGTTTTACAAGTGAAGCAGAGCATAAAAGTTTGGGAAATTTGCAGCCTAACAATGCAATAGAAAAGAAAATCCCATTTTCTGAGGAGAAATTCAAGCCCGCTGCAGAAATTTGCATAAGTAACAAGGAGTTGAATGTTAATCCCCAAGACAATGGGGAAAATGTCTCCAGGGCGTGTTAGAGATCTTCACAGTAGCCCCTCCCATTACAGGCCCAGAGGCCTAGGAGGAAAAAGTGGTTTCCTCGGCTGGGCCCAGAGTCCCCCTGCTGTGTGCAGCCTAGCGACTTGGTACCCTGGATCCCAGCTGCTCCAGCCATGGCTAAAAGGGGCCAATGTAGAGTTTGGGCTATGATTTCAGAGACTATAAACCTCAAGTCTTGGCAGCTTCCACATGGTGTTGAGCCTGCCAGTGCACAGAAGTCAAGATTTCAGAGGATGTATGAAAACACCTGGATATTCAGGCAGAAGTTTGCTGCAGGGGTGGGGATCGCATGGAGAACCTCTGCCAGGGCAGTGCGGGAAAGAAATGTGGAGTCGGAGCCTACACACAGAGTCCCTACTGGGGCACTGCCTCATGGAACTGTGAGAATAGGGCCACCATCCTTCAGACCCCAGAATGGTAGATCTACTGACAGCTTGCACTGGAAAAGCCTCAGACATTCAACATCAGCCCATGAAAGCAGCTGGGAGGGAGGCTGTACCCTGCAAAGCCACGGAGCTGCCCAAGATATGGGAACCTAACTTTTGCATCAGCGTGACCTGGATGTGAGACCTGGAGTCAAAGGAGATCATTTTGGAGCTTTAAGATTTGGCTGCCCTACTGGATTTTAGACTTGTATGGGGCCTGTAGCCCCTTTGTTTTGGCCAATTTCTTCCATTTGGAATGGCTGTATTTACCTAATGCCTGTACCCCCATTGTATCTAGGAAGTAACTAACTTGCTTTTGATTTTACAGGCTCATAAGCAGAAGGAACTTGCCTTGTCTCAGATGAGACTTTGTACTATGGAGTTAATGCTAAAATGGGTTAAGACTTTGAGAAACTGTTGGGAAGGCATGATTGGTTTTGAAATGTGAAGACATGAGATTTGTGGGGTGTAGAGGGAGGACACGGGTGGAATAATATGGTTTGGCTATGTCCCCACCCAAATCTCATCTCGAATTCCAACTTGTTGTGGGAGGAACCTGGTGGGAGGTAATTGAATCATGGGAGCAGGTCTTTCCCATGCTGTTCTCATGATGGTGAGTAAGTCTCACGAGATCTCATGGTTCTATAAGGGTTCTTTAACAGCAGTGCAAAAACAGACTAATACATAGAAGAACTTAATGTTTTTCTCATTTCCATTATACCTGTGGGCAAGAATTTATTGTTAGTCAATTCAGAATGAACTTGATCACGTCAGCATTTTCTCCCTCTCTTCCAGAGTGTCCTTTATGTTTTGGGGAGCTTGCTTAGTGCACTGTGCTAAAGAAGGGGTGGTGGGAGGTGGTTCTGTTCTGTTCCTGGACATGCTCTGACCTGGAGTTACCCTCTGAAATGCCCTTGTGCTAGTGTGGTCTTGAGTCATGACCCACAGTTTCCCTATGCCACTCTAACAAGCATCTGTGTACCCCAGCTCAGCTATTTCACACCAGAATAACTGGGCATTTCTCTTGAAAAGCTGTGTCTGGCTGTCTCAGGCTTTATTTGCTTAAGAACCCCACATGGCCATCTCTACCATGCACCTTGAGACCTGGGAACCAACTTCCTCTGCAGATTTTCCACCCCCTTCTCTCTAGCCAAGGGATTTTTCATTTTCCCTGGAGCAGAAGGAAAGGGCTAGAGGACCATCCTACTTCCAGAAATAATTTTATAAAGTGTGTCCACCTTAGAAACTCTAAGCCCATGGATTAATGTATATGATTTCTCTTCACATGCCTGCAGTTAACAACAGTGCCTGGAGGACATAGGCCTGGAATGGCTTTGCTGCCTCAGGAAGTGGGCAATGAGAAAGAAAAAGGAGAGAGAAAGGGAGATAAAGCAGATGGATTGAATAGGGTATGAAATATAGGTAAAAATTCCTAAACACTATTCTACGATACCTTTCATTAAAAAAAATCACTAAAATGACCGAATGTTTACTACATGACACTCTTCACTAAGCGTTTTTTTTTCAAAACTGGCTCTTCTATTTTTTACAGTCACCCTCAGAGGCAGGTATATATTGTGGGGTTCAGAAGGAGTAATTAACCGACCTATATTATGTGGTGGGGAGAGCCCAGATCTCACCCCAAATCTGCTTGGGTGAAAGCCCATGCTCTTACCCACTCTGCTGTAATGCTTCCCCTCACCTAATGTGTGAAGTTATGCAGGAACACACCATATGAATGTTTAAAAATACTATTGAGGAGCTTGGCATTAATATATGGTTTTGGTAAGTAAATGTGTATTTTAAATCTGCTATGGTCGTTTTTTATATGAAAAGCTTGCTGTGGCATGTACCTTTGAAACATAAATAACCATTTTCTAATTACATGGCCCTTTGTTCTCTTGTTTCTTCAGTGGACTTTGTATATTGGGTTCTGTCTAGGCAAAGTGCATTTTCAGGTTGTCTTTTTGGTCTGGAATGGTCCATTTTCTGTGTCTGAGCAGAGGCAGCTCCAGAATATCATCTCGGGGATCAGACTGGTCTGTTCCAATCAACCTCCATCTCTCACTGTCTCCTTGATACTTTTTCATTGAATCATAAGATATGGAGAGTACTGTGTGAAATTTGCATGAATAAAGATAAAGCATATAAAGTGACACTGAAGCAATGGTGTTAAAACTTCACCTTTCGCTGCAAGGGCCAGCCTGGGAGATCTGACCTCTCACTTAGGATCTGACCTCTTCTACTTGATCCTGCCCAGTTCATGGAGGGCTGGCATTTGACCCATGGGTCTCCCTCCTACTGCTAATGACTCTTGATAAATAATAAGGAGACATGATAGATAGCTACCATAAAAGGCAACCATATCAACTAACGATGATGTTTCAATAAACTAGTGAGCTCCTCCCTAGAAACTGTGTACTTCTTGAGGGTGGACTTAACATGTGAGAACAGTCTGCCTTTGTCCATCACAACTTGTCCAGCTCGGCTGTCATTTCTGTGGCTCTCCCTAGAGTGCAGAAACAGGAGAGTGCTAGCTGATTGCAATAACTCGTGTTCTTATCTGTTTAGTTTTTCATTTCCTTTTGTTTTTATAAGAAGAAGAATCAACCATTTTAGATTAGCATATTTTTAAAAAATGCAGGTAGCTTCTTCACCAGCCTGCATCCCCTCTAGAAAACAACTTTATAAAATGGATGTGGTGTGAGTTTAGATACCTGTTAGAAAGAAGTATGAAAGAAAAAATAGGCCGGACATGGTGGCTCACGCCTGTAATCCCAGCACTTTGGGAGGCTGAGGTGGGTGGATCATGAGGTCAGGAGATCGAGACCATCCTGGCTAACACAGTGAAACCCCATCTCTACTAAAAATACAAAAAATTAGCTGGGCATGATGGTGGGTGCCTGTAGTCCCAGCTACTCAGGAGGCTGAGGCAGGAGAATGGCATGAAGCCGGGAGGTGGAGCTTGTAGTGAGCCAAGATCATGCCACTGCACTCTAGCCTGGGCAACAGAGCAAGACTCCGTCTCAAAAAAAAAAAAAAAAAAAAAAAAAGAAAGAAAGAAAAAATACATTCCCTTTGTTTCAGCACATAAACATCTCCCTCTTAAAAAGAAATCCAAATAGTTTCAAACAGGTTCTTGTTTTTAGTCACTGATCTTTCTCTCTCTCCTTTCCTTCACTTCCAAATGTCTTGAAAGCCCAGGCTATATTTGTTGCCTCTGCTTCTTATTTTCCTATTCAGTCTTTGTCAATAGCAGTCCAGTTTCCATCCCACCACTGCACAAACCACAGACTTGCTAAGACTACCTATAGTCATCTCAGATGTGGACCTCCTTGTTTCATCCCTCATACTTCCCTCTTGCATTTATCCTTCTTCCTCTCACCAGAGTAATCTTTTCAAAATGCAGCTGAATCATAACACTTCTCTGCTTAATATTCTGCCTGGGTACCCAGCTCCCAGAGATGAGTTTGCAGCCCTTCACATGGCATCTGAGGTCCTTGCCTCTTCCTGAAAGCACGCCTAGCTGCTGGGCCACCTGTCCTCACATGCCTTGCTGGTCCCTAGCCAGCTGTGACCCCTTACCAGGCTGTTCCTCTGCACAGCTTCAAGCATTTACCCTGTCTGCTGATTCTGCATGTGGTTTTCTTGTCCTCCTCGTCTGCTGGCCAAAGTAAAGACTTATCTGAAGCATGGCCTCCTCCATGAAGTTTCCCAACTCCCCTCAGCATGCAGACATCCAAAACATGAATATGACAATGTGTGTCACTTCACACTAACTACCCTGCAAGACACACACTCCAATTGGCTTGGACAAAGTTCGTTTCTCAGCTTTGTGTCTCCAGCATTGAATAAACGCCCTGGCACATAATGTTGAATGAATGAATGAATGAATGAATGAATGAGCAATGAAACCATATTTATATCCTAAAATGTCAATCCATGTGAGATAATGTCAAGAGAAGAAATGGGGATTCTGTATGAGGGATTTAGAATTTAAATTTAATTTTAAATGATTGCTGGCTAAGTTATCTAGGAGCATCATTTTAATAGTTTATCCAGAATTATAAGTTGTAATTTTGCCTTATGTTAAGAAAAACTCTATGTAAAGCTATTAGGGAAAAAAATGACAGGCATGTGTTGAATTGTAGTTATGAAATAGTCTACATACACAAGGTAATAATATTATTATGTGACATTTTAAGAAGAATTTTATAAATAGGTCACCACTGACTATGCTGTATCTCCAGCTAATTTTCTTTCCAGTTATCTCAATAATTGGATCCTAGGTCAGTCTTTAGCTGTGGAAGAAGAGTTGACAATAAAATAGACATTTAGAAGTCATCTCTCCATAATTCCATCCAGAATAAATTCCCGGGTAAATAGCGAGCCAATTAGAGAAATATATATATGCTGATGAGGTTTTTGAAAGCTACACCAGTGAACTAGTGGAGACTTTTAAATGCCTGGATTGATCAGGAACTTTGAATTGACAGCCTCTTTTTGGCAAATGCAGTTTTTAACTGCAAGTAGCTTCTTCTAGAGACTTTAAAAAGAATGTTTGGAGAAATGAGTTTGGAATTTAAAATGGATGATCATTTATCTTTTCCTTGCACTAAGTAGTCAGTAAAGCTGAGGCAGGCCATAGGAGGCCCTTTAGAGCTGCTCAGGAGGCAGCCCACGATGACTTGGGAGAGAGGGCCGTGGCCAGGGCTTGGCTGGCAGGCTAGCTCCTGGGGTACAGATGCCATCAGATGTTTTGACTATGGACTGTGGCTCAGGGCCTGGTCTTCCATCCTATCAGGCCAAAACATGACTTTACCAATACATCCAGAGCTATGCAGTCTCTCTCACATGGGCCAAACTCACAGAGATTGATGGACAATCCAAAGGGCTCATTCATTTATTTGTTATGAGATATTTCCCTTTCCAGTGCAAGCATTTTACCGGCACACTTAGTAGCAGCATAAGTTTTGTCCCATGATTATGCCTTCTCTCTGCTGATCCTTGGTGGATCCAGGGAGCAGAAGCAGGTAGCTGTCCCCAGATGACTCCAGTTCCAAACGGTTTAGCACATGAGACATCTGTGCGGGCTAACCCACAGCCTTCCTGGAGTGCATGTGGAGAGAGGACACACCAGGCTGAAACTTGCAGTCGGAGCTCAAGCTCATTTGTGCAGCAGCTGGCAGAACCTGGCCCCTGTCTATCTGTACCATCTGGAGAAGTTGAGGGGCATCTCATAGAAGCTGTGTTTAGGAGAAGACACAAATTTTTCTAGCTTTTGATTTCAATATAAGGGGATTTCTGAGTGTGTCTGACTGCTTGCCTCTCTCCCTATCTCTTCCTGACTTCTGGGAGAAGAAGCTGTTCTCCTGCCAGGGGAGCTTGTGAGCAGGAATCTGCCTGGCTGAAAACGCACCCCTTCTGGTTCTCCTTGGCAGCAGCCTGGCCGCAGCACACAGACATCCTGGTCTGCTCTTGGTTGCAGCACAGAGGACTGCCTGCGACCACATTATTAATTTAAACCGGGGAGAAGTAAGGGAAAGCCCCTTGTACCACAGTCACACCCCTCCCCCATGTCTGGAGCACCGTTGACACATTGACCTCAGGTTCTCATCAGTCTCTCAATGAATCCTGAATTCAGAAGAGGAGGGTGTTACTTATACCCTCCCCAACACCAACCAAAACCAAACATATGAACAGGAAAACAAGCCATTTACCACACAGGATGTGCCTTCGCCACTCACAGAGCATGACCTATTTCTCTGTCTCCCCAAACGAAAACACGGAAGGCCACCTGTCCTGACTGCGGTAGTGTCTGCATGACAGAAGAACACACACCTCCTGGACGGCATGCCCGGGCCAGCCAGCCAGTGCCTGTCAGTCAGGGACCCTCCACCCTGCTTCCTGGGCCCTCTCCTTGCAGGGCTCCCTTCCCTTCTGTGGCATCGTATTTTGGGGTCAGCCTTGAGAGGGCTGCAGTTCTCTGTGAGATCATCTCTCTGTGCCTCAGGGAGGGCACGAATGACTGTAAAGCCATGAACCTATGCTTCTGTCTCTTACTTCCTTTCCAGACCCTTTGGAGATCTGGAGAGGAGCCCTAGCAACGTGCTCAGATGGTCATCTGTTGATAAAATTTGTAAAATAGGAGATGTCAACCCAGGAAGTCACTGTCTCTTTCCCTTCAGACTCTGCTCCTTCAGACTCCTTTGCCTTTCCTGACACCTGGGGCTGGAGTAGGAACACGGGGCTTCATTTAGTAAGGATGTGTTTGTGTGTCCGCGTGCCCTTCCCTGTACAGTGACAGCATTGCTGTCCTCACTGGGATGACCCCAGAAGCACATGTCCACTATCCACAGTGGTGTAGCTCCCCTAGCCACATAGGACACATATGGACACGTCAGCCAGTGCCTTGTGCAGGAGCTGTGCAGGGACACAGAAGAAACAGGCTGACCTAAGGAACTCATCCCACCATCGTGAGAGTAAATCCATCAGTGGATGAGTCAGATCTTACGGATGCCTGGTCCTAAGAGATTTCTCTCTTGCCATTAATATACATGACCATGCAACATACAGTTAAAAGCACACCCTACAATGTTTTAAGACTTGTAATATATTGTGGCTTATTTTATCATTCTAAATACTCATTTTGAATGTAATTTAGCACTCATTCTTTTTCTCGAAAGAACTCACCCCAAGTTTTAAAAGCTGCAGATACCATAACACCTGAACCCACCACTGGTGCTACAGGATAAAATTAAACTCACATCTGCTCCACTGCTTGAGCTCAAGGAGAATCTCCTGCGAGTACAGAGGCAGTGCACCAAGACCCAGGAGGAAGCCAGTGGAAGAATGTGAACCAAATTGGAGTGGAGACACTGAGCCTGGGAAACCGAGTTGGCTGTTGGCTTGAAAAGAAGCATGTCTCATTTCTTTGGCTCCCCAGCTGGGCTGGGAGACGTGGTTTGCTATCACTCCACCTTAATGATGGTGTGGAAAGGGAGGTTTCCTGCACCCTGTGCAGAATGCAGAAAGAACCACAGGAGAACTCTTCAGTGATGATTGCAGGGCCATCTACCTGTTCTCGGTAAACTTGATGGATTGAAGATCCCTAGCGAATGCCATCCTTGCCTCCATACACAGCACAGTTTATTGACTTCAGTTTTTGTTGTCTTTCAAAAATCGCAGACTTCCAAAATTAAGACTGTGTTTCCCTCATAGAGAGGGAGGCAGCATAGGAGGGAAAGAACCTGCTTTGTGAAGCTGTCCCTTACCTTTCAACTAGATACATTTTCCAAAGGCTCTTCCTGTCTTTCTGTTTTCTGAGTTTGATTGTTTCGGATAAGGGAAGATTTAACTTTTTTAACTACAATACAATATATGTTAATTTTAGAAAATTTGAAAAATATAGAAAGTATGGAGAAGAAACCAAACATTTCTAATAATCCCCACCACCCAGAGATGACCACTGTTAAATTTTGATATGTTTCTGATCAGTTTTGCTTTATACATGTTTGTTTCCTTTGCATAGTGGCAGTGATGTTTGCATACTATTTCATATCTTGTTTTTCTTTCTTCTGTGGACATTTTCAGCTTATAAAATATTGCTTAAAACACAATTGTAATGCCTGCATAATATTCTAGAACAGTGCCATGCTTCTTTAAGTCCAAGTCTATTATTAAATATTAAGGTGTTTTTGTTCTTCCATTATAAAAAAAATTCTGGTATTATCTCTGAACATTAATTTATATTCCCACCTCTGATTATTTCTTTATAATAGATTCTAAAAAGTAAGACTGTTAGCATCCAATAACAAAGTGGTCACAATAGCTTGTGTATATGTCACCTATGAACAATAGTGCCAATTCAACAGGGCCCTTCCCATCCTTGTACAGTACTATTGTGGTTATTTTATTTTTTATTTGTACATAATTATTTATTATTATATGATACATGTCCAAAGTATCTCCATGTTTAAATTTTTAGTTATTTGCTCATGAGTAAGGAAAGTTGAACATTTTTAGATAGGCTTACTGATTATAAATCCTTCTTTCTGTAAAGTTTTATTCATGTAGTATATCCATTTTTCTATTGGGATAGTTCTAAAAATTATTTATAAGAAAGAACTCTTCTTCTTTCTTATCTTGGGAGCATTTTAAATATTGGTTTTATAAGAGACTCACCTGGTATATTCCCAATGCCAAGCCTGTACTAGGTACTTAATAAATGATCCTTCAGTTTTAGATCTACCTGAAAACATTAATTTAAAATTATGGAATTAGACTTCAGAGTGCTGGGTTTTTTAAAAGCAGAAATTACGTCTACTTCTGTGTTGTAAAAACTATGTATTAAAGTTATATCAAATAGGAAGAGTACATTTTGCAGGGAAATTCTATTAAATTGCATCTCCTAGAGAAGTGATTTAAATTAAATTTTCCTGATAAAGTTTTTATTCACATATAATCCTTCACAGGGTTCACTTTTCCAGGGGTTTTCAATTGGCAGTTGGCTTTTTCAGATTAGATAGATGGTAGGTAGACAGATGATAGATAGATAGATAGATAGATAGATAGACAGATAGACAGACAGACAACAGATAGATAGATTTTTGTTTCCACAGTCTTTTAGCAGGGACTATCTTCACTGCAGCCCAGGTCACTTAAATCTACATTCTACTTCCTGGATAGCGCTTCTGAGCCTCTGGGATTCCCAGGTCAGCGACACCCAGGGTCAAGGACATGGCTGGAGTGAGTTTGGGAGTCTGCTCTGCTCTCATTACCTGCCTGCACATGGGAGGTGCAGGCCACAGTGCAGACCTCCAGGCAGCTTCAGCAGCTCTTCTCATCTGGAGCAGCCCTCCTTCTTTCTTTCCTTTTGTGATAAACTGTATTTGGTGTTATAAAGTATATCTTGTGCTGAATTCTCTAGCTGATAGATTTCTGAAGATTAATTGGCACCAAATTTTTTTCTAAGAAACATAAATTTGTTTGGAAAGTCAGATCGACCTGTCATTTAAAACATGCCTTCTATCGAGCGTCGACTGTGGGTCATCCACTTCATGTTTCTACCTCAATTCCGACCACTAATTTGTAAGGTAGGTATCATTATCCCAGTAGACTAGATGAGAAAATGGGGGGTGTCTCAGTCAATTCAGGATGCTATAATGAACTGCCATGGACAGATGGTCTATTAACAACATAAATTTATTTCTCACAGTGCCAGGCACTATAAGTCCAAAATCAGGGTGCTAATGCAGCTGAGGTGTCTTGAGGACACCGTTCCAGGTTGCAGACAGCCATCTTCTCGTTGTAACCTCACATGGCAGAAAGCAGAGAGAGAAAGCAAGGTGTCCTGTCTCTTTTGTAAAAAGCACTGATCCCATTCAGGAGGACCCCACCCTAATGCCTCCCAATACCATTACACTGGGAGCTAAGATTTCAACCTATGGATTTAGGGGGTACACAAACATTCACTCCAGGACAAGGAGTTGGTGTGGATGCATACATTGTTCAAGGTCACCGAGTTGGCAGCAGCAGAGCTGAGGATAAAATCCAAATTTCCCCAGTTTCAGAGTCTATGTTCTTGACACTAAAGAACACTGTCAATTTGTGGACAGCTCATGGGCAGAAATTGTGCATTACTCATCTGTATGTCTGTAGCATTTAATATGACACTTGGTACATAGTAGATGCTTAATAAGTCTGTGTTGAACAGATTAGTAAGTGAGTGAGCCAGTTAAACTATTCCCAATGAAAAGCCAGCACTGAGCTAGACTCTGTCTTGCTATTTTGTGACAAATGATACTCCGGAGAGAGGGAGGAATGAGGTCAAATAAGAGCGAGGAGTAGTGGAGTTACAGTTCCTGCTGAAGACTGGGGTGATCTGTCTGCGAGCTGCCTGCCCTCCCTTGCCCATGAGCAGGGAAGATGGCAGAGACCCCATTAAGTGTCGCTAGGACTGGAGCAGGGATTGAAACCTCTGCCTTTCCCATTTTCCCTCCCTGGAGCCCTCCCTTCCTTTGCACTGTGAGCTGTTTTCTGCTCCATTTCCTCTCCAAGCCCTCGGATCACCCTCAGAGCTCTCTGTTATCTTCCACATCATCCTAGCTGGAATAAAATATAACTGTGTCGGAAAAGTACAGAAATCAAAGCTCCCCTTGGGGATTTTTTTTCTGTATCACCTGTCGAATGGAAAACCGGTGTGTCCTTGAAAAGATATGTATTTCCGGCCACAGGGGTGCTAATTTGCAAGGCCCATTACTCAAATAAAACATTAAAAGACTCTTCGATAAGCCAGTGCTCTCGGCCTGTTTCCACTCTGGCACCAACATAACCAACTATAGGTTTCCTGTCAAGCTTCAGAGCCCAAAGTCAAGATTTATCAATGATATTTTGACTTTAACTTTTACACTTTCATTCTGATGCTGCATTGCGTGCTCTGCCATAGCTCCCCAGCTTCTTGCAAGTTCCTCACTCCGTCCTTGAACTACTGTAGAAGAAGATGTGCTTTTGAAGCATCTTCCGGGGTTTTAAGTGTGAGCTTTCTACTCTGTGACTCACATATTATCTCCATGAGATTGAAAACACATATTTACAGGCAGACCACCTTTCAGACAGATGTGATATCCAGTGGCATTACAGTATGTCCAATACTATGGATAGACTTGTATTGCTTTTTATTCAGATTTTTAAAAATTTCAAATGTTTTTATTTGACACGTCTTAACATCTTAAGAAAAGGAAGTAGGCAGAAAGAGGAATCTTCAGTGACAAGTACCAGCTAGAGAGGCAGAGAGTATTTTGCTGGATATTCTTTCAGTCCCGTTTTGCATTTTTATAGGGTCTACATTATACGTATTTATTCTTTCACACTGTAACTTAAATATTCAAGTGCAATTTAAAATTTTCATAAACATTTTCAAATGTTTATGTAATAATATCCTGTCCTGGGAATATAACATAAGTTAATTAGCCCGTCCTCTATTACTGTTTAGTTAGGTTGTTTTTATTGCAATGAATAACACTTTAATGATAATTTTTGTCTATTACACCTTTGCAAGGGAAATAGGAAAGGGGATCATTTTCGTAGGAGACCTTTCCTGGTGTGGAAATACCATGTCAACAGTTATGAATGTTTTAGACTCTCAATAGCTACTGACAGGCAGCTTCCCGCAGGTGGAGAACGTACACAAAATGGCACCTGGATAACTCTTTTTCCTGGCTGATGTTCAGTTCATAACTCATGGGCTTAGCTGTTGACCCTGAATGCTGAAGAAATGGAATGGAAAGCAGATCTCAGGCCAACTCCAGATTTCTGGCTGGATCCATTTTAGGTATGAGGGAGGAGAATTGAATATGTCAATGAACATATCTTTGTTTTGGGATAGGAGTTTTAAGGTTTAGGATAGGAAATTTAAAACTTAAGTTTGAAGTTTTCTATAAGATCCTTTTTTTATCATTGTAAAATAGGAAATGAATGCTGTACGTGAGGTTACAGGAAAGTGGCTTCTATTTATAATGACAGAATGTTCATTTTTGTAAAATTTTTAGAGTTTCTCACTGTATACTGGTTAAGATATTCACCTTATTGATAAACAGAATGATTCCTTACCAAACCCTTCCTGGAAATCAGGAAAGGTAATTGTAATTTACAGCAATTACCACAAACTGTTGCACCTGTAGGATTAGAGGCCATTATCCTGGAATCTTGGATGGATTAATTAATGAATTGGCAAATAAAGCACATGATGAATTACGAAGCGTTGTGTCGTTATAATTTCATGATAAAGTGTCTTGCTCTGGATGACATTACATTTTCAGATTGAAATAATAACTGGCTCCCTCAAAATTTTAAAGGAACTCCCAAGCTCTTTCTGATGGAAGAGAGGAAACAAAGGGGATAGGGATCTATGAGGAGGAAAAAGCCCGTGCCTGTGTTGGGGTGTGGAAAGCACCCTCAGGGCCCACCCTGGCTAGCAGAGGTCAACTTTGTTTAAATGCAGCACACTGCTACAGAGGCATGAGCATCGCCTACTCCAGTGATGAAGAGCGATGAGGCTTAAGCTGATGTGGGCTAGCAAAATTTTAAAATTTACTTCATAATTTTATGACCTTTCTGTCTTTGTAAACTGCATGTCATTTCCCCTCTCCCTCCCTGACCACCAGGCTGCCCCGTGCCAGAGCTCTGCATCAAAACTGGAAACCTTGCAAGAAGCGAGAGCTGAAATTGCTTTTTGGTGGGTCCGATTTCATGCTGAGTGGGAAGCGGCAGCTCAGAGATGAATTGGAAGGCCACGCTTGTCAGCGAATGAAATGTGATGAACCTCAGAGTTTTATTGACATGCGGCGCGGAGCTGGCAATACAGCCGGCCCTGTGTCTTCTTAATCCCATGTTCTTGGGGTGGGAGTTTGACCCAGTACTTTCTGTTAGAAATGATACATATTTATTAGACTATACGGCTAAAAAGAAAGAAACAGTGTGCCCAGTGTCAGACACTATCTCAACCAAACCTTTCTTTTATTAAAATAAATACAGACAATTCCACTGTGACAGCTCTTCCACCGAGGGGGAGCCTTATTAAGTGGCGACCTTCATTCTCTCCACAGAGACAGGCAAGCTCGCATCAGACCACTTGTGGGGGAGGGGGATGTGGGGGAGGGTGGGGGCACCTGTGGAGCATTTTATGGGTTTTGAGAAAACCAGGCTGAAGTCCTGAGTAGCCTGCAGTTCCGCTAATTATATTCATCTTCTCATTCGCCTCTACAAAATCAATTGCCAGCAACAACCAATCTCATTTTCTGCAGTACATTTCTGTGAGATATAGCTGTACTACCAACCCTTTCCTTCTCTCTGGGAATGGCTTCCTGCCACCACCCTATGGGACGGGGGCTTTAGAGAGTGAGGGAATATGAAAGGTAGACACTTTACAAACAATAGAAGCTTTCCAGGTTCTTTCATGCAGGCTCTGCCAGTTATGAGAGCCAGGGGAATCGTATGAATTTAAGGCAAACTGTTGTTTCTATTTAGTTGAATATTTGCTCCTTAAGTTAATCCTTGTATATACCATTATTGCATGTGTGTTGTATTATTTTAAGAAAGAATTACATTGGAAGGAATAGGGAAGAGAAGGGAGGATCTCTGTGCTTGTGTACACACATATAGCATATGTAAGGTACACACATATACATATGTACATATGCACCATATATGTGTGTGTACACTGCATATCCATATGTATACCACACACATGTATATGTACACACACACACAAAAATAACATACACACACATATACATACATACACACTCACACACAATGGTTCTATGTGGTTTGATAATTCACACTGAATGTTACCTCAAAAGACCTCACTGGCAACTGAGAGCTATGTTGGCCTGGAAAAGACACTAATATTCTCACAGCCTAAGTTTCCTCAAAGGCAAGTGGACATAAAATAACTAGTTCAAGGGGCAAGTGTGAGAATCAAAATCACGCAACTCATGTTAAATTTGAGTCAAGTTCTGGAAAACGTTCCAATCCTTAAATGCACTATTCAATCCCTGTGATATATTTTGGACAGTTTTATCTGTTCTTTAACTGCACTTGCCTGCATTTGCCCTATTGAATGTCATTCTTTTGGGTTCTTTCCATTTTTTCCATTTGCCAAGATCATTTTAGTCTTCACATCAGTTCATCACTGATATTAATTGAGTGTCCTCGCTTGCAGAGAACCATATGAAGTTTCGTCAAGAGATAAAAGCAGTAAGAGAAGGGCTTGCTTTAAAAATATCCCTGTCATTAGGCTACTCCTCTGACGTTCCTTTGTTTTACCCACATTAAGTTCAGATGGTATTTGGGGCTTTCACTGTCCTCCTAAGCAGTTCTCGTTCACCCACCATGTCTCTGTCCCTGGTGTTGGTCTCCTGCATTCAGCCTGGAGCTTTTGACTCAGGCCCTTGGTTCTTCCTAAACTTTTGTCCTCTACAGCATGCAAAGTCCATGTTTCACTGTGTGTTCCCTATGAAACCTCTCCAGACCCCTTACCCTCTCTCATCTCTCCTTTCTTGATTCTTTACTTTTTTTCCTTTTCCTTTCTTTCTTTTTTTTTTTTTTTTTTTGAGTTGGAGTCTCTCTCTGTCATCCAGGCTGGAGTGCAATGGTGCAATCTCAGCTCACTGCAACCTCCACCTCCCAGGTTCAAGCAATTTTCCTACCTCAGCCTCCTGAGTAGCTGGAACTACAGGCACACGCCGTAACACTGGCTAATTTTTTTTTTTTTTTTGTATTTTTTAGTAGGTACATGTTGGCCAAGCTGGTCTCAAACTCCTGGCCTCAAATGATACACCTGTCTTGGCCTTCCAAAGTTCTGGGATTACAGGCGTGAGCCACTGTGCCCAGCCTTCACTTACTTTTAAAGTCAATATGAAAACTCACCATTTGACAACTAATAGGCAATTGTTCAACTAATTGTTTTCATTTTTCTAACCAAATCATGAGCAACTTTGGGCAGAGTCATGTCTTACATCTCATCGTGTCTCCTTTATAATGGATGCCACTATGCTTATTGTAGTGTAGGTACTTTACTTATTGATTATTTGAGAGATGGGATGACTCCAACTTTCAAGAAGCTTGTATCCCAATAAACACCATAAACCCTAAAGTAGACATGCTATGCTATTTTATATTCTATCATAGATTTTTTTTTTTAACTGAGAAAAAAACCAAATTCTTCCTAATAGACAACTGTTTCTCACCCTTTGGTTTACATCAGATTCTAGTCCACTTAAATTTGCTCTATGTGAAATACATGTTCAGCTGGAATATTTGTGGCCCAGGTCTTTGCCTTTTTCAGAAGCTCCACATATGACGCCAGCGTACACCAGAGTTGGAGAACCAGTACAACGTACTTGTGTACTTAGATTACAAATGGGGAATATTTATTAGATTACCAGCTGTATTACAGATATTTAGTAAGCACTAAACATTTGTTTCTTTACTGAGCTAATATTAAATGTATCTATGTATCCCATGAAAGTAAACGTTTGTTTAAAATGACAGTGCTAGAGGCAAGAGGCACTGACCAATGCTCAAATTAGTGGGTAAAACATCAAAGAGAAGCAGGATATTCGCACGGCCTTAGCGAATCCCCTCTGATGCTTATCAATCATTGTGGTGGTCTTAACAAATCATAAAGCCTTGGTACCCCTCTCTCCTGGAGGTGGAGCTTAATCTCCCTGTCTTTGAGTGTGAGCTGTAGTTAGTGGCTGTCATCTCATGAATAGAGCGTGGAAAGGGCAAAACTGTAACTTTACAGTGGAGAATCCTGGTGGACAACACCTTAACCAAGTGATCCGAAACGAGGGGGGCATGCTACAGAATACCTGGTCACTCCTCTTCAAAGTCAAAGTCATGAAGGACTAGGAAAGTCCAAGACACTACTACAGATTGGAGGAGACTTAGGAAAAAGGACAACTAAATGCACTGTGAGATGGTGGATGGAGTCCTGGAAATCAGTGGAAAAACTAAGGAAATCTAAATAATGAAGTTTGCAGTTTAGCTAATAATATTGCACCAATGTTCATATCTTAGTTTTGATTATTGTACCATGGTTTTTAAAGATATTAAGTGAAAGCTATCCAGGAGCACCCTGTATTATCTTTGCAACTCTTCTATAAATCTAAAATATTTCAAAATAAAAAGTTGGGCATTTTTTTAAGAACAAGAAAAAAATACCTGCTTGAAAGACTGCACTTTTATCACAAACCACGCAGGATGCTGACATGTTTCCATTAGGCAAGTGAAAGGTGTTCCACAAATGTAGGTGGAGGCACCGGGTTATCTGCTATGCATTATTGATGAATATCACCACAGGAGGTTAGAGCACAGCTTGTCAGAAAATTCCAGAGAAGAGAAATGACAACTGGTGAAATTCCCTTTAAGTTTATTAAATACCTGCCTTTCTTCTTTTAAGGAAAGTGAAACTCTACGACCCATGAGGCTAAGCCTTTTTCATTATCGTTTAATATCTGGTGACACTGGTAGCCATAATGTATGTGTAAAGAAAAGATTTTACTGTTTGTGTCTGATTTTTAGAGCTATCTGCAACTGCTTTATTCTGATTCACTGAGAAAATTTCTTAGCTTCACTCCCTTCTCCAATTAATGAACTTTCAATGTTTCTCGAGGAGCAAAGATCATATTAACCTCTCTGATCCTTTCTATCAGAGTCTGAGTAAATCACTTATGCTCTAATGACGCCAATAGTGTAAGAAGGATCCAGCGGCGTTTTACTTGTGTTACCTACTCGGTCTGATTTTCAGTTCTTTTGTTAATATAGAAGCCCTTTGATTATAGCTGAGTATAAAGTAATAATAAGGATTGTTCTTCCATCCCAAATTGCATCCTAACTAGAAAGAACTCCACATATGGAAGTGTTATTGACATTTGAGAGTTTCTTTCCATTATTCTTGACACTCCTGTGCAAATAGGGTACTCCCTTACATTTGGGGGATTACAAAGAGAAGAAAGAAAGTGTATGTATGTTGGGAAAAAAAGAAAATGTTAATTCCTCTGGGCAAACTCATTAGCCCTGTGATTGTGAGGATTGTAGGTTATAGAGTTATAGTTATATAACTATGCAATAGAAGGAGCTAGAGTTTTACAGTCTATCCACTCGGCATGGGAATCATTTTCTAGTACTTCTTACACAAATACTCATTCAGCACTCACTTTAAATGATCACCACAGCAGAAGCACACTATAAATAATATTACTTGAAAACATGAGGCACATTCCAACATGACACAACTCAACAGTTGAATTTTGGTGAAATATAAATTTGTAGTTTTTATCATTCTGAAAATTCTACCTATTGATTTTACTCATTTCCTCTAAGTAATTCTTCTTTTGCTTTTATGTGACACCCCCTTTTTCCATTTAAGAGAACTGTCATATATATCCCAAATGAACTGTTTTCAGGCTCAATGGTTATAATTTTTTCATGATTTCTTCTATAATATGTTTACTGTAAATATGCTTGTTCATTAATATTATTCTTAAAGAGTGCTACCTAGAACTGAACACAATCTGAGTCTTCATCAGTTACTGGGCAATATGTTTGTACATATCCAAGTTGAAAGATGCACAGACACTCAGAGAATATGTAAGTAAAATACCCATAAGGCCTGCTAGTGATGGCTGTAATAGGGTAGTTTATCTTATTTTGTGAACTAATTCTACACGTTGGTTAAAACAATACCCCTTTGAACCATTTCTCAGCCATGTGCCTGAATAATGTAATAATGTGTCTATACTAGAAGTCCTCATCTGTATGCCCTATTTTTGTTCTCATTGTCAGTGGGCATATGTCATTTGCTATATTCTCATATAACTGAAATATGTTCCATAGGACCCTGGACCAAAAGTGCCTAGCAGAGTGCTGGCAGATACTAGGTATTCTATAACCATTAGCTGCTTTCTTTTTCTTTAATGTTTCTGCTTAGAGCAATAATATCATTTACTCCTGGATCTCCTGTGGTCTGCTGGAGCTGATGAAAGGCTGGAGCATATGTGTTTGTTGCCGTCTCATCCTGGCATTCTATTGGGCCTTGGCTCTGAAGCTCACTGATACAGTTCCGTATATTGCTCTGCCTAACTTCTCTCTCATACAATGCATCATCTATTTTATTAGCTCTGTCAACTTTCCAAAGCCCTTTCTTCCTCAAAACCCCCTTGATCCTTTTACCTGTGGAAACAGTATCTGACTATTTTATCATCTGGCTATTTCAATTAAATTATATTTTAAAAAAGCATACAGTAAGGTTAAAAATGATCACTATATCACTCCAACTTTCTTCCATCCCCAGAAGGTTAATTGAAAGGCAGCCATCTTGGCGACGTTTAAACAAATGAGGATAATTATGTGTTCTCCAGCTCTTTGAGAGGTTAATTGCTTAGATGTAAGAAGCCTTGAAGAACAAAGAAGGAATAAATCAGAAACAGGACTATCATCTGATAATGTAATTTGGTATATTCATGTACAACTCAAACAAATAAACCCCTAATTAGATGAACTCATTCAGTTATGTGGGCACACTACCAGTTTATCAGGGTCAGACACCTCAAATCGACTTACTTCATTCAGTGGCCTCTGAGAGGGTGGGGGAGTGCTAACCTATGCAGAGGTAAAATGGGGGCTCTTAGGGGCGTGGTATAGTAGGGGGTTAGAGGAGAGGCTCGCATAATGGAATTTTACTACAATGGGTAAACACATCTAAGTAGGTTTAGACCTTTTACCTCTTAATCAGAGGGTTGACTTCTGCACTTCTCCTCAAATACATCTTTTCTTCAGGCAACATCATTTCAACATCTAGGAAGAAGGCAAGGATGTAGCATTAAAAAATCTCTATGAGAAGCAGGGAATGGCAGTTGTGCCTGGTAGGGCGAATCAGAACTGAGAGTCGTGGAACCCTGTATTCTTATCCTCTGCTAGTTTTTCACCAGCTTTGTTGGGGTGGCAGAAAGTAACTTCTTCAGAAAAATATGAGAGAGAGAAATGATCTGAGTCCTTGTCTACACAATTGATCCTTTTTTTGGCCCTTTTAATTGCCTTTAGTAATTTAGTTTTAGGTCCCTGTAAACACAAGCACTTGGAGTCTGGATAGGCATCCTAGTGATTGACTCTAGCCAAGTATCTGCAATGCATTCAACTTTGCTTCCCCTTGTATTAGGTCATTCTTGCATTGCTATAAAGAAATACATGATGGCCGGTCATGGTAGCTCATGCCTGTAATCCCAGCACTTTGGAAGGCCGAGGTGGGTGGATCATGAGGTCAGGAGTTTGAGACCAGCCTGACCAACATGGTGAAACCCCGTCTTTACTAAAGATACAAAAATTAGCTGGGCGTGGTGGTACATGCCTGTAATCCCAGCTATTCAGGAGGCTAAGACAGGAGAATCACTTGAACCCGGAAGGTGGAGGTTTGCAGTGGGCTGAGATTGTGCCACTGCACTCCATCCTGGGTGACAGAGTGAGACTCTGTCTCAAAAAAAAAAAAAAAAAAAAAAAAGAAATACCTGAGACTGGGTAATTTATTAGAAAAAAGATTTAATAGGTTCACGATTCTGCAGGCTTTAGAAGAAGTATAGCATGAACATCTGCTTCTAGGGATGCCTCTGGAAACTTACAATCATGATGAAAGGTCAAGTGGGAGCTTGCATGTCCATGGCAAAAGCAGGAGCAAGGGCGGGGGGAATTGCCGTACAATTTTTATTCTTTTTGAGACCAGGTCTGGCTCTGTTGCTCAGGCTGGTGTGCAGTGGCATATCTGGGCTCACTGCACCATCTGCCTCCTGGGCTCAAGTGATCCTCCCACCTCAGCCACCCCAGTAGCTGGGACTACAGGCACATGACACCACACCCAGCTAAATTTCTTATTTTTTTTGGAGTCATGGGGTTTTGCCATGTTGCCCAGACTGGTCTTGAACTCCTGAGCTCAAGTGATCTGCCTGTCTTAGCCTCCCAAAGTGCCCAGATGACAGGCATGAACCACAGTGCCCAGCCAGCTGCACACTTTTAAACAACCAGAACTCTCGAGAACTCACTCACTATCACAAGAACAGCACCAAGGGGATGGGGCTGAAACATCCATGAGAAATCCACTCCCATGATCCAATCAGCTGCCAGCAGGCCCCACCTCCAACACTGGGGATTACATTTCAATAGATATTTGGGTGAGATCACATATCCAAACTACATCACCCCTTTTAATCAAAGTACTACCGGCACAAAGTAAAATAAATAAATACACACTCGCTGGTTCTGTATGTTTAACTTTCAGCCAGATCTGTTTACTCAACATTTACAAAATGGAACTCAGCACTGAGCCAGCCCTGTTTGCATACTTCACTCTTCCCTCTCCCAACCTCCACTGGTTAAACATTAACTTCCACTGATGTTAACCTTCTGTTTTGTAACTACGTTTTACTTTATTATTTAGTCTCTAAGTCAATTATAAAGGCTTAAAGCCAATAAAAAGCATTTACATTACAGCTTTGTAAATGGTATTTTCTGTAGAATGACTTTCTCAATGGCTTAGGGTGACAGTTTCTTGGATACTTGAATTAAAAACAGTCTTACCATCTAGATGATATGAATTGTTTTTCCTACTGTTCATCCATTGCTCAAACTTATTCTACATTTCAGTTTGCTCCATATTTTGAACTTACTTTTGTTTATTTTTTTTTTATTTTAGAGTTTCTAAAAAACTTTCTTTTTTCTTGCTGAGAAACTAAATGTATACATTTTCATATAACTGTAATATCTTCATTTATTTACATATTCCATTCCAATGTTGAAATCAATTTATTCCCCTCAAAGTCATTTTTTGGGAGTGCCCACTGTCTTCTAGTTCTCATCTAAACTACTTGCTTTCTAGACCTGCCATACTGTTATTGGCTTTAAACTTATTTACAAACTGGTTTAATCTCATAATTTCTTTTATCCAATATCATTCTCTTTGTTTTCACCTTTATTTAAATGTAGGTAGACTTTCTTTGTTTTAGCCCTAATTTTTCCTTGGTACATTCTCAGGTAACCTCTTCAGAAAAAATATGAGAGAGAGACATGTTCTGAATCCTTGCTTGCCCATTTGATCCTTTTTTTTTTTTTGGCCCTTTTAATTGCATGTAGTAATTTAGTTTTAGGTTCCTGTAGACACAAGCACTAAACTGGCTCCTGTGGACTCAGGCTCTAGGTTTTCTCCAGTACTACACTAGTCCATGTGGCTTCAAACTCCAACAGACACAGGGCACAGGCCTTTCCAAGTAGACTGCAAAAAAAAAACAAAAAACAAAAAAACAAACAAAAAACACAGGTCCCAGGCCTACTGCTGCAAATCCAGGTTCCAAGTCATCCACCATGGTCTCAGCCAGCAGGTCTACTTCCGTGGACCCCAGTACCAAGTCACCTTCATAGAATCAGAACAAGGCGCATCCTTGCAAATCCAGATGCCAGGCTTGCCTCAGCACCAGGCTAGATTCATGGACTCAGGCTGAGGCCTGCCCTAACACCAGGAAAGCCCCCGAAGACCCAGGCTTTAGGCCAACCCCTGTGGACCCAGATTTCAGGCCTGCTCACATGGACCCAAGTTCCAGTCCTGCCCTCAGTGGACACAGGCTCCAGGTACGCCCTCTGCAGACCCAGGTGCCACATTAGTCTCTCTAGATCCAGGCACTAGGCCTGCTTGCTCCCTGACATATGCACTGGATCATTCCACCCAAGAACTCTAACAGCAAGCCTACTGGTAGACCCTACCAACCAGCCCACCAGAATCTCTGGACAGACTGAGTGGGAAAAGACTTCCCTGGAAAAGACAGTCTATACAGACTGGAAGAGATGTGTACTTCTTGTACAGACACCAATACAAGGCAGCAAGGATTGCAAATATCAGGGAAGCATGATGCCACCAAAGGCACAAAATAAAGTACCAGTATAGTCATACACTGGATAGCAACATTTTGGTCAATCATGGCCCATATATGCAAAGGTGGTCCCACAAGATTATAATACCATATTTTTACTGTACCTTTTTAATGTTTAGATATATTTAGATACATGAATACTTACCTTTGTGTTACAATTGCCTACAGTATACAAAATAGCAACATGCCTATAGCCTAGGAGCAATAGACTATACCATATAGCTTAGTTGTATAGTAGGCTGTACTACCTAGGCTTGTGTGAGTATACTCTGTAATGTTTGCACAACAAAGTCACCTAAGAACACACTTCTCAGGACATATCTTTGTTGTCAAGCAAGGCATGAGTCTAACCTAGCCTAAAGAAATGGAAATACATGAACTGCCTGAAAAAATTTAAAATAATTGTCTTTAAAGAGCTCAGTTATCTATAAGACAAAACAGAGAACCAAACAAAATTAGGAAAACACTACATGAACAAAATTACAAGTTTAACAAAAAGATGAGAGCCATTAAAGAAAGAACCAAACAGAAATCCTGGTTCTGTGGAAGACAATGACTGAAATGAAAAATTTCATATAAAGCATCAACAGTAGACTCAATCAAGCAGAAGAAATAATCAGCAAGATCAAAGTCATTTGAAGTAGAGGAACAAAAAGAAAAAAAGAGTGAAAAAGCCTATGGGACTTATGGGACACCATCAAGTGAGCCAATATATAGCATTATAGGTGTTCCAGAAGGAGCAAAGAAAGAGAAGGGGGAAATAAACTTGCTTAAGGGAAAAATGACAAAAAAACTTCCCAAATCTGGAGAGGAAAATGAATATCCATATCCATGAAGATGAAAGAACTCCAAATAGACTAAACATAAGAGATCTTCACTTTGACACATTATAATCAAATTCTCAAAAGTCAAAGACAAAGAAAGAAAGAATGTTAAATGCAGCAAGAGAAAAGTGACTGGTCACATACAATGGAAACCCTCCCCCCACTCCCATAAAACTATCAGCAGATTTCTAAGCAGATTTGCAGCCAGAAAAGAATGGGGTGATATAGTCGAAGTGCTGGGGGAAAGAAGTGTTAAACAAGAATATTATACCAGAAAAATTGTCTTTCAGAAATGAAGGAGATTTTCCTAGACAAACAAAAAATTGAGGGAGTTCATCACCACTAGACCTGCCTTACAATAAATGCCAAATGGAGTTTTTCAAGTTGGAATGAGAGAACACTAACTTACAGGAAGAAAATATGTGCAAGTATAAAAGTCACTCTAAAGGTAAGAACATATTCAAATTCAGGATACTCTAATACAGAAGAGTGGTGTGTAAATAACTTTTAACTCTAGTATAATAGTTCAGAGACAAGATTATTAAAAATAATTATAGCAATAATAATTTCCTGATGAACACAAACTATAAAATATGTAAATTGTGATATCAACAACACAAAATGTAGGGAAGAAGTTGAAGTGTAGAATTTCGTATGTGGTTGAAGTTAAGATTTATCAGCTTAAAGTAGATGGTTATAACTATAAGATGTTTTGATGTAAGCCCTGTGCTAATCACAAAAACACCTATAGTAGATACACAAAAGATAAAAAAAAAAAGGAAAGCACACAGCCACCACCACCACCACCACTAAACACACACACACACACACACACACACACACACACACACAGACACAAAATCATCAAATTGCAAAGAAAGGCAGCAAGGGAGGAAGAAAGGAAAAAAGAAACTACAAAGTAGTTGGAAAACAACAAAATGACACTAGAAAATTATGCATTATATATAAGTGCATTAAATTTAAATGGATTAAATTCTCCAATCAAAAGACATAAAGTGGCTGACAGCACACACACAAAAAACTAGTCCAACTATTTGCTGTCTACAAGGACCTCACTTTAGATTAAAGACAAACATAGGCTGAAAGTGAAAGGATAGGCAAAGATATTTTGTATAAATGGGAACCAAAAGGAAGCAGGTGTGACTATACTTTAATCAACAGAAATAGACTTTAAGTAAAAGCCTGTCATAAGAGACAAAAATGGTCACTGATATGATTTGGCTGTGCCTCTACACCAAAATCTCACCTTGAATTGCAGTGAGTCCCGTGTGTCAAGGGTGGGGCCAGGCAGAGATAATTGAATCATGGGGACAATTTCCCCCATACTGTTCTCATGGTAGCGAATAAGTCTCATGAGATCTGATGGTTTTGTAAACGAGAGTTCTCCTGCGCTAGCTCTCTTGCCTGCCAACATGTAAGATGTGCCTTTGCTTCTCCTTTGTCTTCCACCATGATTGTAAGGCTTTCCCAGCTATGCTGAACTATGAGTCCATTAAACCTCTTTCCCTTATAAATTACCCAGTCTTGGGTATGCCTTTATTAGCAGTGTGAGAACAGACTAATACAAAAATGGTCACTATATAATGATGATAAAGAGGTCAGTTCATCAAGAAGATATAATAATTGTAAATATATAGGCACCCAATATAGGGGAACCTAAATATGTAAAGCAAACATTAGCAGAATGAAAGAGCAAAATAGATAACAATACAGTAATAGTAAGGGACTTCAATACATTATTTTGAACAATAGATAGATCATCCAGACAGAATTTCAATAAGGAAATATGCACTTTAACAACACCGTAAGCCAAAACAGACGTAACAGACACATACAGAACATTTCATCCATCAGCAACAGAACACACAATCTTTCCAAGCACACATGGAATATTCCCCATGACAGATTATATGTTCAACCACAAAATAAGTCTTAACAAATTTAAGAAGTTTAAAATTATATCAAGTCCCTCTTCTGACCACAATAGTGCAAAACTAGAGATCAATAATAGGAAGAATATTGGAAAACTCACAAATATTTGGAAATTTTACAACACATTACTGAACCACGAGGGGTCAAAGAAGAAATCAAAAGGATATTTTTAAAAAATCTGAGACAAACAAAAATGAAAGCACAACATACCAAAACTTAAGGGATGCAGCAAAAACAGCTTCAAGTGGAGATATTATAGCAATGAACACCTATATTAGAGGGAAAAAAATCTCAGATAAGCACCTAGCTTTATGCCTATAGGTACTAGAAAAAAAAAGACCACACAAAGCCAAAAATTAGCAGAAGAAAGTAATTAATGAAGATCAGAACAGAAATAAATAAAGGCTGAAAACAATAAACTATTTAAAACACTGAGTTGTTTTTTAAACGGACAAACAAGAGTGACTAACCTTTAGCTAGACTAAGAAAAAAAAGAGAAGACTGAAATAAAAAAAATTATAAATGAAAGAGTATACAATACAGTTTACACTACAGAAACATAAAAGATCATGAGAGACTACTATGAACAATTATACACCAATGAATTGAATAACCAAGAACAATTTATCAAGAATGAATCATGAAGAAATAGAAAATCTGAATAGGCCAATTACAAGTAAAGAGATTGAATCAGAAATTAAATAACTCCCAAAAAAGAAAAGCCCAAGATCTGATGGCTTCACTGGTGAATTATACTAAATGTCTAAATAATTAATGTCAATCCTCGAATTTTTCTTAAAGAGTTTAAAAGAAGGGAATAATTCCAAACTAGTTTTATGAGACCAGTATTCCCCAGATACTAAAGCCAGACAGGGATACTACAAGAAAAGAAAAAGATAGGCCAATATTCCTGATAAATATAAATGCATAAATCCTTAACAAAATATTAGCCAACTGAATTCGATAGCACATTAAAAGAGTCACACACCATAACTTAAGTGGGATTTATTGCTAACATGCAAGGATGGTTCAACATATGCAAATTAATAATTATGGTGCACTACGTTAACAGAATGAAAGATAAAAGTTATATGATCGTATCAACAGACCCAGAAAAAAGTTGACAAAATTCAACATCGTTTTATGATAAACCCTCTGAGCAAGTTATGTATAGAAGGAATGTGCCTCGATATTATAAAGTCCGTATATGACAAGTCCACAGCTAACATCATATTCTATAGTAAAGAGACGAAAGCTTATCTTCTAAGAAGAGGAACAAGACAAAGATGTCCATCTATCTCTTTTATCTAATAAAGTGTTGAAAGTCTTAGCCTGAACAATTAGACAAGAAAAGAAATAAAAGAGTTTCAAATTGGAAAAGAAGAAGTAAAATTGTCTCTGTTTGCAGATGACATAATCTTAAATATAGAAAATGCCAAAGCCTCCACGGACAAACTGCCAGAACTAATAAATTCAGTAAAGTTACTGGATTCAAAATCAACATACAAATATCAGTTGCATTTTCATACACTAATAAGAACCTATCAAAAAGAAGTTGAAACAACAGTCCCATTTACAATAGCATAAAAAAAACCTTGGGAATAAATTTAACCAGGAGGTAAAAGACTTGTACACTGAAAACTATAAGAGATTGATGAAAAAACTAAAGATGACAAAAATAAATGGAAAGATATCTCATGTTCCCGAATTGGAAGAATTAATATTGTTAAAAAGTCTGCAATACCCAAAGTGATTTACAATTCAATGCAATCTTTATCAAAATATCAATGGCATTTTTTTCAGAGAAATATAAACAATTCTAAAATTTATTGAAAAAATTGGATATTCACATGCAGAAGAATGAATTTGGACCCAACTATGTATATATGAAAGTCATCTAAAAATTGATTAAAGACTTAAACATAAGACCTGAAACTGTAAAACTACAAGAAGAAAACCATCAAAAAGATTCTTGAAATTGGTCTTGGCAATGATTTTTGGATATGATCCCAAAAGCATGGGCAATAAAAACAAAAATGAACAAATGGAATTGCATCAAACTAAAAGACTTATATACAGCAAATAAAATAATCAACAGAGTGAAGAGACAGCCTAAAGAATGGGAGAAAATATTTGCAAACCATATATCTGAGAAGGCATTAATATCCAAAATATATAAAAACTCAACTTAATGACAAGAAAATAAAACCTTATTAAAAATGGGCAAAGGACCTGAACGGACATTTTTCAAAATAAGACATACAGTTGACCAACAGGTATATTAAAAAAAACTCAACATCACTAATCATCAGGGAGATACAAATCAAAACTACAAAGATACATAATCTCACAGCTGTTAGAATGCCAGTTGTCAACATGACAAAAGATCAGTGTTGGAGAGGATGTGGAGAAAAGGGAACCCTGGTACACTGTTGGTGGAAATTTGAATTGGTATAGCCATTATGGAAACAGTATGGAAGTTCTTCAAAAAATTAAAAAGAGAACTATCAAATGATCCAGCAATCTTACTTCTGGGTATACGCCCCCTCAAAAATTGAAATCAGGGCTGGGTGTGGTAGCCCTCATCTGTAATCCCAGCACTTTGGGAGGCTGATACAGAAGGACTGCTTGAGCCCAGGGCAACAAAAAGAGACCCCATCTCTACAATAAATAAATAAATAAAATAGAAAATAAAATAAAATACAAAATTAACCTGGTGTGGTAATGCATGCCTGTGGTCCCTGCTATTCAAGGAGGTTAAGGTGAGAGGATTGCTTGAGCCCGGGAGGACAAGGCTGCAGTAAGCCATGATCACACCACTGCACTCCAGCCTGGGCAACAGAGAGAGGTCTTGTCTCAAGCAAAAAACAAAATGAAATCAGTATTGTGAAGAGATATATGCACTGCCGTGTTCACTGCAACACTATGCACAATAGCCAAGATATGGAATCCACCTAAGCATCCACTGATGGGTGAATGGATAAAGAACGTGTGCTATATAAAAATATACAATGGAATATTATTCAGCCATAATAAAGGCTGTGACAACATGGATGGACCTGGAGGGCATTATTCCAAGTAAAGCAAAGCAGGCATAGGAAGACAAAATTCTGCATGATCTCATTTATATGTAGAATCTAAAAACATTCAAATTCACAGAAAGAGAGTGTCGAATGGTGATTGTCAGGGACTGGAGGATGAGGGAAGCAGGGAGATGTTTGTCAAATGATACAACATTTTGGTTATGCAGGATGAATAAATTCTGTAAACCTCATGTACAGCATTGTGACTGTAGTTAATAATAGTGTATCGCATACTTGAAATTTGCTAGAAGAGAAGATCTCTTAAATGCTCTTCCCATATCCAGAAAGAAAGAAGGTAATTATCTGAGGTGATGGATATGTTAATTAACATGACTGTAGCAATCATTTCATAATGTATGCATATATCAAAACATCATGTTGTGCATCTTAAATATGCACAATTTTTCTTCGTCAATTTTACCTCAATGAAACGGGGAAATTTTCACTTTAAAATAGTTTTGCCATATTTTGCTTTTTTCATCCAGAATTCAAAAATAAGACAACTGTTGTCAGTCCTGATGACTAATCCTTTATATAGGACCTATACATATGAGCATGGAAACATATTTATTTCTGTTTAGAAGCTTTCACGATGTTGCTTTACTCTTAGTGTTTGGAAATTTCACAGTGATGTATCTGTATATGAATCACTTTCCATTAATCCTGTTTGGTATTCAGCCTATAATTTGTTGGTAATATTTTCTTCTACTATTTCCTAAGTAATTTCTTTTCTACTTTCTCCATTCTCTAATTCTGCAACTTTTATGGGTCAGCGTTGGACTTTTTGGGTTGACTACATCTTCGTGTGTGTCTGTGTGTGTATGTGTGAGTGTGTGTGTCTGCGAAGTTTTGTTGTATGTGATACAACAGTTCCTATCTGATAGGAACAGTGCTTCCTCACACATACTTTCTCAGAACTTTCCAGTTCTGAGAGATTTCCTCTGCTTTATTGGATAGCCTATTAATTTTATTTTAATACAACAATATTATTTTTGATTCCATGGGCTTGTTATTTTTCCCTGATGATTACTTTTACATGGTATCTATTTATTTATCTTTTTTTTTTTTTTTCTTTTATTATTATTATTATTATTATTATTATACTTTAGGTTTTATGGTACATGTGCACAATGTGCAGGTAAGTTACATATGTATACATGTGCCATGCTGGTGCGCTGCACCCACCAACTCGTCATCTAGCATTAGGTATATCTCCCAATGCTATCCCTCCCCCCTCCCCCCACCCCACAACAGTCCCCAGAGTGTAATGTTCCCCTTCCTGTGTCCATGTGTTCTCATTGTTCAATTCCCACCTATGAGTGGTATCTATTTATTTATCTTATTGGTATAGTATCATCTTAAATCTCTAAGAATACCAATTAGAGGTGCTTAAAAAATACTTTCTCCTGTTCCCTGTTTCTTCTGAGACCAGTTTTCTTTGTTTATCTTAGCCTTCTAAAAAATTTACTAGTTTTATTTTGTGATTGTCATATATATTTGTGAGGCACTGGAATAGAATTTCATCATAGCTAGGGTGGGCTTTCTGTGATGTTGTAAATGTAGATCCTTCTTCCCACTGAGTTTCTCCCATAAACGCTAAAGCATCTAGGTGCTGATGTGATTAAGCTTATTTATGGGCAGGTGGCACATTTCTTAACACAGACATGGAAATAAACTTTAGGGTCAGGCATTCTCAAATGCTAAACTGGGGCAAACTCCTTGGCAGCTTATTTATTTATTTATTTATTTTTAAAAGAAACCATTTGTCCTATTTGCCTGGGTTAATAGTGGGCTGTCTGTGTTCTGTGTGCAAAGAGATGTGCAGGAAGGGCTGGAGGAAGAACTGACTTGTGGGTGAACTTGCCATTTCATCCTCTGTTGTTGGCCTCACTGCTCATTTCTGCCCTCCATACTTCTGCCTTCAATTCCAAGCCACTCCAAATTCTGTCTGACAATTTCACACTTGTGCTAGAGCACTCTCCTGAGGAATGGCTTCCTTGTGTCTTGTTCATCTTTCTCCATACTTCTAGGATTTTCTTGAAAGTCCTCATCTGCTGATCCTCCCTCACCTGTGCTCTTTGATGTTATGTGATGATTCCTTTTATTTTCCCCTTTTCTATCATTGTAGTGGGTGTCAGGAAGAAGAAATTGCCAATAGATGTGCCTAGTGAGATCTCCTAGTTCAGGTCCTGCTGGCTGCCCTCATTTTTTGTGTCATTACATAAATATACAATGTGCACAGGTCTACTAAGCTTGTTTTTCTACGTATCAACTAAGCCTAGCACAGACTAGTGAAGTTATTCAGACTGGTCATGAAAACCCTCAGCATCTGTCTCCTTTGAAGATGGATTGTTAAGCTCCTTAATGTGTTATATAAGCTCTCATGCTCAGCCCTTCACCTCCTTGCCCAGGGCTCACTTTGAATTTCACATTGCCATAATACTGCTCCTGCCTCCTGCACTTGCATGGCTTCCATTGTGCTTTTATTTGGCCTAGAATACACCATACCATCACTCCCTTTCCCCCCAGACTAAAAGTACCCATCATTCAAGGATTATGCAGCATGTCATATTTCAGGAACATTTTACTTGACTCCAACTCCCAAAATGGACAGGCAAAGTTCTAAGGGGCTGTGCTTCCAATGAACAGTCTCTCACTCTCTCTCCGTATTTTTCATAACCTTTACCACATTTCCTTTTAATTAATTTGCATATAATTAATTAAATATTTTGCCCTTGATTATTTCTAGCCCAATAAAAAGAATGGAATTTCAATTTCTAAAGGAAAATGAAAACAAATTATAGCAAACCTTAACAAGAAGGAAAAGGTGGTGGCCTATACCACTCCACTTCTTCAAATGGGTTATTTGATTTTGCTGAATTGTTGGTAAAATTTTCTCAAATTGGCAATTATAATCTGGAGCTGATTGCTTACCCAGGTAATTTACAGATTTCTCATTTGGCAAGAATGCTTCAGAACACTTACCATGAAGTATGGCTTCATCATCCTTCAGCTGGATTTTCCTTTTTTAATATATTCTTCATTTGGAGAATGTTATTACCTTTGCCCACAGGAAGTTTAGGTGCTAATTCTGTTAGCTGCATGTTTCTGATGAAATCAAGGGGTTGTTTGTACAATTTGTTTTAAATCATTTAGGGCCCCAGTGGAATTGATTAGGTGTTTCCCAAAGCAAATGAAATAATCAGGCTAAGGAAGGCATTCATCAAAGTTAGCTGCAATGTATTAACAATAGGTCATACATTTTGGTCCTGAAGGGGGGTTTTATGAGGTAACTACTATGCTGTCTCCTCTGCCTTCAATGTTAGAGCACAGTCTTCCACTCACTCCCCTTGTCAGTCTTGTCTGAAATCAAAGTTTAATTATCCTTATTTGCTCTTGTACTGTACATTAAGATAGAGTTTATCCAGTAGTCCAGCTGTTTTGAAGATAATTAGTAGAGAATTCAACCTGCTATAAAATAATCCTTCTGGGCAAAGAGCCAGGAACTGAGGACATATTCTCCAATGATACCAAGTTCTCCTTTACTTGTAAGTCAGAAATTTTCTATCTCAAGTCAAATACTGTGCATTGTACTATGAAGTTAGGAGTTTGAATTGCAAGGCATGATTTCCATTCTTAATAAGTGTCTGCTTTAGGAAAATTGTGCTATTTCCATTTAGAGGAATGTTTAAAGCCAGTGGGAAAAGGTGGTTCATGATCAATTTCAATACAAGGACCAATGGACATTTTAATTTTTATTTTGGCATGAACTTGAGTGGTAGGGAACATCTTTGCACATAAATGTTGGTGATGTTTGCTTTGTTTAATTATTATTCAGTAAACATTCATGGAGCACCTATTATAACCAGACACCATTCTAACCACGTGGGATGAAATTGTGAACAGGATTTACTAGTTCCTGCCTCCAGAAGCTCAACATTTTGAAGGGAAAATGTTTCTGTGGTTTATTTTCTATTGCAGTGAAAGCACCTCCCTTGGGTGATTTATTAATTTTCCAGCAAGTGATTGATTTATCAATTTTCCACCAAAGTGGCAAGCTGGCTTTGGATCTAAGACTAAATATGGAGCAATACAGTCAGGTTCTCTTTAATGCAGCTTACTAGTGTCATCTGTCCTCTCTGTTTAGTGCTGTAGCTTAGAGGAAAACTGCCAAGTCCCAAAAGATGCCTGATCCTATAGATGCATGAGCTGCATGGCAACGAGTGTTAATTACCAGCACCTAATTACAGCACTCATTTTATATGGAGTAAATTTAGTGCTGGACACACCAACCTTCTCCCACTTTCTTTGTGAACAACAGCTCATTTTTTTTTTTTTTCCTGTGGCATCACCAATGACAGGAAGAGAAGCAAAAGGCAAACCTGATCTTCCTATTGAACTTCAGGTTCTTGAATTTTCAGGTCTGCTAACATTGCTTACGATAAATGATGCTTTTCTTCTGCTGCTTTTGATTGAAGAACACTAGAAATCAGTCGGGGAGCAGGTGCTGCATTGTGATAGATTAACGCTGATTGAATTCTTACACAGCCAGCTGATTGAAGCATGTGTTCTGCAAGCTTATGATTCTACAAACACTAGGTTGCAACCAGGAGGGTATTTTGCCATATCATGTCCCTTAATCAACACCCTAAAATCTGTCGATACTGTCAACTGGAGCTTAGACTTCTAAGTCACCTCTGTGAAATAGTACCCTAAGCTGGTCACAAGCATAAAAATGGATTTCTGGAAAAAGAAGAGACATGGTTTCAAATGCTGTTTCCTTCTCATGCTGAGTAGATGAACATTTAAATCATGACAATAATCAGATGTTCATCAGACTTGGTAATGAAACTGGATGGACATAGGCCTTTTTGTTCTCCATTTAATAGCATCCAATTTGCTAACAGGATGAAAAAATTTGAGTTGTTGGCACAGAATTCTTGAAACTACCCATGGGAGTACACCAGGTGCTGTCACTGGATGGTCCAGGCCAACACTCCACATGTAGCTGACACTCAATAACTTTTATCCTACATTTTAAAAATGCATGATATATAAGCCCTATGACACTGCAGAGGCTACCCTACTGAGAAGAAAATGGAGTTAGTTGGTGGGAGAAATAACAGAAGTTGACACAATTGCAAATAAGGACTTGGACAATCTTGTGAAAACCAAGAGACCATTATTTTTCCGCAATGGCTTTAACCTAGTCTTCACCTAGTTCAGAGAGCTGTCAGGAGTCTCTCTAGCTGTTTTGATTGTGAATAGCCATGCAATGGGAGATCAGGAGGTATCAACAGTGAGCAAAAATATCTTCTTGCCATTGAATGCATCCATTCACTCACAATTCGCATAGTCAAATGTTTTTCAAGTATACATTATCTAATATATAAAGCGATCTTAAGAACAAAGGAGAAGTTATCTGTGGCTCCGTTTCCTTATATTTAAGTGGAGTCTATGTTAGCACCTACTTCATAGGGTTGTCATGGGGCTAAAATGACTAATGTGTGTAGAACCGTATCTTCCCCCTAGTGAGCCTTCTATGCAAGAGCAAGATCAATGTTAGGTCTTATTAGTGGTCTGATGAGAGAATGAGTCAACCTGAAAGGTTTTGTAAAGCCGATTTTGCATGTTTTCTTTATACAAATGTACTTTTCTATATGGAATGTCTTAATTTCTTATGATATTTCCTTTTAAACTGAAAGCTGCTTTCCACCTAACACATATAGAATAGTCTAAAATCCTGCTGGGTAAGGCTTGAGGTGAGCAATGAGTTCCTGCCTCTTTCTTAGGCTTTATTAACCCTGATGCTGTGGCCTTGGTTTCTCTCCTTTTATGCTGTAATCCAGAATCTACTACTATGCCTGTGCAGGCATACACGCATAAGCACACACACGTACACACTCAAACATCCCATGTTTGAATGAATGAATGAATAGATGTATGCATAACAAGTGGAAGGAAAAAAGAATGGTTTGGTACGCTAACCATTCCATTTCTCTTCCTCTGTCTTAAGACTGGTACTCAGAGAGAAAGAAATATGCCAGTCACTTCATGCAGTGAGCTCTCTTAGCTTTCCTTTGACACACTCCAATAGTGATTTTATTATACAAATAGACACTCGGAGATGATGATGCATTGCGGTCTTCAAAGTGTGCTCACCATACCAGCAGCATAAGCATTATCTAATCTTGTTAGAGATGTACTTTCTAACTCTGGCCCCACTTCAGCTACACTGATTCAAAAGCTCTAGAAGTGAAACCCAGTAATCTTGTTTTAATAGGTCTTCCAGATGATTTGGATGCACGTTAAGTTTAAGAACCTGGCTTGGCCAGGCATGGTGATGGGCTCCTGTAACCCCAGCTCTTTGGGAGACTGAGGTGGGAGGACCACTTGAACCCAGGATTTTGAGGCCAACCTGGGCAACATAGTAAGATGCTGCCAAAAAAGAAAAGAAAAAGACAAAGAACCTGATCTAAGTGAAATCTAAACCTATATTTTGATTCATGTTCTTAGCCTTGGGCCAGTGTGATCCAGTACTGTCACATAGAAGGTCCACGAAACTTGTTTAGAATGTTGCTTCTGTTTACATACATAAAGTAAGTCATTTTCTCTCAGCATTAGATATGAGCACTCCCATAGTTTTTTCATATAAATGATTACTTATGGTCCAAGGCAAATTTTAATTCTTTGTTAACTTCTTTATAAAGAAGGTATAAAGGTATATTTCACGTCGCAAAATGGATCTGCCCCATTCTTTCCATTGATGTATTTTACAAAGCTTATTTCATGAGATAAAGATTCTCTTAAGGTTCAGCCACTTGGATTAGATCTCACAGGTAAGTAAATGGCAGGGCTGAGTTGGAATGCCAGTGTTTTGACTCCACAGACTATGTTATCAAATTCTGTGCAATACTGCTCTTCATGCCTCATGATACCTCGTCTCTACCCTCCAGAGATGTTAAATATCAATTTATGACAATGAGCCATCTCAGTCAAAAATACAGCTAAACGAATGTTTTTCTAAGCTATCTGTGACACAGTCTACTTTTGAACCAATGGATAAGGTTGCAGGCATTTTTCTTTTCTAATACCCTTAGCTAGGAATGAGATTGGTGTGGCTTCTAGAATCACAATTTTATCAATACACAGAGAGAGTCTTTGCCCTATTCCTCAGAACAAAACCATTACTCTTTACTGCAAAATTTGAACTGTCAGTCATCCAAACAATTTTTACTCTTTATAAACTTGTCATTTTAAATCAATGAGAAAACAAAGGAGGGCCTTATTCCAAGTGAGGAAACCTCACCACATAATCCAGCGAAAATCCCAATGTAACAATCTAATTGCCCTTCACAGTTTAGATGACATTATTGAATGTTTTCTTTGTATATTCTGAAAACAAGCCTAGAAATGTATTAAAAATAATTATGGAGCCCTGCCTCACAGACTGAAACAGCATTCCCAGGATTTGTTACATGTCGCACATAATCCTCAGGGCAGCTCAGGGCCTCAAAGAGCACAGTCAGCTCATTTTACTAACAATTTGTTTCTCAAATACACAAAAAGGAGCTTTTCTATTTTTACATTTTGTATCTGTTAGATAATATGCTCTCTTGCTGAAAATGCACCCTGGTTCTACTTAATGTGAGGTTATCCAGTACCAATTCCATCAAAAACAGTGATACCATCATTATTTCCAGGCTGCATTGAATATACTATCATTCCTTGAAAAAGGTTAAAAAAGACAATTTCTAAATTACAGCCTTTAATTGGAGAGGTCTTGGCAACCATCACATCCAATATCCTGGATTTCAGATTGGATAACTGAGGCCCAGGAAAGCTCTTTGATTTCCCAAGGTCACACTCAATGTCTCAAGCTGGTGTCAGTCAGGACTAGATTATGGGTACCAGTTTAGTGCTGTTGTTTCTTCTCGTGTTTGTCATTTACTGCCGGTTCAGAGAGCATGAGCGATGAAAAATATGCTCATCCATTCAACTTCTTTTTCTTTGCAAAGAATATGTTGTGTTTTGACTACACAGGGGAATGTGGGTTTTTTGTTTGTTTGTTTTTAAGTTTAATTTTCGTCAAGAATCATTAAAAAACCCATGATTCCTAAACAGAAAAGCAGGAATTATTATTAAAGTACATGTTTGGTTATCCAAAAAGGGCTTTTGCAGGAATCCTAGCAAATGTCCCTTCTGCTAAAGAAATAGGTGATGGAATCGTCATTTCCCGGATAGAAGCAGCAACATCCAGAATGATTAAGTGCCTTTGTGTGAATGGCAAAGCAAGTTATCCCTAGATTTTTTAAGTCTCCTGGAGTGCATTCTATAGTAAATCACAGACAGCCCAATTTGCAAAGCAAATTAGTGGAATATCTGTTTTATATCAAACATTTAGCTCTAAAAAAGTCTACTCCTCTGCTTTTCAGTGAGTATGGAAGCAGTTGCAGAAAGAAAGAAAGTAAAGTGACTGATGCAAATTAGACTGGAGATATTACAAGAATCAAATCACTTTCTAAATACTTGTTACTTAGTACTTCAATTTGGAAGTTGATTTTGTGACAAACAGGAGAGTTGCTTTCAGATGGAAAACGCTATGATATGACCTCAAATGGTGAGATTAAGATGGAAGAAGCTGATTTAAATACGAGTTCTGCTTTTAATTCTCTGAGTATTTGAGGGATTAAAAAAGAAAAGAATATAATAGAAAGATATTTTAAAAAATAATTTTCTACGCTGAGGAAAGGCTGTGTTTTAAGTTTTGCCGAAGAACATCGGATTTATGTTAAGGATCTTAAATTGCAAATCAACGCTACAGCACTTCTTGCTATACAGATTAAATATATATATATGTAGCTTAAGGCAGAGCAGTTTATATGAACTCCATAGATTGAGAAATAGAAGCCCAAGTCTTGAGCAGAGCATTCAAATCAACAGAATATATCAACATATTCAAAACAACATAATATGGCAAAACTGACCTTAATGGGATAAAGCTAAATCAAGAAAAATTTGGTCCCCTGGTGAGTGGAAAAATTCCTAACAGTAATACATATGAGAGAGTAGCATGATTTCCTGAGGGAATTGTCTTTCTTCCCGTTATTATTCAGTGTTTGTCAAGTGCCTACATTTATAGATCTTATTTAAAATAGAATTAGTTATAGTCTCTGCCAAATGACCCTACAATATTTGTGTGACTTCAGCTAGCTAGAAATATCTCAGGGGGCAGCTGAGTAGCATAAAAATATCTCTGATGTCCAGAAGGGGTGTCTATCTTCCAGCACAGCAGGCAGACATTCTGCTTATAGGTCTGGTTTTCTGTGCCACGGCCTTTTCTCTTTGATATCCATCAAGAAGGAGTGTTTACCCTGAAGATGGGGTGTGAGTGGGAAGGAAACACTCCTGGGGGATCTGTGGGTGTTGTGTCCAGAATAGGGTTTAAACATCAATGTGGGAGAATAGAATACATGGCAAAACAAATATAAAGTTTTAACAGTCCTAGAAACCTAGGGTCAATGGACAGCTTAAGGAACCTTCTCAGGACACTGGGGAATGGGAATAGGAGATGCTCCTGTAGAAGTGTTTTGAGTAGTAAAGAAATTGGACTAATGAGAGGTCACTGATACCTTGGTTCCGGAGAACTCATATGCTGGCCATAAACTGAAACTATTTGCATAAGAGGCACGATGTTTCGGAACGACTTTACATGTGGAGAAGGGATTTGAAGAGTAGAAAAGAATTTCTTCAATTGAATCAATCAGATTCCATTATTTGCAAGTTAATATACAGTCAGTTTCTGTAGACTGCAATGAGTTCTCCATCTTCCTTGGTAGTTCTTGAGGAGAGGACAGATCAGACTTCGTGGATTTAGCCAATCATGATTGAGAAAGCCTAGAAGATTATTGTTAAAACTCCATTTTCCAAGGCAAGGCACTGTGGTTTCTGTCTTCATTTTCAGTGTTGTTGTATTTGGAATTGTCATGTCCCCCAAAGGCAAGTTGCACAGTCTGAGTTAGAATTGATGATCTGCACACATCTGCTTTGGGGAACTTGGGGCCAGCACCTGAAGGACAGCCTGATGCTGATCAACTGGAAATAGACCAGAAGGTTTGGGGAGAGGTCACAGATGGACTAGAATTAAGGAATGGACAGCTTTAGAGGTGAGGCTGACAATGCAATGACAGCAGGTGGGAGCAGGCATTAAGTGAACATGCCTCATGCCCCACAACTCAAAATAAATGCCACCAGAGCAGTAACAGAAGCCCAAAGGATGTTGTTGTTCCTTTTGGGATCCCCTGTATTAAACCCGAAGTTACACACTGCAGATGCCATTGAACTGGGGGCTAATTTAGTGATTTACATTGTTGAGAAAGGATTAGTGAAACCTCCCATTTCGATGGCCTGTTCCTAATTTGCATCTTTAACGAGGTGGGATCCAAGCCAGGTTCTACTCCTTTGTGTTTACTTCCCAGGAACTGTGTTTATTTCTGATAATTACAAATAAATCTTTCTTCCTTTTCTCAAACTGACTGAATAAAAGATGGGGGGAGTGTGTTAACTCCATAGTTTGAATAACTATCAAAAAAAGGGAGACATAAAATCCAATTATAACTCCTTCAAAAATGTAATTAATGTTTCCTTCCCAAAGAGGATGATTGCTACATTTCATTTTAAAACATGTGTCTTCTTCTTTGTGGTTTTTTGCAGCTTGTCTAAGAGAAACTTGCACCACAGGAAGTGGTGGCTCCAGACTGGTATGTCATGACCCGGTGTGTCATGAAAAATGATAGCACCAAGGAAAATGTAGGCTACAGTCTTCAAAATTTGATAAAGAAGTGTTCTGATTAATTTCCAAAGAACTCAGGAAACCAAAGCAAATCTCTCAACATTTTTAGGTCTCCTGAAGAAGCAAGGGGGAAATGTCATATGTATTCTGAATTCAACTGAGACTGACATCATGCAGACATATTGAAAAGCTATTCCAATGATCACAAAAACGGAAAGGGAAAATCCAGTGCTTATATATTGCAATAGACTATTGGCATGGAGATGACAGGGCAAGAAACAGCTTGATTAGGCGTACTTTTTAGAGCAAATCAAATCCAAAGATAGTCATTTAAAAGTTACATTGACAATACATAATTTAATCAGGTTTAGGCATCAGTCCTGATATCAAATTTAAAATAAACTCTACATAAATACAATTATTCTGCAGGTAATTTAGTATTTAGGTGAAGGTGGATTAATAAAAGAGCTTTTAGTGGGTACAGAAGAGATGCTGACTCTTAAATATCTAATAGCTGTACCAATATTGAGCCCAAACTGTTTTTTTAAAAATATAGCTTTAAGACAAATAGGAAATTCAAGTGAAGAAAATCAACCCAGAAGAGACATTGATCATCTTACAACAGTGACCACAAAGTTATTTATTTGTCTGTCTGTTGGTTGGTTTTTGAGCAAACGCATATAGAAAGCAAAGCTTCACAAGAACAAAGATTTTTGTCCATTTTTCACTGCTGATTAATCCTTTGTGTATAGATGATATTCAGCACATACTGGGCACTCTAGAAATATTTGTTAAGCTAATGAATCCATTGGTTTTATAATTATAATCTTTATTTTCATAACAGGATTAGGGTTCTTTTGTCCTATTGAGGTAGAAAAATATATGTTAAACTCCATAAAAGCCAACAAAGGAATTTAATTTAGATTTAGTATCTGTGTCCTCTATGGAAATGGCTTAATATGCTAATGTGCCAATTAATATATTCTGCTTTATATTAGAGTCATATTATGTAATATGAATTGGGGGTAAATCATGAGTTTTATAGCAAAACTAGCTCTCCCACTTACTATATTTGCTGGGACACACGACCTTTCTGAGGCTCAATTTACTAATCTATAGAATGGAAATAAAGTTGCCTATCTCAAAGATGTTGAGAGAATTCATGTAAAGAAGCTGAATACAGTGTCTAGCATATATATTTATAATAGCCCCTACTATAGCAGGAGCTAACTTTATTATTGTTATTGGTATTAAACATTATAAATTAATTAAGGAGAGGTATGTCAAGTTCTTTAGTTTTAATCTCTCAGTTCATCAGTGATTATTGTGTAGCCTAGAACTGCTCATCTTTATTTACAAAAGGGATTTTTTAACATAGAGATAAACAATATTGTATTATTTGGTATGTAACAAATGTCTGTGATAATACTAAAAGGGTCAATACAAGTATAAAGTTGGAGACAAATATTCAGAAAGGGACAACTCGGGGAGGCAAAATTATGACATATGTGTTAACAGTAGCTAGAGTTATAGAATATTAAAACTGAAAGGGAGCTTCGATATGATGCAGTGTAATCCCATCATTTCACAGAGGGCAAAACTCACTCAGAGCCACTTTCCCAAGGTCCCTTGCCCAAGGTCCCTCTGAGACCTGCTTTGTATGTGCACAGGGATAGCTGGCCAACCTGACCCATGACTCAGCATCAGTATCTGAATGACAGCGCATTCTGCTTTCTAAAGATGGAGTGAGAATAATTGGAAATACTGGGCTGTAGTAATAAGCAAATTGAATGCGTGAGTTATGGTTTGCAAATGTCTTTTACAAACTTCTCATTTTATTCTCACAGTCTGAGATGGTGTCATCCCAACTTTAAAAATGAGAAAATTGAGGTTCAGAGAAGTTATTTAAGTTACAAAAAGTCATACATTTGATAGGTAGCAGGATTGGGTCTTGATATTAGGTTTTGTGACCCTAAATAATCTACTTTTTCCAGTATGAGGATCATATCAACCAGGTTTTTCCTTAAGAAAGTAGTGCACCTATCAACTTTTGCTTTTTTATTTTTTGAGACAGTCTCACTCTCTCACCCAGGCTGGAGTGTAGTGGCACAACCATGGCTCAAACAATCCTCCTACCTCAGCCTCGTAAGTAACTGGGACTATAGGCATGCGCCACTATGCCTGATTAATTTTTTAATTTTTATGTAGCGACAGAGTCTCTCTATGTTGCTCAGGCTGGTCTCCAACTCTTCCAGCCTCAGCTTCCCAAATTAGTGGGATTACGGGTGTGAGCCACCACACCCGGTCTTGCTTTTATATTTTTTACAGGTGTTTTAATACTCTATTAGAGCATAAAGTAAATAAAAATTCCTTCATCCACTTAGATCTAAGTTGTATGCTAAACTCATAAGAACATCAAAATCTAGAATGAGAATGTTGTAAATGAGTTTGAGGCTTAATTCTTCTGACTGGCCTTGAACACATTATTTTGCCTCTACTCCCCTGTTTGAACGGTGAGAAACCCTTTTGAAGAAGGCACCTGCTGGTGACAGGTGAGAGCGTGAAAGACCTTCCACATGCAGGGGAATGACACCTTTGGGTCCCAGTGTGACAGAAGGTCACACGATGTAAAGTCTGGCAGAATAGAAATTAGTATCTACATAATGGGAGAAAGATCTTGTTGAGGAGAGATCAACTTTTACTCATGGCTGAGATCGGTCCTTTACCCAGGTCTTGGTCCTCCGTTCTCTCCCTAGTTGCTCCATTCTCTCCCTGGTTGCTCACTAGAGGAGAGGTTAATTGCCTCCTTATCACCTCCTTATTGCTGTGTGAGCGCAAACTGCTTTGAGTTTGCCATAGGCAGACCTTGGTTCTAAACAGGCTTTCTCATGTGTGGGTGCTTAATTAATGTCCCAAAGATGATTGTTGTCTCTTAACTCAGATTCTATTCCTTTCTGTAAGGGTTTGAAAGAGGCTGGCCCCCTTTTACCATCTTAACAGTTAAAAACAAAGAGAAGGAAAAGAATTTTTTTAAAGGTTGGTATGTTATAAAACATAAATGAGATAGAGAATTTTCTTCATGCCTCCTTCCTCTAAGAAACATAAATTCTTGTGGTCTTTGCTGCCTTTTATGAGTGATTCTGTCAGCTTAGGTTAGAAACCTATTGAAACAGGAAATTTTCCTTGCTGCCTTCCCAGGCCTCATGACAAGGGTGCCTTGCTTACCAGCCGGCAGCTCTCAGCCCCTTGTGGGAGAGAGAGCACTCAGGTGAGAGGGTGCAGGAGCTTGGGTGAGCGCTTTTGAGTGCTGACAGGAGCAAAACTCCGTGCAGCTATGCAGCAGCATCTGGGGGGATATCTGTGTCCTCTGAAGCCCCAGAGGGCATGCATTACAGTGCTCTTTTAACTTTGCCATCTACAGGTGGCTTAGTTGTTAAACAGCTGAGTGGGGCATCAGTGTAACTTTTTTTTTTTTTTTTTTTGAGACAGATTCTCGCTCTGTCGCCCAGGCTGGAGTGCAGTGGCCTGATCTTGGCTCACTGCAAGCTCCGCCTCCCGGGTTCACGCCATTCTCCTGCCCCAGCCTCCCGAGTAGCTGGGACTACAGGCACCCGCCACCACGCCCGGCTAATTTTTTGTATTTTTAGTAGAGACGGGGTTTCACCGTGTTAGCCAGGATGGTCTTGATCTCTTGACCTCGTGATCTGCCTGCCTCAGCCTCCCAAAGTGCTGGGATTACAGGTGTGAGCCACTGTGACCGGCCACATCAGTGTGATCTTTTGCACCCACACTGGACTTCTTGTCCGGCATCTAGGAGGAACGAGGTTGGAGGAACAAACTGAAGGGTGGTGACAGCGGAGGATTTTATTGCCGACGAAAGAGGCTCTCAGTGGGAAGGGGAGCTGGAGATGAGATGGAGCGGGAAGGTCATCTTCCCCCAGAGTCCAGCTGCTCCTGGCTGGACTCCTTTCCGAAAAAATGCCATCAAACTGTCCCCCATGAAGCCAAGCTGCTTCTCTCCGATGTCAATCTGCAGTCTTCGACATCCAGCTGCTTCTCTTCTCCTCCCCTTTTCTGCTCTCTGCCAGTCAAGTCAGTGGATTTTATGGGTACAGGACCGGGGGCAGGGCAGGCCAGGGATTGGTTTTGGAAAAGGCAACGTTTGAGTGGGAAAATGGGGATGTAAAGTTCTTACTTTGGGCGGCAGTTCCAGGCTTGAGGGTGGGGCCCTTGCCAGGGACCTCATCCTTTTCTGCCTAGAATTTCCCTGCCTCCTCTCCCAATCACTATCAGAAAATGAGATTTTGGAGACAAGTCCTGCAGTGTCAAAACATGAGGGACAACTATGTGGCCTCACTCTCCTCTGGTTGCCTTGTCCTTCAGGCTTAGGAAGGCAACCCCCGCCTGCCAGCCATTCTTGGCTGGAAGGGTTCTGCTAGTCTGGGAGATTACTCAGCAGCTTCATGGCCCTTTACCATCACCAACACCACGCTGCACAATGCTTGCCTGAGAAAAGGTGCCACGGGTTTGGAGCGGGAGAAAGCTGACTGGGGCATGAGGGCAACAGGCGTCTTCTGCTGCTGAATTCTTCACATGCAGGAGCGGCTTGTCAGTATCATTAATGAAGGCAGCATGCAACCGCCAGAGTGATTCAAGCTGGGGCCTGGCTAATAGGCCCCCAGAGAGGACACTGACCAGTTTCTCTGCTCGAATATAAAGAGCTTATCCACAGTGTTATCTGTATTGTTGACACTAAGTAAAATAATTCCTTGGAAAACTTCAAAATTAGCATTTAAGAATAAAGAATCATCACAATTACAGCTGAGGTAGCGTGGCTGCAGCTGCCCCAGCTCCCTCTTCCACACATCTTCTTACTTGACTGCACCTGCAGCCAGGGCCTTTTCCTCTTGAAGGTTCTGAACCTGAAATTTTTATTCTTCAGCCCTGAGGAAAGTGCATCAGATCTGTCTTCATGTGGGCAAAGGGAACAACTGCCTATGTGGTAGGATATGTTTTAGCACTTCTTCAAGGGGTGGATTTCTCTCCCAATCTGGGAGAGATTTCCTGCCCATTGTGTTAGTCCTTTATACTTGGTGATGCTGATGATTACTCAGAGAAGACCACTACTGAAATATACAGGTTACCTGAGGGGATGTGAGTTGATGAGAGGGCCCATGATAAAGTGGGTGTTTTATCCCATGATAAATTGGGGTTATTAAAGCAGGTGTCCAACCCTGAGGCACTGGGTGAGAGGCAGGTCCATTGCACAATGGCTTGATCGTGGCCACTCAGCTCCAATAATAAAGCAGAATGGTTCACAGCACCTGAATTTGCCACAGTGACATGGGAAATTGCACTCTGTAGACCTGAGCACATTCTGGAATACATGTGGGTTGATAAAGCATCTTGCATTCACAAAAGAAAAAAAATTGAAGAATAAATTGAGATAAAACCTTCTCTACTCTTGCATCAACTGAAAAGTCCTTTGAGAATGCACATCACCTCCCACCCCACCCGTCTCCACCAAACAGTTCCTTTGGGTAACCATCAAATCACACTCACACGTCCATAATCACAGCATTAATTTTGATCACCTGAAGACCAAATGTATCTCTTTTAACATCCTCCTTCATGGATTAGGCACACTCCTCCCTTTTTATAAGTTTTATTGTGATAAAATTTATATGCCATACACTTTACTCATTTAAAGTGTGCACCTTGTTTGTTTTTCATATATTTGCAGAGTTGTACAACTATCTACACAATGAATTTTAGAACAATTCCATCATCCTCCAAGTTAATCCCATACCTATTAATAGTCATTCCCCATTTCCTGCTCATCTTTCCTTCACAATCCTAGGCAACCAATCAACTATTTTCTGTCTTTTTAGATTTGCCTGTTCTGAACAGTTCGTATCAATGGAATCATACAATAGGAGATCTTTTGTTGTTGTCTTATTTCATTTAGTGTGTTTTCAAGGTTGATCCATGTTGGAGAATATATCACTACTTTATTCTTTATTTGTGGCTGAATATATTTCACCATATGGATATACCCACATTTTATTCATCCATTCATCAGTTAACATTTGGGCTATTTTTCCTTTTTGTCTATAATGAATAATGCTGTTATGACATTTGTGTATAAGTTTTTGTGTGGACATGTGTTCATTTATCTTGTGTATGTATCTAGGAATAGAATTACTGAGTCATATAGTATCTCATGATCAACTTCTGAGAAACTGACACAGTTTTCCACCACAGCTGCCTCATTTTGCACTCCCACAAGCAGTCCATGAGGATTCCCATCTCTTCACATCCTGGTCAACAATTATTTCATTAATATTTTCTTTTTTATTGTCAAATATTTTAATATCTGCCTTAATATAATTTATTTTTAGAGCAGTTTTAGGTTCACAGTAAAATTGAGAGAAATGTACAGAGTCCCCACACATCCCCTGCTCTCCCCCAGAGCCTCCCCATCATCACCATCCCCACCGGAGTGGGGCATTGTTACAGCTGAGGAACCTACATTGACACATCATCACTGGCAGACTGTATAGTTCACAATAAGGTTCACTCTTGGTTTTGTACATTTCATGGTTTTAGACAAATGTGTAATGAGATAGAGCCACCATGCCAGTATTATACAGAGTAGTTCAAGTATCCTGTAAGCCCCACTGCTCTGCCTGTTCACCTCTCCCTCGCCCAAGCCCTAATAGCCACTGATGTTTTTTCTGTTTCCATAGTTTTTCCTTTTCTAGAATGTCATGTAGCTGGAATCATACAATATGTAGCCCTTTCAAATTCATATTTCACTTAGTAATATGCATTTAAGTTACCAACATGTCTTTTTGTGGCTCATTTCTTTTTACTACTGAATAGTATTCTGTTGTCTGGATGTAGCACAGTTTATCCACTCACCTACTGAAGATCCTCTTAGTTGCTTCCTAATTTAGGTAGTTATGAATAAAGTTGCAGTAAACATCTGTGCGCAGGTCTTTGCATGGTCATAAACTTTCAATTCCTTTAGAAAAATGGTAAAAAGGACAATTGTTGGATTATAAGGTAAGAGTACATTTAATTTTGTACAAAACTGTCAACCTATCTTTCAAATTGGCCCTATCATTTTGCATTCCTACCGGCAATGAAGGAGAGTTCCTGTTGCTCCATGTCCTTGTCAGCATTTGTTGTTGTCAGTGTTCTGGATTTTGGCCAGGTTAATAGGTGTGTAGTGGTATCTCCTTGTTGTTGTAATTTGCATTTTCCTGATAATATATGATGTGGAGCATCTTTTCAGATGCTTACTTGCCATCTGTATGTCTTCTTTGGTGAGGTGTCTATTAAGGTCTTTGACATCTTTTATAAATGAATTGTTTTCATATTGTTGAATTTTAGGAGTTCTTTGTACATTTTGGATGACAGCCCTTTAACTGAGATGTCTGTTGCAGATATTTTTTCCAGTCTGTGATTTCTTTGAATTCTTTTGACGGTGTCTTTTATAAAGCAGAATTTTTAAATTTTAATGAAATCCAGCATATCAATTCTTTCTTTCATGAATTGGGCCTTTGTTGTTTTATCTAAAAAGTCATTGCCAAACCTAAGTTTATCTAGATTTTCTCCTGTTTTTATCCAGGAGATTTAGAATTTTTTGTTTTATCTGTTTTCCATTTTGAGTTAATTTTTTTAACAAGTGTAAGGTCTGTGTCCAGATTCTTTTTCTTTTTTCTTTTTCATGTGGACATCAAGCTGTACCAGTTGCATTTGTTGAAAAGACTATCTTAATTATATTGTCTTTGCTTCTTTGTAAAAGATCAGTAGACTCTCTGAAGACAGATCTATTTGGAAGCTCTCTATTCTGTCCCATTTATTTGTAGTCTATTCTTTGGCCAATAATACATGCTGTCTTCATTAGTGTAGCTTTATAGTAATTCTTGAAGCCAGGTACTGTCAGTTCTCCAACTTTATTATTTTACTCCAATATTGTGTTGGTTACTCTGGGTCTTTTTCCTGTCCACATAAACTTTAGAATTGGTGTCTCAATATCCACAAAATAACTTTCATAGCTTTCCGGGATTTTAATTGGAATTCCATTGAATCTCGAGCTAAAGTTCAGAAGAACTGAAATCTTGACAATATTGAGTCCTCCTGTTTGTGAACATGGAACACCTCTTCATTTACTTGGTTCATCTTTCCTTTTGTTCATCAGTTTTATAGTTTTTCTTATATTTATCTTGTACATACTTTGTTGGATTTATACCTAAGTATTTCATTTTGGGAGTGCTAATATCAATGGTACTGTGTTTTTAATTTCAGTCTCCACGTATTTCTTGGGGGCATATATGAAAGTGATTGACTTCTATATACTAACTTTGTATCCTGCAACCTTGCTATAATTGCTTATTAGTCCAGGAAGGAGTTTTTGGTCATTTATTTCATATTTTCTACATAGATGATTATATCAAATGTGATACGTGAACAAAGACAGTTTTGTTTCCTTCTTCTTAATCAGTTTGCTTTTTCTCTTGTCTTAATGCATTAGCCAGGCTATTTAGTACAGAGTTGAAAAGTAGTGGTACTTAAAGAGACATCCTTGCCTTGCTCCCTAGTTAGTTTCTTTTTTCTCTTTCTTTTTTATTTTTCTTGTCTGTTTTCTTCCTTTCTTTTTTTCTTATAGCCGCTCTAGTGGGCCTAAAATGGTATTATTATGGCTTTGATTTATGTATCACTAATGATTAATAATATTAGCTTATTTCCATGTGCTTATTGGCTGTTTATATATCTTTGAGAAATATCTATTCAGATAATTTTGTTTTAAATTGGGTTGTCCGCATTTTTTGTTGTTCTTGAGTTGTAAGTGTTAAGTTATATATTCAAGAAACAAGTCACTTATCAGATATATAATTTGCAAATATTTAATCTCATTCTATAGATTTTTTTTTACTTTCTCACTGGTGCTCTTGGAAATACAAAAGTTGTTAATTTTTATGAAATCCAATTTATCAATTTTTTTATTTGTTGGTTATACTTTTGGTGTTATATATAAGAAACCATTGCTTAATCCAGTCCCAAAGACATGTCTATGTTTTCTTCTAAGAGAGTTGTAACTTTTACCTTTAGGGTTTTGATACGTATTGAGTTATTTTTGTATGTGATATGAAACAGAGTTCCAGCTGTATTCAATTGTGTGTGGATATCCAGTTGTCCCAGCACCATTTCTTTAAAATACTATTATTTCCCCTATTCAATGGCCTTGACACTATTGTCAAAAATCAACCAACTCTAAATGTGAGAGTTTATTTCTGAATTCTCAATTCTATTCCATTGATCTATATGTTTATCTTTATGCCAGTGCTACACTGACTTAATTGTTGTAGCTTTTTAGTAAGCTTTAACATTGGAAAGTGTGATTCCTCCAACTATTTTCCTCCTTTTACAAGATTGTGTGGCTGTTCTGAGTCCCTTGAATTTCTACATAAATTTTATAATCAGCTTGTCAATTTCTGCAAAGAAGCCAGCTGAAATGTTGATAAAGACTGCATCAACTCTGTAGAACAATTTGGGAAATATTACCATCTTTACAATATTAAATTGTCTAATTCATGGGCATTGGCTATGTTCCATTTATTAATACTTAGGTTTTTTAAATTTATTTCAACATTTTTGTTTTTAGAGCATAAGCTTTGTAATTCTTTTGTAAAAAGTAATTTAAAATATTTTATTCATTTTGATTGTATTGTAAACGAAATTGATTTCTTAACTTCATTTTCAGATTTTTCATTGCTAATGTAGAGAAACACACTTAATTTTTATATATTGATCTTGTGTTCTGCAACCTTGCTGAATTTGTTTATTCATTCTACTTGTGTTTTTTTATTTTGGTGGAATCCTTATGATTTTCTATATATAAGATATTTCATTTGCAGAGACATATTTTTAATTGTTTCTTTCCAAACTGGATGCCTTTTATATCATTTCTTACCTAATTGCTCATATTGCAAGCTTAAATACAATTTTGAATAGAAATGTTTGTGTTCCTGGATAAGAAAGGGGAGGTGAGGGTGTAATTAAGAGCTATACATTGTGTCATTGTGTGTGAGGGGTTGTGTCTCCAAGATTTTTGTAAATAAAAGTGAAATCTTTTATATATGCAGATAAGTTTGTTTTTATCTAAATTCACAACGAAAGATATATATATATATATATACAAAGTTATACACACACACACACACACACACACACACATACATATATACATATATATGGGCTGTCATACTTCTAGGCATGGCAAAATCCGAACCACTGAATTGCACCTTCTAGTTGCTTCCTAATGTGACTCACCTGTCTAGATGGCCTCTCTTTCTGTAGGATATTCTATTTAACGACACAAGGAAATTTACTCATGTGAGCAAGGAACATATGAATAGTAGCTGATTTAAAAATGGTAAGTAGAAAAGCTTATTCACAAGATGACGTAACTTAGAGTGGATAATATAGTTTTCTTCATCTTCATGAAGGACTGCCATGAAGAAGCAGCACTGGATTTACTTCTGCTACAAGGAAGAACTAGAACCAGTGGAAGTGCCTTAGAGAGGGATATTGCAACTTAGCAAAGAGAAGGTCTTTCAAATACCCTACGTGTTCCACCTTAGAGTGAGCCCTGTGTTGGTTTAATATACTCCTTTTCATAAGCTTCCTGAATCACTTATATAATGTGAAAAATTGTACTCAGAAATATTATGATCTTAAGAATTTAATAAACTTTAATTAAAAAGCAGCCATTATCACCACCCTCAAAGTCACCAAAAGTTGTCTTTGAATTAATTTAATTTTATAAGACAAGTGCCACCCACCTTGGGTTTCTTGGAGCGTACACATAGACTTTGGGTGACATTTTCTTTTGTCAAGAGATCAAGTCGAACTTTCCACTTAAAAAATACAACACAAAATAAATCTGATTATTCACTGCGGCTGTTCACCCTGCCAAAAAGTTCAGCCTTCAATGGTGAGGCCAGGTTTCCTCTCCTGCCATCTGTTGAGCTTGGCTTAGCTTCCTGCAGATTTAAATGCTTCCTGTTTCAGAGGCTTTGGATTTCCTTTCCCTGGATGCCCCTTCCACCCACAGCAAAACTGCAAGCCTCTCCAGTTCTCTCTGCTTCCACTACTCTTCTTTGCTGTGATGCTAAGTTTTCTTTTCTGGATTTATAGTGAAATTTCTTCTGAGGTGAATGCAGTGCCTAGAGGAGAATGTTAGCGTATGTTGGCTTTGTTCTTAATTAGTCGCCTTCAAGGAAAAACCTCCTGGCCTGGTTTATTAGCTAGCTTTGTCAGAGCTTGTCTGCTTTATCTAAACACTTTGAAGAGCCTCTTCAACCATACACTGCCTATATGCTTTCAATATACATTTTCATAGTACTGGTCAATTGAAGATAGGTAGAACCAGGGTAGTACAAAAGTAGGAAGGCCTCAGGGTAAATTGCTAATAGTAGGTTAGGAGAGAAAAGGGAAGGAAGGGATGGGATAGAGTGGAGCTTCACGGAGTGGCAGAGACCACTACCCTTTGGATGCATGCTGTCTACTTGCTGTTCAGTTTTTGGCCCCAATTCTGCTTCTGGGAAGATTTATGATTGCTGTTTTGACAAGTCATCATAAGGTGAGAAAAAACGGGTGGAAAAATTCTCCCTGTGGAGTTCTAAATGGTTACAGATACGTGTTTCTTCCTGTCAGAAGTGTAGTTTCCAATACTCAATGACCAAAACAGAAAGTGCTTTCTCCCCAAACTCTGAGGAGCCACTGACCCCTTTCAAAATAGGGCTTTTTTCCACCTCCCAACCCTGCCCCAACCCTATCAGAGCATAAATACAGCTAATCAACCTGGGTGCAGTTGATGAGCTCAATACTGTCTCTTGGTCATCAGTGACAGCATCGAAAACAACTGCTTAGCTTCTTGATTCTCACTCCTGAAAATAGTCCTCTCACCTTGTTTCTCCCTTGCGTTTTGAGGACAGTCATAGAGACACTTTCCTCATGTCTGATGCCCCAATGGCCCACCCACTTCCATCTCTCTGTGATCTGTTTTTCTCTGTTTGCACCACCATCACGATCATCATCATCATCATCATCACGCATTTTATGTTTGGTTTGGTTTTGCTTATGAACGTCACCTCTGATCTTCACCCATGCGTTCTAAGGACAAGACCAAGTCATGAGTGGACATTAACTGTGCTGTGTCAGGAAGGACGATACCACTCATCAGTGAATGGTAGGCCAGACCTCATTTGGGGCAAGCATCTTGTGCAAACTGTACCAAATAAGGTGTGTAGCATTAACCTTATTGCTAATATGCATTGATGACTTAGAAGTATCAACAGGTCAAATGGCGTTAGGATTTTTTTTTTAAGCTTGACAAATGAAGGCCTAAGAAGAGCAAAGTCTCTTATTTCTTAGAGAAGCAAAATCTGAAGCCCCAAAATATTTCATTCCTTATGTTCATTTACCCTGGAATGAAGGTGATATTACAGCAATCAGTGATGGTTTTCAAAACATCTCAATATGTTGGCCCCTAAGCATGAACAAATGACAGTACAATGAAATCAAGTAGGAAGCAGTGAAGAACCAAGCTAAATATGTTGTCTCCTACAGGAATCAATGGATCTCCTGTTAATAGAGAGGGGTTGGGGCTGGGTGAATATGGGGATAATAGAGGGTCTTGGAAGAGCTTTATTGGTTTGGAAACAGTTCTCGCTCTCTTAATTACCTCCTGATGATGGCTGCAGACAGCAAAGTGGCGGCCCTGCTGAGATTTTCAGGTTGCTTCAAGTGACTTGGAGCTATGCTAAAATAACAAATATATTATAAATAGCATCAGCTTTACAGGCAGCCACACACAGAGAGCAAGGAGGGAGATGGAAGTGTTTGATTTAAGCCTCTTCTTTCCAAGATCCGCAACTACTTCAGTGCTTAATGAAGGTGGGAGATGGTCTTTGAAAATGCTTTAGATTGAGTACTTTAGGACCCCAAATGCACTAGTTGTCTCCCTTACATATTACTGCCCTGATTCTTCAGTGCACAAGATGAATAATTTACTAAAAAGCACAGGTAAGTATTTCTTTATTATTCATTATAATGAACTGAGACAGGAGTAATTCTCCACTCTGCTGAAATCCCCGAGGGCTTAACCAGGCTGTGCTTTGCTTTCCCACAGTTAATTTGAGTAGAAGGGGACCCTTCTCTTTGTACCTGTGGCCTAAGTAGGACTTGTGCTAGTCTAGGTGTGAGCAGGAAAAGGAGAATGAGAGACCCAGGGTGGACTGATGGCAAGGGCAATGTGAGGTCAAGTTATAAGAGCACAGACAGCAGATCTGTTGAGTGCCAAATAGGGAAGTATTACAAAAGAATCATTACAGAATAACAGGAATCTGTAGTCAGTGTGCTGAGGGAGTGCATAATAATTTCAATAGTCACCTGAGTAGAACACAATTAAGGTGGTGTATTGGCTGTAAAGTACAGAGTAAATTATACATTTTCTACATATGCATTTCTAAAGATTTATTTCTTCTCTTTTTTTTCTTCCTTTTCTCTCTCCTTCTCTATCTTTCTTTCTCAACTTATTTATTTAAAATCCATGATAAGGAAACTCAACTTTCCCTACTTATAATGAAAATTTGGGTTTTCATGCCAGAGCTTCTTAAACCCTTGCAAGTTTCTATGGAAGGATCCTCCTCTACAGAGAGCCCCACAAGCTCAGTCTTAGTGTTTTGCCCACATGTTGAGTGCTGTTTCATACATATGAGTAAAATGGAGAAGGCTGGAGAAATTCAGGTTACCTTCGGGTCAGACTCCCTGTTATTTTGGTTGCCTCGGAGCAATTCAGACAGTCCCAGCAGGTAAGAATACCCTCTTCCTCCCATATTAGCAATCTGGTGGTGCTGATTTCTAGGTGACACAAATTAGAAGCAGCAACTCTTGGGGCCTGAACTGGAAACATTTGCAAGTTAACCCTGTGGCTTTATTGCCTCCAGGGAATATCTCTCTGGGCTTTTCGTGGCCCAAGGAAAGAGTTTTGCCTGCCTTCTATTTTATTTTTTAAGACAGACAGTTCGCATAATCTGTATAAAATAAGCCACTATTCTGGAAAAGATGATTGGCTTATTAAAAATATGTAGTATATATTTTTAAACAGGCAGAGTTGACATTCTACAGGAGCAATGCTGTAGGAACGGTGAAGACTTCACCTCCCATCCCTTCTCCGCCATCTGTCTCTGCCCATCTGTCTGTTTCATGAGAGTTTTATTTTTAAAAACTCAAATAAGGTTTTGTTCAGATGTGTAATCTGTTCAGGATGGCACAGGATGAATCAAGCAAAGTTACTGGCCTACTAGTTGGCCATTAAGCCACAGTCACCTGAACACACACAATTTCTGTTTTCTAAACTTGAGGCAGCACAGTCTATGGGTTGTGATGGGAAGAGATGGATGTCCTACTTAATTTTCCAAACTGTAAAACTGATGTATATGTAGATGGAGAGAAGAACACTAGGAAAAGTTAAGATCATTATAACATGAGGGGTATCATTACTCTTTAGTAGTAAGTAATTATATAAATATAATAGCAAACATTTATTGATTATTCACTATGCTCCAGAACTGTGGCAACAGTGCTAAAAAATTAGTTTCTTTGGATATTCACTACAATCTATTAGTAGTTGTTTTTTTTACAAATATTATTTCCAAATGAGAAAACTGATATTCACAGAGGATCGGGAGTTTAGTAAATTATAGACCTGTGACTGGAACTCATATACTTCTTATTAAAGTATTTATTATCTTACCCCATATGCTACACAGAAATTTTACGGACAGAATAAAAGCAAATCAATTTTCAGTATATTTTTTGGTTTCATAAATAAATCAGTCCTTTAGCAGTTCTGGGTGAGTTTCCTTTGAACCAAAAAGGGGAGGAGATTTGTTTATGCACAATTCTGGAGAAAGAAGAATGGCCTTTGTGGTCTTGCCCGTCTTTGGGATTCTGTGATCCCGTACATTATATGTAGGAAGGTATTTGTAGGGAAATCTGCGGGCTGTAATTTCTGCACTGCCAAAGTCTTTGCTCCCACGATACTTGTGCAGGAGACTGTGGCTGACTTGCGCCATTCTTCAAAAAGATATCAAGCTCCCCAGACTCTCTGCTTTTAATTTAAAATTTTAATTTATACTTTTCCATGGATGATACTGAGACAGACATGGTCGTGAGTAAATTTGTCAGGATAATCTATTGAATGGAATTAAAATGGTGTGTGCTTGGGAAACATTTTAATTTCATCTTGCTCACTTCTTTGCCAAGTATAATGAACAAATTGGGAGGCTGAATTTTAAAGCTGTTCAGGATGTGGAGGAAGGGAGGGCAGAGTCAGAGCCAGATGACAAATAAATAACAAGAATTGTTCTGGGTGGCTTCTTAAGGCATCCCTGACTAGTCAGTGGGCAGCTCCCTAAAAGGCTGTATATAACAAGTAGGCAGGTGTGAGTGCCATACCTTCATTGCCTTTTACAACTTTGCGTGGAATTCCAAACCATTGCTGATGACCAGAGGGGCTGGATATTGGGAAAGAAGGGAAATGGGGCTGGATATTGGGAAAGAAGAGACTTTTTATCATTCTTGCCTTAAAAGACACTTTTCTTCTATACCCAAAAGCTCATTGCTTCAGAAATGGCTTTGCCTTGTACTGTAGCACCACCATTTTAGTGACTCACGATGGAAGAAGGTGGACATAAAGGTGTCCCAAAGCCAGACTGTGACTCTAAAAGAAGAGGTGACAAAACCCGAGCAGCTTGCTCAGTGCATTTTTCTGTGGAGATACCATTTGCTAAAATCTGTGGTTACTCATCTTTCCTAAGATGCAGCCCCATTACTGACTCTAAAGAACTGCTTCACTAGCTAATGGTGTCACCTTGGGTTGGGAGTAAGACCCTTAGAATAATTTTTCCTTTTCCATGGTGCCCGGCAGTATCTGTGCAGTGAATGTCTCCTTAGGGAATTGGATGTGTTTCTCTGATGCTCCTTAACCCATTCACCTGTGATCTGATTCCCATAACTCCATGTCCCTCATCTCCTTCAGTGCTGACATGGTTTGCATCTGACTTCAGGAATGCCTCAATCTGCTTGAGAATGGTTCTTCTAGACTGAGTGGTGTCCTGTTTGTACACTGAAGCTGTCCAAGAAAAGGACACTAGTGCCTAAGCTATTGGGGCCTGTGGGCCAACTGAATTCTGTTTCAGGTGTGCACAATTGTGTTGATGGATCTCCCAATTATATATTTTTAGAAATACAGCATTTCACCAACCACAGGACATCAATCTAGAAACCAGCCCATCAACCACTGTGTCAACACACTGTGAAAAAGCCCTGATCAAAATAAAAAGTTAAAGTTGTCTCAGTGGCTATAGCTGAAAAAATAAACCTCAGAGGGAAATGAAATCCCGCTGCAGAATTCTACACAGGTTGAGTACAGGACACTTCTGGAGAGTAAGACATTTTTGAAAAAACAGAAAATGTTACTAGAAGTGCGAGAATCTATAGGTAGACTGGAACGGCCCTAGATGGATTAGCTAGTAAAGCTAAAAATGTAAATTTCATGTTATTTCTGATTAACACCACATCAATATCCATTTTTATAGATTTGAAAATACAGAAGGAGAAGGCATCAGAACTCCTTGCAAAAGGATATGCGAACGGATTCAGTATCACTTGGTTAAACTCACATGCACTCTCAGATCATAGAGCTTGAATTATATTTGTCCAGATGAGGCAATAGAGCTCGTAGTAATAGAGCAGGCACTACTTACCAAGTATAATTCCTATTCTCAACACGCATCACTTTCTTCAGTCCTCATAATAGCATTGAGTAATGCCATGAGGAAAATACGTTCATCCCACTTCACAGATGCACAAATGAAGATTCTGAGAAGTTAAACAAAATGCTTATCTTAGTGCCCTTTGTTAGTAAGTGGCAGAGCCCACATCTGTCCAATGACAGGCCTTCTCCTGAACACCACAATATATTAATATTGTCTCTACAATGCTCGATTTATACATTTCGCAAAAGCTCATAAAGAACTCTCAGCTCTCATCATCATTCTTGATATTGTCAATATGAATTTAGAAGACCCAACTGGCCTCTAAGTTAGTTCACACCCCCATCATTGACAAGGGTGACTATTGCTCATTTAATACTTATTTCAACTTTTCGTCATGTACAATTTCTTTCATTCCAACTGATTTGCTCAAGGACTTTATTAAGACTTCTAATGCATTGAGCCTACCACATTCTCTGTATCCGTCAGCCCCTCCTATCTTCACTATTCTTATTCAATGTTTTTTAATTCCTGTAATCCTTGCCTTCCTCCCTGTTGCTCACTTGGCGTACTCCAACACGGGATAAACCCATCATCTACATTCTCTATGCCTGAAGCTGGGTATTGCTGGAGAATATTCTCAAAGCTAGCAGAATATTGTCACTACAAATTCTTGACCACCAACTACAAATGGGACCTCAACACAGCCTATAAGTCCCATATAGTTCCCTAGTAATTTTGATGTCATTTTCTGCAATAGTTATTTCACTTTTTTGCATCCTTCATCCCCTTTCTTCTGTTCTCCCACTTACCTTCAGCTGATAACTTGGTCTTCTACTTTGGAGAAAAGAGAAACCATCACTTGATTGCCTCCTGGCTTTCCCATAGCTGAATCCACAAAGCCACCCAGGTTTCTCTTATTTTTTCTTCCCTTATGATAGAGCAGATAGAGCATCTTTCCTTCATGTACTTTATATCTAATGTTTTCTTACTTTCCACGTAACTTTTCTCTGACAGTTATCCCCTTTCTCCTGCATTAGCACTTGCTCCCATTGATAAGATCATTCTCATTAGTATATATACTTACATACTGCAATGTAAGAAGGCCTGGTCCTTGTCTCATGAAGTTTTGTTTCTACTGCCTAAAATCAGGCTACTCAAAGTTCATTAAGTACTCAGCATGTGAGCTTGTTGGAAATGCAGACTATGGTCCCCACTCGGATTTAGTGAATTAAGATGCACAGGTGATATGCGGGCTAACAAAAGTTAGAAACATCCCAGCACCCAACAGGTATTCAGTAAATATTTGCAAAATGAATTAATTAGTTCCCAAGTGTTCCTACTCTTAAAACAAATAAGCAACAACAAAAAAGCAAAACAAAAACCCTTTGAAGAACCTAATTGCCTCTACCTCTGTGTCTTTTCCCCACTCCACTTTGCCATCAAAGTTTGTTAAAGTGTTGGCTGCAAACTTTTCATCAACATCTCATGCCTGATTCTCTGATGACTCCTTCTTTCACTCTGGCTCCCTCAAACTCTTCCTTAAGCTGCAGACCCTTTCATCATGTGACTGTACTCTCACATCTATAGGGATGCAATAGTCCCTTCACTATTCTTTCTGCCTCTGGCCCTGCTACAATCTATTCTCCAAAAGAAGTCCAGCCTATTCTCATAAAATACATGCCTATACTTAAACCTATGCAAACATTTTACCATAGAGATGTCTACCTCTGCAGCCCTGTGGAACACAACGATGTCCTTGTCTGTCTCGCTTGGACTACTCTGGCTTCCACTCCTTTCCTTACCTGAGTCAACCTCAATCCCAGACCCCACATGCCTGCCCTGCCTTCTATCTAAGATGCTATCAGTACTCAATACTTGTACCTAGTTTTTCTTCTAAGTTATCAGCTTTAGATATTTGTCTGTTAATCTAACAATTATGTTACTTCTTCAGAGTGGCCTAGTCTCTAGACTGCATGTGTGAGTAAGGGCTTGCCCATGCCACCCCTACACGACCATCTGATATGGGGTAGATGTGTGTTTTCTCCAAACCTCATCAAGAAATGTGAACCCCAAGATTGCAGTGGGGCTTGGTGGGAGGTGTTTAGGTCATGGGGGTGGATTCCTCATGAATGATATGGTGCCCTCCCGGTAGTAATGAGTGAGGAATGATTTCTGACTCTGTTAGTTCACAAGAGAGCTGGTTGTTTAAGAGCCTGGTATCTCCTCCCTGTCTTTCTTGCTCCCTCTCTTGCCATGTGATACCAGCTCCCCTTTCCCTTCTGCTATGATTGGAAGCTTCCTGAGGCCCTCACCAGAAGCAGATGGTGGCGCCATGCTTCCTCTACAGCCTGCAGAGCCGTGAGCCATGTAAACCTCTTTTCTTTATAAATTACCAGCCTTATGGTAATGGAAACGGACTAAGACACCATCCTAATTCAGCTTGTACTTGTGTATCAGTGTTCTGTGACTTTGTTTATTGCATATTGCTACCTCAAAGCTGCGAGCTTCACGAAGGTAGAGATGGGGCGTCTCTCCTAAATGTTCTATTTATAAGGCCTGACACAGTGTCTGGTCCTTAGCAGGTGCTTACTAAATATTTGTTAAACAAATGGACAGATGTATACTTTGTATTGTATCCGTGAATGTGATAGCGTGCCTTTGTAATACTCTTGTGTTCTATCATTTGTCTGAGATCATAAAGACCTTGAAAGCAGGTATTGCCTTTTCCGATGTTTTTTGTTTTTATTTTTATGTCATCCTTGCTTACCTCTTCTTGGGAAACTAATGATGTGATCTCCTCAACATGCCCTGTGGATTTATAGAGTGACTTGGAGCCTGGGAAGAAACTAGCTCAATCATTCGTTATTTTGTTCAGAGAGCTTTCTCTGGCCTTTCTGCCCACCCTTGCTTTTTATAATTATGTTTCACTACCCTACGCTTTACTTCTGTTACCAAGATAGGAATTCTCCTCCTCTCTCCTCCCACAGCCAAGCAGTTTAACCCCTCTTTTGTAGTTGTAAGCAATTTCTGCCTCTTTGTGGGGCCATCTTTCCATAGAAATCACTCCTTTCATTTTCCTTCCCGGCATCAGATACTCTGTTCTGAGCTGCCGTCAGCACAGTTGCCTCACTTGCGTGGTGTGGGAAATTGCTCTCTGCATTCAGGTAGAGCCCTCACTGTGCTTGTGGGGACCAGAGATTCCCCTTGCTTGCGTCAGGACACAATGAGCAATTTCTGGTGGACTCGTCTATCATCAGACACGGCTGAAATTGCAGCACATTATCATCCAGCGGCTGATTTTCTGCCTCAGGTGATGCCATTTTCAGGAAAGCCCGCAACCTCCCTTGGTTGTGTTTCCACTACTCTATGTCTTCATGTTGCAGGCCTTCACGTTGAAGGCATTAGTGTGTTTTCTCTGCATAACCTCCCCTCCCACTCCACGCACACATACACATGCACACACACGTGGGCATGCACCCTTCCTATGAATTAATGTGACATCTCCCCTCCAGCTGGTGTTAGTGTGGCACTGTCTTCCAATTTTCCAGTGAGCTGCAGATGTCATGTTATGTCAGACTTCAAAGTCAACCCGTTGCACTACTGAAATATTTTTGTGCTGTACTCTCCTTAAGTAGCTCTTATCCCTCACCATTTTTCTGCAGAGGCTTTCAGATACATTCTCAACCAATACCTTATCAGCAAATATTAGCTCTAGCAGAGTTATTACTCTCGTTGCATTTCCAACTATCTGAATCATAAAGTTTTCCCTTACATAATTTAGGGTCCTTGTTGATGCTCTGAAGTTGGCTCTATTTGTAACTCAGGAAATAAATGAGTAGTTAAAGCCTCCTGGGAGAACAGCTTTTGCAATTTAGAATACCTTGGGAGTTGATCTAAAAATATTTCATTTTGGCTTGCCTGTTCTTCTTTCCCTTAAAAAATTATTTATCATTGGTTTATGAGTTTATTAAAGCAAGGTCTTCCTCCCAGTTTTTGGACTGGCATTATTAATATATTTTGAAACATAGGTTTTTCTTAGCAAAAATTCAATTAACTCTCAATTTATGAAAAAGGCAAATGATAAAAAGAAAGCCAAAAAGTTACAAGATAATATGGGGGAATGTATTAAAAAAGTAAATTCAGAGAAATGCATTTCGGGCTTTAAAATTCCACCCAGCATTTCTTAAATTAAGTACTCTATAGAAGACCACTTTAAAAGCAGGGGTGAAAGATGGGAAGAGAGACAAGATTTTCATGGATTTCCAGTGGTAACTATTAAAAAAAACTTTATATATGTGCAATCATAAAACTAGGTATAAATGCCTTAAGCTTATACTCTTATATGACTGTAACTTCTGAAATTATAAGTTATGCACATATACAGCCACTAAAATTTAAACTTGGAACATTAACTTAATGGAACAGATGATGTTTTATTAAAATTAAATCCACTTTGGGAGGCCGAGGCGGGCGGATCATGAGGTCAGGAGATCGAGACCATCCTGGCTAACACAGTGAAACCCCGTCTCTACTAAAAATATAAAAAATTAGCCGGGCATGGTGGCGGGCGCCCGTAGTCCCAGCTACTCGGGAGACTGAGGCAGGAGAATGGCGTGAACCCAGGAGGCGGAGCTTGCAGCGAGCCGAGATCGCACCACTGCACTCCAGCCTGGGCCGCAGAGTGAGACTCCCTCTCAAAAAAAACAAAAACAAACAAACAAACAAAAACAACAAAACATTAAATCCCAAGTTGCAACGTGAATGTGGCACTGACTGTTGTAAGGTCTGCCCTTCTAAGTTCCATGCGCATCCTCTGATAACGGAGTTCTCCTTCCGCAGTGGCTCATTCCAGTGCCTGGGAACCTTCGTTATTACAGTCGAGCCTGCATCATTCAGCTTTTGCTGGTAGGAAGGCATCACTGACAAAGCCAGTCATCTCTGTATTTTTGTCATTAGCCTGAGATGATGCAAGGACTTCTCAATGTGCCAGTGTGGTGAACACAGATGCAAATCTGAACATTTAAATTTAATTGTTGTCATACCACATCTAGCATAGGTTTATATTATACATCTCCCAATTATAATGGAAATGAAAACACTAAATTGAAAAATATACATAAAGAGCCCATGGACTCTATGTGTGTCTATGTGTGGGTAGATACAGATAAAGATATAGATTCAGTTATCCTGCAGAAAGACACATATATGTCCCCACATATATGTCTCCTTATGTGGGTTCTTTTGATGCGCATTTAAAAAACATTGTCTTACACCTTTTATCGTTATAAATATGTATTGATGAACTGCTAGCTCCTGGGTAGAGGCTGGGAGGTGCTGGTGGTACTGAATATGGTTACTATCCCTGTGACATTTATAGTTTAACACATGAGAGTATAAATAATTAAATTCAGTGATGTAAGCTCTATGAAGAGTCTAGGCTCTTTGGTATTATCCGTATATTACAAAGGGAATGGAGTCTGAGTTAGAGATTTAACTACATTTGCCATTGTCTACTAATTAAAACACAAAGGTATGCACCCTGTTTTAGGTATTATTACCGTAACAAAGGAGGAACCGTAAAGGCATTTTCTAGTTAACTCTCAGTTTATCAAAATATCAATTATCAATTCTTTGAACATGTACAAAGTCATCAATATATGAGGACACCATTTGTGAGGCTGGTTTAAAAGACTTGTTCTCCAGCTACACAGATCACTTAAATGTTCCTGCAACTATCTGTGCATGTATGTGAGATGATAATTTCATTTTAAAGTTAGACATAATTTTCGGACATGCATCTTATCACACCCAACTTTAGAGTTATAAACATTCAACCATTCAACATCTGGCGTGAGGCCATGGAAGGGCATTTCTTGAGAATTCTGTTCCAAATATATTCACAGTTACCATGATACACTCTCCATTCCTTACCTTCCTTTATTTTTATCCAGGTATCACTCTGAAACAAATATATCTAGACATACATGTTTTCTTTGTCTCTCACTAGGTGTAGTTTCATGGGGCAGGAACCTTGTCAGCCTGTTCCTACTGTGTTCTCAGCTCCTAGGAAGTTATCTCATGCACCTTAGGCACTCACTCGATATCTGTTGAATGAGTCGTGGCACTTTTCTTTTTTTTTTTTTTTGCATTTTCAAAGACAAAATATAAAAACAAAAGTAAAGAATACAAGACAGTTAAAGCCGATCAATTTTAATTTTCAGTGATTATTTTGATTAAAATTCCAACCTGTCACTTGCCTGGTTTCTTTAAGGCAGTGAGTGGTTCTCCAAGAGGAGTCCCCAGAGCCGCAGTATCAACATCCACCGGGAACTTGTTGAAAATGCACATTCTTGGTCCCTCCAGCCCCATGAACCAAAAGCTCTTTGGGGGCTGGCTTCAGCAATCTGTTTTTGATGCACAGTAAAGGTTGAAAACCACCGCTTTAAGGCATGGATTTCCCTAAGTGCACATCTTCCTCTGAAAACAAAACACAGCAACCCTGAATCTTAACCCCACGGTACATATTCAGACAGATCTCTGCCTTCTGATGTCTGTCAGGCATTTCTTTGCTCTTCCAGACTCTCATTTACACCTTCTTTCCCCACACATGGCTAGAGGTTAAGAATGTGTACAAGTGTCTTCCAGATAGCTTTCCTTTTTTCCTGTCTGTGCCTCAGGTTCCTCATCTGTGAAATGTGGATATAATATTAATAGAACACATCTCAAAGGGTAGTTATGAGGATAGAATGATTTGATAGATTGAAAGTTCTTACAACTGTGCCTGGTGCAGTACAAGCAATATATAATTTTAGAGGTTACTTGTGATGTAGTTGTAATGGGTTCTGTTTTATCAAGGATCAGTAGATAGGGTTAGCTTGGAATGTAATAATTTTAAATATCTGAAATAATTTCCAAGAGATCAGAAAGTTGTCATTAACCGTCCTCAACTTGCCTCTTGGCTCCCCCTTATTTAACATCAAAAGTGTTCCCCTCCGTGCTTCTTGTTAATGAGAGTCCAGGACATGGCCAGAGACAGCAGGGAAGGAGCCTGAGTTTAGAAGAGCACTCAAACCAACTTTTTAAATCCTTCCCTGAGTTCTCTTTCCTGCTGTTCAGGGGACCATGGAAGAGTTCTGTGGTGATGGAAGAAAGCATGAAGCCATGAAACTACATTTTCTTTTGAAGCACAGCAACATCATGAGGAAAATAACTTTCCTCAACTGATTTCATTGTTTCACTCAGTTTCTCTGTTGTTAGGTTCTGAGAACCATACAAACTTGTGAACCATCTTTGCCCATTTAGAGAGATGGCTTTTACTCAGTTACTCTTTTCTGTTTCTACTCCAGGCCCATAAGGAGGCCCAGGTCCAAGAGCAAGTACACCGGATCATGGCCACTCACCAGGGGCAGGATTACCCAAGAGACACACAGGCTTTCAAAGGGCTGTGTGGCTATGGCAATGAGAGTGTGTTCTGGCCCAGAGAGTAGTTTTGGATTGACCTATTTCAAAGTCCACCCTTATTCAAGCCTGTGGCCATTTGCACTGGTTCTATGCACCCTCAACCTGAAGTGGTTGGTCCTATACAATGACAATGATAGGATTCAGGAAATGCACTTCAAAGATCTCAAATTTCCTAAAGTTGATCTGCTTGAGTAAGTGCCTGAGGTTGCAATGTAATTCTGTATCTCTCTCCTGACAGCTCCCACTTCACACATCGTCCAGGAGATAACCTTCTTTGGCTTTCTTTGTCACCTCCATCACCCAACTGTCATGGAGCAGGGTATCAGTCTCGAAAGAGACTCCCACAGAAGCAAAGCAGGGCACTAAAGGCAATAGCACCTGATCACATCAGGAATAGATTCATGGCAAAGCTAGTGCAGTCTCCATTTTGAATTAGAACTTGGAGATGAGACATGTTCTAACAGAGGGCTCTGTGATTTAGCATATTAAAATAAACAGTATTTGTATTTTCCCAACATTTCTGAGTGTATTGGGTTAAACAAGGCACTTCCAGTAAAAGAGTAACATCTTTTTATAGTCATTTGATAAGGCCTGGTAAAATGGTATCATATACTTTCCAGATACTGAGAAATTGAATGAATTTAATACCGTGTTATAAACCCCTTTGCGAGTCAGGTATTTTCCAATTCATTGCATTAAAAGAAATTGAAAGAGGAATTAATTGATTTGTCAGCTGCAAGATCATTAAAATTATCTTTGAAGCTATATTACTATGTGATTTTTGGCATCTATCTTGGAAAGCATTCAAATAATTGAGTGACATTGCTATGCACAATTTTCATTTCCATCTTCTTATGTGACCAACGTTTCTCTAAAAGCAAAAGTAGGAATAGAATTGATCCTGAACTCCAGCTCATTCTAGCAGTGAGTGATATTTATCTAGGGCATTTAAAAAAGGGGCTTATCCATCTAATTAAAAGCTATATTTCTAGTAAGTTTGCTTTTTCATGTTTAATTATTACTTAACGAAATGTGTTCTATATTTATGTTCTATCAATTTTATATTTGTAATGTCATTCATTTAAGAAATATATTATTGCTTAAAGTTTTATGGTCATAGGAGATAAAAGAAATTTAAGTTTCAATCTCTGTATATTTTTGGTTGCAAATAAACATGGCAGGTGATCAATAAAAGACCTTCAAGCATAAAATACATTTTTCTGCAGAAGATATATAGTGGAAAAACAAGTTCCAGTTTAAAAAGGAACAATGCACATGTTATGGCTTTTAGAAAAAGAGTTAGTTCCTGAATTTTGAAAGCAGATAATCATGAGTATTAATCACTGTGATATTTAAATTCTACTGAACAAATACACACACACACACACACAGAGGAATTTTGTGACTTAAAAAAAATTTAAATGTGAATATGTTCTAAAGGCCAAAAAATCGTCCTTTTCAATTGTAGCTTACAATTTTTTATGGCAACTTAAAAATGTGCAAGAGGTTACATAACTGAGCAAAATTAAAGCAAGAATATTTGTTTGCACTTAGTCACTTGGGTTGTGTGGTGACTAGAAGACCGCACAACTAGAAGTGACTGGAACATCACGCCCTTCACTCTGTCTCAATTTAGCATCTACTTCCAGTTGTGCTGATTTTTGGAATTCTACTGTTTGAACTTTCTTTAGGAGGAGTTCTTCAAACAGGGATTTCTCCTTTATGAAAATTCACCTATCCTTAGGAAAGGTTGCATATTTGCCCTTATCAGTCATTTGCAACTGAGAGTGAATACATTTATCATATTTTTTCCCCAAGAAAAGCCTTTGAAAGTGGGGAGCAGGGAGGATCCATTAGCGTTCAAGATCCATTAGGTCTTCATAAGAGAAATAGAAAAATGCTATGGAAGTAAGAAAGCAACAGGAAAAGAAGCAAGATACCTCACAATGTGGGGGAGATAACATGACTTCATTTTTTCTTTATACCAATGACATTTCTATAATGATGGGAAAGAATCATTCGATGGTACCTAGATTATCAGGTCCTACTGGTGAATGCAGATGGGTCCTGGAAACTCGCTTACCTAGAAAGCATGCAGATTGAGGTCTGTAACTGCTGGTGTGCAAGGGATGCCTCTGGTCAAATAAAAAAAAAATTGTTTCATTGGAATATTAGAGTATGATTCTATTTCAGGTGAAAGCAAATCAACACAAGCTTCATACAAGTTCATGTATGTGTATAAGGAGGAAGATATAGATCGAGATATAACAATTTGCTAGCAAATCACCATTGGGTGCTGGCCATTGGTGAGGAGTGAATGGTTAGATGAACCTGTATCATCTTAGTGTTATTTACATGCATTATTCACTTTGTATTGTTCACATGCTAATTTAGAAAAGAAGAATGTCTTCCTGCAATGTTGTGAGAGTGCCTAACACCCTCCCTACCCAACTTCTCAGCGGCTAAAGGGCAGATGGCCCAGCTCATAAAAAGGCCTGGGTGACCGGAAGCTGGTATTGCTTTTACTCTTCCTACCAACCAGGGAGAGGACCGCCCTAGATCAGGTGCTTTCCCCATTCTAGAGGGTCATGGCTCTGGTGCTTGGAGACCCTGAGCCGTGCAGGCCAGGCGAGACTGGTCACTTGGCCAGGTCCTGACATCTCCACTGTGGCCAGTGCCTCTGGGGTCCTTCCATCTCCTGAGACCCGCCTGAAGGACCACTGCTGCCACCCAAGTGTTAAGTCAGATCCAGTGAGGGAAGGCCATGCCTATTCCCCATGTTCTCCTCACCTGCAGGTGCTGGACTCACGTCCCTCCTCTCTGCCAGGACATTGGCAAGGCTGGTTGTCCTTGTGCATTCCTGTGTGCAGCATGGAGTGATGGGTGTGCATCCACATTTAGAAAGCATTCTGTTTCCTCACGCTTCCATTCCCACGTCCTCAGTTCCTGGGCACATGCGCAGACGTCCAGCACTTTCAGTCCTGTATCAGGCCTGGCAGCCTGCAGGTCATCCACACTGACACACAAGCCTTGTTTGTGTTCATAGCTTCGAATTGTTAAGGAGAGTAGATGGGAGGTGTTGCACAGTTCCCTGCTTTGATAATAGCCTTGTTCTCTCTCCCAATGGGACAGGGAGTGTATGAGGAAAAGGGATTCCGCTGATAATTTTCTTCTTTCCTCTCCTGAAGTCCTAAGATGCAGTTTTGATTTCCTCAAGAAGTGTTGGCTTTCTAAGGTGAATTTTACCAACCTATGTTATATACTGTAGTTTGCAGGCTTTCCGCTGCTTAGGGGTATAAGGAGATTATCAACACCAGGGAGGTCTGGAGGTAAATATGTTCAATTTTTGATTAACTACAAGTATTTGCTTTGTGGATTATCTGTGACCTATTTGAAATACTGATCCACTCTCTCTCCCATGTGCCTCTGGGCCACTTCTTCCCCAAGGTGGTAAATGTGCTCAAGAAACATAAACTAATTTTCATATAAGCCTATGGGGAAAAAAATAACAGGGAAAGCAAATGGATGGCAAAAACACATAATATGTCTCGAAGTCAAATAGAAATGATTTTGTATTTTCTGTTCTTCTAGATGATTCTGGTCACTCTTAGTTTATATTTAGGAATTTTCATCAATAATTGTTTCCTTTTAGCACTGTGTTATGTTGTTTCAATTACTCCTCAAAATGCAACGTCATATTTACCATATTATATAATCTCTCCACTCTCTCTTTCCCTTCTTCCTCCCTCCACCACTCCCTGCCTCACTGCAGGTGTACCATAGATGACCGGGTAACCCGGGTGGCCTGGCTAAACCGCAGCACCATCCTCTATGCTGGGAATGACAAGTGGTCCATAGACCCTCGTGTGATCATCCTGGTCAATACACCAACCCAGTACAGCATCATGATCCAAAATGTGGATGTGTATGATGAAGGTCCGTACACCTGCTCTGTGCAGACAGACAATCATCCCAAAACATCCCGGGTTCACCTAATAGTGCAAGGTAAGTCCCAACTGGATCTGGGGTTGCCATTCCCGTCAGTGATGGAGGGGAAGAACAGTGTTGGTGTTTGTTCTACTTGTGTGTGAAGACACAAAAGTCATCTTCCTCTACTGAATCCAGAGTTTGACTAAATGTCTTGGAATGTTTCCCATCGAATGGGTACTTAACTAAGTGCTGAACATCTCAAAGTTTCTAAATGTTATCTCTAGTCCTTCTGTTCTCATCAATACGTTGTGTAACATGCACTGGTTGAGCTCTCGTAAGTTACTTAGCACTCTGGAGCTGGAGTGAGATACATGCAAACATACATAAATACGGTACTACTCTCAGTGCCTTTTAATTCCCTTATAGGCTTATTTCATGATAAAAGACTATTAATGCCAATGAGAAACTACGTGACGTGACTGTTTTCGCACAGTTGCTGGTCATGCATGCTCTGGAGGGGTCTCTGAGTGCTGTTTAGGCAGGTCCTCCCTGGCATTGCTGCTGTCTTTAAACACTCTCTCGTAGCCAGACAATGAAGTCCAGATCCAAGAGGGATATTAGTCAGAATGATATCTGCAGGTTAATGTTAGTAATAAATTCAGACAATTTTAAAAAGCGAGAAGGAGGAATAAGACTTAGCATCTTCTTCCATTCTCCTTTAAAAATTTGAATCGGGATAGCCCAGGAATTGTGTCACATGTGCATTTTAAAATAGTTTTTAATTTAAATTTCATATTACACCTCAAAAATGAGGCTGAAGAAATGTCAGATTCTCAGATATTAAATATTAAGAATTAAAAACACATGCAGATAGCAGTTCCGAGAATTTGAGAACCATTTTAAAACAAGGCAGCAATCCAAATGAACTTATTTTGAACTTGACCCCAACTATCATCACCATGTAAAGCAATTTCTGTCAGGTGTTGGCTCATGGCAGCAATGAAGTTTTAAGCACATTAGTTCCGTCACCCAGTGACGCATCCTTCCCCTACCAAATGAAAGGTTCAGGTGGACTTCTTTCAGAGCCTCGTTTGCAGATATCTTGAGGAAACACAGTGAGCTCTCAGAAAGGGTCCCTATGTGTGATTTAGTCTTTAGCATCTGCCTTTTATCAGATCCCATCTGTCATAGATTCAACAGAATTTTTTTTTTTTTTTTAGTTTGTAAAATGTGTATGGCATCCTTGCTTAGCTAAGATAGATTCCTCATCTCTGATTTAAAAAAAAAAAAAAAAAAAGACCACGATGTTGCTCATTTCAATTGGTTTCCTAGAGAGAGGTTGCGTGGGGGCTGTCTATTCATGCTTCAGTCACTTGTATGATTCAGGTTGCCCATTCTTTCCTTTTGGCGCAAGCAGCCAGGCCTGCCTCTGTAGCCATTTGTAATGGCATGTGTGGGGCCAGAGAGCTGTCTGCTGCCACTGCTGTTCCCCAGCAGTCCCTGGCACTGCCATGCTGCTGAAGCTTTGCTCCTACCCAGCCTCCAAGCCCTGCTCCCCTCCTCGCGTGCTTTCAGGCGTTCACACGCGCCATCCGACAGACATCTACAGACGCTGCGGGTTTCCACTCTCCATACACGTCCACCCACAGCTCTGGAGTGACAAGACTGCCTGCCATCTGGAGATCAAGACAACTGTCACATCTGATACTTCTCCTCAGAGGACGACAGAGGCACTTGGTGAGATCAGTCATTGGAGATGAGCTGGGCTATCTGTTGAACGTTTCTGAGGGTGTAGAAAACAAAAGACTGTGAGCTCTCACTACCCCACCTGCCTGCACCTGGGCTTGGTTCCAGAGGAGCTGACATTCTCGGCATCGGAAGTGACACCTCAGTGGCACCTCTGTGGCCTTGACAGCAAAGTTATTTTCAAATTCAGGAAATGTGGCACTGAAATAAAAAAGAACTGTCAGGCACTGTAGAGAAACAGACTCAAACCGAGCAAGCCTATCCCTTTTCAAGAACTAAGATAGATGATATAAGCAAATCAAAGTCAATGCACAACATAACGGGCTGGGGGCCGAGCGACAGAGAAGGATGTTCTCCATAACACAAGCTGAGTGATCCCTTGGGTGGGATGTGGCAGTCTGTGGGGTCTCCCTGTGGACCTCCAAGCTTCAGGTCAGAAAAAGTCTAAGGACAGCATGGCATCTATTTCAGAGGTCACCTCCTCAGTCTCCACATTCCAGGCCAAGCTCCAGCCAGGCTTGGCTCCAGCCCACTGAGGTGGCCTGGGAAGTCCAGAGGCAGTCAGGATGGATGGGGGTGGGAGGGGAGGGTATTCTTTTGGGGAGGAGCTTCTCTTGGGGAAGAGCTTCTCTTGGGGATGATGTTCTCTTGGGGAGAAGCTTCTCTTGGGGAGGAGCTTCTTTTGGGGAAGAGCTTCTCTTGGGGAGGAGCTTCCCTTGGGGAAGAGCTTCTCTTGGGGAAGAGCTTCTTTTGGGGATGACGTTCCTTTGGGGAGGACATTCTCTTGGGGAAGATCTTCTCTTGGAGATGTTGTTCTCTTGGGGAGGACCTCCTCTTGGGGAGGAGCTTCTCTTGGGGAGGAGCTTCTCTTGGGGATGATGTTCTTTTGGGGAGGACCTTCTCTTGGGGAGGAGCTTCTCTTGGGGAAGAGCTTCTCTTGGGGAGGAGCTTCCCTTGGGGAGGAGCTTCTCTTGGGGAAGATCTTCTTTTGGGGATGACATTCCTTTGGGGAGGACATTCTCTTGGGGAGGATCTTCTCTTGGGGAGGAGTTTCTCTTGATGATGACATTCTCTTGTGGAGAAGCTTCTCTTTGGGAAGATCTTCTCTTGGGGAGGACATTCTCTTGGGATCCTTGGCAGGCTGGTTTGTACCTTTACTGAGAGGCCACAGAGAAGGAGATCAGAAAGCTGAATTATTTCCTCTGGCTTAGTGACACAGTGACTTGCTCTTTCTTTGGAAGACAGTTGAATAACCAGAGGGTGGATGTAGAGACCCCACTACTCAATTAGAAAGAAGCCCCAGAGTTCTTCTGCCAGCGGCCATCGGATTTGTCCAGTCTATAGATTAATTTTTCAGACATAGTGTTAGTTCAGGTTAGATAAAGATAATGAAAGTTTCCTAATCCTCTTAAAGAAAATTTATCTGACTGAGTAGAAAGCTTTTGGAAGACAATAAGGCATGTATAAAACTGAGGCCTAATCTCGCCTTTAATTTCAAACTGCTGATGGGTATTGATTTTGCAATGAGAAAAACAGAAAAATTTCTGAGCTGCCACTTGTCTGTTTATAAAAACAAAAAGGTGTTTATGTATCTTCTGTCCATTTGAGAAGGTGGATATCTCATTCCTTCTGCCAACCAGATGCTATCAGCAGAAGGGAGTGCATGCCTACGGGACTCAGCTTTATCCCTCCTGCCATGGGAGCGCCTGAGAGACACTCTGCCACCAACCTTCCTGCCTGCCCTTTCCTGTTGTAGAAGGCAGCCTTTGCCACATATCTGATGGAACTAATTTCCAAATCCTTCTCACTGAGAACAGAAGCTGCCTTCATTAAAATCGTGTCACTGATACCCGAGGTACATTTCAGCCACTGAGGGGATCAGCGCAGGCACCGTGTGAGCATGTGATAATGTGATCTAGGCTGCACACCTCAGTGTGCAGGAAATCCGGAGCAAGGGGGAGGCACCGCTGTGGGGTCAGATTAGTTGGGGGAAAAATCAGCCTGGCAGCCCTGCAGAGCAGGAGCTAAAGCGGGAGAAGCTGGAGGCACAAGCACAGGCAGGAGTGACTCCCATCCCCGCTAAGCAGTGCAGCCGGGGTGACCGTGGGCCTACCTGCAAAGATGCAGAGGTGCCTGAGAGGCACTGTCCACAGGAAACCTGGAAAGAGGAAGAATTAAAATGATATCACCCAGATTTTTTAGTTTGGAGAAATGCTAGTGATTGGGGAGATACAATCCTATGCCACTTGGAAAGAACAGCTTTGGGCTTATGAGGTCTAGAGATAAACAACACACAAACATTACACAGATGTTGCAGAACTAGGGAACAGGTGTAACCTAACACCAGAAAGGGTATATTTGAGATTCAGCATGAATTTCCTGGCTGGAGAGTAGGTAAATGTTCTGAGGTTAACTATTCCTAGATAACAGTAAGAATCATAATTTATTTATATCCAACCTCAGCACTTAGCACACCGTCTGAGGCACAGTAGGCACTCAGCAAATGTTTGTACAATGAGCAGAAGCAGATTGATATTTCTACTGGAGTAGCATAGGAACACAGCAATCATAAAGCATCTTCCTGCAGATACAGGTGGCAGGGAAGTCAGACTATGTCCAGATGACTCAGAGAGGACAGTCATGGAGGAAAGGTCCCTGAAGGGGAGAGGGTCCTCAATGCGATGAGCTAAGAGATTGTTCTAAAAGGATAACACGGATAACACAAATTCCAGGCATTTATTTAGTACTCTACAGAGATGGCACAGTGTTTGTCACCTTTGACCTACACAACAAGCCCTGGGAGGCTGTAGTGCAGTGACTGTTATCTCCATTTGCAAATTAGGTAACTGCAGCTCATGGAGGTTAAGAGCCTGGCTGAGTCCCCAGTGAGTAAGTAGCAGAGCTGGGTCTTGAACCATGGCCACAGGACTTTGAGAGTAGTGTCTTTTCAACATAAGGCAGTCCCTCCAATGCCAATGACATCCAAAGTTAGTTCTCTGCTCTAGATCAATGGAACATTTTCAGGATTTCTGTGTGTGTGTGTGTGTGTGTGTGTGTGTTTGTCATTCTTCCTTCTATTGATATTGCATTGCAGCAACAGAAATTGAGGACAAAGCTCAAGAAGGAAAATTAGTGGTGGGAGTGGGACACCAAAGCTGCAATAAATGATGTAGAGAGACTGTGAGGGGGGCAAAGAGAGGATAATTAATTTTCTAGTAGCTCATCCCTTCAGGGATATGCATTTTAAATGTTACCACTTTATCCTATGTAAGTACTGAAAACCCTGGCCCCTCTGTGGATCCAGAATCTCATTGTCATTCTAACTGTCATGAGCTCTTCGGCACTCTGAAAGAACGCAGAGATCTATGTGTGCCAGTGGTATGTTATTGTCATTGTTTGTTGGAGATAGATGGAGTAAGAAGATCTGTCTATGGTTGCTTCTTGGATGTAGGTATTCTCTACCTGCTCTCCTGCCTTGTTCAGAAATCTCTTCACTACAGGGTACTTCCTTTTATGGAATGAACTCCTCTTGCTAAGCCCAATTTTATGCAGAGGGCTAGAAATGATGAATTTTATTAAATTCTTACATAGGAGGCTCCACAGCAAGCTTATGCAATTTCTATGTAAACAAAAGACTGCATCTCTTAGCCTGGTGTCAGTTCAGGTGAAATTGGTTGGTATCTGAAGTTGAGTTTTGCATGTAAAGAAAAATGGGTTCCCAGCCCTGCCAGTCCTAGATATTGCTGATCACAAACCAACCTCAGCATTGGGCGTGCTAAGTATAAACGTTATCTCAGCCGTTCCTTACAGCTATCCACTCTACAAAATATACACCCTAGTCATGTTTACAAATAAGGAAACGGAGGCTTAGAAAGATTAACAACTTACCCAACGCTGATGCAGCTGCCGCGTGCTTTAAATCCCCTTCACTAGACTTACTCATCGAGGTTAAGCTTTTCTCACGAGAAAAAAAGTTATCAAACTACAAATAGTTAACAAGGCACTTTACATGCATTATCTCTTTCAATTATGCTTCCCAAAAGCCCCACATGACAGAAGAGAAAGGCACACCTTTCCAAGACCAGAAAGTGAGATTCAGAGACTTGGAAGTGATTTGTCTGAGTTACACTAGCGAGGAAGTGGCAAAGCAACACCCAAGGCCGGGTATATTCACTCCGTAGCCACCAGAGTGTTCAACACACCACTGACTCAGAGTTAAGTACGTAGACAGGTACCTGTTCTTATGTGAGAAAAATGTCAACCTTCAGAGGTGCTCCAGAAAAGGGTGGGCACTGAGAAGACAATTCTGGGATGGGTCAGCAGGTGGAGGCTGGGATTGCACCAAGGAGCGGTTGTAGCAGGCCCAGGGAGGCAGGGCCATAGGTCACAATTTTGCCAGGGATTTACCTATTTTCAACTCTTTCTTTGTAAGCAATCTCTTTTTTTAGGCTATTTTCTCTTCTTTTCCTAAATATTGCCCAAACCTTTAAACGAACATGTGTGCCTCTAGACTTAAAGAAAAGCAGGCAGTTAACCTGAAATAAATTTAATGTATTCAACCTCTACTTAAAATTGTAATCACATTTAGTCTTCACAAAGACAGGGTAGAAGAGTGGAAAACAAAAGGACTGGCCAGCAGAACACTCACTCCTCAGCCCTGCACTCAGCTTCTAAAAGTGCAGGCCTGCGTCTCCAAGACGTTCCTCTCCTGGCTTATTAACATGGGGTGAAGAGTAGAATTCAGAGTAATTTCTTTACATGCACATACGCGTACTTTAATCCCATGTGTGGCTGTGTGTGGTTTTGTGTGTGTGTGTATGTGTGTGTGTGTGTGTGTGTGTATGTCAATTGGAAATAAGATTCTGAGAAGGGGTCTCTAAGCCGCAAATTCTGTATATTAGTGCAGATAAAGCACACAGCCAAAATTAGGTTAAGGACTTTTCTGGGCGTCATGTCCTTGACTTTGCAATGGAAAGGTTGAACTGATGGTATGAAAGTCCTTTCTAGTTATTCTGTGTGACAATTTTTCGGTGTAATTTATCCGGGAATCTGTGTGTGACCAGGAGTCTCTGCACTCTGTGTCTCTCCTACTTTCACCCACCGATGGCACAATTACTAGGTTGGTGTGAAAGTAATTGCAGTCTTTTGCCATTGTTCTTACTGTTTCTTGTTTGTATTTTTCTCCAGAGGCTTTAGGATTTAGGGTCCCTTACTAACACTGCTAGTTAGGGGTGACTGTAAACCTTGTTGTTCACATTTTTCGTTAGAGAAGGTGGAAGAGAAAGATACCATTTGCTTCCCAGTTCTTCTCTGACATTTGTAACCTCCACAACCCACGTCAAGCAGACACATATTTAATGGACAGTGGGTGGAGTTCCAGATCCCACAGAGGAAAGAGCCACACAGCCTATAAAAGCTATGTGAGTTGTGTGTGTGTGACTGCAGAAGAAACAGACATGAAAACCGTGTGTGTGTGTAAGAGTGTGTATATGTGTGAGGGCACTCGTGAGTGTCAGCGTGTACGTGGTACCTCTGTTTGTCTTAGTTCCTAAGCAGAGCAGAACAAACATATTTCTCTTCACAACAATGGGAGAAGAGACCTGATAAGTGGAGAAATCATCAAACATCAAGCATATATACGTATACGTGTATATAAAGATACGCATATATAAGCTTGGATATACACATATATATGTTCGATGTTTGAGGTGTATATATGTATATGTGTATACATACACATGCTTTATGGAAGAGTTAGGCTAACTAAGAAGGCAACTACAACACAGAAGGAATCAAGAATGAAGTTACTGTCCAGAATGCCCTCTATAGCACATAAAGGAAGGGATCTCAAGTCTCCCTTCACTGGGAGAGTGTCCCCACACCACCTTCTGCACCTGCCCCACCCCCTGTCCTCAGGGTTAGAGTAAGGCCACACTCACCCCACCATGCAGTGGTCCTATCCCAGCTCTCAGACTACTGTGTTTCTCAGATGTTAACTGAATATGACACCTTGTGTAGCCAGAGTAAAATTGATGTTGACCTTCATGAGTCTCCTAGATTGTGACCTTTCATGACATTGTGTGTAGTTGGTGACAACACAGTTCACGACACAGTTTATTAAAAAAAGAAAAAAACAACAGATTTCTCCTTGTTTCAGGCCTTTTCTCCCATTGTTGTGAGGATAAATATGGGGCTTTGTTCTGCTTTGCTTTGCAACTAAGACACACGCAGACACCACGTACACATACACACACTCACAGACATACTCATGCACTCACACGTACACACACTCTTACACGCACACAGTTTTCATGGGTTTTGCCTGTTTCTTCTGTACTCACACACACGAGCTCACACAGTTTTTACAGGGTTTATGGCTATTTCCTCCGTGGCCTCTGGAATTCCATCCCACTACCTACAAACATGTAGGCTAAGCCTCTATCTAGGAGAGGAGAGGGGGAAGGACACACTCCATTTCTCCTTGGACACTTATAGTCTATTTAATTATAAAAATAGGAGGAGTGGGTATTTTCTAAGGTGAGTGAGACCAAAACAAAAATGGGACTGTGGATGAATACGTCGGCGGAACAAAGCACGGGTGGACCCTGGCAAGAGGCAGCACTTCTGCTTGAGAGTCCTGGCTGGGAAAAAGGCAGAGAGACTCATTGACGTGATCCAAGAGGAGGCTGCCAGTCCTGGCACCTGGTTTGATGATGATTTTTACAGTAGCCAGAAAAAATTAGCTGGGCGTGGCGGCGTGCGCCTGTAGTCCCAGCTACTCAGGAGGCTGAAGCAGGGAGGCGGAGGTTGCAGTGAGCCAAGATCACACCACTGCACTCCAGCCTGGGTGACACAGCAAGACTCCATCTGAAAAAAAAAAAAAAAAAAAGAGAGAGAGAGAAGTGTCAGGGCCTGGGGCTGTCATCTGCCTTATTTGCAATAGAATTAAACAAACGGAACAGTCATAATGCCTGTTCTCAAAATCATCACTGATGTGGAGATGGAGGGAAAATGAAATGCCTGTTATGTTCTGCTCAATTTGCATGGTGATCTCAGCTTATTTCCTAAGAGACCTGTCTGCCGATAGCTCCAGTAAACAGATCTTTTCCCACACGTTCCTGCTGCTGTGAGCAGGGCAGCAATCACACCTCAGAAGAAGGACAAATTAGTAAATGTTCATAAACTCTCCCGATAGATTAATGTCCACCATGACTCTCATATAGTGAGGATCTTACATAAGGTTTCAAGCCTCACCACCCGCAAGATTAGTTAGTCACTGTTTAGCATCCAGGTAAACTGTGAATTCGGAATAGTGATGCCTTTCTACACATAGCAGCTGTACACAGATTTGGAGAGTCTCACTTGCATTCCCGAACCTGGTTTTGAGCTCCTAGTTAACAAGTTTTACCCTCAAACATAGTGCCTTGATGACAGTAACTGTTGTCCCTATTCTTATTCTGGCTTCTCAAAAAGTCTTTGACTGTTCGTTCACTAAAATTCTCCTCTATAGGCATAGAAATTGAAGAGCAATAGAAGTGAAGCAAAATAATCACAAGGAAAACAGTCAATAATCTTTTTTAGTAATTATAAATAATGGTTATCATCTGCTGAGTACGGTTGACCCTTGAACCATATGAGTCTGAACCATGCAGTTCCACTTGTATGTGAATTTTCTTCCATCCCTGCCACTCCTGAGACCGCAAGACCTACCCCTCCTCTTCCTCGTCCTCCTCAGCCTACTCAGCATTAAGACAATGAGGATGAAGACCTTTATAATGATCCACTTCCACTTAATGAACAGTAAATATATTTTCTCTTCCTTATTATTTACTTAGTCTCATTTTCTTTAGTCCAGCTTACTTTATTATGTGAATACAGTGTATAATATAAATACAAAATATACATTAATCAACTGTTTCATATTATCAGTAAGGCTTCTGGTCAACAGTAGGCTTTTAGTAGTTAAATTTGGAGGGAGTCAAAGTTATATGCAGATTTTCAACTGTGTGGGGGTCATCACCCCCAGCCCTTATATTATTCAAGGATCAACTAAGTGGAGTGGTGGTCATCTTATAAACATTATCAGATTCTATTTTCCAATTAACCCCAGAGGGTGGGATTCATGTTCCTATTTTTTTGAATGAGAAAACTAAGGCTCAGAGAAGCTAAGGGCCCTGCTGATAAGTACAAGGTTGTATTTTAAACTCACTTCCATTGACAATGGAATTCTCCACTCAGATTCTAGCTTAACTTCCTTTCAATTCCATAGCTTTTAAATAAGTAGGTCAGACTGCCACGCCGGGTCATTTACAATACATATCCTTTCTTTGTCAGGTTGCCTCTGCTTAAGGCATTGTAGTCTAAGCTCTGTGGAGTTACGATCTGTCCTTAAACTTTTTTCTCTCCTGTTTTGTTGATCTTATCTTAGTAATTATAACTTTTTTTCTTGGAGTTAATATCAGCTCTATATCGTTGGCTCCTAAATCTAAATTTCCAGTTTTTAGTTCTTTCCTAATTCCACTCTCTAATGTTTGATTATCTTCTTAGCTCCTCAACTTGGGTATCCCTTAGGAATCTTAACATGTTCCACCCTCAACTTATCTTCTTTTCTCCAAAACCTGTTCCTCTTCTCGTAATTCACATTTCTATTCATGGAAACACCATTGTGTATAAAACCTTGGCTTCAGCTTTGACTCTTTTTCTCTTTTGCTTCTCTATCAAAGCAAATGTCATGTCCAATAACGTCATTCTCTCCCTTTCTGTTCCCACAACCACTACCTTCAAAGTGCAGAATCTTACTCTCTACTGACTTTTGCCTGTCACATCCTAATTGATACCTAATCCTCGTCTCTCCCTCCCTATAATTCATTTTAACAGTGTTGTCTAAGTATTTCTGATGCAGATACTGATCATGTCACTTACCCCACTTGTATTTTAATGGCTCCCTATTGACAATGAAGTCAAGTCAAAACCTCTTAGATTGTCTTTCCAAGTGCTGAGCAATCCAGGGCCAAACTTACTTTTCCACTCTTACTTCTTTACTTCTTTTTTACTTTTTGGTAGGAGGAATGTTTCTTTCTTTTTTAATTTTTATTTCCATAGGCTTTTGGGGCACAGGTGGTATTTGGTTACATGAGTAAGTTGTTTAGTGGTGAGTTGTGAGAACAGGTGGTGTTTGGTTACACGAGTAAGTTGTTTAGTGGTGAGTCTGAGCCCAATTTGTAGTCTTTTATCCTTCACACCCCTCCCACCCTTTCCACTCTTATTTCTTGTTTCTCCACGTTTACATCCTACACACAACCTAGTCAAGTTTGTCCTCGTGTAATCCCCGCTGCCCAGCATCCTGCATTCTTCTTTGTTTCTCATAGAATTCATCTGCCTTTAACGTTCTTCTCCCTGGATATCCAAATCCTACAGAAGGCAGTACTGTCCAATAGACCTTTCTGTGATGATGGAAATGTTCTGTATTTACACTCTTTAACATGGTAGCCATTAGCCACAAGTGACTGTTGAGAACTTGAGTTGTGACTAGTATGACTGAAAAGCCAAGTCTTTAGTTTTATTTAATTTTAATTAATTTAATTTGAAGTAGACACACATGACCAGTGGCTATCATATTGCACAATTTTAGAGTTGCTAGGGCTTTTTAAAAAAATTCCAGCTGCCACTTTATCTGTACTTCCTAGTGATACCTGTAGCTTTTTGTTTCAAATTTCAGTTATTGGTGGATGTAACTCTCTTGCTCTCCTAGACTGTAATTTCCTTGAAGACAAGCCAGAGGAGGTGGCTCCATAATTTTTCACAGAGGCACAGCTTAGGGATAGCAATCTGAATTGGCACGACCATAGAAGTCTCTCTTTCACAAATTCATATAAAAGGTTATTAATCCATAAAAATAATAGCAAACTATCCTAAATATGCTTTTAAGATTTTATGAAAGATTGAGGGAAAATGTCAGTTGTTCTTAGGAATGAATAAGCATCTCAAAGGGTGGCTTAGTGGGGGTGATATTGGTAGCCACATCGTGAAAAGCCACGGCCAGCACAGATTTATTCCCTTCAAGTACCTTCCCTTGGGACAGATCCCTGTACACTGTAGCACTGAAAACACGCCTGTTGAATAAAGAAGTTCTTAGTGAAAACTTAAAAAGAATTCCTTAATTTAGGGCTTCTGGGAAAAATTTATAACACAGTCACTTTGCTTTAGTGGTGTTGAAAATCACCCCTAAACAAGGTGCCCTGATGGTTGCCCTGGCAGGCAGAGCTGGAAGTGCAGGGACCCAGCCTGCTGCAATCAATTTAATGGGATGGATTATGTGCTCCGATTGGCCAGTAAGCAGACATTAATGACCAGTTAGCAACTGTGTTCAGGTCAATTAATTTATATTTGTATTTTGCAAACTAAAAGTTGCTCTGTTAGATTATTGATTCTTTGTCCCTGTATTCAATTTGTTTTTAATTGCACCATTGCTGGGCCAAGCCCTCCCTCCTGGCAAGCTGGCAATAAATCTGCCACCATCTCAACAATCAACAATAAATGTGTCTCTTCATGTCATTATTAATATGTCTCTTGGATTGGTTCATTACCACAGTTAACAGTTTATAAGGGTCCATGGCACACTGCCAGGAGGATTCCTTTTCCCAGGGGCTAGTTTGTCGTGATAGGATTGGTGTTTTCAGGCCTGTGTGTGTCTGGGAAAGGGATCTTGGATTTTATTTAATACAGCTGGAATACAAGCTACCAAATCCTCTTTTTATCATAAACAGCTTTAGAAGATGATATTGTTGTAATAGATATTTGTACCTTCTCTTTCAATTCTTCTTTCTTTTAATTTTTTTTCTTTCCAATTTTTTCTTAATTTCTGTTCAGATAGATTATTTCCCCCTCAGACACAACATAACAGCTCCCTGGGTAACCTAAAATCCGCGGGTAAGTGAGCCATGCGTCCCCTGGGAGTCGGAGTTTTATTACTGGGTTTTTGTTAGTTAAAAGCAGAGAAGGAGTTCCCTCTGATTGAAGGATGAAGGGTGATTAACAGAGCTGTAGAAATACTGCTCCTAGAATGTCACCTAAATCGTGGTGGTGCCTGCCACCACACCGAGCTATTTTTGTATTTTTAGTAGAGACAGGGTAGGAAAAAAAAAAAAAAGCCCTATCTTTTAATAGAAATAATAATTAATTATAGCATTGTTATTGGTTCTTTTGGTTATTATGATTTTTCAGGTGAAAGCACAGATTTTAAATGCATTTATAGGTTGGCAGAAGAGATTACTCTGTGTCCCAGAAATGCCAAGCAATAAATTTAAATAGAACTTAGAGTGTTTTCTAAAAACTCCGCAATGATGTGGAATCAGACGACCACGAGGAGTGTTTGTCATTTCCAAGGTACAGGTTGCTTGAGGACAAAAAGTTTGGTCTCTTTCAGACACAAAGTTTGCAGTCAATTTTTTGATTCAGGATATAGATTTTATATGTAATTTACAATTAGCAAAACACACACACTTCTAGGCACATGTCTCTCTAACACAGACCAAACTGAGCTTGTTGAATGAGAGAGGCATGGGAGAGTTTGACACTGGATGTTCCCCTTAGTAAGAGTCTGAGTTAGCCTTCGTAAGTGGAGGGCTGGAGGAGTGGGGCTCCTGCCTGGGAGATTTGGGAAAGTAAAAGGTGATAAGGGAAAGAGACGGAAGAAGAACTTGAAGATGCCTGCAAAAAGCCACAGATGTACAAATGGAGGATGTGAATGAAAATAAAGGAAGCAGAGGAAGGTCGAGAGTCAAGAGAAAGAATGAAGAGACAGAGGAGCCTCTCCCGTGGCTTGGTGGTCTGAGGGCGCCTCCCTGGTTGGAAGTGGGAAAACCAAAGAGCAGAGCCAGCCTCCCTGAGGCTCTGCATGCAGCCCTCCTGGTGCAAGCCCAATCTGCACCTTGTTCCAGGACACCCGGTGGTTCTCTGGGCAAATGGCACACTCCCCAGGGAGGGTCTCTGCTCTCCTACTGCTCTGCCTGAGCTCCTTCAGCAAGAGGCAAGAGCAGGAGCCAGCTTTTCTTTTTTAGAGATGGAGTCTCACGCTGTCACCCAGGCTGGAGTGCAGTGGCATGGTCTCGGCTCACCGCAACCTCTGCCTCTTGCGTTCAAGTGATTCTCATGCCTCAGCCTCCCGAGAAGCTGGGATTACAGGCTCGTGCCATCACGCCTGGCTAAGTTTTGTATTTTTAGTAGAGACAGGGTAGGAATGAGCTTTTTAAAATAGTCCTATGTGGGGCATAGCAGGAGCAGGCCAGGTGTCTGCCTCTCACCCTATCCCACCCTCCTTCCTTTCTAATCACATCGCTGGCCACTGAAGGTTGGGCTTGTGTTTTCCAAGTGCCCTAATTTTGAGGTATATTCAACAGAAAAGGCAGTACTAATGACAGCTAAAGCCTTAATTCATATATATGGAAAAGAGTCTCACTTACTGAGCTGCTTCTAGGAGGAAGGTATGTAAAATTTCACTCCTGGTTTGAACACTTGCTCTGTGACCTGAAATGAGTTACTCAACCTTGCTATGTTTCAGAATCTTCATCTGTCAACTGTGGGAAAGAAAGGCTGCCCCACCTTCTTCACGAGGTTGTGCATTAAGGTGCAACCCTCTATAGTTTATTAAAATTATTTGTTTTCCACTGCTAGGTTAATTCCTGAAAATGCTTCTGAGATTGCATGACAAATATTATGCCAGGGTGGTTCAGCAATTTTTAGAACTGTCCCTTCACTTATCCTAATATGGTTTTATCACATAAAAGCATTGGCATCATATGTTTTGATAAATTATGTTAGATTTTGTGGATAGCAATGGAATAACTGTGCCTCCTTTGGAATACATGTGAACATGTGTGTATGTGTTTATGTGTGATACCTCTGTCCTCAATACCTTATAACATTCTTGCTATTTTAAAATATTCTTCTCATAACTAGTTTTGATATTGTTGTCATAATTTTATAATCTCATGTTCAAGATGTACTTCTGAAAACAACACACACACAATTATACTCATTGAGAGAGAATGAAGAGATGAAGCAGATAACTTTGAAACAAAAGAGAAATAATATCAGCAAGACATCATCAAAGCTTTCATCAAAGGTTTTGGTTTCCTTAAGCGCCTTCCATCCCAGCATCGATATTACTTATGCCAGGAAATAGAAAATGTAGAGACCTTCCCAAGACTGCGTCTTTCATGGGCCACTACTGCATACCCAGTGGAATCTCTTCATTGGTAATGAATTTCCCTTGTGTGTAATCACATCCAGAAAAAGATAAAACAATATACAATTAAATATAGGCCTATTCTCTAGTTTCAAAAGAAAAAAAGTCTGTAGCTGTGATACAGACATCTCCCATCACCTCCTTTCAAACACCCTGCTGATGTGAGCGCTGAATGACAACCCCTGAGCACTGGCCACGGCTAATCCAAAGCATCAACAACTAATCACAGAATTGGAGAAGGCAAAATAGCTACTTGAGGAGTAAAGCTTCCCAGTCCTTGGTTCTGCAACAGCAGGGTGGAAAGTGAGGGGACAGGAAAATCAAAGTTCCTTTAAAAAAATTTATCACACATAGAGGCAAAATGTCCCCACAGCAGGAAAGCAAGTGGAAAACACACCAAATCAATCACCTTCAAAATAAGGCTTAAAATCTTCTACTGCATAAGATGTAGGTGGGAAGGGAAGAATGGGCCCAGCAGTTTGAAAATGTTTTATTAAACTGCATGCTGACTGCCACAGTGCATACAGGAAAATGCAATTAAGGCCAGGCCATTAAAAAGACGCCCAAGGATAGCTCTGAGAGAGACCAGGGGCAATCAGCAGGTGTCCCGGCAATGTTCAAAGGAAACTCACTTTGAAAAAGTGCCAGGCAGGTGCTAGGAGCATCTCAAACAGGACAGGCCTGACCTGGGATCTCTTGCACCTGCCTTAAGAGGTGAAAGTGGCAGCTCTGGGCAAGGAGAGGAGGTGGAGGTGTGCATGGAAGGGCCTCTCAGTGCCTTTCCTCAAGCTGAACTGGAACAGATTCTAACCAGCATTGAGGTCCTTAAGGAACATATATGTTCAGGAGGTGGTGGCATGTCAAACACAAAGCCACTTTACCATCATGATGAGCCCCCAGTTTCCTGAGTAAGGTGAGCCTTAGTGCCTCTGAGATAGAGGCCTCACCCAGCTTCTCCACCAGATCCTGTCCAGGTGATGCCTGCTGCCTAGAGTTGCAGGTGTAGGCCCCTGGTGTGTAGACATGCCACCTGCTTAGAGGGAGAGATTAGAGGATACTGGAACAATCCCTTAATGGAGAGCTTGCCTTCTCCTGAGAAGGTCCACAACGCACAATGCTTATGCCAGGCAGAAGTTGTCCTACTCAGGGCCTTCCCAGGAGGTGCAGTGTGCCCTGATGGTCATGTCATGGCAGACCTGGGGCAATGCCCTCCCTCTCCCTGCCCTTTAGTGCACCCTGCAGCGCCCTACTTCTGCCTGCTCAGTTCAGGACTCTCTCTTCTAAATACCTGAAGGTGTCATTTGCGCTCAGGCTTTCCCACTTGCCAAACTCCTGGGTGTGGCTCTATCACACCACGCTGTAACTACTGTGTTACACATTACACTGTCTTCGCCACCAAAATGTATGCACTTAGAGGATGGGAACAAAGTCTTTCCCTCTATATGAACAGAAATGTTTATCCCTAAGGCACAGAACTCACAAGATTAGATGCTCAAAAATGCTTATTGAATGTGTCTGGCATGTAATGAGTAATCAATAAGTATTTCATGATAAAAGAAATGACAATATTTGGTTGGAGAGAACTAAAACAAACTGATTTAGGCATATGTGTGGGTGAACAAATAAACTACAACTCCCACATTTTATAGGCGTGGGTAACTGCAGTGTGCGGCTGATGCTAATGACCAATCCTTTCTCCCTTGAATCTAAGTAAATTCTTGATTTAGGAGACGTGAAGACTCTCCTCTTGTGCTCATCTCGGGGTTCCTAATTTTTGCTTCCATCCTACCAAGCCACGCACTGATGTTTGCATCCCACCCACACTGCTCATTGCCTTTCGCTAGAGATGACGTGCTAATTGTTGTGGGTTTGCAGTGTGTTTTTGATGCTCAGGCTCCAGGATATGCATCCTGCCTCGCTCTTTCTCCTCCCATTTCTTGCTGTGGAAGTCTGTGGAATGCTGGCAGGGCGACTCTGCCAGTGTGAGCAGGTTCTTCTGAGGTTCCTAGGTGAAACATCGGCAACAAAGTACCTATTGTGGCTGTAGCAAGAGTGGTTTTATAGACTTCTCTAACTTTAGGAAGGGGAAAACAATTTCTGGGCCTCATGCAATTTAGAAGATGCTCACATTTGCCTCAGAAACTATTGCCTTGCAGTGATTTTCTGTCTCTAGTGAGTAAATGCTCCCCAGGCCTAGCTACTGTCGATGATAGCCATCCCAGTGCTACCTTAGCAGAGCTTTGCTTTCTAGCTGTGACTTGCTTATTTATAGGAAGTTTATGCTTACATCTTCTTTCCCCACTATATTGCTTTCTAAAGTTATCTGTTGTCCCCTCTCTTCTTCTACCAGCTCCTTAATCCTTCTCCCTCTAAGCAGGCAATGCTCAACTTTTGCAGCAGGAAAGGTCTCTTTGGAAGGCCCGAGGGCCAGCCCAACTTGCCAGTACATTTGCATATATTTACATTTAGTTGGCCTGCAAACATGAAGATTATGCAAAGTGCGGGTCTTAGCAGTGAAAGGATTCTGTTCGGATTCAGGAACTTTAGGTTCCATAGAACACAAGGAGGTGGGAGGGGCTGTAATGATTGCTATTCCAGGGAGAAGCATAAGTGTGATTTACAGGAATGAGTGATAGACCCAGGGATCGGGGCCACCTTAAATCTACAGCCATCCAGCAGGGCTCCTGCCTTGTCCTGCTCACATGTCCCCAAGTGTCACCTTGCACATAGGTGAAGAGTTGAGATGCTGCCTCTCACATTTTGAGAGCATGCCTCTGGCAAGCTGCCAGAACTTTCTTCTCAGTAAGCCTGTTTTCTAGGCGCCTCAGCTTCTCTCGTTTAGTAAATTCTGCACATCTCTCTGCTGAAAGGAGCTTTCAGACCACCAGCCTGCTCTTTCCTCATATGTTAAAAGCTGTACTGAGTCCCGACCAGTTTTGTTTTTTCTAATCAAGGTAGGGTCCGTAGGTAATGACATGTTGCCAACATCTTTTGAATGCAAGGGTCTAGCGCTCTCTTTGAAGAAAATAATCATCACATGGCTATAAGAAAGCAGTATGCTGAGTCAAAAGATCTAGAAAACTACTCCAGTATCTGTAGTCACCCAACGAATTCTTCCTACCCACTGCAAAGAAAAAACCAGTTCACTGAGACTCTGACAATGCAGTAGAGAAAGAGTTTAATTGATGCGAGGCTGGCCACAGCAGAGAACTGGAGCTATTACTCAAATTAGTCTTCCTAAAGGCTTAGAGGTTAGGGATTCTTAAGGATAGGTTGGTGGGCAGGGGGCTAGGGAATGGGAGTGTTGGTTGGTTGGGAATGAAATCATAGGGGTATGGAAAATCATAGGGTGTGCACTGAGTCTGCCTTTGGGCGGGGTCCCAGGGCCTGTTGAATCACAAGCAGCAGATCTGGATGGAGTCAGCAATTTAAAAGTCTTAAAAGACATCTCAACATCTCAAAAGGCCAATCAGAAGTTCCACAATAGTGATGTTATGTATAAGAGTAATCGGGGAAGTTACGTATCTTGTGACCTCCAAAACAACAGCTGGTTATCTTTTAACCACGCCCATATCTTAGCAGAATTCAAGCCTCTGTAATAACCCTAACTTTGTGGACTTTGATTAGTTTTTTTTTTTTTTTTTTTTTTTTTTTTTTATTTTTATTTTTATTTTTTTTTATTTTTTCTTTTATTATTATTATTATTATTATTATTATACTTTAGGTTTTATGGTACATGTGAGCAATGTGCAGGTAAGTTACATATGTATACATGTGCCATGCTGGTGCGCTGCACCCACCAACTCGTCATCTAGCATTAGGTATATCTCCCAATGCTATCCCTCCCCACTCCCCCCACCCCACAACAGTCCCCAGAGTGTGATGTTCCCCTTCCTGTGTCCATGTGTTCTCATTGTTCAATTCCCACCTATGAGTGAGAATATGCGGTGTTTGGTTTTTTGTTCTTGCGATAGTTTACTGAGAATGATGATTTCCAATTTCATCCATGTCCCTACAAAGGATGTGAACTCATCATTTTTTATGGCTGCATAGTATTCCATGGTGTATATGTGCCACATTTTCTTAATCCAGTCTATCATTGTTGGACATTTGGGTTGGTTCCAAGTCTTTGCTATTGTGAATAATGCCGCAATAAACATACGTGTGCATGTGTCTTTATAGCAGCATGATTTATAGTCCTTTGGGTATATACCCAGTAATGGGATGGCTGGGTCGAATGGAATTTCTAGTTCTAGATCCCTGAGGAATCGCCACACTGACTTCCACAAGGGTTGAACTAGTTTACAGTCCCACCAACAGTGTAAAAGTGTTCCTATTTCTCCACATCCTCTCCAGCACCTGTTGTTTCCTGACTTTTTAATGATTGCCATTCTAACTGGTGTGAGATGGTATCTCATTGTGGTTTTGATTTGCATTTCTCTGATGGCCAGTGATGGTGAGCATTTTTTCATGTGTTTTTTGGCTGCATAAATGTCTTCTTTTGAGAAGTGTCTGTTCATGTCCTTCGCCCACTTTTTGATGGGGTTGTTTGTTTTTTTCTTGTAAATTTGTTGGAGTTCATTGTAGATTCTGGATACTAGCCCTTTGTCAGATGAGTAGGTTGCGAAAATTTTCTCCCATTTTGTAGGTTGCCTGTTCACTCTGATGGTAGTTTCTTTTGCTGTGCAGAAGCTCTTGAGTTTAATTAGATCCCATTTGTCAATTTTGGCTTTTGTTGCCATTGCTTTTGGTGTTTTAGACATGAAGTCCTTGCCCATGCCTATGTCCTGAATGGTAATGCCTAGGTTTTCTTCTAGGGTTTTTATGGTTTTAGGTCTAACATTTAACTCTTTAATCCATCTTGAATTGATTTTTGTATAAGGTGTAAGGAAGGGATCCAGTTTCAGCTTTCTACATATGGCTAGCCAGTTTTCCCAGCACCATTTATTAAATAGGGAATCCTTTCCCCATTTCTTGTTTTTGTCAGGTTTGTCAAAGATCAGATAGTTGTAGATATGTGGCATTATTTCTGACGGCTCTGTTCTGTTCCATTGATCTATATCTCTGTTTTGGTACCAGTACCATGCTGTTTTGGTTACTGTAGCCTTGTAGTATAGTTTGAAGTCAGGTAGTGTGATGCCTCCAGCTTTGTTCTTTTGGCTTAGGATTGACTTGGCGATGCGGGCTCTTTTTTGGTTCCATATGAACTTTAAAGTAGTTTTTTCCAATTCTGTGAAGAAAGTCATTGGTAGCTTGATGGGGATGGCATTGAATCTGTAAATTACCTTGGGAAGGATGGCCATTTTCATGATATTGATTCTTCCTACCCATGAGCATGGAATGTTCTTCCATTTGTTTGTATCCTCTTTTATTTCCTTGAGCAGTGGTTTGTAGTTCTCCTTGAAGAGGTCTTTCACATCCCTTGTAAGTTGGATTCCTAGGTATTTTATTCTCTTTGAAGCAATTGTGAATGGGAGTTCACTCATGATTTGGCTCTCTGTTTGTCTGTTATTGATGTATAAGAATGCTTGTGATTTTTGCACATTGATTTTGTATCCTGAGACTTTGCTGAAGTTGCTTATCAGCTTAAGGAGATTTTGGGCTGAGACAATGGGGTTTTCTAGATATACTATCATGTCATCTGCAAACAGGGACAATTTGATTTCCTCTTTTCCTAATTGAATACCCTTGATTTCCTTCTCCTGCCTAATTGCCCTGGCCAGAACTTCCAACACTATGTTGAATAGAAGTGGTGAGAGAGGGCATCCCTGTCTTGTGCCAGTTTTCAAAGGGAATGCTTCCAGTTTTTGCCCATTCAGTATGATATTGGCTGTGGGTTTGTCATAAATAGCTCTTATTATTTTGAGATACGTCCCATCAATTCCTAATTTATTGAGAGTTTTTAGCATGAAGGGTTGTTGAATTTTGTCAAAGGCCTTTTCTGCATCTATTGAGATAATCATGTGGTTTTTGTCTTTGGTTCTGTTTATATGCTGAATTACATTTATTGATTTGCGTATATTGAACCAGCCTTGCATCCCAGGGATGAAACCCACTTGATCATGGTGGATAAGCTTTTTGATGTGCTGCTGGATTCTGTTTGCCAGTATTTTATTGAGGATTTTTGCATCAATGTTCATCAAGGATATTGGTCTAAAATTCTCTTTTTTTGTTGTGTCTCTGCCAGGCTTTGGTATCAGGATGATGCTGGCCTCATAAAATGAGTTAGGGAGGATTCCCTCTTTTTCTATTGATTGGAATAGTTTCAGAAGGAATGGTACCAGCTCCTCCTTGTACCTCTGGTAGAATTCGGCTGTGAATCCATCTGGACCTGGACTTTTTTTGGTTGGTAAGCTATTGATTATTGCCACAATTTCAGCTCCTGTTATTGGTCTATTCAGAGATTCAACTTCTTCCTGGTTTAGTCTTGGGAGGGTGTATGTGTTGAGGAATTTATCCATTTCTTCTAGATTTTCTAGTTTATTTGCATAGAGGTGTTTGTAATATTCTCTGATGGTAGTTTGTATTTCTGTGGGATCGGTGGTGATATCCCCTTTATCATTTTTTATTGATTAGTTTTACAAATGTGGTTTCGTTTTGGAAAAGGCTATTGTCATCCTTGCTTTAAGGTTAAACTATAAACTAAATTCTGCCCAAAGTTAGTTTGGTTCACTCCCAGTAATGATAAAGGACATCTTGGATGTTAGAAGCAAGATGGAGTCAGATACTTCAGATTTCTCTTACTGTCATAATTTTGCAAAGGCAGTTTCATATCTATTACCTGTGCTAACTTAGGGATATGTATTAACCTTCTAGGATCTGTTTCTTAATGCATAAAATAAGAGAGTAGAAGAAGATGGTCTCTGAAATCCACTTCTGCTCTAATGTTCTAGATTTTTATTCTTGGGAGTATACATTTTGTAACACTTCTCAAAATTTTTTCACAGATGGTTTTATATCATAGTCTATCAATTGTTTCATTTGCTCATTCACCAAATATACATTAATATCTCCTATGTGAAAGCATATTCAAGGAGAATTTGTTGAGCACCATCTCTGAATTAGGCACTTTGCTACACACAGAAGATAAAATAATGTAAATCATCACTATCTGTCTTTTGTAGGATTATTTCCACACCCCTCAGACTATATTTTAAGCACTTGGAGGACACATTGGTTGTGTCAACCTGAGCACCTAAAATGTGCAATGTGGATGTTTGCTCAATGGAATCAAATTGAATCCCACTTTAATTCTTTTGCCTTTATTTTAATATTTTTAATGGTGAGCAGAGATATTGACAAAGGAGAGAGTAGCCATATTTATGAAGTTTTCTTTCATGAGAAGTATACGTTGTAGAAGTATATGTTGCAGCAGATCAATGGCTGAAGTAGTCTAGTCCTACTCTAAACATTCTAAGATACTCTGAATCATTCTATGTCTTCTGGATACCAAACCACCACTTCTTAAGAAATCAATAAAATGACCTATTGGTTTCTTGAATGTCAATTGTATTTATGATATGTTAGAAACTATTGGGGAGGGGATTGAGAAAAATCCAAGGAAGTTTTTATTTTGGAGAGACAGAACATACATTCACAAAACAATTAGAGGAAATTCTTTCAACTGAGCAAGAGTTAAACTATATTATAATATGGCAAGGGAGAGTCTATTTACTCTCCACATAGACTGAATTGACATTTTCTTTTGAATGTCTGAGGGACGCTTCGAAGTCAACGTGCGCAGAATGGAACTCAAACCTGGCCTGTGTCTAGTGTCCCTCTCCCAGTGCTTGGCACCTCCATGCACTTAGATCCACAAGCCTTAAACGTCACCCATCATAGACATTGACTTCACTTTCTGTAGCCAATGAAACTGTCTCAGTCTTCTTAGGCTGCCAGAACAAAATACCACAGGCTGAGTGCCTTGAACAACAGAAATTTATTTTCTTGTAGCCCTGGGGGCTGGGAGTCTGAGATGAAGTTGGCATCAAGGTTGGTATCTGGTGAGAACTCTCTCCTTCTCTTGTAGACAGTGCCATCTTGCTGTGTCTTCACATGGCCTTTTCTCTGTGCTTACACACATAAAGATCACTGACATCATTCCTCTTCTCATAAGGATACCAGTTCCATCAGATTGAGGCCCTAACCTTATGAACCCATTTAACTCTCATTACCTCTTCAAAGGCCCTGTCTCCCCAAATCATCAAATTGGGGATTATGACTTCAATGTATGAATTCTGGGTGAACCTAATTCAGTCTATAACAAGTACCAAGTAAGATAACCCCAGCTTCTTACAGCCGCAGTGTTACAGTGGCTTAATACAACTCTACTGCTTGTTCCTATATTCCAATTGTCAGGGATGTGGGAGGGGGCAAAGGGCTAGGTGATATGCAGTTATTTAGGAATAAAAGTTGATGGAAGTGCTGCCATCTTCAAAGCTTGATGACAGCACCAACTTGGGTCACAGATATCTAGCAGGCAGACTGGACACAAGGGTAAGGAATGAGTGTAATAAAAAGTTTGCTTTTTAGTTTGGAGGGAGCTGTTTGTTTTTGTTTGGTGAATAGCTAGCTTGTCTCTGTCATACCAAATTCTTTTCAACATTCTTCAAAAATACTGGCCAACATGGTGAAACCCCGTCTGCACTAAAAATACAAAAATTAGCCAGATGTAGTGGTACACCTATAATCTCAGCTACTCAGGAGGCTCTGGCAGGAGACTCGCTTGAACCCGGGAGGCATAGGTTGCAGTGAGCCAAGATGGCACCATTGCACTCCAGCCTGGGTGGCAGAGCAAGACTCTGTCTCAAAAAACAAAAATACTTCTCAAATCTACCCACTTCTTTTCACCTTCACTACCCAACAATCTAGTTCAGAATATCCTTGTGAACTAGATTGTTCACACTGAACTGATTTACCACAAAAACCTACCAATTTCTTTATCCACATAGATCTTGTAATTGATTTTATTTTAGTAAAATATACATAATATAAAATTTACTATTTTAACCGTTTTAAAGTGTACAATTTTGTGGCATTAATTACATTTAAAATATTGTGCAAGCATCACCACTCTTTGTCTCCAGAACTTTCCTATCATTCCAACCTCATTTAATGTACTTATTAAACAATAGGTTTCCATTCATTCCTCCCCCACTCCTTGTAACCTGCTCTTGACCAACTCCAATTGCCCCTGCAGCCAGAATAATCTCCTAAAAAGTCTAATCATTTAATCATTGTACATACACAAGCACCCGCGCGTGCGCGTGCATGCACACACACACACACACACACACACACACACCGTGTTTAGAATTTCAAATGTTTCCCTATGGTTTCGAGGGAAAGCATGGAAGCTCCTGCGATGACTGGCACCCTCTGGAGCTCTCACCCATAGCTATCTCTTTAACCTGATCTAAAAACACTCTCCCCTCCAGGTTCTGTACTCTAGCCAGCCAAAATGGTCCTTCAGAGCTTCACATTCCTCAAGCTCTGTCACTTCCTCAGCAAAGCCATCTCACAACTTCCCAAGTAGGCCGGGCCTGCTCATTATGGAGTCTCATAGAATTCCCCATTTCTTTCAGAATATGTATTGCATTACTACATATATCTTCCTAATTCTGTAATAGAATCTCTCTTCCTATTGGTCCTCAGATTTCACAAGGGCAGAGACTGCACTGTTTATGTTCACTATTTTATTTCGAGTACCAAACACAGTGTCTAGTGTATGGTAGGCACTTGATGAATAAATTATGAATGAACAGCTGAATGCTAGTGGCATCAGCAAAGGTTGAAATCAGAGTTACACCGAAAACGGCTTGGAATCAAGGAGCATGAACGCATTGGTAAAATTGGCCTAAAATGGCTGGGTGCGGTGGCTCATGCCTGTAATCCCAGCATTTTGGGAGGCCGAGGTGGATGGATCACGAGGTCAGAGATCAAGACCATCCTGGCTAACATGGTGAAACCCCATCTCTATTGAAAATACAAAAAAAAAAAAAAAAATTAGCCAGGCCTGGTGTCGGGTGCCTGTAGTCCCAGCTACTTGGGAGGCTGAGGCAGGAGAATGGTGTGAACCCGGGAGGCGGAGCTTGCAGTGAGCAGAGATCTCACTACTGCACTCCAGTCTGGGTGACAGAGCCAGACTCCATCTCAAAAAAAAAAAAAAAAAAAAAAAAAATTGGCCTAAAACAATGGGAAAATATTCCCTAGTGAATGAAACAGCATAATTAATTAATTTGCTATTTTATTATTATTCATTTGACATTAAATCTATTTAGCATGTCACCTTAAAAAACTCAGTGATAATGGTATGATGGTCAGAATTCTATGGAAAAATAAGAGATTTTCTTAATTTTAGAGCATGCCTTTCTTTGAAGGAAAGGAGAAGAAAAATCAATACTGTTGAATAGTAACCACTGTGTAAGAAATTTCACATGAGATTATATCTGATATTAAGGTTCTCTTAAAAGAGTATCTATGACATTTCTACTGCATCCTTGAAAGCTTTCACAAAGAATGAACCCAAGTCAGAGCCATAGACTAATGCATTGAAACTCACAGACATAAAAGACAAGACTAGAACTTGGTCATTCAAACCCTCAGATAAGTTGTTTCTTTCTCAGTCCGGTAGCCCAGTTACACACTTGCATTTCAGCTCTTGAGAAATTGGATGGATTGGCAATATTGATCAAGCTTAGTTAATATGTTAAGGAATTTTTCTCCAAACTATCTTACTGCTGTGTACCTAGAAAACAGACCTTGAGGAAGTGATTAAATGCCAATACCTTATTTTTGTGGTGAAATCACATGGCAGAGAGATGAAAGGCTAAGGGGAATCAGGAAGGGAAGAACAGGAAGCAACCCAAGGTGATGCTTTACCAACACTGGCTACATAGAAACAATGAACAGGGGAGAGAAACAGCTGGTGACTTGGCAGGTGTTTCTGCTCAGCCATGCAGGATGTCTACAAAGGGACCCTAGAGAGAGTGTATGCCTTGGAATCATTGGTTCTCAGAAAGAACGGACAGAGAATGCATTGACCTGGCTCCCCCTCATCTCATGTCCTGTCTTCCTTTGGTTAAGTTTGCTTCATAGGGAGTGAACACCTTGGATGTCTGGATTGCCTTCCATGGCCCCTGCAACAATCACTAGAGAAGCCAGATCCCATGCCCTGAAGAATCACATTTCATGTGAGGTTGGATGCAGCAGAGGAGCCAGAGATTTTGGAGGCTCAGCTGGTCAGCTTCAAAAAGTGGAACTGCAAGGTCATGCCAGCTACAATGGCAGAGGTATCTGAGCAAGCAAACAAAGGTTTGGGAGTCAAGGAAGCCAAAAGAATCCAAGGACCCATGTAGGACACGTGTGATACACAAGGCTTTTGAAGGATTGGTGCATTTAATGTGGTTAGCTTGTAAATTCTAACCTCCTCTCATAGCTACCAGATGGCTACAATTTTAAAAGACTAATAATACTGTCTTGCTGAGGATGCATGTTAAGTGAAACGTTCAAATATTGCTGCGGGGAGTTGGCTCAACTGTGTTAGAAAACTGCCTGGTAATTTCTATTAAATCTGAACATGCATCACTTTATGCCCCCAAATTCAACTTCTAGGTATTTTCCCAATAAAAATTAGTAGTTGTACATTCAAAGGACATGAATAAAAATGTTCAGAGCAATTTTATTTAAAATGACTAAAAGATAAAAACCAACCAGTGTTTATCATAAGAGAATGAACAAATAGATTATGGAGACTGTAAATGGAAAGCTACTCAGCAATTAAAAAATGAACTATTAAAACACACACAGCATGGAAGGATATCACAGATATTATGTTGAGTGAAGGAAGCTACACACAAATGAGTACCTCTTAGATGAATCCATTTATGTGAAGCTGAGGAGAGGCACACTAGTGATGATGTTTGGGGAGGGATTAAATGGGAAAGGGTGTGATTAGAGCTTCTGGAACAATGCAATGTGTTATATGTTGATCTGTATAGTGTTTGTAGAGGTGATTACACATATATAAGTTCTCCTTGCTGTACATGTAAGATCTCTGTCCTTTTTTGCATGTAGCTATGCCTCAGTTACACACACACTGCAAACTGCTCTCTTCCTGAGGTTTTATGGAGTAAGTGCCATGAAAACGTATGGATAAGAGCACAAAAACCCATAGCTTTTGGATGTGTCCACTAAAACCTTTTGTGTAGGAGACATGGAATACATTTTCCCTCCATGGAATTTGTAGACACTACAAGAAAAGAACTGGTTTCCAATTATTGAAATAGAGATTAGCCATCATCTCTTTCTACCTTTAGAGCCCAGACAGCTACAATTAAAATAATTGATTATAAAAGAAAGAACAAACATTTAGGCCAAAAAAAGGCACCAAATGAATCACATAGACTGCTAAAAAATATTTGCTTTCTGTTCCAAGAAGAATGATGAGAATAATAAAAAAAAAAGTTGACTCACAAAGAAAACAGAAGGTTGACAAAGCTTTAGTCCGGCAGTAAAGATCAAAATTCAAGTCCGTCAAGTCACAAGAGAAAAATCTCAGGGAGAATAACAATGAATAGAGTGGAAAGGCATCCTAAAAAGAGGAGTCAAACAACAAAGACAACTGAAGAAAGGGGGCCTCTTACAAAAGAGCAAACATGAAAAGAGGAGAGAGAAGCGTGGAAACCTGTAAAAAGGCCACTGAAGAAGCCAAGAGCACAAAAAAAGGACTTGAGATGAAAAATAAAAATGGAAAAGATTAAAAAAAAGAGGTTAAATGGCAGAGAGAGAGGGACTAACCAACTGCTCTGTGGAAAAACATGGCTGTGCTAGGAAATTGATGTTTTCACGCCAGTGAGAGTCGAGCCTGATGTCGGTCAGGAGGCCTCTTCATCTGTTTGGCTGGCTTCAGCTGGCCAGTCCTGGAAGTCCAGTCCAGCCAGGACCTCAGTGGAGGAGAACTCTCAGGACCAGGAGACAATGGCAGTGCTTCTCAGATCCCATGGCCCTAGGATGGAACAATGGGGTGCTGGCAAGAGAGTTCCCCATCTCTCCAAGGTACCACATTGTGTTTTGGAGGCTCTAGTGCCCTTGTCTTGTGTTGATCCTGGTTTCAAGCATTTATCATATTGCACTGGTATTGGAGAAGCATCTCCATGCAGTGGACAGGAAAAGAATTTGGAATCAGAAACCTGGGTTTGATATTTAGTTCTCTGCTTACTGTACAGCCTCAGGCAACTCATTTTCTCTCTTTGACCCTCAACTTCCTCAACTCTAAATGGCGGTCATTTAAACGAGATAATGCGGAAGAAAGAGTTTCATCCAACAGAAAGTACCTTACACATTTTAGTAATTTTATTATCAGTTTGGGCTATTTGGAGGATGTTGGAAGCCTCAGGTCATTTGCTAATAAGGTCAAAGGGGAAAAACACACACATTCTGAATGGATGTCTTGGCTTAATGTTTGCTCCACAAACGAAAATGCTGGCATCTGTTTCTGAGCGGTAAAACCCCTGAGACAGAGCACATAAACCCGAGTTTATTAAGAAGCGTGATTACCTATCAAACATGAAACAGCCTTGGCTCTGAGCTTCTCTTTGCCTGGAAATTTTAAATGGCTCCTTCATTGCCCACAGTTGCACCTATCTAGTGCGTTTTGAAGAACTGGGACGTTAAAAACAACAACAGCAAAACAGAGCTGATTAATGACTGCAAAAGCTGTTTTGGGGGAAAAAAAGAGAAAAGTTGTTGTCCTATTATATCTCTGAAAAAAATGAGCATTTTATTGCTTCTACAAATTGCTCCCTGGAAAGTACTTCCATTTTCTAATTGTTCATAAATTTACTGACAGGTGGTTACACAGTAGGTATAACATCGTTATTTTCATTTTATTATATACACTGTTATAACGAGAAAATCTGGAAGGGCTGGGTATCATATATCATCTGACATACCCTGAAAATATGTGGGTGGGCAGGCATGGCCCAAGGCTTCTACTTCACCTAGCATGCCTAGGTCTGATTCCCCTGGCACAGGGTCAATTTGGACAGCTGTGACTGGTTGAAATACATTAAGATGATGAAGTAGAAATACATTGCTTTTCTATGCTTACTCTTTTGCTTAAAAAATAATATTAAAGAATAGTCTCCACTTTCACTGAAAGAACTGTCACAAGTTTTCATTACTAGGAACAAGAGAAATTTGGGGGCTTATACGTACACTACACACTTGATATTTGATGACCATTAGTTGTGTTGGGTAGATTGCTCTTTTCAATGTAACATATGTTGGTGCTCCCACTTCAGATTCTTGAGTGTGTGAAGCTAAGAATTGTTTCAGCACTGCTAAGCATATCTGCAACATCTGATGTTTTGGTGAGACCATAATAAGGACTCAATAAATATTTGCAATTTACTGTTCCAACTATTCTTCAACGTTTATTTGTAGGGATTCGCATATTGATTAATAAAGCTATTCTCTCATGGAAATAATAACCATATGATTTAAATAAAGGCAACTGTAGGCAAATGCATTCAGCAAACAGGCTCAAGTGTTTATGAGAACTGAAGAGGTAGAAAAAGTTTGTATAGTTGGCTTCCCACCACACCCTTACTGAAACTGCTCATAACACTATCATGGTATGATAACAAGGTTATCATTAACATCCACATAGCTGGCTTTGTTTCCTTTCACATTTCTAAATAGATTTTGAAGACGTTGGCCACTTTTTTCTTGTAGAAACACTCTTTTCTTATTTCTATGATATCACGCACCTCATGCTATCTGTATGCCTCTACCGACTCCTTCCGTTCTCTTTCAGGGGTGCCTTGTCCTCTATGTAACATCAGATCACTGGGCTCCAATGATTACATCACAGCCCTTCTCTGCTTGCTCTACCCACTACACCACGTTGGTCTCACTGATCCAAGTTTCCAGTCATAACTCCACTTGCTCTACCCATTGCTCCATGTTGGTCTCATTGATCACAGTTTCTATTCATAACTCCACAGTCTCTTCAGCAGCTAAGTCCTTATCTTCTGGGAGACACAAACATCTCAGTTCCTATAGTTTTATCTCATGCTTTACGTGTCCAAAACAAATCCTCATACTCACTCCTTCTGCTCTTTCTTTTCTTTTTTCTATTATCAAACATGCCACATATTAGGGTTGCTAGATTTAGCAAGCACAGCAACAGGACATCCAGTTAAATTGGAATTTCAGATCAGCATCAAATCATTTTTTATTCAAACTTAACTGGGTATCCTGTATTTTTTCTGGTAACTGTGCCCCCAGCCAGTTGCCAAAACCTAAAACAAAAGACCCAACTTCGACACTTCTCTCTCTCTTGTTCCCCCCAAAATAATATGTTTAAACTTACTTTTCTATTATTTTGAATGGATGGAATACTTTTATTTATGTTCAAAATCAACATTGTTATACAAGGTCCTGTCTCTTCTTACCTGGATTCTCTCAAGTGCCTCCTGTCTCTTCATTGTTTTTTGTTTTTTTCTCCTGCCTCACCTCCCTCCACTCTGCACCCTACAACACCATCTTGCTGATCTTTACAGATCAGGTTAAGTTACATGAACAGTGACCAGAAAAGGAGCACCAATGTAGGTTTCTTCAGAGAGGGGTGTTGTGAAGAGGTGTATATTTTAGAAGCAGTCCATGATCTGAGTGGGGCTTGTTGACTTCTGTCATCTCAGATGTTTCTTCCTCCCTCTATCAGCACTAATATCCGCCATGTTATACAGCCTCTAAGTCACCACCATAATCTCCAGCATCTCTGAGCTGAGGCAGTTACTTATGCCTCTGCCAGAAACAACTCTGTTCATCCCCTCAGAATGCAGATTAGAAGGCATCTCTTCAGGAAAGAAGAGATTCACATTTCCTAAATGTGAAACTGAAATAAGGTGCTTTCCTATGTGCTAACAGGTCACACACATACACCAATGTTGTCGGAGTTGTGTGTCTGCTTGTATTTCTGTTTCCCAAAACCAGACCGTGAGCTGTTTGAAGACAGACATGAAGTCTTTTATTTCTGCATACCCAGCACCTAGCACGGTGCCTGGCATCAGTGAGCTCTCAACAGGTATATGTGATGTGAGGAAGAACAGCCATACATGCAAATATCTTTCAAATTCCTAATTGTAATGGGTCCTGGGAGTCCTGACTAATGCTAGCCATTTTGAAATACCTCTAATAGAGCTGTTGGAACTATAGGCTCTCTTCTCCATGCATATTGGCCACATCTCTATTGTAGCACTTGTTATATTGTTTTAATCATATGTTTAAATACATGTCTCCATTTATTTTTTCAAGAAACTTTCATTGAACTCCTCCTACGAGGTAGGCACCAGGCCATATGTAGTCCCTTTCCTCAAGGAACTTGCAACATTTGGTATAAATAAAACAAGTAAGGAAGTTAATAGATAAAGCATCTCAGGCACTATACTAGATGCTTGAACAGGGTACAATGGGGCTTAGAGGAGGAAATGGTCACTCCTCCTGGGGCATGGCTGGAACATTTTACAGAAGGACTGACACTCAACAGATTCTGAAAGATGATCAGGAGTACCACCTGACAAGGGAGTACAGGTGTTGCAGGCATGGACCTGAGCAACTCTCAGCCTATTCAAGGCACTCCTAGGAGCTGTAGAGGCTGGGGCATAGGGGGAAGATAAAGCTGGACAAAAAAGAAAAAGTAAGGTACTATGAGGAATAAATGCAAAGATAGGGAATTTGGAAACCACAGAAGGATTTTAAGTTGGGAAAGAAATAAGATTAATATGACTAGATTTTGATGTTAAAAATATATGTATGTTGTGAATTCAGATAAAGTATATAGAAGATAGGGAAAAGGCTTATAAAAATGAAAAATTAGCTTATCTATATGAATGAATTTTTCTCCAATAAGGGCCTTGTGACATGGCTCAAAGCAATCTTTGTAGGAGTGGGTTTAGGATTAGAACAAACTGCTTCATTGTTATTTGGTATGAGCCTTTAAAAAAAAAACATGCATTTACTAATCAAGCTGCCCTGAGTTTTGGATTATACACTCTTTCAAATTTGTTCTTTTCTGAAAATATCTCTGCTGTACAGAACGGTTTTAAAGGAAGATTCTCTCTCTCTCTCTCTCTCTCTCTCTCTCTGTGTATGTGTCTATATATATAGACACACACACACATACACATATATATGTTTTATATATATAACATACATAAAGCTTTATATATATAGCTTTAAAAAATCATTTTTCCAATATATTCAAATGATGAAACACATCACACCTGCCAACACTAAAAAGCTATAAATAGAGAATGAAGTATAAATCTAGAAAGATAAATAAGCAGATCCATTCTATATCTATTGCAATTAGGAGAGTATTTTAGTAGCAAACGAGAGGGAAATGATTACTGAATTGCTTACAAAACTTAGGAAGAGGAGATATAAGATATGTAATGGCCAGAAAAACTATGTATATATTGAAAGAATCATTATGAAAGTGATATGAATTATCTAATAACTTCAACATCACAAATGAAGTTATTAGATTCACTAACCTATAGGTGAAATGTCAAACATCCTCTTTAAAAAAGAAAAAAGAACAGTTCAGCCCAAATATTGCAGCCATCTTTACATCAGGAGTATTGAGGGTGGGTGTTTTAGCCATAATTCCTAATGTTAAGTATTAATGCTTTAGATATATTGAGAATTTTCTATATATTGCACAATCTATCAGGATATAGAGATGCAATGACATGTAGGTATGGTCTCTGCCCTTGCACAGTTTACACTATGGTGGTGGAGACAGAGAAGTAAATTATTATGATCAAGTGCTGAGATGCAGTTGTGTTCAAACAAAACATTATGAATTTGTGGAGGAGGAAGTGAACTGTCTGGAGTGGTCATGGATTCTTTAATGAGCTGAGTTTCAGATGATCGACATGTAGATGATTTCCAGCTAGATAAGTCATGAAGCAACATTCTCCGTGGAGAGAACAGCATGCAAAATGGCAATAGTGATTAAGTTCTGTACTAGCCTAGTAGTAAGTGAAAATAACAGACTTGCCCTCAAGGAGCATCCAAGTTAAAGGGAAAGCTGATGCATTTACAATAGACAATAATAAAGCAAATTCAATTGAAGCTCATTTCCATAACTTTGGGAAGAAGAGTTTGGTAAGACTAAGGTAGTGTTTTGAAATGAGGTGGAGCTTGAACTGGGCCTTGTATAATGTGTAATATTTGGAAAGGTGATAGTAGTGAAGAAAAAGGGAATGTAGAGAAAGCATATTTAAATCTAGGCTGAATTTTTTTTTCATTTGACATGAAATAAAAAAATAAGGGGATATTTACAGATTTGCAAGCAGGTAAGAAAAAGCAGTGTTTAAAGATTAGACTGCCCTAGGTATGCAGAAGAGCTGAAAGAGGAGAGAAGACAGGAGCCCGGAAGGTGAGATGGGAGGGCATGGTGTTACCTTGGCATAAGTAGTGAGGGGATGGAAGAGAGCTGTGAACAGAGAAGGAGAGAGCCAGAGCAATATGGCTCACATTACCAAGGGAAAAATGAGTGAATTGAAGAAGGTTTGAATAAAGAGGTTAGAAGAAAAGTATAATTGTAATGTTTGGAAACTATGTGAAAAAAGCATTTTTCAAATTTTACTGGCAACAAAAAAAAAATTGAGAATTGTTTCTGTTGACATGTGTGTGATTCCTGTCTTTATTTTCTTTATTCTGATGCTTTGGCATTTGGGGTCTTGCTGACCTTGGAAGAACTGCCCCTCCCAGGATTAGTCAATTTTCAGAAATAGGAAAGGACTCACCTGTAAGTGAATCAGCCTTCTATATGCAAACGAACCAATCTGGAGGCCACAACTTCAATCATCTCCTTCTTCAGGCTCTCCCACTCTGGGCCACTATCCCCTGCCCTGATTACCCTAGGGCCAGGTACCAGATAATTACACCCTTACACCACCTGTGTCCCCAGCCAAATCTCATCTTGAATTTAGTTCCCATAATCCCCACATGTCGTGGGAGGGACCCAGTGTGAGGTAATTGAATGATGGGGGCAGTTACCCTCATGCTGTTCTCGTTATAGTAAGTGACTTGTCATGAGATCTGCTGGTTTTATAAGCAGCTTTTCCCTCTTTGCTTGGCACTTCTTGCTGCTGCCCTGTGAAGAAGGATGTGTTTACTTCCTCTTCCGCCATGACTGTAAGTTTCCTGAAGCCTCCCCAACCATGCTGAATTAAATCTCTTTCCTTTATAAATTACCCAGTCTCGGGTGTGTCTTTATTAGCAGGATGAGAATGGATTACTACACACCTTCACTTTCACCCCAGAGCCCAGTGAAATTATTCAGGCCAACCCATCCTAAGCCTGCTTGCCCTGCCCTGCTCTTTCCTTCCCATGGAAAGCACAGTAACACTTTCCTCTCACTTCTTCTCCTTCCCAACCCACACTGGTGCTTCCCTGCTTGGTCCTGCATCATATGGTGTGCCCCTGTTTCCAAGAATCTGTGAATATAATGAACTTCTTCCTTGTGACAGTCATCTCCACGTCTGCGTGTCCTACCATATCTAATTAAAGCAAATCCCAGGTATCTGATTAAAACAACTTACTGAGTACAGTAGATAATGCTTGGCTTGCTTATGCAACCTAGCTGATCAGAAGATAAATGAGAATTATATACAACAAAATTATTGTCTTTAATTTCTACTTAGACCACACAGACGTGACCTTAACTATGATCGGCTAATTTACATATAATCTTCCGTGAGGTTTTATCTGGATTAATGATGTCCTCATTACATATAAAAATAGGGGTAACTCAAGAAACTTTCGGAAATTAGTACCAAAATACTGTTACATAACCACTGTCTTTTATTATGCTAATAATATCCTCTTTTAAAGTGTCAGAAACATCTAAAAATGATTTTTTGCTTTATTTTGTTTTTTTCCTACTTGGCCCCAGGTGCAGCATTGAGTTCATCATATTCTTCAGTTTATGACACTTTTGTCATCTTTGGTTTGTGGAAGGTGGTTCTACTTAAAATCAAGCAGATAAAGAAAACTGGAAAACATATTAACTAGAAACATGTCAAGCAGATAATATTTTTCTGTAAGTTGGCTGTTATAATTGATATAAAGAAAATAAAAAGTACTAATAAGTTAAAAAGAAACAAGAATATATATTTTGAAACCTAGATGTAAAAATTTTTAACCTAAGTATGTTCATAAAATAATCTAATTCACTTAGTATGAATGAATTGTACATTAAAAGGTCATTTTTAAATTACTATACTGGCGTTTAAAAAAATTAAAACACTTAATAGTGAGAAAGTTGTGGTTAACAGGGGCACTGTTATAAATTTTTGGTGAGGTATAAGTTATTTTACAAAGCAATCCACAATATGTATCTCAGCCCTTTAAAATGTTCTTATCCCTTAAGGCAGTATCCTTTATACACCAATTAATTCTTACTAAAGAATAACAAATATCAAACGTCAATGTATAAAGATGTTCATCACACTGTTATTTATGACAATAAGGAAAGGCTATTTGGAGTAGTGAAGAAATGGTAGGACCGGGCACCGTGACTCATACCTGTAATCCCAGCACTTTGGGAGGCTGAGGTGGGGGGGGTCACGAGGTCAAGAGATCGAGACAATCTTGGCCAACATGGTGAAACCCTGTCTCTACTAAAAATACAAAAATTAGCTGGGCATGGTGGCACGTGGCTGTAGTCCCAGCTACTTGGGAGGCTGAGGCAGGAGAATCGCTTGAACCTGGGAGGCAGAGGTTGCAGTGAGCTGAGATCACGCCACTGCACTCCAGCCTGGTGACAGAGTGAGACTCCCTCTCAAAAAAAAAAAAAGAAAAACAAATGGCAGACTACAATTTAGGCATTAAAATTGTACTTCAAAGAACATTTGGTAATATGAGAGAATGTATTTGTTAAATTGATAAGTTGAAAGAATAGGACACAAGTGTGTGTGTGTGTGTGCGCGCGTCTTCTCATAGTTGAGAGCAGAGAGCATATACCACTACATTACTAGAATAATAGTAAAAAGACTGGCAACACCAAGTGTTGGTGAAGATGCAGAGCAATCATGATTCTCATACATTGCAAGTGGGAGTATAAAAATGTACAAGTAAAAATGTTTGATTGTTTCTTATAAACTTCACCATATATCTCTACCATGATTCAGCAATTATACTCCTTAGTATAAGAAATAGGAATGATGTCCACAAAAAGATTGGCACAACAACATTTATAACAGATTCATTCATTTTTACAAAAACCTGGAAACAAATATATATTCCAACTGGGGAATGGATAAACAAATTGTAATATATTCATATAATAAAATACTACTCAGCAAAAAAATAAAAACAAATGAACTATGGCTACATAAAAGACAGAAGAAAAATTCAGAAGCATGATAAAGAAGCTAAATGCAATAGATATATACTGTATAAAATCACACATAAAAAACTCAAAATTAGGCAAAACAAATTTATGGTGATAGACATCAAAACAGTATATTTTCTCAAACCTAGGGAGATATATAATATTTCCTTAAGTTCTCTCATAATTTTCCTCCAGTGGCTACTACTGAAGGAAAGTTATGAGAGAACTTTTAAAAAAAATATTCTTTGTTTTGGATGGCAGTTACTTGAGTATATAAACTTTTCAAACTCATCAAATTGAACACTTAAGATCTGTAGTTGCAAATTTTATCTCAGTAAAAGAATAAATACTTAAAAGAAAAAAACTATATATATATATATATATCTCTATATCTATCTATCTATCTATCTCCTAGGTGTAAATATACATAAATTAAAGATATATATAATCTCCCTAGGTTTTAGGAAATATATTTTTAAACCAAGACAAGAAACCTAAAAACTAGCTTAACAAGAAAAATATATTCACATTTAACTCTGTTTACATTTTTAAAAAACTTACCCTATGATTAAAATATTATTAAAAAGTCAATAGATTGACAATGTTAGGAAACAGATTTAAAAGCACAAGACAGGTAGTGTCTACAAAATCCTTCAGCATGGCAAGACGTATCATGGAGTATTTATTAAGATCACAAGTCAAATCAAATTCTTTGTGTGTGTGAATGTGTGTTAACATCCAGGACATCTGTGAGACCCTAAGGACCTATTCACAGAAGGCCACTGAATTATAAGTTTTGTCCAGGTTTTCAGCTGGGTGACAAAACACATAGCTGGAAATGAAAATGTGGCAGCCATGCTGATCGGGGCTGGGCTGTCAAAATGGTTTCTGCCTGAAAGAGTCCCTTCTGTAAACATCCCTAGGATAGTGAATGCAGATCCAGCTTAAAAAAAAAAAAAAAAAAAAGAATGAGAACATGATTGTGCCACATGGAGATTTGGGCAGGATCTTGTTAGGCCCCTGAGGGTGCCTCAGGCATCTTTATTCAAACACCTTTTTTTTTTTTTTTTTTGGAGGGAGCAAGGAGGAGATCATACATTTGTGGAACTGTCATCAAAGCAAGTAGCTGACGTTTAAATAATATTATGATTTAAAAGGTTCCTTTGCATTCGTTCCTTAACTCATTACACCTTCACAACTCTGTGACACGAGAAGAGCAGGTGACACTATTTCCATGTGATAAATGAGAACACTGATATTCAGAAAGATGAACTGATTTTTGTAAGGTCAGATATCTTTTAAGTAATGGAGCGGGGACTTCAAGTGAGGTCTGTCTCTCTGCAGTGGCTCTATGATTCTCAGGATATCATCCTATCTCCACGCAACACAATGTCGCCGCAGAGGAGTCACTTCCTGAGTGGTTCCATGATAGCCAGCCTGGTATATCTACTCCTTTCGGTCTTCTTCTGCTTCCCCATCTTCAGCAAGGCGAGGTAATCACTCTCTCTTTGGTATGTGAGATATGTATCTATTCTGTCATATCCGCCTCTCAGTTGTCACATAGCCAGACTATGCAAATGTGGCCATCTCCACATCTCTGCGTTCAGCACGGCTGCTGCTCCACTCTGGACTCCTTCCAACTGTTCAGATGGGCGGGGAGGAGTTTCATCATCAGAGATGATAAAGAAACATGACTATTCAGTCTTTTCCGTACATCTACCGAATACCTAACTAATGATGTTCTCACCATATTGAAAAAAAAAAAAAAAAAACCCTCCAGGATGATGAATTTATTCCCTGAGTGCCTCATGACAAGTGAGTCAGCTCTCAGCAACCAGAATTACAAGTGGACTGTGCTGGGTGACGGTGGAGCATGAGGAAGTGCAGTCTGTCCTGACTATAAAGGTGGTCCTAGGCTAATTGAAAATCCGCACCAACAACACAGAAAAGTGTCTTCTGCTGTCAGTAACAGAGCACCCAACTGTTGGTGTTTGAGGGGGACAATCGGTAGCTCTCTCTCTTTTTTTTTGAGACAGAGTCTCGCTGTGTCGCCCAAGCTGGAGTTCAGTGGTGTTATCTCGGCTCACTGCAACCTCTACCTCCTGGGTTCAAGCGATTCTCCTGCCTCAGCCTCCCGAGTAGCTGGGACTACAGGTGCTGGTAGCTCTCTTTTCCCTGCCTAAGTTCAGAACAACTTGAGAGACAAACAAGGAGAAAATAGATGGAAATAAAAATAGCCCTTCATTTCTGATAGAAATTAAAAGCCGGGAATGTGGTTTATATCTTTACATAAGCAAATGGGCATCCCAATCCTAAGCCTCAGGATTAGACCCCACTCCCCCAGTCACAGGAAGTGCGAGGAGGCCCCAGGCCCTGGGTCTGAGCCTGGCCTCTTATGCTGCATGACACAGGACATCTGTTGGAAGGTCAGTTTCTAAGACAAAGAGCTGATACCTCCTGATTTATCCTTCCACAAACCTGATCAGATTGAGCCATCTCTCCTCCCTGGTGGTAAGGGTTGTGTATGGGTGTGGGGTGGGGATAGTGGGAGGGAAAGTAAGGGAGGGTGCCAGGAAAGGCACAGACTGTTATTTGGTAGAGTTTCTTTTGGGTAAAAGAGGCATCAATAGTGTTTCCTTCCAACACCAACTAAAAAGGGTTTCAATAAGAAAGACGTTTATTACCTCATGTAAGAAATCGGGGGTGGGGGACTGGGGGTGGAAGTCAGGGCTACAATGAGAGCCTCAAGGCCCAGGTTCTTCCTTTCTTCTCCAGTGTGTGGCTTGGATCATCACAGTCAAAAGATGGGGGTAGCTGTTGCAGGCAAGCATACAGACACAGCAGTATTTAGCAGAAGAAAAAAGGGAAAGGGGATTTTTATTGCATGTCACCTTTTGTTAACGAAGGAAAGCTGCTCCAGATAGCTGCCCTCAGACTTTCCCCTGGATCCTGCTAATTAAGATTTGATGGCCTGGCTATGCCCAGCCTGGCTTCCAGGGTGTCTCAGAAAATGAGTTTATGGTATTCGAGCTTCTTTAGAGGAAAGTGGCTTCTCTCATAAAGGAAGCAGGTTGTTAGTGTTATGGATGGTGGAAATAGCTATTGAGTATGTAAGCAACAATGTCTGCCATGATTACACCTAAAATTTCCACAAGGAACATCTGCACATGTGGAAAATTTCTGCAAGTTGGACTACATATGACAGTCCCTAATAACTGAATATACTTTTGAGTTCCCATTCCCAATCCAAAATAAAATAAGGCAAAGGGGGACTGAAATGTAAATATTTGGTCCTGCCTGAGCCCATGCCTCAGTAGTTACATGCTTCAAGGGAAGCGTCATACAATGGACAGATCAACAGATGATTAGATCTGCACCTTCGGGATTATGTAGTGCTGCTTCCTCATCTCTAAAGATGGGGTGTCCTCGCAGGAAGAGATGAGGAAGCAGGAAGAGACTTTAGAGATGAGAAATCAGCATTTTCTTAAAACTTTTAACATTTTTTCTGTTCATTCCACCCTACTGCCCTTGGAAGCCAAAAGAAGGTTGTAAGGCATTCATGACCATAAGTTATCACTTAGAATCAAGTGGCAGGAAGTTGAACTTCAGTAGATCCCAGAGTGAAGTCACAGTTTTTCCCCTATCACCCAACTTGTTAGGGAAGATTAACTGGGCCGATACACTCAGGACTAGAACACAAGATTCTAACTCAGCCTTGCATGTGAGATAAGAATATAATGCCCTCTTACTATGATGTAAGACCAGCTGCAGAGGAGCTCATGTTTCAAGAGGAAGATTTTCTTGGAGATTTTAGTAGTTTTAAGATTTGTGCAATTGTGTTTGGAAATCCAATATCATTTTTAACTGTGAGACGGTAACACTGCCCATGATTATTACAGTGTGGAGTAGTTCTTCTGGAACAATTTTTGGGTATAGATTTGTGATGGCCAATTATTTAGAGGTCTTTCTCCCCTTAAAAATCTGCAAAAATTGTGGAAATCTAAATTTCTCTGTCTAAAACTATGGAGTATGATTACTTTTAAAATATAATACAATCCCCCCCATTGCAAAATAAAAATTGGTATATTTTTAAGAAGTCCTAAAGAACACTTAAATCATTTCCAATTCGATTCCTCCCATCCCTTGTTCTTGAAAGAAAACAATAACAGAAACAAAAACTTTAGTCAAATGTTGTTAAGGCTCAGGAATGATCGATGGCTTACATGAGAATTTCTCATCAAAGCATATGATTTAGAAAAGAAAGAGACTCATTTTTTTCCCCAATATACCTTGCCATGTTTTTTCCTTTCTGAAATGGAGTTTTATTCAAGGAAAAAAAAAAAAAAAAAAAAAGCAAGACTTCATGATATATGTCTTGCCTACCAGAGAAATTTGACAAAAAAAAAATCTGTTGACCAAACTCTAGCTGGCAGACATACTTAATCTATTATCTCGGTAAAATCAACTTCAAGGAACATCTCAGATTGTGCTGTCATCAAAATTGATTTTATCAAACAAGTTAATCTTTGCTGTCAACAAGCAGCACTTTCTTAAAACTCTTAAGATTTCTTCTATTCACTCCACCCTACTGCCCTTGGAAGACAAAAGACATTTGCAAGGTAATCAAGATCATAAGTCATCACTTAGAATCTCCCCAAACAGAACCAAGCGGGAGGAGGTTGAACTTCAGCAAGCAGCTTTCAGGCTACATTCACGTTTAAGGAAAAGAAAGCTGAAATAGTAAATTTAGAAAGCTACATGTTGAAAATACTCCTCCCCCCGGATATAGGATGTCCATTGTTTGAAGAAATAAAGTGCAAATGAAACCCGTCTTTACATGCACAATTGGGCATGTGCTTCCATAAACGCCTGATTGTGTATGCAAATGAGTGTTTTGCATACCCAGTTACCTGTTCGCTATATTCATATTTTTAGGGTCGATGTAACTGCTTTTATTATTTTTTTTTAATAAAATTGTTCTAAATTGTCTGTGGATGAATGATGCTTTAGAAAATTGTTATTTCCCTAAAATCCAGATTTAAATAAGCCCCTCTGAAACTTTGCAATGAATAGATATGTATTAGCAAAGTCACGTGCAGAATTAAAGCAATTATCTGGGTGCTTTAAGGTAAACATACCACTGTGCATACATTTGTCACGTAATTCTGTTATTTTAGGTAGAAGAAAGGGCCTAGTTCATCCAGCTCATGTAGCTTTGCACTTTATTTGACTAATTCAGTCAAAACACAGGGCCTACAATATAAGGCAGTTTCAGCCTCCTCTTAGAATACATGCTGGCATAGGGAAGTGGATCCATTGCACCACAGTGATCATATGTCCAAGCAAATAAGCTTTCCATATAATGCCTTCTGACTTGCATTTATTCTGGCTTTTCTCAGAAAAGAAATAGCGAATGTGAGGATACACTAAATTAAGGTTACAGAACTGTGAGTGGAGAGGAAAAATCTCTGAATAATTTTCTTGACACTTCATTCAACCCCTTCAGGACCTATGGTGATAAAGCACTGAGGATTTATTTTAATGTGTAAAAACCCTGCTCTGTTCCCCTGGGAGATGCTAAAGAAGACACTGGGAGGCTCGGAGATAGTTTATATTTATCAGGTAAAGTACTGTCTGCTCACTAATAAGCTTCATAAATATTTTTCCCTTCTCTTGAACTTAAAAAAGATCCAGATTTGCAATCTAAAAAAAAGAGAAAATAAGAAACAAATTTCAAAGGTTCTAATACGTTAGTAGAAAAATGTATCTGCATTACTAGCTGCTTTGTTGGCGAGACTGTTTGAATATCATTTATGTAATCCTGACTTCATTGACACGTCATCAACTAGCCAAGCATTTAATCACCAAGACAGATGACTAGGTCAGGTGCATACTACCTATTTATATATTTTTAACTTCTGTAGTTGTTAAACCTAGAAAAGGAATTAGATTTTTTTTTTAAAACTGAATTTGAAGCTGAATTCTTCTGGCGACTCTTTCTGGGTGAAAATATCAGTCCACAAGATGTTACACAACAGTCCCTTACTGATGAGTTCTCCCTATTTTCACCTTTTTTTTCAATCCTGGCAGATCGGACCTTCTTAAGCCTCATCACTGAGACCAGACCACCTCCACATTTTAAGCCTGGTTCTCCCAAAGTAGGGGACAGACCTGGAATCGTACGCTAGCCTTTCTCTGAGCCTGCTGGTGAGGCTGTTCAAGGCTTGGAAACCTCCATCTTTCAGTGGCCACAGTTACTACTCTTGAGCCACAGCTTCAAAATAATTTAGCCCATAGTCTAAGTTGCCCTTGTTCAGCAGGTTTGTGTCCCTGACATTTGCTGCCAGCTATCTTTGATGCTGAATTTTATTTTTTTGGCTTCCTAGTACTTCTAGACTGGCATCCTAGATTTTGGTCTTTGCTTGGACTTTTGATTATGTATCTAAGTTCTACTTTGAATATTAAAGTTCTTAAATATTAGTTTATATATTTACTTCCTCCTATTCCCTCAGGCATTAATTAAGTGACCAATATGTTCCAGGCCGGTATTAGACCCTGGCAGTGCTCAGGACACATAGACATGGTCTGTGTGGAACTTTTTTGTGTCTAGATTCATTGACACTGATTGATCACGTGCCTGTGTTTAGAGCCAGGCTCTTCTGGGACCCAGAGATCACCTGCTCTTCCATGTCCTGCTCAGGATAGTCTCTGCCTTTGGGAGACTTCTAATCTGCATTGGAAGATTGGGAAAGCTCTCCTTATTGGAGCAGCCACTTCTGTCCTACCCACCTCATTGGCCATGAAGTTGGAGAAGGATTTAGGAACTAATATCATATTCTAGAGGGAAGAGTGGCATGAAAAACATGAACTTCTGCATCTGTTTTCTCTAAGAGGCACTACGTGGAGAAGCACAGTATTAGATGTCAACTGCAATCAATTTTCTTCAGAAAGCTAAAGAGCATATATACAGACTATATATATATATAGAGAGAGAGAGAGACAGCATATATACAGACTATATAAATATATATATATAGAGACAGACAGAAAGCATATATACAGACTATATATATATGATATATATATATCCAGCTTGATGTAATTCATATATTAATATAGATCTTGTAACTCCAGTGTTCAGACCCCTGTATTTAATAGCTATAATAGAAATCACTATAGCTGGTAACAGAAAAAAAGTCATGTTCTGTGGCTTTATGTCAAGAGGGAATTATATTTCAATAGTGCCAACTATACATTTTACTAACAGTGTGTGCATTAGTTTAACCGGTGTACATGTGTAAAAATCTTGTCAACTGTATAACGAGTAGGTGAGCTTCCTTTTGCTACTCAAGGGCTTCTGTTAACAAAAAATAGTTCATATCTCATTTTAAAACACACTGAAAGCCATGTCTCCAAAGACGAAGGTAGAATGAGATGCTAAGTACAAAAAAACTGAAAGCCACGTCTCCAAAGACGAAGGTAGAATGAGACGGTAAAAGTACAAAAAAACCAAAAACCACGTCTCCAAAGACGAAGGTAGAATGAGACGGTAAAAATACAAAAAAGCCAAAAGCCATGTCTCCAAAGACGAAGGTAGAATGAGACGGTAAAAGTACAAAAAAAACGAAAGCCACGTCTCCAAAGGCGAAGGTGGAATGAGATGGTAAAAGTACAAAAAAAAGTTCTTTTTCAGCATGGGTAGAATTATTCTAGGTTGATCAATGCCCCAGAAAAAAATATCCTGAGGTATCTATTTTTGCCCAAATAGGTGTTGGGAAAACTAGGTAGTCATAAACAGACCTGCTTCTTCAAGTGTAGCCTAGATTCATTGGCTCTCCTTCCTTTCACTTTACTTTTACGCATCTTGCAATTGTGGCTTTGGCCCTGGCCAATCTGCATTTTTTTCCCTCTTGGTTACTCACCTTCTGTTTGTTCCTAAAATATATACTTTGCCTATGATTCTTCTTCTCTACAGGTTCTTTTCCTGAAACTAATAATAGCTTACATTCATTGAGTTCCTGCTATGAGCTTTACTAAGTAGTTTGCATGTATTACGGTCATTTCTCCGTATCAGTGCGGCACTGGATCCAGCACCCCAACAGACACCAAAATCAGCAGATGCTCAAATCCCTTATATAAAATGGCATAGCACTTGCATTTAATCTATGAACTTCCTCTCATATAAATCACTTCTAGATTACTTATAATACCTAATAAATATAAATGCTACATAAATAGTTGTTATGCTGTAGTTTTATATTTTTGTTATTTATATTGTTATATGGTTATTTTTATTGCTTTATTTCTGTGGTTGGTTAAATCTGTGGACATGGAACCTGCTGATAAAGAGAGCCAACTCTACTTCATTCAACCCTCACCTCGATGCCTTGAGGAAAATACCATTATTAATCCTATGTTGTGGATGAAAACCAAGGCTTAGAGACAAGAAGCAGTTTTCCCAAGATCCCACTACTAATGAATGGCAGAGCAAAAACTTCTGCAAGTTTTGACAGACCTTATAACTTGCGCCCTTTCCCCTATACTGTAATAATTCACTCAGAGACCACAAATATCTATTTCCTGTATTATTGGCAATAACCAGTAGTCCTCTTACTCTTTTAAAATTGTTATTTTTGAGCTATCTCCTCTGCTCTATCCCATGTTATAAGCACATCTTTGAAAAAATTAATAAATAAAAAGGCAAGCTCCTTGAAACTCAAAGACTGTTTTTCTCACTTTTAATCCTTTGTAGAGTATAGATAGAATAAAATACATGTGCATTATTTATATGTGCAATAAATGGGTCACATTTTAATTTGACTTGAACACTCCAGCTAATCAGCCGACTGGCAATAAAAACTGTCAAGCAGTACAGTGGCAAAAGTTAGAAAGTGCTTGTTAAAGTAATCAGGTTTAAAACAGTCAGTGACGAAAATGTAAATCTCAGTATGTTATTGGACTTTCCAGCTTATGAAAATAAACAAATTGTTTCTGTATGTCTGAATTCTCTTAGATACAACCTCTTTTAAGATCACCACATTTTATTTGGGAAATGCCTATCCCATCATCAATGCCATTCTGAAGATTTTACCTGTGAATATAGATTGAATTTGGGAGAAAGATTTGTTTTTCTCTCCTCATTTCAGCTAGAGAGAATTAACATGTGTTAGGCATTCCCCTATGTTTTCAAGATTCAACATTTCGGGTAGACCTTGTCCTACATAAGCAGCTCATTCGTGGGGAGAGAAGGGACTGTGATGAAGAAAGTAAGACAGACACACAAGCGCTATAACATGAAGACACATCAGTGCACATGCCTGCAGAGGGACGGAAGAGGAAGGTGCCACTGCCACTCACTGCTGTGGAGCCTTAAGCAAGGCCTATTTTTTCAGGCTTCGGTCTCAAAGGTTATTAAATGAAGAGTTGGCTAGGGGTCACTCAGAATTCTTTGAACTTAAAAACAGTATGATTTTCATGTTGACAGGGCTTCATCAAGGAGGTGAAATTCAGGCTCAGGAAAATCTGATGGGGGAAGCAGGGAGAAGATGGGTGTTCCAGGAAAGGGAAAAACAGACCAAGTCCAGCAGGTACCAAAGCACAGGGCATGTCTGGGCAGCACAAGCAGCGGATTGAACTGGAACCGGGAGTCTTTTGAAGAAGGCAGTAGGCCTAAGGCATGGGAAAGTTGGTTGGGGTCATATTCTGGATGGCTTGAATGCCTTTTTCTACTTGGGCATGGTTATGGAATACAACCTCTACTTTTATCCATTCTATTTATTTAGTTAACATGGATTGACTCTGTTGACTGGTCATCTGATTACTACACGGAAAATATGTGTTTGGTAACATACTTCATGTCTAAAAATAAGCACTTGAGAACTCAACAAATACAGCAGTGCACCCCCAGAAGAGGTTTCAAAAGACGACTCTTTGGTTCATTCCATGCAAGCATACCCACATACAATATGCTCCTAGAAATTTCACCTGCAACCATAATTTTGCTTTCCAGATTTCTTCTTTCTCCAGCCATTCTGCATGCCTTGATAATACTGTTTCTACTTTTCTCAAGTAAAAAAATATGTCTTCTCTAAATTCAGTGCCCCTCTCCATTCTGCTAAAAGGCCATTATATTATTTCATCTTTCAGCATTTGTAGTTACCCCTAAGATTAGTCATACAAGGAATGGGGAAGAACGACTGGGATTCCAATATCTATTTCCTTGGTTTTCTTTGAAGTGTTTCCTGGGACAGTTCCAATGGTTTGGCAGAGAAGAACCCCATGGAATTCTCCTAAAGGTGAATGCTTAGGTATATAAAATCAATTAGCTGGCTTTGTTTTGTTCCATATGCATGTTTTGAGTTTATGCAGTTCTTGGAACAGACTGAAAATATAGCTGTCTTTGAGGTTTTCTTGAATTGATTTAAAGCTCAGTGAGGATGTCCCGATTTAGATTCCTGAACAATGAGCTCCTCCTTTTGTAAAAGGGCATGTATCCTGTTGTACGCTGGCAAAGGTTTACCCAAGATGTAGCTTTTTTGTTAGAGAGAACAGGATTACAATGCTCTGTGCTTTTCTCCAGGTTAGTGGCCATCGGCCTAGTCTTAGGAGGCTCTCCAGGAGGCCTGGATGAGCAGAAAGGGTGACATCCCTGCCAGCAGCTCATCTCATGACACTTTCTCTGCAAGATGAAGAGATTGTTTTTCTCCAGTTTCTTTTCCTCTGTTCTGCCCCTATCTAATTTTAAATCACAGTTTAGGGAATGCGACATCGTCCAGGAATAAGTTTCTAAATGCATTGCTTAGTCACAGATTTCCTCTAACCATCCTCTGATTGGCTGTCTAGAATGAATTTAGGCTGTGCCTTGAATCTGATGAGAAGCCACTTATGGAGCATTTATGGCTCTCTGGGGCAGAATTTCCCACAAACAGAATAGCAGAAAATAGGTGACTGGACTGCAGAGCCCAACCATCTACCAAGGCTGCACTAGGCCCTGCGCTCACATGTTTGCTCTGGCTGTGAGTGAGGCACTTCTCTCAGCTTCATCCCAACCTGATTTCCTACAGCCCCTCAACCCTACAGGAGATCGTTTGTTTCTGGTTAACCTGTTTGCCTTCTAAAGCTTCTGCTTAGGCTGTGACCACTTATTCCCAATCTGACCCATTTTTTCTTGCTAGCATTTGTCTTATGTCTTTGCCCTGCTATCAACTCCCAGCTTCCAGCCTCTGTGATATTCTCCCCTCCCACATCTTCCTGGTTCTGATGAATGGAGTATGACTGAATCAGCACATTGAGGAGATGCCCAAGATAAAACAGGTCTCACAGTCTGCTATTCATGTAAAGCTTGAGAAAAATAATGTGAGCTAGAATTGGCTCATTATGCCACTTAGTGTACAAAATGGAAAGCTGTATTAATTTTAATATCTATAATATCAGTTATTTATATTACAAACTTATGCTTCATAAAAGCATGTTCATTATTGCATTCACAATAAATTAATGTAAAAAGTTAATACTTCCAGAGCTGTTTCGTTCCAAGGGAAAAAGGTTTCTGGATGTGGACAACACTTGTTTTTTGTTCTAGGTAACTCTGTGTGAGAAAACTCTTCCTGAAATCCAGCCTACATTTTTCTTGATTAAATATAAATCAGCCCAAATCATTTCTTCTTTAACCTTTGGTAAACATGTAAAAACCTGGTTACCATACTCTTAATAGTTATAGAAAAACTTGAAGGAAATTATTATACCATTTTTTGGCAGCATATATAATCAAACACCAAGGTCAGAACCCTTCTCTGGCTGTGGCAGGCTGTTTTTCCTGTGGAACGTCTCCTCCGGTCGCTACTGTAAATGAGTCTTGGCCTTGAGTAGGGTGACCACCTCATCAAGGTTTGCCTGGGACTGTCCCATTTTTTCCCATCCTGAGAAACCCTTCAGTCCTGGGCAGATTAGAACAGCTGTTGCTCCAGCCTTGAATTATTACCGCTCCCTCCAATTAAATTACTGACTTTCTTTCATTGGAATTTGTCGAGCCCCTGGTTTCCGTCTCATAATACTGACATCATTTTTCTGCTTCAAACTGTGTTCCTCCCCCTTTCTCCCCACACACATCCACTATAATATAAATAATTTGAGGAAATTTATCCTTTCATTAATATAACACATTTGTTTTCAGTGCCTCCTGCGTGCTAGTCTCTGGAGAAATACAAAATTCATGAGATAAAAACCTTGTCCTCAAATAACTTAAAGTCTATCTGAGGAGAAAAGAAAAAAGCAGTAACTATATAACATGGTTATTAACTATCCATGTTGTGAGAATTTTCCAGATAAAAAGCTGTGGGAAATCTAATGGAGGAAGGGTGGGATTATTTTTAGTTACAGGTGTCACAGGAAGCTGTGTGGAGAAGTGGGGATTGGAACTGAACCGCAGTGGATTGGGGTTAGGGAAATGGGTAGTGCTGGGGAGTGCATTCCAGGTGTAGAGACCAGCGGAGCTACAGCATGCAAAGATTTCTCCTTATTCATTTTTGTGTCCTCTCTGGATCTAAATCTAGGGACCAAGTTACTCATTTATATCTGTCAAAATGAACATACAACATCGTTAGAAATGGCAACCACCCCCGTTAAAAACTAGGCCAACTTCAAACTTTATACGTGAAAATCAAATGAGCTAGGTCTTCAAAGAATCCCAGAGAAATGTCATGGAGTTCTCCTAATTAAAATCAGAAGTTAATTTTCAGGTGATTTCTTAGCCATGCAGCTGGAACTAAAGTAAATCTCGAGTCCCTGGAATGAGCATAGTGGGAAGAGAGAGAAGAGAAGCCATTGCTCACCATGGAGCTTTAACTGGGAGCTCTCCCCTGAGGTATAGATGAGACAGAGAACAAAACCATAGGGAAGACAGAACAATCATTTTGAATACAAAGTGATCAAACCACTTTAATTTTCTATGGAAAATGTTTTTCTTTCCAGTGACTCAAGGAGGTTGAGGTTGATAGCTTCTTACACGACAGATCACAAATTTGCAGTCATCCTTTGCATTTGAGAAGTAATTAAACATTTGTAAAATGACAGTTTTCAAATGAAATGTCTGGCCAGAGTCTCCTTCAGAAATAATGATGTGGTTTCTTTGGCTGCAAGTAATGACAAAGACCATCGAGCATCCCCCACCCACTCCCCTAGTTCTGAGCGCCAGTCTTCAGCGGCAGCGATTGCAAAAGTTGCTCTCACTGAGTTTGTTTTCTCTCAGTGCTCTTGGGTAGCCAACTATCCTGTGAGATAAAGTGATACACATACCTGCACTTTGCCATGGTTTCAACCCCTTCCTCCTAGTGTGCTTTGTTATAAATGATGACATCAACGAAGATGGGAAGCTTAGGTTTGTGCTGAAGGGTCAAACTGATAGAGCTTTCATAGTTAAAAGTAACTGGCAGGAGATTTACAGCCAGATATTTATATTATAGGAGTTTGTGACTTCTCCAGTGGCTTTGGCAGAGTTGCCTAACTAACCTCAAGAAACAGCTGAGTAATCCCCCTAGATGTAAGCACTCTGTTATATTATGGAGAGGAGGGGCTGGAGAGGCAGCCATAGGTGTTCCTAAGCTAGCTTATAAATTAGCCAGGCAGGTGCCAGTAGGAATGTTATGTTATAAAACTGGGATATAGAGTAGCTGATTCTCATGCACAAGCATGGTTGCTTGATTTACACAGAGCTGATTTAGCATTTTCCTTGCTAAATTTATTTGAAAAATGTTAACTCAACGTAACCTGAATTTACAAGGAGAAAAAGTATTTGTGTGTGTGTGTGTGATGGTTATTAGAGAGACAGACAAATGTCAGTACAAGGAAAAGAATAACTTCTGCAATTGATATTTTATTTTTCCTTTATTCTCATTCACTAAAGTAGATGTCAGCACCTTCCATGCTCCCTATACTCTGCCAGGCACTAGAGATACAGAATAGATCAGACAGTTCCCAGGCATTGAAGAGAGGTAGGTAGGTGAAATGTAAGCACATGCAATGATAATGCAGTGTTAATGCAGAGGTATATGAATGGAAGGGTGATGGCTATTGTAAAGTAACACAAAGGAAGGAACAATGAGCTTTGCCCAAGGAATCGAGGAAGCTTTCCTGGATGGGTGGCATTTCAACTGATTCTTTAAAGGAAGAACAGGAATTGAGACACAGAGGAGCACTACAAGAGGAAGGGTGGTGGGAATGGTGTGCTAAGCATACAGCACTCTGTGCAAAGGCTTGCAGCCTGAATATTTGCATGCTGGTGGGTAAATGTGGGTTGTTTGATGTGGCTCCTCCATGCAGAGCACGAGGGTAGGCAGAGAAACAACTGTGGCTGGAAATGTTCACCGGAACCTGCCAGGAGTAGCCTGTGAATAAGGCAGTGAGGCCTGGTGGAAAGAACATGGCCTTGGAAGTTAGACCCTATGAGGTCACGTATTCACACTAAGACTTTTGACAAGCTACCAAAATGGTCTGATTCTCATTTTCTTTAAACTGGATGGGAGAATAATAATAAAACTTATTTTGTGATGTCATTGGGGTGAATTCCTGACACAATAGGCAGACCTACTTGTCAGTTCTTTTTGAGACCCCCTGCCCTTGCATGCCATGCACAGAAGGGTTTGGCATTGATTCTGCATGTGGTGAGAAGCTGGTGAGAAACACGAATTAAAGAAGTGATGGGTCAGCTCTTGGTGTATTAAAAAAGTCACTCTCACACTAGTATGAAAGAAGGCCTGCATCGTAGTAAGACAGGGGAGGCCGAGAGACCAGTTGGAAGCCTGTTGGACTATTCTAGAAAGGAACTAAGGGCTTGGACCAAGGCCAAAGTGGTGGCAATGACAAGAAAGAAAAATATCTCAGACATATTGGAATTCACGACACACTGGAGGTACACAGTGGAGCAGGAGGAAGCAAGGATGATGTGGTGGTCAGATTCTCTGGTGAGCAAAGGAACTCCCTGGAGTAATTGCGCACATTTATTTGGAATATCTGTATATCTACTGAATGCCAGGCAGCCCTTAGGAAGACCCAGGAGGGGTTGGTTTCCTGGAGTATGCCCATTGGTAAAGGTTAGTTTACTCCCCAGAGGCTCCAGTCCTATATTATTACCATTGATTATTCCTGCTGCAGGTCATATTTGCAAAGAGCGACATAATCATTTTTTATTAATTCTCTTCCACAACAAGATGCCAAGCTAGATTGCCCAGCATCTTCAGCAAAGCTGGGACTGACACCCTGGAGTCTGGGTTCAACCAACTAACCTCCTCTCTATTACTTGGGCTTTACTGAAGCAAGTACCGTAAAGCCTTACTTAATTAAAATCAGGAAAACAAGCTGCACTGGCAGGGTTTGAACAGCCTCCAGTGTTAGAAAGAAATAAAAATAGCAGCCCCTCTTCCCTGGACTGGTCAGAATGATAAAACAGAGACATAGTATTGTGTCTCTGAGCAGAGTGTGGATCTGAAGATGCATGGAGCTGGCTGCTGATTAGAAGTGTACAGGGATCCATAATGGCTTACAGTAGTCAAGCATATAGAATTCATTTGAGCATGTGCTTTCTGTGAGAACTGTGGTTTATGTCTTACATACTTTGGGTTATTGAACCCTTCCAATAATTTATCTTATTTTTATTTATACATAAATAGATGCACATATTTTGGGGTACGTGTGATGATCTAATACATTTATATAATTCGTAAAGATCAAATCAGTGTAATTGGGATAGCCATCACCTTAAATATTTGTCTCTTCTTTATGCTAGAAACATTCAAATTATTTTCCTGTAGATGTTGAACTATGCAATATATTATTGTATACTACAGTCACCCTACTGATCTAGCAAACACTTGCTCTTATTTCCTCTACTGAACTGTATGTTTGTACCTACGACTCAACCTCCCCTTCTTCCCCCCTCCCTGCTACTCTTCTCTGCCTCTGGTAACGACCACTCTAATTCCTGTCTTCATGAGACCCATATATGAGTAAGAAAAAATAAGTCTTTGTTTACCCTTCTGGTAGTGCTATCAATGGTGTTGATTTGTATGAAAGGAAACTGAAACTTAGATGAGACAAATGACCTAAAATTACACGGCTAATGAACTCACAGAGCTGAAGCTGGAACCCAAGTCTGACTCTAGAACCATGCCCTAGCCACTGTGTGATATGTCCTCAGTATAGAAAAGCAGGTGGTTTAAGGCTAGGTCTCTATTCTTTGTGTGATTCAAATATACACTGTGGGCTTCTATCACCGGTTCCAGAACACAAGGATGCAGGAAACACAGACCCGATCCAACTCAATGTGGCCCAGTCAGTAGTTACTGAGTTCCTCCTAATGTGTTCAAAGCAGTCTTCGGCCCTTCAGAGACAAAAGCTCTGTGGGAAATATTCTGGCCTCCATACTTTGTGTTCAAACAAACTACAGTCTAGTTATAGATTATCTCTAGAGACCCCACCCAACCTCATGATGCTGTACAAAAGGCTGGGGGCTCCAAATGCACAGTGAGCATCCTCCTCCCTGGCAGCAATAACAAGAGGCTAAGGGGTCCAGTTGACTTTTAAGATATTCCACTGTTCACAGTAACAGCAACAACAACAACAGAAAATTAGTAATTATAATAGTAATTAGTCCAAGCCCTATCATTTGTTGGGCACTTACTGGTGACTCAAGCACCCTGCTGGTGCTGGTAGCTTTACTCACTTACTTAATTAGTGATGTGATTGAAAAGTCTGCCTGAAAACAAAATTCCATCAGAAGCCAAAATATAACCCTTTTTCTCTAAGTTATGCCACACATACTCATGGAACTGAAACCTAACAGACAGAAACCCCTGGGAAGCAATTTCTACATACTGTCTCTCCAAATTGGCTGTAACAGTACTAACAGAAATAATAAAAAGAACTGGGGTGAGTGGTGGGTGGGGGGAGACACTGCTCATTTACTTATCAATTCCAGCCCCAAGTCCATGGGATTTTTTCTTATTTCACTTGCAGATTTTTTCTTCATTCTAGTTCTTAATGTATCTTTGTCTTATTTTTCGCCATCTCCTAACTTCAGGAACATGCCCTAATTGGCTCCTGGGTGCAGTCACGGTCCCATTGGCCCAGAAGTGGGAAAAGAGGAGAGGCTTGGAGGCTGGTCCTTGTACGATGGTCCTTGCAGGATGGCTTTACTTGGTGTAGAGACAGAAAGTGGAGGTGGGAGATGGGGGTGGTGGCAGCCCTCCTGGGTCAGCTCTTCCTGGAAAGGCCTCTGACTGTGTGCCTTTTCCCTCAAATTACAAAGCAAACCCCACAGACATCATCCTGTGAAAGGAGATGCTCTGACAAATGCAGGAGAATCAGGCAGCGGAGGTCTAAGATGAGCAGGGCAAAGGTCAAGGAAGTCAAAGTATGTCTAGGAGGTCTGGACGGCTGCCATCGTGGGACAGGACGAGCGTCTCCCGAGCAGGCAGTTCTGGGGCTGCTAATTGCTCATTTCTCTATATATATCCGGCTTAAGCAAGGGCAATTGTGTCCAGAGAGAAAGCCAAAGAGCTGAAGATGGATTTAGGAAGACACAATAGATCCATAAAAGTAGATGAATAAATAAAGGCATTAACTTTTAATGTAAATAGGACTGAAGCATTCTTATTACCTTATCTTTTGAAGATATAAGAGGAAATTCCTTCTGCCAATTTGAACAGCTTTAAAGTGTACTTGAGGACACTTGGAAAGAAGAAAAAGGACCCAAGTAGCAGATAATATCTGCTTACAGGTGCCAAGGGTAACTCAAAAGTGTTCACAGAGCTGGAGAAGTATGCTGCTGCTCAAATAGTTGGCAACCTAACCAGAGCTGAAAGGAAGCTGCTGGTCACTGGCAAACCATGGACTTTGTCCTTCTCATTCATTTGTTCACTTATTCATTCATTTATTCAGTCAATGTATATTAAGTTCTTCCTATGTGTTGGGTACCTACTATACTGTGTAGATTGGACATGGACAAACCTGTGTTTTCAAGGAGGTTGTGGTCTGAATTTAGGATAGGAGACATTCTTTATGGCATTGATGAAGTCTGAGTGTGTCTAGAAACAATCTCAATATTCCTTGAAACTAGACTAAGTTATAGTGGGGCTCAGGGCCGGGGGAGCCAAAACATGAAGGAAGCCAAAAAATGAAGGAAGGACACCAGTTAGTGGTGTCCTTTTTATTTATTTTTATTTATTTATTTTTTTGACACAGAGTCTCTCTCTCTGTTGTCAAGCTGGAGTACAGTGGCGCGATCTTGGCTCACTGCAACCTCCACCTCCCAGGTTCAGGCTATTCTCCTACCTCAGCCTCCCGAGTAGCTGGGACTATAGGCGCGTGCCATCACACTCAGCTAACTTTTCTTTTTTGTATTTTTAGTAGAGATGAGGTTTCACCACATTGGTCAGGGTGGTCTCGATCTCCTGACCTCATGATCCACCCACCTCGGCCTCCCAAAGTGCTGAGATTACAGGCATGAGCCACCGTGCCCAGCTGTGGTGTCATTCTTAAAACCATGACAAGAAGTTATTTTATGCTGCAAATGTTCTGACACTATTAAAGGTGCATTTGCCTGCATTATCTCTAGCCCATGCAATGCTCCTGTGATCAATATTATTGCATTTGTTTTCTAGAGAGGACACTTAAGCTCAGAGAAACTTAATGCCTCACCAAGTCACACAGCTGGCATGTGACTGGACTATGATTCTTAGTATTTTAACTTTAAATACTCCCTTTCCACCATTCTAAACCGTCTGCATGTCAGGGCCAGATTAATTTTTACTAAAATTTATTTCTTATAACAGATATACTCACCACCTTCAAAATGTCCTTTTGAATGGATTCCAAGTTCCTTAGCTCAGATTTAAGCCTCCACAGCATCTGATTGTATGCTTACATTTTGGTCTTACAGGCCATCAATGCTTCAATATACCCTCTACATCAATTAAACCAAATTGCTTGTCATTTCTGAAAACTTTGTTAGTTTCCCCACATTCATATTAATTAAAAAGGCTGTTGTTCCTGATTGAATGTGGGAGGCAGAGAAGAAGAAGATGACAAAGTCGATTCTGCATTTTTCAAGGCTGAGTGATTAGGAATGTTGGCGCCTTCAAACAAAACAAGAAAGTCATGAAGAGAGGTGGCTTGGGGGAAGAGGATAAATCTTATTTTAAAGTCTTGTTTGAGTTGGTGGTAGAATATTCAGGAGGAGAGCAGACTGGCCTCCACTTAGGAAAGGCCCCAAAGTTCATAAGGGCATCAGAGAGGGAGCTGATGATTTTGGAAACTTCTACAAGGGAGTGAGAGCTGAGGCTTCAGGAATGAAGGAAGTGAGCCAGGACAAGGGACTGGAATGAGAAGGAAGAACTCCACACTGAATCTTAGGAAAAGCTCAAGGGCCTGTTATGGTTGAGGGTGGGCAAATAGATGTAAGGGGAATTAGAGGAAAACAGAAGCAAAGCACGGATTCCTCCCTGTATTTTTTTTAAGGAAAATAAACACAAAGAAGCAAGGGATAATTTGGTTCCCAAACCAAGACTCCTCAACTAGCTCCATGACTTTGAGGGGCTTTCTTTAACTCTTGAGGACAGACACATGGAGCCCAACAGAGGACACACATGAGCTCTTACTCATCTTTATACTGTGGCTCTTGCTTTCCAAATAAATATTTAGAACCATTTGCTAACAGATGTGGAGCACCAACAAGTATTCCAGGCACAGAGCATGAAATGGCGAGTGAGATAAAGGCCCTGACCTGGTGGAGTTGGTTTTCTTGTGGATTACATCCCTTTGCAAGTTCATTGACAGAGCTATAGCATAAAGTATCCATAAAGTATCACGGGTGCTGGGGGACTCCATCAGGGAGGAATTGGAAGCTGGATCTTATAGGATACAAGATCATTGCTAAATCTAGGATACAAGATGTAAATGAGTTAATTAGGAAGATATAATACAATTAAAGAGTTAGAAAGCAAGAAATGTGAGAGCACCTTCAAGTAGTTTAGTATTGCTAGAGTACAGTCAGGTAGGAATAGTTTTTGGCAAGCATGAGATTAGATAGAAAAGCATGCACCATTTATACACTATGATAAGTTTTGATGTTATCCTTCAGATGATAAGAAACCACTGAAAGATTTTTAAGCTGGGCAATTATATAGTTCAGATTATTTTTAGAAAGACCTTTCTGACAGAGGGAGGATGAATTGGAGAACGGGGAAACAGGGAGATACTTTAGGAAGCTGCTGTAGTTATCCAGGCAAGTGATGATAAGGATTTGAACCAGAGGAGTGATGGTAGAGATACAGAAGAATGTATGGATTTAAGAACTCTTTTGGAGATGAAATTGCTTGAACTGGTGACGAACTGAATGTGGAGGATGAAAGCAAGGAGCTGTAGAAGATATATATAGGCCCGCCTTTGGTGACCAAGGAGATTATAGCACAAGATACAAGCACATGAGTAGGTACTGGCTCCAAGTAAAAAGGTATTAAGGTCAGTTTTGGGTGTGTTGAATTTGAGATTCCTATGATGGATCAGTAGGAGATCACTGGCAGACATGTGAATATACAAATGCAAATCTTGGAGAGTCTAGGCTGGACATATAGATTTAGGAAGAAGAGGGTTAATTCCTGGAGAACACCAACATTTCTCAGGCACCCAGATGAAGAGCAAACTAGGATGGAAATAGAGAAGCTCTCAGAAAAAGACTAAATTTTGTACAAGTTTTGTAGAAATGAGGAAAACGCAGAAGCCTGAGAAGGAGAGGACACTGATCTCAAGCAGAGCAGAGGTGTCCATTAAAAAGAGAACTGGATTAAGCAGTCACAGCACCAGGTGGACCCCCATGATGCAACTCACTACTCTCCATGACCTGAGCACTAAGCTATCGGTTTAGGGAAAGTGAACAGCAGTGCGATGCAGAGGCAAACTTTGGCCCCATGTGGTTCCCACGATTCCTTTTACTGCATTGCTGGACCTCAAGGGACGCTAAGGTTGTTCTACATCTCCTCATGGACTGGGATTTAATTTAGGTGGTGCAAATCATCCTAGTTAAGAGATAGGGGTGAGTCCACAGACAATGCCCAGGTCTTCACAGGCAAAACTGATTTCCATGAAACTTTAGGGGAGTGGAGAAATGCTTTTAAAATGCAACATTGGGGACCCCACGCAAAGGAGTAGGAAGGTGTCACCAAGGTTCTCTTGGACAACTGCTGATCATGGTTACTCAGTATGTGTGAGAGAACCAAACTCTTGCCTTCCGGGACTCAGAAACAAACAGATTTTTTTTTGTAGCTGTAAAATCTAGGCTGGTAGAATCCAGGCTGTCTATATTAACCTACGAAACCAAGCTATTTTTAGAATTTTAAAAGAGAAAAATTAAATGCCTTTCGTGGGAGGTGTAGTATAACAATCTATAGGTTTGGGAGGGTTTTTCTTTTACATTTCCTTGAAAATAACACATCTTGTAGGTGAGAATATATGGTGTCGATGGTAATTGCCTTTTTACTGGAGCCACATTTTCATTCTCCTCCCTTTCTCCTCCAATATTAATTATCAGGACTAAAAATAGTCCATTGTGAGATCTTTGTGCCTCTGGGAGGCTTCTGTGGAAATCTGACATCTGTGCAGGAGGCTCTGCTGCGATGTGTGTCTCTGTGAAGCTGTCTCCTGTTTGTGAATTCAGTAAACACTTGCATAGTGAATGCTGAAGTGTCTGTCTCTCATAATGGCTGTGAGTGGCAGCCTGTGAGAACAGTGTCTTTTTGAGCAGACATGACTCATAGTGCCTGGAGGGAATAGAGAATGCATGGAATATTTATGATTAAGAGCATTAGTAACAATAGGGAAATATTGATACAAGAACATGCCCCTGTGTAACTGTAGTGTGCAACCAAACTGCCATGGCCTCCTATAGTTTTCCTTTTTGTATGTACCTATAAACCAATGTACCCCTCACCCTGACTCCATTTGGAGAAAAATAATATAAAGAAACTTTTAAAATAGAAAAATTAATGAGTTGTTTGTATCCATGATCAGTTTAGGTGGAGTTAGATGGGTGCTAGGAAGGTCTTCAAGGACCAATACCTAGCTGCTGGAATCAGAGACTCATGGATCTGAACTAAACCTCTTCCTAAATAAACAGCCATCACGGCTGGTCAAGTCATTCTCCACTTGATGAGATTTCATTTCACCAGATATCCTTTAATTATCTTCTTGGAATGAATGTTAGTTCTGATGGGATGCAAAGTGAGGGGAAGGATGGAGGGTTACATGGTAGCATGGATATAATATTCGTGCTTTCTAATCAAGACACAGGTTTTGACAAATGAGTGCATTTCTAAAGCAAGATTGATTACTTTAAAATTGGGCTGTTCTACAGAATCTGGATATATGGTATGCAACTATGGGGGATTGGCTTGTTAAGTAATCCTAGGTGGAGCTTCAACATGGGGAGCTCTATACAGTCGTGGAGCAGAATAAGAGCTCTGGGAGGCAGGGATAAGTCTAGGAGGAGGCTGAGGGGCAGATCAGGGAGGAGGGCATTCTGAGCAAGAGGAGAAACCATTTCACAGCTGTGCCCACTTGGGGGTAGTTTACAGAGAGTTGTTGGTGCTACAGAATTTTTTGTTTTAATTTTTAACCCCAAATAGTCGTTTTACAGTCAGTTCTTCTGTTCAACTTGACAGTTATTATTTAATTCCCTCAAATTATTTAATTTGTATTTACATTATACACTGGCAATCGAAAAACAAATTTTATTAATGTTAACTGTTTAAGCCAGGTGCAGTGGCTCATGCTTGTAATCCCAGCTACTCAGGAGGCTGAGGTGGGAGGATCATTTGAGCCCAGGAGTTCCAAGAGTTCAAGTCCAGCCTAAGCAATATAGAGACCGTGTCTCTACAAAAAAAAAAAAAAAAAAAAAAAAAAAAAAGTTAACTATTTGAATCACAGATATTTACTATCTCCTAAGTATAAGAATGTTACAAGTCACTCAGAATTATGCATTATGATATACATTTAAGGGTTGAGAAATTTACCCATTATAATAATAACCTGGGTATTTATCTACTCTTATAGTTTCCATTTAACATTATATAAATTACTCACTTTGAATCAAGAATAGCTTTTGGTCCCCAATTATTTTCTTGTTGTCACACGTCATATATCAGGGTTGCAGACTAGTCGGTGTACAAAGGAGTTGAAAATGTACTTTTCTTTTTAGCCTAAGAAAAACATAATTTGGAAGACAAATTTGTTGCAATAAAAAACTTCTCACAGCCCCCTCATACAAAATAAACTACAGTCACTTGTCATCTCAAACAATAAGCAAGGAAACGCCACACGGAGAGGCTGGGAAGACCCACGCTGGCCTTTGGTCCCTCCGTATTTAGGCCTATGTGAAGACTATTTCCAGAGTGTTGTCACTTAACAGAATCTTTGTCTTTGTAAAGATGAAGGCTGGCCGAAAACATTTGGTTAAAGATATCCACCCAAGTGAGTCGCTTTTCTGATCTCTGGACCAGTTGGTCTGGTATCTTTATCTCTTAGAACAGAGCACCATTAAGCTTTTTGTCCTGGTTCTTTGAGTTTTCCAAATTATGGCGTGGGAGTACCAGGGTTCAGTCAAGACGCCTAGAGTTTGCTGAAGGAGCACAAGGACCAAGCAGTTGAGAAGGACACCCAACAGCTATGCTGTGGGCTCCAGATCCTGCCCATACCTGTTCCCTTAAACTGATCTTTGACTAGAGCAAGTCTTCTTTTATTGATTACACTGTATTCTGGAGAGCTCTGTAACATTTCATTTGAAGGCAAAATAATGACTGTTCGGTTACATAAGTTTGAAAAACATTGATTGAGATTATCCAAAAGCATCCCAGAGAATAACCTGATTTTCCCCTAAAAGGGAATATTTGCATATACTATGGCTCAATTTCACTGTGAATATTATACTGCAGATAAAAAGAATGAAATAGATCAATATGCTGTTAAATAGGGATATATAGTAATAGTGTTAAGTTTTAAAAAGACAAATGACAAAACAATATGTACAGTATGATTCCATTCATGTAAAAAATATACAAATCAAAACTATAGACTCCTGTATGTACAGCTAGGTGTAGGCACTCGGGGCTTCTTCTTCTCCTCCTCCTCCTTCTTCCTCCTGTTCCTCCTCCTTCTTCCTCCTGTTCCTCCTCCTTCCTCCTCCTCCTTCTTCCTCCTCCTTCTCCTTCTTCCTCCTCCTCCTCCTTCCTCCTCCTCCTCCTTCCCCCTCCTCCTTCCCCCTCCTCCTTCCTCCTCCTCCTCCTCCTCCTTCTTCCTCCTTCTTCTTCTTTTTTCATAGTCTCTATTTTTGAGACAGAGACTTGGTCTGTCACCCAGGCTGGAGTGCAGTGGTGCAATCTCGGCTTACTGCAACCTCCACCTCCCGGGTTCAAGCGATTCTTCTGCCGCAGAATACTCGTTCCCGAGTAGCTGGGATTATAGGCATATGCCACCACTCCTGGCTAATTTTTGCATTTTTAGTAGAGATGGGGTTTCACTATGTTGGCCAGGCTCATCTCGAACTCCTGGTCTCACATGGTCCACCCACCTTGGCCTCACAAAGTGCTGGGATTACAGGCGTGAGCCACTGCGCATGGCCTTGCTTGGCTTAGGTTTTCTGTCTGCTGAATAGTGATAAAATTGATCACAGAACTAGTAAAGCCTCTTCCTCAAAAGTCAGGACTGAGCTAAAGGAGAGAGAAAAATCTCACAAATAAAAGCCAAATGTATTTTTAAAAGGTTAACTTTAGTATCCAGCAGAGAAATTTTTTTTAAAAAAACATAAACTAGAAGATGCTCACAAATATTGACCGAACCATGGAAGAAAGACTATTAAGTGACTCAAATTTCAATGTATAAAGGATGATCAGTCAGGGAGTTATTTGTCTTAAATTCAGAGGCAGATCATTCTCATTGTACTTCTCTCCATGGCCTCTCTAAGAAACAAATTATAGTGCAAATCTATTTTTTGACACACCAAACATTATATACCAACTTATTCGGATTAATATTACACAGTGTTGAGGAAATTTTCTAAGCAGTGTTAAGAACAAAAATGATGGTTTTTTTTGTTGTTGTTGTTAAATAGAATGTGTTGATACTTGTTTTCATGGTGACTATTAGTTGCATATTTAATTTATAGAAATGGTGTGCGTTGGAAATTATTGTAATGGTTTGAGATATTGAGCATCTGCCTGTCTCCCATGCCTCGACTTCAAAAAATTTACTGAGTGTCTGCTATGTTCCAGGGACCGTGAAAGGGGTCACAATGCAAAGATAATTTTTAATTGTTTCTAACATTATGAAATGAATAGCCTAGTAGGTGAAACAGACACATAACAAAAATAGCAATAAAAGGCAATAGATGTTAGAAAAGAGGTTGGCAATTGCTAATACGGAAATGGAAGAGAACTAGACTGCACATTCCAGGTGAGCAAAGACTGGGTTGCGTCTCTTTTTCTCTGTATCCTTAAGCCCCTATCACAATGCCTGATACTTGGTATATGTTTAATAATTATTGGTAGAATGGGAGAAAGAACGGAACTATGAATGGAGCGAGAGTTGCTGGAGCAAGCTTTGTGGAAGATATGATCTTTTAACTGGGTCTTGAAAAAAAAGAAATGAGTAAAGTGGGAAAGAAACAAGAGGGCATTCCAAGTAGAGGCTTGAGCACATTAAGGAAAATTCATGTCAAATGTGTGGAATAAAAGGAAACTATGCCACATTAAAATGCATATATTTAATGTGTTAAATAACATGCATACATACACAGATAAAGGATATTTTTGTTATGTGTGTTTTATCCTTGTATATTTTACCCAAATATTGGGTATCCTATATATATAAATTTAAAAATTCTGCAGCTGTGAAGCCATCTGCTCTAGAGGATCAGCCGTGGTCAAGCCCTGCCTTCCCTGTTATACCCTGATAACAGCATTTACCATCACAATTGTCACTCATGTGTTCTATGTTAAACCTCGTGCTTTTCAGGCCTCATGTTAATCAATAATATCAGTAGTCACTGTCCATAGTTACCACAAAACCTTTGAGATCAAAGCCCTGACTGAAATGTGATCTTTCCTTTCATTTGTCTTGCATCTGATAAAGTTTGGGGCTATTCCAAAGCTTGTTAGCAGAAAAGAGTCAAGAATAAGAGGCCAGTAAGATCGTCAGAATCATCACGGGGCAAGCAGATATATGCCAGCCATATGTTAAAAGCCTTTAGAGACAAGTTAAACAGTCTCTTCTAAATGCCTTTGTGTTATCCTCTTTCATTTCAGCTTTATTCATCATATTCAACAATGAGAAAATATGTCTTCATTATTTAATACCTTTGCACATAGCATAATGTGAAATGGAGTAGTAATAAAGTCTAAATCAAGCTGTTTTTAAGCTGAGGTAGCTGCAGAAAGTTCCTAGAAGAATAGAAAGATAACAGTTTAGAGTTCACAAAGTGGCATGTTGGTTCTTTCTCTTTCTTTGATTTTTAAATGTTATCACACTCTATGAGTAGACATGTCTTGTGTTCTATATTTAGCCAAAAGGATAGTGTCTCAATAAATGCTATTTGCTGTCTACATAGATTCTATATGAGAGAAGGAGCAGGGTGGGGGTGAGGGTGGTGATATAGCTACTAGAAATTTAAGTGCTTCAAGGAGGTATGCTGTAGATATCTGTGTAAGCAAAAATACCAGCTGTAGCTCAGCTACCTGAAAGGAAGGGTTACACCCTCTAGGATGCTCTTAAACAATCTAGTCAATTTATGACATACCTACTTCAATGGGAAGCCAATTCCTGTGGCTCCATTTTGCTCTACTTTTTCAACCAAAGGTCATTTTTACATACTTTGGGAAAGACAGATATGGTGCTTAGGAATTAAGAGTAAAGAAGATAGTTTTCCCAAGACTAGGAGCCCTGTAAGTCTACTAATCACAGAAGCAAAAGACCGTCCTCCCCACCTCCTAGATCTGTTGTCTACAAACTGTTTCACACAAATACAACACAACCCTTGACAGAGTAGGTCCTTAGAGGTTTTTGCTCTAGTCCTTGGGGTCTAGGGGTGCATGCATATGCAAACTTCTCTGTCATTTTCTCCCTTTGTATGTTTCTTTCCTTACTGGCCCCAACAAAAAAATTAAGAGATGTTTTGTCTTCATAGAATAAATGTTCAAAAACAAAAGTATAAGGCAGAACTCCAACTGGCAGTTTTTGTTAAAAAAAAGAAAAAGAAGAAAGGAGGGAGACACATAGAAATAAAAATACAGATAAGGCAGACATATGTCTATTCAAAACCATCTGGCCTCTTAGGCATTTTTGCAATTGATACTTTGTCCAGGCGTAATAATGACAATAATAATAGTAGCCAAATTTTATTGATTATTTAACTCTGTGTCAAGCACTATGATACACTTTCCTTTATTTTCTCATTCAGTCTGCACAAAGCCTCTAAGGACATGACATGATGATGTCATGTATGTGAAAATCCAGTCTCTGGGAGGTTGAATTGCTTGCTCACTGTGGCACAGCCAAGTGGTTGAGTCTGGACAGTATCCAGATCTAACCGATTCCAAAGCTACTTCTTTTAACTAAAACAGTGTATCACTTACTCATTGAAATTGTAGCCAAATACAATAGAGGGTAAGTACCTGTTAGAAAAAGCTAGTTTGATTTACAGCCAAATCAAATTCAGGCATATGCTGCCCATGGCTCTTAGCTGATCCAACCCTTGTCATTCCCAGAGATAAGCAACATAAACACAGATTTGACATAGCCCAAGAAAGCAAGCCAATTAAAAACTTCTATAGCTGATGCCTCTGCCACGTCCTACTGATGCCCTGAGCCTTAACAGCTTAAGTGCTGGTGTTGATTTCCTCCAAGACCTTTAAATGTCATGGACGGAAATTGCTATTTTGTTCTGGATGCACAGGTCCTAATTGTGGGGCTCAGAGAGTTCCGTGGAGTCTGTGAAATCGGCACATGCCCCATCTCCCCAGTACAGTAGTTGATTGTCTACGGGCAGCTCCCAGGGCTGAAATAGGTTTCAGACTCTTCAGAGTTTTCATTAATGGAAACTTGCAATTCAGCAAAAGGGAAAAAAAGAAAGTAAAAGTGTTGTGGTACAGACAGGTGTTAGAGAGGACCATCTGCTTGTTAATAACTTGCCCACAGATTTTCATGCAGCAGGACAGGGACACATTTATTATGTGATGCTGGGCCCATTCCATTCCACTATCATTTCTGTAGAAATATTATTACTTGCACAACGTGCCATATTTTTTAATTTACTTTTTAAAATCCTCCTCTCCCTGGATCATGTTCTCAATATGCCTTTTCCCTGCCTCCCCCACCTCCTCCTCCCCTTTCCTGAGGTACCACCTTTCTCTCAGCTGTCTCACAAACCGCAGCACAGCCTCAAACAGAAGCCATCATCACCAGCAAAAACAGTCCCTCAGTTCACGGAGAGACAAAATTCACTGAGAGACAGAACTCTGATTACATTGAAAATAATCATTGAAAATAATACTTTCCAGTACAGGTCAAAATGTAGCCCAACAACTCAATGATGATTTTAAAATTTTGATTTAATTTTGTATTACACACACACCTTGAAATAGAGCATATCTGCCTTGAACTCGGGGTTGGGAAATCTGAGTGATAAGAAACATCATATGTAATTCTGGCTCTGCCATTAACGAGTAGTGCGGACTTAGCTTTTATGTATAAAATAAGTGCATTGGACTAAATTGATGGATTGATTCATTCATTCATGAAGATCAGACCATTTGTTATTTTCCCCAGATTTGACCAGCTTAGATTTTCACACCTATTTTGGACATGGTGATATAATTGGATACTCACCCTTGGCCAACAGAATCTCTTGAGTTAAAACCAGCCCATCCTTTTGAAAACTTATGCTTTTTTCTCCCTGTACCTAGCTATGTGGTATGTATTGCATTCTGAAATGAATATGGTATTCATAATTTGACCCAAAATTATTTTTGAATTAGAAATTTATAGATATAAAAATTATTACAAAAGGGTTGAATGTAAATGGTAATTTTAAAATTATAAAAGCATATATTTCAATATATTTTAAATATACACATACTATTACTCCATTACCTCATTGTTATAGCTATTGTTATAGTCTTCTCAATCTTTTCTCATGCATATATCTTAAGAAATTTAGTGACTTATTGACAGCATCGGATAGCAATATCTCCATATCTGCTCCAGGACTGGATGTTATTATTTAAAAATATTGTTGGCAAATCTGTAAGTGAAAAATGTCATTTTAATAATTATTTAACCTTCCTCTACTTCAGCACTTATATATAACCTTATGTATTTTCTTTTTAACATGCCTTTTTGTCTCAAGGGTAAAGAATCTTCAGCTCAGGTAGGTTTGCATTTACTCATAGCCCCTTTGGATGTTGCTTTGTAGGCTGATAGATGGTGAAGCAGAACAAAATCATAGCTAAGAACACAGACAGGAGGGGGCACACATCCTTGTTTTTCTCTTTATTATTTGTGTGGCATTAATCAAATTTGTTAATCTTTCTAAGCTTGCAGTGACGTACAACTTTCTTCATTACTGTTATGAGAAAATTGACTGAGACAATATGTTTACACACTTGGTGCACTCTTTAGCACTAGCAAATCCTCTTAAAATGTTAATCATTATGATCATCATTTTTTCCTGTAATCCATTAAATAATTCTTTCTCCTAGAATTGATTTTTCATGGTTACAGGACAAGTATCACTAATTAATTAATTAGTTGTTATAACGATTAATTGATTAATTTATTCTTTGTTCAACTAATCCTAGGAGTCATCTTTATTGTCTTACCCAAGCCACAGGTGGTTCTGTTGGCTGTACCTCTAAACTTCATCTCAGAGAATTCTCTCCATTTCTCTCTCATGTCTAGTGCTACAATGATGTCAGTGACCTCTGCCCTGATCTGTTCAGTCTGCTGGCTGGCCTTTTTCTCTATAACTTTTTCTGCCCAGCTTCCACCTCCATCCATTTTCAACACTGAAAGCAGATCTCTTCTTTACATATAGAGGCTACATATTTAATTATTTCACAGTTAAATTCTTGAATGTGGTCTAATTGTGTTTGGAATACGATGCACGCTCCTTGCCATGGTCTACAGGAAACCGAGTGAGGTGTCCCTGCCTGCCTCCACCACTTCACCTTCCACTGCTCTCCTCCACAGCTGCCTCTCCCAGCCACACCGACATCTTTGCTGGTCCTTGAATTCACCAAGCTGTTTCCCTCTGTGGGGCTGTTGAACTTGCTCTTCACCCTGCCTGGAATGTTCTCCTCCCAGACCTTCACACAGGCTCCTGCCCAGTGCCACGTTTTCCTGCACACCTGCCCTGACTTTCTTGCCCAGACTTCAGACACCTCATACTCCTTTAAAGTCTTTTACTTTCTTAATTACCCCCATCACTGTCTAAAATTATTGTCATTTCTATTTATGTCTTCCAGTGCTTTTTTTCCATTTCTCACTCTCCAGAACTCCATGAACACGCTCTCTCCTCGAAGAGAAAGGCAGTATGTTCTATGTATTGCTGTACGCCTGACACCTACAATAGAATGGAAAATCAGTAACTATTAGATGAATAAATGAGCAATTATTTTGTGTGCTTACTACATTCCAGGTACACACAGAATTACTAGGTCTTAGACCAACCAGTTGGTCATCAATCATTTGTGATTTTGGTGGGTCTTCCTTTGATCTTTGTACATTCTGGACCACTCCTTGTTTGGGGGAAACATACAATGAATACAGGTACGTATGTAACCAAGAATGAGCTCTGATCTACGAATCCTGGTTGTGTTCAGAAAGCTTAAGCCAAACATGTCAAGCAGTGTCCTGCACTGCAGGTCTCTTGCTGTGGGCATGCTCACTCACTGGAGGACCCAGTCACTCACCCAACAAGGTAAATCACTGGTTGATATACATCAGATAGCTCGAAGTCTTGGCAAAGCCTGGGCCTGGACAGTCACCAGTATTCCAGCAGTTGAGGCCCCCTGCCCTTTGCTGTCTCTCAACCTATTATGGTAACTTCGATCCCCATATTCTCCATCTTTTTTCCAGATACAAGCCAGGTACCCTGGCTTATCCTGGGCTGGGTTTTTAATTTTTCCCCACAGATCTCTCCCTCCATATGCCCCTCCCTCAGGCCCCAAGGTACAGCAATGAACTGGTCCATCTCTCACAATGCCTCCACGTGCACATGCCTGTGCCGATATGCCTGCAAAACATGCGCACTTTGAAAAGCAGCTTATGGCCCCCTAGACCTTTGGAAAATATTCCTCACTTAGACAAAGCATAGAGAGAGGCTTCTGTCTCACTTTGACTTGATGAGTTGATATTGCTCCTCGTATAGCTTTCTATTTGGAAACAACTCTGTTTATAACACACACATTTTCTGTATTTCTTCTGCCTCATTTTTTACTATTAAGGACACTTGCCTAGAAACAGAATCTGTGCTTTCTTCCCCAGTGTTCTTCTCCTCTCACTGCCTGTTCTTCACCTGAGTATATCACGTTTGATTGCTACACTGCAAAGCTGGGCACAGGTTTATCCCCACTATATAGTATCAATCTGTTTACCCATCCATCTTTCTTCCTATCTTTACACACACAAGAACACATAAATGTCTCTAGTGAAATGTGTATGTGCTAACATTTCTCAGAGATGTAGGGATGATGTTTCCTTTTATTCCTCTGATAAACCACAAAATAATACTGTACTTAGCATCTACGTAACATCTCATTTATTTTAGCTAATTAATCCTGATAGGTGCCTGTGGAGGCACAATCCTCACTGTTCCCATTTTAAAGATGAGAAGACTGAGACAAAGTGAGATGAACTCGCTTGTTCAAGGTGATATGAAAATTTCTCAGCACAGTGGGGGATTAAAATTCAGAGTGACAAACTCCCTGATCCTGTGATTAGATCATCAGATCCTGGTGCCATGTATCCAACCTCTTAGAACTTGGAGAATCAGGTACTTAATATTGCTAAAGGAAATTGACGGAAAGGTCAAACATAAAAGGTACAAAGTGCAGCTCCTCTTTTACTCTACAAGCAATGAAGCAGATTTCTTAGTGTTTAATTTAAGAACCACTTGGTATATGAAATATATTTCTTGAGAGAGAAAGAAAATGGCTTTGTGTCTAGACTCCCAGTCTTTGGGATTAAGAGCACCTGCCTGGTTCAAGGATCTGCATTTCTCCAAAGTGCTCTCCTCACACCCGTCTCTGTCTGTGGAGCCATAATCATTTCCACAGCAACTCCAAAGGGGGGCGATGATTGTGGCATCACATGCAGCAGATTATACAGCCTCAGGCCGGGGATAACTAACAGAAGGAGAGAGATTCTTATTGAACAACCATCTTGCTTTGTGCAAATCTGAGCAGGAGAGAAGAGGGAAGGGAGGAGAAATACAGGCAATCTAAGATCTAGGGGAAATTGGTTTTAAATAGGTTGTTTTTCAAAGGTTTCTGGAAGATATTGGTTCTTCTAGAGGATTATGGAAAGTGCTGAGATAATTACCTTAGCCTTATAAACTTAAAAAATATTCATTTATTAAAAAGTGTGTTTAGTGTTTGGCAAGCTGTCAGATAAATTTGCAAGGAAACCAGAATCTCCAGGAGGAAAGGGCGCCCGGCGGGCAGAGCACACAAAGGGATGTTGATGTGTTGGACAGTGGCCCACATTGGGACCCTGGTCACCGCTTAACTGCTCTATTGTTTATGCTGGTGTCACGCATGTGTGCCATTTGTTTAATTCATGTAGAGTCATGGTTAAGAGCAGAGACTTTGGAGTCACGAAAACCTAGGTTCCACTAAAGTGCTAAGTAAGCTTTCTAAGCTGTTTTACTTTATCTGTGAAATGTGCATTTTACCTACCTCATGGAGATGTTGAGAATTTTAAATAAAACAGCACATGGAAAGCATTCATAACATGGCCTTATAAACCACAGATGCTGAAAAATCATGATTTCTCTGGTTCTTGTTATTGATATTACCACCATGAAAGCCATAGATGATTAAACGATCTGCTTCACACATCTATTTTCTTCATTTCTGTGAAATGAACACTGTACTACACACTACTGTGTAGATGTGGTCTTGGGGGGAGGCACCTTTGTTTTAGCCTTAGATTTGTTCATCCTTCCATTCATTTACCCATGTTCATTTTATTCAAAAAATATTTGAAGTAGGTTACAGAAAGATATAAAATAAATTTTAAATCCAGATCTCTGTATTATGTATATAATATATATCAAGAAATAAAATTTGAATAGTAAGAATATGCAGTTTATATATTAAAATAAATGTTATAAAGCCCTGCAGAACTAATAAGATAGGAATTCAGCTGTGAATTTCCTGATTTGTGAGGCAAAGAGGGAAAGAAGGTCATTAAAAGATCTGCATTGCCCATGAATAGAAACACACCAATCTCGCTCAGGCCAGGGGTCAGCAAACCAAGCCCAGCTGGCCAAAGCGTGAGCCAAGGAGAGTTTTACATTTTCAAGTGTCGTTTAAAAACATGCAGAAGAATAAGCTACAGAAACAGCATACGATGCTCAGACTGTACTATTTACTCTCTCTGGCCCTTAACAGAAAAAAATTAACAAATTCCCAGAAAAAATATCCAAGGAAAATTTCTCCCCCACAAAAGAGACTTCCTTTCAAATTCATCTTGCTGCACTTTTCATCTTCTTAACTATGCTCCAGTCACTCTGCCCATTCTCCTGTTCTCTCCTCCTGGGTGAAGCTTACAAATGAGAAGTCCCTCTCCACTGTATCCTAGTGGCCTAGAACACCCAGCCTTTGCCTGGTGCTTCAACTGGTCCTTCAAACCTGCACTGAAACGTTACCTCCTCAGAGAGCCTTCTCTGATCACCTAGTCCAAAATATATTATCTTGTTGTGTCTCAAATAGCAACATGTTACTTTCCATTGTAGCAATTTTCAGAATCTGAAAGTTTCTATTCACTCACTTACTTGTTTGTTTGATTCTCCATGAGGACAGGGATCATGATTCAGTTAATCTCAGCTAGATAATTCTAGTTCTCAGTATTTGGCACAAAATAAACAGTAAATAAACATTCGTTGAATGAAAAAATAACAATAGAGATGTTAAATGGGCTACTTTTTTTTTTTTTTTATAGCATCCACATGGAAACTGCAGGCAAATACCGAAGTGTTCTTTATTAAAGTGGTGTTGGGTGAGGGATTAAAAAGTGTAGAGGAGGTTGGGGGTTTTGGTATAAAACAACAGTTTCTATGCATTTTTTTCTGGTTGATTCTAAAATCTATGATACTCAGAATATTAGATGGATTGCATATTCTTCAGACTATCTTTGTACCAAATTTTCATAACTGATGGAGGTTATATTCACTTTCAAGGATCCACAGATATTATTTATTGTGTATCAAATGCAAACCAAGATAGGCTATATCGTGCTAATAAACAATCCCAGAATTATAGAGACTCAACATAATGAAGGTTTATTTCTCAGTGTTGCATTGTAGTTATATGCGAGTTTGGGCAGATTATGTTATATTGCATTGCTTGGAACAGAATCTGAGATAGAGTCGTTTGCAGAGAGTCTATTGGGAAGTACTTCTGGGAGATACATCTGTACAGAAGTGAAGAAGGCAGAACTGGACAGAAAGAGAAGCTGACCCACAACCTGGCTACAAGTGAAGCTGTGGCCAATCCCTGGTGAGACTTTCATTTTCCTCCATCAGTTAGACATTGGCCATGGATTCTCTCCTGAGTGGACCCAGCCTTACACATGGAAGTCCTACATGCAAAAGCCATTCCCATAGAGAAACTCAGTTCTGAGTTACTGTCAGTGGGTATTCCTGGCAGTCAAGGGACGGTGAATCATCCCTAAAGTAGGGATGGAGCAGAGCTGCTCACATCTGCTTGCTTCTTAGAGGAATTGCAGTCATCTAGGAACAGCTGTTCAAAGTTTTGGAATGGTCTTGTTTCCTGGGTTAGAGGGATGGTCTGTGGAATCCATTGCTGTAGTAATACAAGGCTGTGATTGATCATTTTTATTTTTCTTCCACTAACACCTGTTCTAGACTCCCCCCATCTCAGCCAGCATCTCTGCTGGTCTAGACACTTGGCCTTGTGAGTTGACCAAGAACCTCATTTCTGTGGGGTCTGAAGTCTAGTTTCTATGATCTGCTCAGGCTGTGGCTACTGTATTTGTCCATTTACTATTAAAACCAGACATGGAACATCAAAAGCTGTCCCAGGGAACCACCAGATCCCAAACATAGTCTTACCTGATGCCCCCATGACGTGAAAGCAGCCCTACCACCAGGATTCTGATCCTGGTGATCAGAATCAATTGTCGCTATCAACGTGGTGACTTCTTTTCTGGTTTTCTGATCTCATGGCATGAGGAGCTTTAAGTGACCTGGTGGCAACTATAGCGTAAAGTATGGTGGGACTCATTCTGTATCCCCAAGGCGAGGCCCTGCACCTCTGGGAACCATAACCTCTACACCCATATCCTGAAGTTGCAAGAACAGGAAGAGCAGGTTTCCCAAGTGAACCACTAGGGTAGATGGTAATCAGGGTTGCTCCTACTTCTACTCTTTGGTTTCTGTACTGATGCATTTCACCTCTTGAGAAACCAGCCCCATAAAATGGAATACTTACAGGGTACTGCCACCAAGTTGACACCTCAGCTGCAATTTTAAGAAGCCACTCACAATTCCATTAGGGGAGGAGCTTTAGAAAAGCTCAGAATGTGGTAGAATCATGGAATTCTCATGGTCCTATGTTCATGGCTGTGTTACCTTAGGTGTAAAGTGAGTGCTCTAGCTCAAGGCAATATTGTGAAGGATGCCCTGTCACTGAAGAAAATGCTCAGGCTCACCCATGAATAGAGCAAGTCCTTCGTCCTCCTCCAACACTTGGTCACATCCTCAGCATCACTGGTGTGGGCTGAGGGAGAGGTACATTTGCAGTCATGATGGACAGCTTGTAAATGTGCTAACTGATTGTGCAGCCTCCTGTGTCCTCTGACTATGGCTTTGCCTAATCTTCTGATGGTTTGCTGTTGGGCTGCCCAATCTCATGACTTGATGTGTCTGAAGAATCAAGACCATGATAGACAGCTCTGACTACACAGTCATTTGATGTCTTGTAAGCAGATAGTTTGTCTCTTCCTAAACCACCTAATATTATTGATGTTGCTTTGTGAATGATGTATAGTTCTCTGTTGGAGATGTTATGTCCTTTTGCAAACCCCTCAGAGTCTTTGTGGAGATTCTTCTATTAGTGCTTGCTGTAAGCTTCACTCTGCGTCTTTCCCCATGCTAGTTAGCTCCAGTATCATCGAGTCTGTTGGTCATTTGGCTTATGCCTCAGGAATGCTTGCACTGCAGCCTGGACTGGCTGCAGAGCAGCTTTCTATTCTGGATCTCAGTTAACAAAGGCTGCCAACTTCTATGTTACCCAGTAAACAAATCATATTAGTATGCCCGAATGCATAATATTCTGCCTCCAGAGCCTGCAGAGGGCTCCCAAGGCTTGTGCTTCTTTATTAGTGTTGGGAAGCAAGAAATGCAATAATTTGTTCTTTATTTTTGAGAGGCTGTCTTAAAACGTTTTAGACTACCGAATCCCTAAAAATTTCATGATATTGTACACCTCTGAGTCTTTGCAGGGTTCATTCCTTCTCTGTGGAGTAAATACGTCTTACCAGAGCCTCCAATGTACTTGCCACTCCTTGCTCATCTGTTCTATTGAGCACAGTGTCATCGATATAGTAGATTAATGTGATATTCTACCAAGTGTCCAGGCAGTCTGTGTCCCTTTGGAATATATCAGAAAGCTGGAGGGTTGTCATAGCCCTGGGAAAAACCATAAGTGCACATTATTGTTCATCCCAGGAATATACAAAATGCTTCTGATTTTCCCTTCTGATAGGAAAGGAAAAGGGTGCATTCACTATATCACTGACAACACAATAAGCCCCACAGTCTGTTTTAATCTGCTCTAGCAGAGATACCACATCTGGCACAGCAGCTGGAATGAGAGTTACTACTTGGTTAAGTTTGTGACAGTCCACTGTAATCACCCATGACCTATCTGACTTGTGTAGGACAAAGAAAAATTTCAGAGGTACATGGGGATATAACAGGGAAATATCACATTTCTTTAAGTCTCAGAAATTGAGAATCTCAGAGATGCAGTTTCATTTTATTTTTTACTTGCTAGTTTGATTAGGGATGGGGCAGAGGCATGTACAAAGATTTCCACTTGGGCTTCCCGACTATGGTAGCTGCTAATAGGCAAATGAAACAATGTGGGTGCAGTGTCCATCCTATTGTACATTTGGGAACTGAAATGATCCTCATGTGGGTCTGTGGACTCAGTGCCCCCACCCTACACAAGGCATGGGAGAGGAAGCCATCTGTCTCCCCCACACCTCCCTTCTAGAAGGCAGGTGTGATGATGCTTTGGATCCTGAGTAACAATGTCAATTCAGAATTTACATCCAACAACTTACCCCTTTCCAAATGTGTGGATGTTTGAGAAAATGGCTTTCAGTCCCTTTAGGAAGGAATGAATGAATTTCTATTGAAATCTTTGCCGGCTCTCTTTCCTGCAATGGATTCTGAGTCTTAAAACTATTTAAGATCCAGAAACTGGGCAAGAGATAGTAAGTTTTGATTGCGGTAACTATCCTCAGACTTCTGATAACCTGTCCCTGATTTCTTCAGATTGTACAAATTAAGCAGAACTCATCTCTCTTGGCTCTAAGTACATCATGTTTTAGTCCATATCTCCATAGGTCTTGAAAAATTTGACCCGTCCTTAGTGACACTTAAATGTTGTCACTCATTGTGACAATTGCCCCATCTTGATTTTGATGACTTATCACTGTGTTAAACAAAATTATTGGGGCTAATGTTTTGGACTCAGCTTATGCACTAGGCCATGACAGGCCAGACAAAGCCAAAATGGAGTCATTCATGCTAGATGTCAAATAATCAAACTGAAATGTTAAGGAAGCAGATAAATCCCAAAAGAGACCAGTTTTTTTTCTCTTTTTTTATTCTGAAAACAGGAAATTTCAACATAAGGAAGTCCCTCTTCTCTCACCTTTCCAAAAAGCAACCTTAAATAACCCGATATTAACCAATCAGTATTTCTTTTCTGTTGTCTGTTTCCTTGCTCTCATCTTACAAAACCCTCTGTTCTGCTACTTCCCAGTAGAATTTGAGACCAAATAGTCCATTCATGAATAAGACAGAGTGACATCAATGCCTAAAGTTTTGGCCAACCTCTCAAAATTGAGAGGTTGACCAAAAGTGGAGAACTGTTAATTTAAATTTAACCCAAAGCTGCCTCTTTACATCATTTAGATTTGACCTAAAGATGTCTCCATACATAGTGAACCATAAGTCAACTGGATGTGTAGACAGACTGTAACCTACTCTTGTAACAAGTCAGCCAATCACAGCCTATGAAGGCTGGGCCAGTCATAGGCAACCAACTGTTAAAATAAGGCAAACACTTAGGTGTCACCAATCCAGCTGCTTCCATACCTTCCTTTAGTTTTCTGTATGCCACTTTCTGTTTTCTGTTGATAAATGTTATCTAACCATGTGGCAGGCACAGAGACACTTTGAACTTATTTTGGCTCTGGGGGCTTGCCAATTTGCAAACCATTCTTTGCCCAATTACGTTCTGTTACATTTAATTTGTCTAAAGTTTTTATTTTACAACTGTTACCTGGCCTGTATTATTTGGGAATCCTATAATCTATTAATTATTATTTTGGGATCTGATCATCTTCACTCTTCTTAGGGATCCCAGTTCTGTAACCACATTTCACGCAGTCATCTCTGTCTACAGAGAGCAGCACACACACATAAACAGAATCCAGTTAACTGGCTAGCTCTGTAGATTAATGGATTATTATCCTTTATGAAATTAAAATCATATTTTGTTTTTAAAAAAGTATTAACGCATTGATCACTTAAATTTATCAAAAGAGAAAAAGAAATTTAAGTGCAAATGAAGGAATAATTGACCTTCAAATAAACATATTAGGTCTTAAAATATCCCTCTACTGTTAAGAGGATAGGATCGTGAAAAATCATTAATAGATTGGCTTCCCTGTATCTAGGTCTCCTTTTTAATAAAAAAATCCTTTAAATTTAAGTAGCATCAATTGATTGTCTCCAATGAAGATGATGACACTATTATATTTGCATTTTACCTCATCTTTGCTCCTTCTGCCTCTACTGGATATCTGTTAATTTTATGTGTATATATTCAGGTATATAAACTCCTTATTTTGTTCTTTAGCCACAAGTTCCCATAATTTTTTAAATGGCCCTAGCTTAACCATCTGTTTTTTTTTTAAATCTTGTCTTCTATATTGTCAAGTTACTTATTTCGATTTTTGAATTAATACACTAAATTTTGTAATTATGTAGAGTTTTATTCTTAGATGCCACATTTCCTAAGTCCTTTCTTGTTTGAAAATGCTTACGTGATACTGTATTGGTGAACTATAAAAAAAATCAGCCTGGAGGCCAGGCACAGTGGCTCACGCCTGTAATCCCAGCACTTTGGAAGGCCGAGGTGAGCGGATCACCTGAGGTCAGGAGTTTGAGACCAGCCTGACCAACCTGGGGAAACTCCATCTCTACTAAAAACACAAAAATTAGCTGGGCGTGGTGGTGCATGACTGTAATCCCAGATACTTGGGAGGCTGGGGCAAGAGAATCTCTTGAACCCAGGAGGAGGAGGTTGCAGTGAGCTGAGATTGCACCATTGCACTCCAGCATGGGCAACAAGAGCAAAACTCTCTTTCAAAAAGTAAATAAATAAATAAAAAATCAGCCTATGGCTGGGCTCGGTGACTCATAACTGTAATCCCAGCACTTTGAGAAGCGAAGGTGAGAGGATTGCTTGAGTCAAGAGTTTAAGACCAGCATAAGCAACAAAGAAAGACCCACAATTTCATAAAAAATAAAAAGTTCGCCTCGCACAGTGAGTGGCACGTGCCTGTAGTCCCAGTTTCTCAGGAGGCTGAGACGAGAGGATCACTTGAACCCAAAAGTTCGAGGCTGCAATAAGCCATGATCACAGCACTGCACTCCAGTCTGGCCAACAGAGCAAGGCCTCATGTCAAACAAACAAGCAAACAAACAAAAAATAGCCTAAGTATAATAATTTTGGATCAAACACACTTTCTTTTAAAACTGTAATTTAAAAAAATCAGCCAGGTGTGATGGCACATTCCTGTCGTCCCAGATACTTGGGAGGCTGAGGTGGGAGAGGTGGGAGGATGGCTCGAGCCCAAGAGGTCAAGACTGCAGGGTTGTGATCCTGTCACTGCACTCCAGCCTGAGCGAGAGAGGGAGACCTGGTCTCAAAACAAAACAAAACAAAACAAAAAACAAAAAAAAACCCCAAAAGTGTAGAGACATTTTCCTATTAATTTTGCATCATAGTGATGTGCACCTGTAGTCTCAGCTACTCTGGAGGCTGAAGTAGGAGAATGCATTGAGCCTGGGAGTTCGAGGCTGCAGTGAGCTGTGATCACTCTATTGTATTCCAGCCCGGGTGATAGCAAGACCCTATCTAAAAAAAAAACAAAAACCTTAAACAACAAAACAACTCTGAAGACGCTCCTATTATTTTCCTCTTGCAGATGATTTGTTTTGCTGCCTGCATGACTGAACGATTACCTCTTTATCTTTGAAATTAAGTGGCTTAAATGGAAAGCATATCTCCATATTGACTACTCTGTATCAAAATGTCCTGCAACCTTTTGTAACTTTCCAATTTTAAGAGTCAGTTCTTCCTTCATTTTGGTGAAAATTTTCTTATATCTTATCTTTGAAAACATCTTTTATTTCATTTGTTTAGTCGAATATTCCAGGAGTCCGATTAGCCTTACTATAGGTGATCATTGACTGCCTTCTATATGTAGTAGTGGCTTCCAAAATACATACTCTGCATACTTGAATCTAGTTATTTTTATTACTGTTGCTGTTGTTTGCATCACAGGATTATTTAAACTTTTTTGCTATGTGGGCATTTTGATTTTTTAGCAGTGTCTATTCTATTTCTTGATAGTTCTTATATATTTTCTCCAAGTCTATTGTTTGACCTTCAACTTGTTTACTTAGGTTTATGATCTTTCTTTCAATGTCCTTTCATTGGTATTAGCTTCCATTTTAATGAATAAACTGTTTTTAGGTTGTTCTATAGTAGAAATAATCACAAAATTGTTCTCTTTCCCAATTGTACATGGGATCCTTTGTCTTTTGCAGGCAATCTCTCTCTCTCTTTCTTTTTTTTTTTTTCTTTTTGTTATTATTATTATTATTATTATACTTTAGGCACACACACACACACAAACACACACAAAAGTATGTGTGAATAGTTGTCCCGTCATTTCTTTCTGTTATTGCTCATGCTAAGATAGCTCTGTCTGGGCCCTGAGATATAGATGATTTATTAGTAATTTGAGCCCAGTTTGTTTCACTGGGGGCTGCAGTTCTTGGGTTGACTGTTTACAACTCCACCCATGTTTCTGGGATTGAGACAAGTCATTCCTTATCATGGGCAGGTGTCTGTCTTCATAAGAATACCTGGAATGCCTTGGAATTCCTTCCCCTTGAGATGATACACTGGGGCTTCCAAGTATCCACCAGTGCCAGGAGCAACCCCAGATCTCATCGCAGTCAAGCAGAAGCAGCCCAGTTTCTCCCAGTAGACATTGCCTCTAATCTTTAGTCCAAAAGGAAAAAGTTTTCTCTACCTAAAAGTATGTGTCTGTTAGGGTTATTCACAAGAAATATGTGGACTTTGTTAAGTCCATGTTCAGGTTTAAGATGTAGGGAGGTGGGACAGGATTCAGAGCTGAGCTCTCTTCTCTGCCTTAGTTTTCTGTCCCATCCCCATTGCTTAGCCATCAGAGGCCAGCAAAATAATTTACTTTTCAAAACAAATTTTGTTACCTATGTGTGAACAAAGTAGGTGAGATACAGTTCTTTCTTCCCTGGGAGACTCCCATCCAGTTGGATGTAACTTTATACATAATCAAAAATAAACCAAAACATAGGAGAGCAGTTAGCCTGACACCTGTAGAACCTGACTAGGTCCTTTGCATTCATTTGGACTAAAAGCATATGTACACACAGGGGACAGGATGTGGTTGATTTGTTTAGTTGTATTGAAGCTTGGCTATTTTTGAAGTTAAAATATAGCTGGAAACACAAAATTAAATCATTAAATGACTGTAACCTATGTAACTGGGAAATTGTTGCTTCACCTTCATGATGATCTATAGGAAGCATCATATAATTCTTGGTGTGGGGAACAGCATTTACCTGAATTGGGGCAAGTAACACTTGGTTGCCTCTAGCTACTTTAATTCTATCACATTAAAGACCTCTTCCTTTTAAAGACTGAAAATGCTGTTGCTCCAGATATGTAGTCATCTAGACCCTCTTCCAAAGTACATAAGACATGGTCTGGACTGGACTCAAATCCCCTGGACCCCAAGCTGCTAGGATCATTTAATCAAATCTTACCCTCATGTTAAATCTCTTTCAGAGCATTATATGAAGCAAAAAGAAAACAAAATAAAAAGAATGATGGAAAGGTCCCCTATGGAATTAATTCTTCTGCCAGACCAGTGCACATTGATTTGGTTAAACGAATTTTCTATTATACAGGACCATGTTTAATTCTTAAGCCACTGAGAAGTGAGTAAAGGGAGCTAGAAAGGATAGAACCATAGGTGTAAGAAATAAAGCACCTTCTGTCTGCAGTTATACTTTGGCTGTAGCTTTGGGAGAAGATTAAATGTGTGTGCTGAAAGTACTAGTATTAGATAATTACTAAGCAAGAAAGGCAAAAGGTGTTAATAAATTAAGTTAGCTCCTATTTCCTCTGGTTTATTAAAAATATATGCCTTAAGAATATAATGTTACAACATTGTTAAATGAATTTGAAAATGAAAAAAACCCTGCATAATCTCTTTCTTCTAACATAACTAGTTCCATCTGCACATATTACTTTCCAGTCCTGACTGCTATGAATTCATGGTTTTACATCTATTCTGACAGTGCTGTAGTCTACATTTTCATTGAACATTAAATCATAAATACTTCTCATGTTTCTTTCCATTTAATTTTTATAATGATCATTTAAACAGATTTGTCATATTTCTCCAGTGGACATTCTGTAATTTACCAAAATGTCTCCCTATTATTGGATAATTAAGTTGTTGGGTTTCCCCCCTGTGGAGTCGTACAGAAATGTGCTCCAAGCTGCTATGGTGGCACAAAGACATAAGGGAAAACACAGCGTTATAAAGATAGAGGCTGCGTTGTCCCATGGGACCAAACAAAAACTTGTTTGCTGGTTCCCCTTCTCTCAGGCTGCAAAGATGCCAAGGTTGCTAAGAGCCAGGGTTAGGAGATGTGGATGTTATGGGGTGTGTGGTCTCCAGGAGGGACTGGAGCCTGCCCTTGAAGAGAACTCAAACCAAGGAAGGCATAAAGCTCTGTACTTCAGCTCTCAGTGTTAACTACATTCTTCACAAGTCACCAGTGCACACTTTTCATTTTTGGATTGCTGGTTTCCCCTTAAGGACTAAGACAATCTCCCTTTGATATAACAGACTGTACTTCTATATTAATGTGTCAAGTTGCTGCGAAATTTACTGCCTCACTGGGCCCATTAGACTGCTGAGATTCAACTCTGTCTTCAGCGTGTCTCAGTCTATCAGAGCTCGATTGTCTTTCTCAGAACAACTTGTCCCCATGTGCCACTGTACTGAGCAAAAGCTCTTAATGGGATGAGTGCAAGTGAATTCTTCAGGTCCTGGGAACTTTTGGGGACAGGAGGGTGCTCTTCCTTGAAACCATGAGCAGGAGAGACCTCTGATTTCCAAAAGGCATTCAATCAAGGGTTTTCCTTGGCATTTCTGCACACCCCCAGTTCCATTGCCACTTGCCCATAAGCTGTTATTACCACCATGGCTGAAAATCATGCCTGATGTGCAACTACCCTCATTATCTCCAGCCTCCCTCATCACACACGCACACATATTCATTCTAACTTCCCTGTCTCCTTTGTTTGACAGGCCTGTCTCCTTGACAAAGGCCACCCAAGTCACTGAGGTGTGTGAATTTGCAATTGGTGAGGAAAATACTCTTCTCAAGAGAAACAAACTTCCAGTCACCTTGTAGAAAGTGCCCAGGAGTTCTTGATTGGAGGAAGTGAGCGATGTAGATAGACAACCTGGAGACTTTGCTAGCACCCATGATGCCGTGATGCATACTCTGTGTTACCACATTTGTTTGATTAATATAGGCCTTCCCCAAGTTGATCGTTACTGTCTGCCCTAGAAAAATGGCAGAGATAAAGACAGGGTGCATTTTCAGTCTGTTTCTATCCTTTTAGAAATAAATAGCTAATTTTATTTCTTAAAATTTTGCTTTTTTTTTCTTTCCAATATATCGGGAAAGGGGCAGGCTCAGGAGGCTTGTTGATTCAGGGAGAAGCACAAATTAAGGCTGCAGAGTGATCTCCAGAGGGTAAAACCCAAGTGTGACTTTGCTATCATATTATTTTCCAGCCATGCATCAATTGTTGTCAGTTCTTGAATATGTAATATTGCATATGATAATGCTCCCTAATGGGTGTTCAAGATAGAGTCAGAATATTGTACAGCAGCATGTGTCATCGGGTGTTGTTAGCAAGCTCAGATGAACACTGTTGTTTTCTTTATTCAAAAATCATTTGTATTGCTTTGGCACAAAGACGGGCAGAGCTACTGGTACAATTTTATTTTTAACATTCTGAACCATTGTAAGCTTAGTGAACTGTTTAATATGTTACATTCAACAAGGATGGCTTATACATTACCAAGGCATTGGAACTGTCATACCTTAAAATGAATACAAGTTGTGGACAAAAGCTCTTTGTTATAAAGCTCCACAAATGCAGACCAGTTAGCATTAGGACTTAAGAAGGAACCAAGAGTTATTTTTTATTTTTCAATTTTTTGCTTAGTGATGGGTGTAGAACATCCTATTCCGTCTGTAGCAGAATTTACTGCCATTGTTTTCTTTCAGGCATTGGCTACAATGAACTTGTTTTTTGGGAATATGATTTGCAAACTCAAAGCATTGGTGAGGACTGTACTTTCAACTCAGCAAACTCAATTTGGAAAATAGGATTCTCTAATTGCACTTGTAAACAGACACAAGAGACATCACAGTAAAAACTAAGTGGGCTGGACATTTGTATGCAGAAGTCGGTGCTATAAATTCATCATTGAAAGCCTGGAAATTCAAACTGAAGGGGCATTCATGCATACATAACTTAGACACCAGGTAAAGTCTGCTTTTATAAGACAGGGCAAAATACCAATATTGAGTTGCATATTCATTTTTTTCTATGTATCTTGTATATGTGCATTTACATATACAGTAATCTGTTGGGTTGTAAGGGGACATTACTTGTTTGATCACCTGTTATATACTGGTATCAGTATAACCATGAGCATGGCTGATGCACTGAAGGATGTCCCTTTCTAAACATTAAAATTGGTATCAAATAGTTAAGACTTAAACTCCAGAACTTTAGAGGAAAAAAGAATTGAAAGGAACCAGATCTAAGTCATGGGTTGATTGTAGACTATATGATCACTTGTATTACTAATTACAGTCTGAAAAGCAGAGGTGGTGTTTACTAAGAACTCACCAAAGGACTAGGAAGTTATCTAGCTAGAGAAAGTTTCATTTCTGGTTCATCTCCTTGTGATCATCACATTATTTTCAAAGAAAATAAAATGACTCATAGTTTACCATTCTGAGTATTTTTGTTACCTTTCGGTAGGATATTCATTGCTGTGGTTGTATTTTACATCCCAGGGATGTGGAAGCATTGCTATTAAAGTTTGATATACATGTTTCCAATCTCCTATGTATATGTTTGTGAAGGTGTGGCCATATAAATATAGTTGAATTGCAATCATACTATTAAATAACAGTTTTTGAAGTCTTATTTTATTTTTTAAAATTAAAAATTACATAAAATTAAAGATAGTATTTTTAAAAATCCTTTAATTCCCATGGCTGGAATTGACAATGGTTGATATTTTGCTTAGTCTTTTCCTAACATAAGCAACCAAAGGAGTGACATCAGCAAGATAGAGGACTAGGAAGCCCTGGACCATCCTTTTCCTGACAAACTCACCAATTCAGCAATAATTCATGGACAATTTCCTTTTATGAGAAATCTAGAAGTTAAGTGAAAATCTTTCATAATGCAGACAACTGCAAAACCAGACTCACTAAAGCTGTAAGGGGGATTCAGGACACTGTCTCAATGGAGTCCCTGTCCCTGACACAGGGCCTTACAACCAGGAAGAGACCCAAGGGAGATAAGGGGATGGTTTGTGCATCCAGCACCCATGCATTCCTGAATGGGGTCAGACTCTGATCTCAGTCCTCCCAGTCTTGGAGTTTGGATGAGTCAGCAGCCTGGGAGAGAGTGGAGGTGGCAGCTTGGATTGGCAGACACTATAGCACCCTTTCCTGGTTCAACCCACAGAGCAAGCAGACAGAAAGAGCTGTCTGCTTTTCCCTAGGGAGGGAAAGAGTTGGTAGAATTTCTAGCTAGGCTGATTGGTAGGAGTCATCTCCTGTATAAAAGAAATCAGTGAAGACCAGGATAGATAATCAATCTAATATGCAGACACCAACATAAAGAGCCAAGGAAAATGAAGAATCAGGCAAAGATGTCCCAAATAAAGGAACAAAATAAATCTCCAGAAACTGACCCGATAGAAATAGAGTTACATAATTTACCTAAGAGAGAATTCAAAAAAGCTGTCATAGAGGCTTGCCAAAGTCAATATAACAATGGATGAATAAGGTGACAATTTCAACAAAGAGATACAAATATTTTTTAAATGCCAACAAAAATTAGGAAGCTAAAGAGTGCAAAAATCAAATTGAAAAATTCACTAGAGGAGTTCAACAGCAGGCTAGAACAAGCAGAAAAAAAAGGATTTGCAAATGCTAAGTTAGGTCATTAGAAATGACTCAATCAGAGAACAAAAAAAGAAAAGAATGTAAAGAAGTTTAAAAAAGACTTAAGGGACTTATATGCATTATGGGTGTTAAAGAAGAAGAGAGAAAGAAAGGACCAGAAAGTTATTCAAATAAATAATAACTGAAAACTTTCCAAACCTGGAGAAGGAAATGGACATCTAGATCCAAGATACCAAAAAGTAACACGTAAAATGAACTCCTAAAATTCCAGCACCAATAAACATTAAAATCAAATTGTCAAAAGTCAAAGACAAATAATTTTGAAAGAATCAAGAGAAAAACAACTGGTTACATACAAGGTAATTCCTTGTATGTAAAAAACAACTGGTTACATATAAGTATGAGTGGATTTTTAGCAGAAACCTTACAGGCCATAAGGGAATGGAAGAGGGAAAAATAAATAAATAAAACTACCAATCAAGATTACTATACCTGGCAAAACTGTTATCTAAAAAAATAGAAGACAAAAAGATGTTTTCAGACAAAAATAAAGCAGTGTATTCATCACCACTAAACCTGTCACATAAGAAATTTTAAAGGAGTTCTTCAAGTTGAAATAAAAGGACACTAAATAGCAATACAATACAATAGAAAACAGCACACGAAATTATGAAGCTCATTGGTAAAGGTAAGTGTGTAAACATACAAAATACTGTATTACTGTAATGGTAGTGAATAAGTCACTTTTAATTCAAAAATAAAACTTAAAAGACAAATTATTACCAATAAATATAAATATATGTTTAAAAATACAGAGTAAAAATAAATGGAAATTATGACAATAACATAAACTGTGGGGGGAGAAGTTAAAGTGCAGAGTTTTTACATGTGATTAAACTTAAGTTGTTATTAGCTTAAATTAGACTCTTGTCTATATCTTGTGTAAGCTCCAAGTTAAGCACAAAAAATAAAATTATAGAACTTACACAAAAGAAAAACAGAAACAAATTAAAGCATATCACCACAAAAATAAATAGTAAAACACAAAGGAAAACAGTTAAGAGAAGAAAATGCAGTCAAAAGAACTATAGTACTAAAGTAAAACAACTAACAAACTAGCAATAGTAAACTTTTTACTATCAATACTTAGCTTGAAAAGGCATTGAGTGGTGGAATGGATTTTTAAAAAATGAACAGAGAAAAACATGACCTCAACTCAAGTGAGGGGAAAATCAGTTGAGATGTAAGGGTACACATAGGCTTAAAATTAATGAATGGAGAAAAACAGTTCATGCAAATGGTAACCAAAAGAAAGCAGGAGTGGTTATACTTACATGAGGTAACACTGACTTTAGCTCAAAAACTGTCAAAAGAGACCAAGAAGCACATTGCATAATGATTAGAGGAATAATCAATATATTTACATAATAATATATATGATATACCTAATATCAGAGCACCTAAATAAGTAAAGCACACCTTGACAGAACTGAGAGGAGAAACAGACAACAGTACAATTAACAGTAAGAGATTTCAATTCTCCACTTTTGATGCTGGACAGAACTCTAGGCAGAAGATCAATAAGGAAACCAAGGACTTAGCACCACAGGCCAAATGAGTCTAACAGACATATATAGAACATTCCATCCAACAGCAGTAGATACATGTTCATCCCAAATGCACACAGATATTCCTTCAAGATAGATCATACATCAGATTTACAAACCAAGTCTCAGCAAAATTAAGAAAATTGAAATTATACTAAATATATTTTCAGACCACAAACAGATGAAACTGGAAACTAATATTAGGAGAAAAATTTAAAACTTCATAAAAACATAAAATTACACAAAACATTCTTGAACAACAATAGGTCAAAAGAAGAATTTTTTAAAAAAGTATGTAATACTGCAAGGCAGATGAAAACAAAGATACAGTATACAAAAACTTACAGGATGCAGCAATAGTAACACTAAGAGAAAAGTTCATAGTGATAAATGCATACATTAAAAACAAGAAGGAAGATTACAAATAAACAACTTAATTTTACACCTCTAGGAGTTAGAAAAAGAAGAACAAATCAAGCCCAAATTTAGTTAGGCAAAAAAAATAATAATAATAAATAACAAAGATTAGAGCAGAAATAAACAAAATAGAAAAATGGTAGAAATAAATTAATGAAACTAAGAATTGCCTTTTTAAAAAAAGATAACCAAAATTAACAAATTCTTAACTAGACTACTTAAGGGAAAAAATGACAAGATTCAAATATATAAAATCATAATTGAAAGAAGAGAGTTTACAACTGACACCATTTAAAATAAAAAAGAACATGAAAGACTACTATGAACAATTAAGTGCCGATAAATCGGATAAGCTAGAGGAAATTCATACATTTCTAGGAACATACAAAGTACCACAACTAAACCATGAAGAAATAGCCTAAACAGACCCATAACTAGTATGAAGATTGAACCAGTAATCATAAATCTCCCAACAAAGAAAAGGCCAGGTCCAGATGGCTTCACAGGTAAATTCTGCCAAACATGGAAATAATTAAGGCCAATCTTTCTCAAACTATTCTAAAAAATTAAAAGGAGGAAACACTTCTAAACTATTTTTATGAGGCCAGCATTACCCTGATACTAAAGCAGACAAATAAACACCACAGGAAAAGAAAACTATAGGCCAATATTCCTGATCAATATAGATGCAAAAATCCTCAACAAAATGTTAGCAAACCAAATTGGACAGCATTTTCAAAGCATCATGCACCACAACCAAGTGGAATTTAATCTGTGAAAATAAATTAATGTGATACACAAAATCAATGGAATAAAGGATGAAAATCACATGGTTATCTCAATAGATGCCGAGAATGTATTGGACAAAATGTAATGTCCTTTCATGATAAATACTCTCAACACAGTATTCCTTCTAAGAAAAGAAGGAAAATATATCAACATGATAAAAGTCATATATGAAAAGCCTACAGCTAACATCATATATAATGGTGAAAAACTAAAAGTGTTTTTCTCTAAATTCAGGAACAAGTCAGGGATAGCTATTCTCACTCCTTCTATTTAAAATAGTCCTGGAGGTTGTATAACAGCAAGAGAAATTAGACAAGAAAAAAAGTTTAAAAGGCATCCAAATTGGAAAGGAAGACACAAAATTATAACTGTTTGGAGACTATCTGATCTTGTATGTAGGAAATCCCAAAGATTCCTTAAATAAATTAATAAACAAATTCTGTAAAGTTGCAGGATGAAAAATCAACATACAATATGTAGTTGTGTTTGTATATACTAAAAATAAACTATCTTAAAAAGAAATTAGAAAATCAATCTCATTTACAATAACATCAAAAAATTGAAATACTTGGTAATAAACTTAACTATAGAGGTGAAAAATTTTTACATTAAAAACTACAAAAGATTGACAAGTGAAATTCGATAAGACCCAAACAAATAGAAAAACACCCCATTCTTGTGGATTGGAAGACAATATTGTTAAAATGTCCATACTACCCAAAATAATCTATAGTTTTAATGCAATTCCTATCAAAATCTCAGAGACTTTTCTACAGAAATAGAAAAAGAAAACAATTCTATAATTCATATAGAACCACAAAATACTAGGAATAGACCAATCAATCCTGAGAAAGAATAAAGCCGGAGGTATCACACTTCTTGATTTCAAAATATTTTATGAAGCCGTAGTAATCAAAACAGTATGGTACTGGCATTTAAAAAGACATACAGACCAATGGAACAGAATAGAGAACCCAGAAATAAATTCACATATGTAGTCAATTGAACTTCAACAAGAGTGCCAAGAATATACCATGGATAGAGGACACTCTTATCTATCAATGCTGTTGGGAAAACTGGATATCCACATATAGAAGAATGAAATTGGACTCTTATTTTACACCATACACAAAACCAGCTCAAAATGGTTTAAAGACTTAAACAGAAGACATGAGACTGTAAGACTTCTAGAAAAAAAGACATGGGAAAAAATCTTGATGACAGTGGTCTTGGCAATAATTTCATGGATATGACACCAAAAGCACTGGCAACAGGTGGTGGCTATATCCAACTAAAAAGCATAGCAAAGGAATCTATCAATCACATAAACAGGCAACCTAGGGAGTGGGAGAAAATATTTGCAAACCATTATGTCCAATAAGGGTTAATCTCTAAAAATATTAATATGTAAAGAACTCGTACAACTCAATACCAAAAAAAAATAATAATAACATGATTTAAAAATGGGCTGAAGACTTGAATAGCCATTTCTCCAAAGAAGACATACAAATGGCCAACAGATACATGAAAAGAGGTTCAGCACTAATCACCAGGGAAACGCAAATTTAAACCACAATGAGATATCATCTTACATACCAGAAATGGGTATTATACAATTTTTTAAAAATAAATATTTGTGAGGATGTGGGGGATTTGGAACCCTTGCTTACTATTGGTGGGAATGCAAAATGGTACAGCTGCTATGAAAAACAATATAGAGGTTCCTCAAAAAATAAGAAATAAAACTACTACATGATTCATAATCTCATTTCTGAGTATATATTCAAAAGAATTGAAGTCCGTATCTCAAAGAGATATAAGCACTTCCTTGTTCATTGCAGCACTATTCACAATAGCTAAGATGTGGAAACAACCTAAACACCCATTGATGGATGAGTGGCTAAAGACACGTGGTGTATGTGTATGATAGAATACTACTCAGAGTTACAAAAAGGAAACTCTGCAATATGTGACAGGATGGATGGACCTTGATGACTTTATGCTAAGTAAAATAAGCTAGACACAGAAAGACAAATACTGCATGATCCCACTTATATGAGATATCTGAGTAGTCAAATTCATCAAAGCAAACACTGCAATGGTGGTTACTGGAAGCTAAGGTATATTAGTCAGGGTCCTCCAGAGGGACAAAAGTAATAGGATATATGTGTATATGAAAGGGAGTTTATTAGGGAGAGGTGGCTCACATGATCACAAGGCGAAGTCCCATGATAGGCCGTCTGAAAGGTGAGGAAGAAAGAAGCCAGTAGTGTCTCAGTTCAAAAGCCTCAAAAGCAGGGAAGCAGACAGTGCAGCCTTCCGTCTGTGGCCGAAGGCCCGAGACCCCCCAGCAAACCACTGGTGTAAGTCCCAGAGTCCAAAGGCCAAAGAACCTGAAATCTGATGTCCAAAGGGAGGAAGCATCCAGCATGGGAGAAAGATGAAAGCCAGAAGACTCAGCAAGGCAGCTTATCCCACCTTCTTCCACCTACTTTGTTCTAGCCAGGCTGGCAGCCGAACAGATGGTGCCCACCCACACTGAAGTTGTGTCTTCCTCTCCCTTTTCAATGACTCAAATATCAGTCTCCTCTGGCAACACTCTCACAGACACAAAGAGAAGCAGTACTTTACCGGCTATCTGGGGATACTTTAATCCAATTGAGTTGACACCTAATATTAACCATCACATAAGAGAAGGGAAAATGGGGAGTTATTGATCGACATGCCTAAAGTATATATTATCTCTCTCTCTCTCTCTCTCTATATATATATATCTATATATTCTCTCTCTCTCTATATATATACTCTCTCTCTATATATATATATATGTTCTCTCTCTCTATATATATATTCTCTCTTTCCTGCCTATTCCTTTCCCCTCAGTTCTTTCAGTATATTTAAATAATTTTTCATGCACATATATCTATAAAACATATTATGTGTTTTTTATTTACTATTATTTCCCCCGCTTCTTTTTTGAGTCTGTTAATTTATAAAACTTTTAACATGTAATTATCTTTCTACTTACTTGAATTTACTAGTTTAAAGATAATGCATTTTATTCTCATTATTTTAAGGGCTACCTTTAAGGTTTTAGTCTGCATGTACAATTACATTCATGGTATTTAATAATTGCATTAAAGAAAATCAGCATATCCTGCCTGCTTCTGAAGATGAGGACCTTAGTAAACCCTCATGTCCTCACAAACTTTCCCTTCAAAACATCCTTTCCTAGCATCTCTTTGAATATTTTCATGTAATTGTGATCCAGAGCAGGGGTCAGCAATGTTCCTGTAAAGGGCCAAACGAAAATATTCTGGGCTTCAAAGGCCATGTGACTTCCACTACAGCTATTCAACTCTGCTGTTGAAACATGAAAATAGCCATAAACAATTGTAAAATTTATGAATGTGACTGTATTTCAGTGAAACTTTATTTAGTAAAGCAAAGAAAGCCAGATTTGGCCTGTGGCATACAGTTTATTGAACCCCTTATTTATAAATTTTGATTCAAGTATTTTTAATGTGAAAATAATAATTATGTTTATGATTATAATAAATTTTTAGAATTACCCTTATTTTACTGATTTCTTCTTTCACCTCTGCTGCCGAAATCCCATTTCTTTCACCTGGATTCATTAGCTTTTTGGGTTTTTTTTTCACTGAATGCATCATTTAGGATCAAGGACTCTGGGTGGTAAAATTTGTCATTTCTTTTATGATTTAAGATGTTTGTATTTTATCCTCCCTCTTAATTGATATTAAAGCTGGGTATAGAATTATAAATTGGTTGTTTTCATTGCAATAGACCATTGTATTAGGGCGTCTATTGCTGCTGCTAAGAAATCTGCTCAGTGTCATTTCTTTGCAGGTAATCTAACTTTTCTCTCTGATAGCTTTAAAGATTTTATATGACAGCCTACAAATTTCCTCATTCTCATTACATCTAGGACTATATTGAAGTTTAGTTAATTTTTATATTTTACTTCTCTTGCTCAGCATTCAATGAGGCTACCCCCCACTGCCACATTATGAAGATTGATGTTTTTCCTTAATTCTGAAGAATTCTTAGCCATTATCTCCTGAAATACTTTTTTTCTCTCCCATTTTCTCTATATCTTTCTTCAAGGATGCCTCTCTGTTATGGAAGTGACACTCACAAGTGTATGAATTGTCTACGCCTGCCACAGAATGGGTAGCTTAAACAACAAACATTTATTTTCTCACAGTTCTAGAGGCCACAAGTCTGAGATGAAGGTGTCAGCAGAGTTGGATTCTTCGGAAGCCTTTCTCCTTGGCTTGTTGACGGCAATCTTCTCCCTGTGCCTCATGGATATCTGTGTCCTAATTTCCTCTTCTAACGAGGACACGGAGCATATTGAACTAGGGCATTTCCTAATGGCCTCATTTTAACTTTGATTACCTCTTTATAGATGTTATCTGCAAATACAGCCACTTTCTGAGGTACTGGGGGTTAGGACTTAAATTTACAAATTTGAGGTGGGGAGGATGCATGGGCATAGTCAGCCCCGACCTCAGGTGAGTGCCGAACCTGCCCCGCTGCCTGCCCCATGCCTTTCCCACTGCACGGATTTCATCTCCTATATCTGCACATTTACCATTGGCGATCCATAACGGCTTTCCTCCTGCTTTTCAGCGTAGCTATTTATTTTTAGTATTAAAGATATTTTTGTATATCACAACATATTTCTTTATTCACTCTGCTATGAATTAAAATCCACGATTTTATTTTTTCAATGAACATACAATTTTTGTATCTTACTCATTACTTTTTAAATAAATGGATTTTAATGGCAGCCGCTTTAGTTTCACAGGGCTACCATCATACACCACTGCAAACGGAGTGGCTTAAAATAACGGACATGTATTCCCTCACCGTTGTCAAGGCTAGAAGTCTAAAACCCAGGTGTTGGCAGGACCATTCTGTCCCTGAGGTTCGAGGAAGAAATATTTCCTCACCCTTTCCCAGTTTCTGCGGCTGCGGCAGTCCTTATCATCCTTCGAGTCACAGCTGCGTCGCTGCAGTCCCTGTCTCTGTCATCACTTGGCATTCTTTCCTCTGCGTGTGTCTGTATCCAAATTTCTCTATTCTTATAAGGACTTCAGCTATTGGATTAGGACCTACCCTAATCCAGTATAGTTATGTCTGCAAAGACCCTGTTTCCAAATAAAGTCATATACTGAGTTTCTGAGGTAGACGAATTTTGGGGAGATACTTTTCAACCCAGTACAGCTATCTAGCGTTCTATACAATGGGGATGATTCATTTAATTGATTCATAAACGCTGGAAATATAGGTTTCTTCTAGATTTTTTCCCTTCTATTAATAACATGACAATAAACAACCTTGTATAAGGGACTTTGTGTATGTTACTGATTATTTCCTTAGGATAAACTTCTGGTGATGAAATTACGTGATTAATGCTGCTACTTTTAGGTTTTGTATCCATCTATATCTCTTGGCATTTGCACACCCATGACCTACTTTTTGGTGCTTAATAGAAAAGTTTTTTTTTTTTCACCTTAACTAATCAAAAACACACACACGCGTGCACACACACACACATACACAGAAAGAGAGAGAGAGAGAGAGAGATCTATTCAGTCCAGGGACCCATTTCTATATTCAACATTAGCTGCTGAGTTACTCTCACACCCGCACTTCCTAATTATGTTGCCATTTTCCCAGGCTTCTGTCTGTGAATGGCACATACATGACCAAAGTCAAACAATTTGCAACAACTGCTCTGTGCAACACCAGGCCCACTCCTAGAGCCTTAGTTACCCGGACTGTCATCTCAGACCTAAGCTTTTCAGCTGCCTCCAATCCAACCTCGGAATGACAAGTGATCTTTCTAAAGGATAGATCAGATAGAATCTACCTCTGAATCGACCATTAAAATAAATAAAAGTAAAACATTACCCAATTCTCTCTCCCACTCCAAATGATTTTTCATTGTCCTTAAGATAAAAATCCATTTTATTAAACATAACTTTCAAGGCCTTTTATGACCTTGCCTCCCCCTGCCCGAGCAATATAATAGCTTTATGATATGAGCCATAACCATATCTGACTACTTACATTTCCCTATTGTGGAGACCTATCTAGTAGTCCATTGAGCTCACTGTGTTTTCCACTTTGATAAAAAATTCACCATCCCTCCACCTCTCTCCCGGATCCCCTGACCTTGTGACATGGTGACAAAAGAAGCAATAGGAGAACCATGTTTGTTCAATATGACTTTTATCCTCTAGCACAGTTTAGAGGACCACAGGTACCTCCTGATCTGGGTTAGGCCAATAACCTCATTTCTAAGAATTTGAAATCAGCTAATTGCAATGATGAGCATGGCAACTCAGTTGCTGTTGGCATTGGTTAATTTTTCACCATGAGAACTGGGAAGCGATAAAAGCTTTTTCCCACTAGAGAGAAAAAGAAGGATTCAGTGAGGAGTAGAGGCAAGCGGTGGTGAGCAAGAGGACTGTCTGTGTCCTTACTGTACTCATGTTCCTGCTCCCAATGCGTGATTGAGGCCACTCTGTTTCTGCCCGTAGAATGTATACTGTCATCCTATATCCTTATTTTAAAATTCTCCTTTTTGCTTAAACTTATTCCAGTAGTCATTCTGCAGGGGGAAAAAAAAAAAAAAACCTAACTGATGTTGCCATATGTACCATGTTCTCTTTCTCCTTGGGTTCTGTGCATGCTGGTCTCTGCGCCTGGGATTCTGTCTTCATCCAATATCCTTCATCACTATCTCAGTTTCACTCTTGTACTACCTACTTATTTTTGCATCTCGACTTAGACATGGCTTTATTTTAGATCTTTTCTTGACATTTTAAGATTGGTTAGGTTTCTCTCCACTGTGCTTTTACAGCACTTGTTTTCAAACTCTGTGAAGACACCTCGCAGTGATAAACAGAAAATGCAGCATGATGTTCTGCCCAGCAGCACAAAAGCTCTCCGTGGGGTTGTTTCACCCAAAATTATCACAATACCTGGAACAAAGTGGTCTCTCAACAAAAATTATTGTTGCAAATTGAATAACTCATTTGAGAAAGCTCACACATTTCCAAGTGACTGTATCTTAGATCTCATAATAATTTGGAACATTTTAACCCAGTAAGTTAGTCTATTAGTAAGTAGCATTTTCTAGCTGTCCACCTCTCTAGATGTACTGTTGGGTGATTCAGGGCAAAACATGTATAAAAAGAGCTGTGCTGAAAGAGTAGAGCTGACAGCAAGTAAGTATCCAGATGTCTTCCTTCTCTATGTTGTACTAATAAAGCCAAACAAATTCAAACTTCAAGCCCTGCATTAGATGCTCTAGCTTCCTTAATTATACATATACAATGGTATGGTTTGAATTGGGACCAAAGATTTCATAAAAGATTAAACAGAAAAAGAAAAGAAAAGGTTTTTAGTTTCTTGCTCCAAATTCTTCACAATATTCTATCTTATATTTCTCCTCTACCAGATAGCACCTGCAGTGCCTAACATCATGCTTTGTAAATATTGGGGGCTTAATAGATGTTAATCAGACAGAGCCAAATGGGAGTTTTTTATTTTGTTCTGTTTTTGAGACGGAGTCTCGCTCTGTCACCCAGGCTGGAGTGCAGTTGTGCAATCTCTGCTCACTGCAACATCTGCTCACTGCAACCTCCGCCTCCTGGGTTCAAGCAATTCTCCTGCCACAGTCTCTCAAGTAGCTGGGACTGCAGGCACCCGCCACCATGCTTGGCTAATTTTTGTATTTTTAGTAGAGACAGGGTTTCACCATGTTGGCCAGGCTGGTCTTCAACTCCTGACCTCAAGTGATCTGCCTGCCCCAGCCTCCCAAAATGCTGGGATTACAGGCTTGAGCCACTGTGCCCAGTCAGATGTTTAAAAATTAGAGTGGCTAAACAGGTCTAGGTAATATGATCAAAGATATAAAAGCAGAAGACATATTGGTTTTCTATATATCTACAGAACTAAATGCAAAGAGAGCTTCTTGTAAGCATTGAGAACTGTCAGTCGCAGACTGGGGTGGTTTAAGGGCCACAAGAGAATTCTGTTTAGTCAATGTCAAGCCTGGTACATGGTTAAGTCCACATGAGGGCCTGAGCAGGAGAGCCACTGAGGTAGGAATCTGGGAGTAGACTTTGGAAATGCTGGTCCCTGTGGGTCCATTCATGCACTGGAGTCATGTGAAAGCTAACGTTTGGGAGAAGGTCAAATCTGAGTACATATGATTCCCAAATTAACATTCAAGTAATTCAAGTTCAATTACTAGCCAGAACTTGGTCCAGGTGTGGGAGTTTCTGTGAAGTCACCAGCAGATTTTAAAAGCAAACAGCCCAAGTTGAGAAGGTGAGCTTGAGCATAAGTGTTTGGAAATATTGGCCATATTGTAAAAGGGAACCATGGGTTAGAGTAGGATCTGGGAAGTAAAGGAGAAGATAACCTAGAGAGGTTCCCACAGGCAGAAACATTTTTTGGGAGTTGCCCACGTGATGCTTCCTATTTTTTTTTTTTAAGGGTGCAAGTCTGACAGATTGTAGAGATACCGTTAAGATTATTTAATAACAGAAGACTTTTACAGTTCTTAAAGCCCTTTCACTCACCGCTTCTTGTTGGACTGTCACCACAACACAACAAGGTGAGATGTGCCATTGTTGTTCCCTTTTTACAGATGGGGAAAGAGAAGTTCCACAGTAATGACTGGCATTCCCAGGACCCTATTAATAAGATGAGGAGGCAAGAGTAGAATGTCTGTCTTTTGTCTCTGATTTACATGTTTTCTGTCTACCATACCCCGTTGACTTTGTCCAGTCTCCAGGACTGTAAAATCTACTGAGCTTTCCTAGCATGTTTAACACAGCATATAAAACACATCCACAGATAACAGAATTGCTGCTTTTTTTTTTTAACACTGTAGAATGCATAATGCATGCACACAGGGGAACACTCCCTTAGGAGCAGTGTAAATGAATGCCTTCACATCACATCATTTTGGAAACCTACTTTCTAAGCGCCTGTCACACTCATTAGAGAACCTTAGGAGGTACAGTAGGATTACTTTCTCAGTATAATCAGTTTATGCAGAGCTCCAGAAATGGCAACCTCCACTAGTCAGTCAGTGAACAGTATTTACTGAGCCCTTCTTGCATAAGAAAAACTATGGAGAGATTCAGAAGAAATAAGAGATGTGTTCTCTGATTGCTGAGAACTGACAATCTGGGAAGAATCACCAAAACTTGCCACTCTTGTAGAGTGATGTTAAAGTGTGCTGTTACGGAAGGAAGGGGTTGGGTCTCCCAGCCTGGCTCCAGTAGTCTCTGGACACTGTCAAGTGCCACCTCAGCAGGAGCTGTGTCTCTCATGCACTTCATTTCATAAGATAATCGAGTAATAGAGGGAGAGTATCTTGGCTCTTGGAGACTTTATTGCTTAAAAACCAAGGGCCACAATGGCCAGGGTGACCAGGCCAAGAGAGCCCCAGACTCGTGATCAATCAGGAGAGCAGGCGTCACTGAACCAGAACTTCATCAACTTTCCATGTTATTTTTGTCAGATGGCTTCACGCTGCTCAGCCTCGCTTTTCTCACCCATAAAAGGGACCAGTGGGTTGATGTTCTTCAGGTATGCAACGCTGAGAGTCCCCTTCTTCACATGGCAGTGGTTGACCAGTGTGTCGTCCAGGGCATGGCTATCTGGAATCAACAGCATTTTGGGGCAAAATCAGCATTTTGGAGGTAAATCTTCCAACATCTCCTCCACCTCCACCAAAAAAAGTTTCACTGATTAAAAAAATGCTGTCAATGAAGTTTTTCTGTTTTTTTGTTGTTGTTGTTTTTGTTGTTTTTTTAATAATGTAAAAGTGGACAATAATACATAAGTGCTTTCAAAGAAACTTGTAAAAATAGCTTCTGCAGATTCCATTCATAGAGGATATGTGGACACTGAAAGGAAATTTCTTCAGTCAAGTGAGTCTAATTATGGGAGGAAAAGGTGAAATAAAAAAATAGTTGAGGCAAAATTTGTATAACATAAAATTAACCAATTTAAAATAAACAATTAATATAGTCACATTTAGTACATTCCCAGTGTTGGGCAACCACCACCTCTATCTAGTTGCAAAACATTTCCATCAGCCCGTCCAAAAGCCCATTCCCATGAATGAGCTTTTCTCCAAAGAGAAGGTGAATTGTGCAAGAGTCAACAGCAACAAACCCAGAGACATTCGGGAAGAGGTAAGGCACCCAAATACAGAAACATACACACACCTCTCCCTCACTCACACTTATAGATGCAAATTTAACATGGAGTCTTTATACTCTAAGTATCACAGCACTGTCTTGTCCCACAGCATAACAGAGTGCTAATAAGCACACACTCTGAGGTCAAACTCCCTGGCCACAGATCCTAAGTCCACTTTTGGCTGTCTGCATAAGCCTCATCTCTAGCATGAGGGTAATAACATATATCTCGGGGTGTTAACGATGGCTTAAAGTAATAATGTGCATAAGCATTTATCTTAATGAACAGAAAAAAATTAGCTATGACCAACAAAAGTGGACCGTGTGCCACTGAAGAGGAGAGGTAGATGTTTTCTCTATACTACTGAAAAGCAGCAAAGTGAATACAGCACACAACAAGGTTTACGGAGTGACATTGCCTATGAATGTCTTACTGACCTCTATCTACACTTGCTGAGCTCAGTGTACGTTCAGAGATTCTACAGGCATTTCCAGTGTATACATCAGTATACATCACTGGTGGCATTTGAGCTTTGCCTGCTTTTTATTTTAATGTTAGCCAATTTTTTTAAATTCGCTCAGCCTGAGTCAAGTTATTAGCCCTATGATGAAATGCACCCCGCAACCCAAAGGTCTCCCAGATAGCATCGTTCTGCTTGGATAACTTCCTGCCAGGACCCACCCACATCAAAAGTTCCTGCTGTGTAGATCATGGTCTCCTTCCTCTCAGTCCTCTTTATTTCTCCCTTATATATCCTCAGGCACACTGGGGTATTAAACAGACAAGATAATCTTGAGATGTAACCTATACATAAATCAGAAATAGTATAGGCATGTAGTTCTGGCTTTGCCATCAATTGCAGTTCTGCTTTTTAATTCTAACCCAGAGCTTGTTTTTAGTTGTTCTGGACTAGTAGAAAAGAAATTTCTTCAGTTTGGTTCACAGATTCCCTCTTAGTCATAAAAATGTCAAGAGCCACTCTACTTGAAGCTACCCAAATGCCAACAAACGACTCCTCTGGGTTATACCCCTGATTTTTTCATACTAGACTTTTTTTTTTTCCTGAGATCCCTACTTTCCAAACAGTGCTTTACAGGAGACCTATGTGCCTCTACTTTTTGAATCTATCATTTTTCTAGAAGCTTTAAATAATTACAGATCTTGCTCTGAAAACACCCGTTTCTAGTGCTTCAGTTCTTTAATTTGGTGGGACCTGTGTTGCCAGGCCCTCATTTTGGAGTGCTAATTATCTGTTCTCAAACAAGAACACATATTACAACTCAAATACATTCCTCTCTGACTCTGCTCAGTCAGTGCTTTCAACTCGTGCATGACTAGGGAGAAAGGAAATTTGCTGTAAACTCCTTCAAGAATTCTCTTTAACCCTGGAAGCCTTCAGTTCGGTCTAATACAAGTATGGCTCTTTTGTAACTCTCCTTCTGTCAAAGAATTGCTGAGAATGTGGCTGTATGGACACTAGGCTAGAGGCCCCACAGCCTAGAAAGCTCAATTGGAAAGGTGAATCTGCTGCAAACTGGATCATAATTTGGTTTAAACATTTATGTCAACACATTTATTTGGCTGCTCACAGGCCTGCTCTCCTGTGCCGTCATTGTCCACTGAGTTACACGTGGTGTTTAACAGTTATGTCTCTTCCTAAGTGAGCCCATGATTCAGAATTTAAATTCACAGAAATGATTAAGTATGACATGAATTCATTTTACAGTGAAGCCCTAAAGTTGAATGATTTTCACAGTGAATTGGAGCAGCAGCCATATGGTCCACCAGCATTGTGTGCTAATGAATCTCAGCTACTGGCCAACATTAGGTATTTATTGAGGGCCTCTTGTCCCAGGCACTGGACCAGGCCCTGAAAAGACCACACCCTCAAGGAGCCCACACCGAGTGGGGATGGCAGACAAATGTGGCGTCAGGGGCACATGTGGGAGCAGAGCAGCTGATGAGTCAGTGGAGACAGGCAGGGGCCAACTGGAAAGACTTTTATCATCCTAAAGAGCATATGGAGGAGATGAGGACCCAGTGAAGGATTTTAAGAAGCACAACTTAGTAGTGGCTTAGAAATAGGGCTTTCTCATCAATGTGGAAGTTGGAGTAGAGGGATCTCAAGGCAGCAAGCCAGGTAGGAGGTAGTTGGGGTAGTTCACTTAAGACAGGGTAAGAGCCCCAATGAAGATCATCATAGTGAAGATGAAGTGGAATGGGGACATTCACGTCATTTCAGATAATGAATATTGTCAAGAAGGAATGAGCTTTTGAGTGTTGGTATTAAGTCAGGAGAAGTCTAAATTGACTTCCAAGTTTCAGATTTGAGTGAGAAGGGCCTGGAACCACAACAATTCTAGGAAATAACATCAGAAAAACTCTTCTAGACACTGGCTTATGCAAAGTCTTCATGACCAAGAACCCAAAGCCAAATGCAACAAAAACAAAGATAAATAGATAGGACTTAATTAAATGCAACAGCTTCTGCACAGCAAAAGAAATAAGCAGCAAAGTTAACAGACAACCCACAGAGTGGGAGAAAATCTTCACAATGTATACATCTGACAAACAACTAACATCCAGAATGTACAAAGAACTCAAGAAAAAAACAATCCCATCAAAAAGTGGGCTAAGAACATGAATAGACAGTTCTCAAGGGAAGATATACAAATGGCCAACAAGCATATGGAAAAATGCTCCACGTCACTAACGATCAGGGAAATGTAAATCAAAACCGCAATGCGATACCACCTTACTCCTGCAAGAATGGCCATAATCAAAAAATCCTATGTTCTCACTCATAAATGGGAGCTAAACCATGAGAACACAAAGATGTATAAATGATACAATGGACTTTGGGGACTTGTGGGAAAGGGTGGAGTCCAGGTGAGGAATAAAAGACTACACATTGGGTACTGTGCACACCGCTTGGGTGATGGATGCACCAAAATCTCGGAAATGATCACTAAAGAACTTGTCCATATAACCAAACATCACCTGTTACCCAAAAACGTATTGAAATGAAAAGTAAGTTTTAAAAATAAGTAATTAGATATTGGGGTGGGTGGAAAACTATTAGAGTTTGATTTTTGATATTACTAAGAATTTGATATAACTGTGAGACCTGTAACTTTATAGACAAATGGAAAAAGATAACCAAGTCCTGAAAGTTGCGTGTGTGGAGTCACAATTACTGACCCCAAGTCATGGTAGAGATTTCTATTACCTAGGGAATGGCAAAAAGGGAAGATCTGAGAACAATGGTAATACTGGCATTGACATTTTAACATTTCCCACAATAGACACATACAAAGTATCAATTGATTCAAATCTATATTTTATATATGTATAATTTGTGGGAAATGACTAAGTTCACATAAATTTTTTACTCACATAGAGTGAGGCTATAGATAAATTATAGCTTTTATATAAAGTGAGGGATACTTGTAAAATAGCTTTTGCCAATTCTTTCCTGGAGCTTCAAAGCCTCTTAAATGGCTCCAATCAAAGGTCACAGTCTGGTTTTAAAACCAGGAGGCATATGCTGTCTTCTGTGGGTTTTCGCACAAACTTCAGAGCTGCAGCCAAGGACGAGAGTGGCACTAGGAGGAACAGGACATTTATCCCTCCAGGTGGTCATATATTGTTGTTTTCTTTTCGTCTTATCTTCTTGAAATAATCTCTTCTCTCTTTACGAGTTGACACATGGGGTGAAGTTTCCCTCATGCGTTAATGTAATCTCTGAAGGAGTAGAGTTCCCTTTCATTCCATTTTTATTAATTTGTTTCTCATAATTCCAGTGATGTGTTTGGGGTGGAAAAAATTGAAGAGAGAAAAGAAAAAGAAGTACTAATAAAAAGCAGAATGCCCCCCAGCGACAAGCTGGTGGCATCCAGAGGTTGCAGATAATGGATTAGCTTTTACCTATTTCCATAGCAACAGCTTAGCTGCTCTTAAACACTTCTTTAAAAGCTTCTGATAAATGTATCCTGTGACCCTGAAAACTTTTCCATCTCCCTCCTGACTTCTTTCATCTTCCACCCCTCCTTTTCCCTTTTGCCCCACAAAAACATCAATTATTACCCATAACCTTGTAGCATTTGCTTGGTTTTCTGCAGACCTGCTTCCTTTAAGGGCCCAAGATAGATTTGACAGTGGGAGACCGAGAATGCTGCATGCTCTCCTTCCTCCCTTTGGCTCCTTTCTCTCTCTCTTTCCCCTCCCCTTCTTGCTTCTCTCTCCCTCTCATTCTTTTCTTCTTTGTCCTTTTTCTCTCTCCCCTTGCCTCTTTCTTATTTTTTTTTTAGTTTGTTCTTTCTCCCATTTCTCAAACTAAATATATATGGAAGTCATCATTCTATGGATCACTGATTGGAACTGAATTGACAATTCCCAATCAAATAGTTGAAAATATTAATTGAGCACTTGCTGGTGGTCAGCCATGAGCTGTGCTCTGGTTGGACGGGGGACACGTGAATGGAATAACATCAAGAGTCTAGAAGAGTGCCCTTTCCCATATCACCCACATAGAAATCAAGATTATGGCTGAAAAAATTGAACACTCAACAATTATGCCATCATCAACAGGATCAGGGTAAAGAATAGGTTAGGATTGTAAAGATGGGACTTTTGTTCCTGGCAGCCACTACTATGCCATTTAGAATGATCACTTGTGGTTAGATCAGCTGTATTTGCATTTTAATCTGTTAAATGAGGAGACTACAATCATAAAAGAGGTATTGTGAGAATATAAAACTCAAACAGGATGGTTCATATAGATGAACTTGTATTCCACAGAGGTGAACTTGTATTCCACGGAGGTAAACTTGTTGTTCTTGTTACTGGCTTAATATCCACAAGAAGACAAAGACGAAGACGAAGACGAAGACGAAGACGAAGAAGAAGAAGAAGAAGAAGAAGAGGAAGAGGAAGAGGAAGAGGAAGAAGAAGAAGAAGAAGAAGAAAAGAAGAAGAAGAAGAAGAAGAAGAAGAAGAAGAAGAAGAAGAAGAAGAAGAGAAGAAGAAAAAAGAGGAGGAGGGGGGAGGGGGGAGGAGGAGGAGTGGAGGAGGACAGGTTGGGGAGGAGGAAGAGGAGGGAAGAGGAGGGGAGGAGGGGAGTAGGAGGAGGGGAGGACGGGGAGGAGGAGGAGGTGAGGAGGAGGAGGAGGGGAGGATGGGGAGGAGGAGGGGGGAGGAGGAGGAGGGGAGGATGGGGAGGAGGAGAAGGGGAGGAGGGGAAGAAGAAGAAGAAGAAGAGGAAGAAAAAGGAAGAAGAAGAGGAAGAAAAAGAGGAAGAAGAAGAAGAAAAGAGGAAGAAGTAAAAGAAAAAGAGGAAGAAGAAGAAATCAGAATTTTTATGGAGAAGGGGAAAACTGAAGCTGGGTATGAAGAGATGAAGGTCTAAGTATGGGAAAGGGAGAAAGAACTCTCCTATCAGGGAAGCAGAAAGAGGCTGGTCCCACTCTTCAATGCATCTCCTCTAACTACTCACATGCCCTACACATAGTAGGGACTAAGTAACACCGCATGTGTATGTGTGAGTATGTGTGTTTTCCTTTTTGTCTCATTTGTTCCACCAGATAGAAGACATTGCTTTTTCAAAAGATGAATAAGAGAAAGATTTTAAAATAAATTAATGCACATTATCTATAAATATCTCTAAAAGACCACAATGTTGCATCTTCTGCAGAACCTTTTCTGACTCTCCTGGTGCCCATCCACCCTTGTTATTTTGCCCATCACCCTGTGAGTACTTATTACCTTCTCATGCAAATAGTGCAACCCAATGCGGGTGTTGAACCTTATTCGTCTTTATTACTTCAGTGCCTGGCAAAGTGCCTAGAATATAGGGAGGTGCTCAGTAACTGTTTTTTGAATAAAGACACAATTTAATGAGTGTCATGAATCAGGCAATATTAACTAAGAAAGGTTTCTTGAAGAGGTGAACTTTGGAATGGATTATTAATAAAGGAAATGATGGGATTCAAATAGGCATGGGAGCCATGTCCCTTCATTGGACAGCCCACCAAAGATGTCATGGTAGCCCAGGCATCCTCAAGCATCCCATTTTCCAGAGCAGGGGGGTTGGGCACCAGGGACAGCATCCTGTGACAAGACTTCACCGACAGAGTGAGGCTTCTCCCTTTCCAACTGCAGGGTTAATCAAGGAAGAAAGAAAACCAAGTCATAATATCCTAATTCTCAACTGAGTGAACAGAAATACCTCTTTCACTTATTTCTAAGGGACGTGATACCTCTGACTCCCTCTATGACTGAGGAGAAAGGACCTTGGAATCCACCGCTGCCAATCGGCTCTGGGTACAGAATCTAAATTGGTTTCTGGCTCCCACGGACATAATCTGGCACTTTCCCTGAGCACTGTATTTAATAACAACAGTTGCAAATGCAATAAAAGAGGTAAAAAATGGTATTGTTATTTTATTATTACTTTGTCTCCATTCTTTTCATAGATACCCAGTCAACTAGGGTAAGAATAAGATTTTTTTTCTTGTAATATCCTGCTCCATAAAATCAATTTCACACATAAAATAGGAAACTCATTTTCAGCCGGGAACACAGGCCTAAGTACACATATATTTTGTGAGAAAGAGTCAGAACTCTCTTCCTCGTGGGTTTAAAAATGGTAAAATTCCAGGTTCAGGGTAGTTTGGAAGACAAAGTGGAGTTTAATATCCGCCTAGGAGAGTCCAGGCCCAACTAGAGTCACACTTCTCTTTCCCTGCGGTACTTGGTGCAGGTAAGTGTAATATCAGGAGTGGGTTTGGAAAGGAAGTGGAGGCTATAACAGCCATCATATAGCAGAGGTTACAGTGTGCACCAGGCCAGCCGAGGGTGGGTATTCTGGAAGGAGAAAGTGGCAGCCTCTCTGACCTCCTCTTAATGCAGTGGGAAACATATGCTGTGAACTTCAAGTCTGTTTGCATGAATTGGAAGACCTGTTTCACTCCCACATTCCTAGGAAGTTTCTGCAAGCTGCCAGAAGCTACTTGATGAGCTGAGATTCCACACACGCTCCTGTTTGTGTGACCTTGGGAAAATGTCTTCTCTCTGGACCCCAATTTCCTCATTTGTAGGATGAGGAGGTTGTGTCATGAGGCAAATTCTAACGTCTCTTGTAGCTCTAAAATTTTATGATTCCATAATTAGAAGAAATCACCCTGAATGTTTTGAAGATCTTTGGGTAGGCTTGCCATTCCAGAAGAAAAAAATCAAGTAAGATAGACCCCTGTTTCTTATAAATGATCTTAAGTTCATTTTAGAATTAATATGTTCTGGTTCCCTTACTATAAAGAACAACAATTTTTGGTCAGGCACAGTGGCTCACACTTGTGATCCCAACACTTTGGGAGGCCAAGGCAAGAGGATTGCTTGAGCCCAGAAGTTTGAGACTGGACTGGGCAACATAGCAATATCCTGTCTCTACAAAATTTTTTTTTCTAAATTAGCTGGGTGTGTTTGTGCACACCTGTAGACGCAACTACTTCAGAGGCTGAGGCAGGAGGATTACTTGAGCCCAGGAGGTCGAGGCTGCAGTGGGCCACGATCACACCACTTCACTCCAGCCTAGATGACAGAAGGAGACCCGGTCTCAAAAAAAGAAATCCAAAATTTTTATTGAAACAAGAAACATGTTGATATAATCCTTTGAAGTTCTTTATAGCCTCTTTGTAAAGAGATCATCCTTTGTTGATCTCACTTCACAAGTGCTCTGTGACCTTACACACAGGTACAGAGTTCATGTTAAGATCACAAAAGCCATTATTTGTTCAGACCAGTGCTACATGGGCCCAGAATTCTGATTAACCATGAGCAAAATGGATGAGGGGGGCATGGTTGCTCACTATCTCATCCTCAGAAGTCTATGCGCCTTCATTCATCCCCTCATTTCTTCAGACTTGAGGGTTTGTCAAGCCATTCCAGAGACTGAAAAATCTCTGGAAATAAATCTAAATTAATTTAGATTGGCTGGTTCCCCTTTGATATGGTTTGGCTATGACCCCACCCAAATCTCATCTTGAATTGTAGCTCCCATAATTCCCACATGTTGTGGGAGGGACCTGGTGGGAGATAATTGAATTATGGGAGCAGTTTCTCCCATATTGTTTTTGTGGTAGTGAATAAGTCTCATGGGATCTGATGGTTTTATAAGGAGAAACTCCTTTCACTTGGTTCTCATTTTCTCTCATCTGCTTCCATGTTCTCACTCTCTCTTGTCTGCTGCCATGTAAGATGTGCCTTTTCCTACTGCCATGATTGTGAGGCCTCCCCAGCCATGTGGAACTGAATCCATTAAACCTCTTTTTCTTTATAAATCACTGAGTCTTGAGTCTGTCTTTATCAACAGCATGAAGCAGATGAATACACCCTAATCAAAAAAATTCATGTTTCTCTCTGGGAAATCTAACAGACTTATCAGACATGATTTTCCCTTGCGGTTGCAGCATCCTTCACCTACTGTCTCAGAGGGAATCATGCTGGTCTTCATCATGCAGTGCTCCCGCCATTTTCCTATGGATCTCTTGACATTATGGACTCTCTAGGTGTGCATCCTAAGGGCTTTTTAGGATAGTGTTCTCATCAGAGAAAATGCCCCAAACAGAAACTTTCAGAAACTCTAAGTCTCAGATCTAGGTCTCTCTAACCATAGAGCTAATGAAAAACAAAAACAAAAACAAAAAACTTTACCCCATTCCCGTGGCTTTTATTTACTTTTTATTTTCAGTGGATGCCATTTGCAATGAAAGAAAAGCTCTGTGAGTTAATAACATAAACACATGGAAAGAGCCTTCATAGGGTCCTCCTTTGTATTAGGCAAACTCCTAAGCTAAGGCTCAGAACATTGGAAAGCCTAGTGAATTGCAAACCTCAACGTGAGAGTGAAAGCTCTGGCTTGGTAGACTGGAGACAGGACACCAGGAGCTGAGACACCCCAGCAGGTGGGGTGGTACCTGCAGACCTGAGAATGTCCCCACTGTCCTCAGCAAAGCTCATCCAGGCCAACGTTTTTTGTGACTAGTCATGGCTCTTCTGACAAAGGGAAGCTTTACAAGTGTGTCCCTGATGCTCAGCAGCTAGCTGGCTTCTGAATGCATTGGCAAAAACTTGCTGGAAATGGTTTCGTTTTATCCTGCCCTGAGACCCATTCTGTCCCTGACAGACTTTGATTTGACACAGTGTAGAAGGGTAAATACCAGGCTTGCGCCAGGGGCTGAGGCCTTTAGGGTGACGTGGGAGCCAACTAAAGATTTTGTAGTTTTGGCCTAGAGTCTGCATTCAAATTAAAACCAGATAAACTTTATAAACACAGTTTGATGGCTGTGGAACAGCAGACTGACATGGGGTGAAGAAAGTCGGAATTTGCCTGATAATTTGTCGGTCAGAGTGGAAGAGGGGAGCAGTTTCATCCTCACGTTTAAAGATCTAAATCTCAGGTCTCAGCGTGTTCTCATTTACTCTAACTTCTGCAGGCACCAGGAATTTCCAGGCAGGCAGAGCATTTCCCAGAAAGGTCCCTGGCAGGCAGGCTTTCCATTGGCCAGTTCCCCATAACTCCTGGGGTTCAGCAAAGATGATAAAGGGCACAAAATTGGGAGAGAAGGGAAGGAGGCTTTGGCTCATGGTTTCCAAATTAATATCTTTTCTCTTCTCATTTTGCATTCAAAACCAAACACAGTAGATCCAATTCAGCTTCAGGCACTTTCATCTGTGAAGTCAGATTGGCAGAGTTTGGGAAGGGAGAATATGGGGGAATCCAGGGAAAATGTACAGAAATGCATTATTCATTCCACATTATCAGATAATGAGATGTTCCAAATGAGTGAATATTCTAGATAACTGAATCTTCCTTTCTAAACATTCAAACTTCCTCTACATTTTAGAATATATTTATGTATTTTGTTAAAAGTGTGTTATAAGCATCTCTGCCTAGAATATCTGATTATAATTAACCATATCTTGCCTACTTATCATCCTGTTTTAAAGGGAAATTAATTTTATTTCTCTGCCTCACAGAGATGCACTCAGCTATGCCCTTCTGTGGCCCGGCAGTTCCAAGCTCTTTCTCCTGGTGTGCATGCACAATCTTCCTTTTTGGGTCACTTGTCGGTACACTGGGGCTTATAGCACACTCTCCCTTTCTTTTTCTAATCTTTTGTACACACCGACTTAGGAGTAAATGGCTGTCTCCAGGGAAAGGCAAATAGCCATGCCTATTAAATCAGCAACTTTATTTCCTACATGATTCTAAGTCCACCATTCAGTTCTGATCCATAAGCCATGATCCATCTGTTAAGTGAGGATGCTGTGCTTGGTACTTGGGATTATAAAAAGTGCCCTTGAGTGGTTATCCCCCATTATGGGAGATGACTGATGCTTCCCATTTATCAGGGCTGTCATTTGGGTAAAGACCGTAAGTTGAATTCATTGTGTGAAGCACATCAATAGAGGAAAGCACAGGGTGGAGAAGAAGAATAGTGTTTAATTCGGCTGCTCGTGGTGGCTTACGACTGTAATCCCAGCACTTTGGGAGGCCGAGGTGGGTGGATCATGAAGTCAGGAGATCGAGACCATCCTGGCTAACACTGTGAAACCCCGTCTCTACTAAAAATACAAAAAATTAGCCAGGCGTGGTGGCAGGCACCTGTAGTCCCAGTTGCTTGGGAGGCTGAGGCAGGAGAATAGTGTGAACCGGGAGGCGGAGCTTGCAGTGAGCCGAGATCGTGCCACTGCACTCCAGCCTGGGCAACAGAGAGAGACTCCGTCTCAAAAAAAAAAAAAAAAAAAAAGAATAGTGTTTAATTTAGTGTGACTAGAGAGGGTCGAAGAGGCTTTAGACAGGAAATGATACCTAAAACAGTTTTAACAGGATGAATAGGAGTTTTCTAAGTGGAAAGAAAGTAGATAAATATGTTCTAGACACAGGGAATAATAGCTATGTCCATAAGTTTAGGAATACTAAAGGTTATCTCCATATGTCTCTGAGAAATAAACACATGGGTTGGGTGATGGCATTATTTGTTGCCTTCAAAAAACTTCAAACAAAGCAAACAAACAACAACAAAACTTCTTGTTTTGTGAAAATAAAAGCAAGTGATTGAAGTTGCTACTCAGTACCAACCTACAGATAAATATGGGGAACACTGGAGAAGGAAAGAGGGATCAGCTCCATAAAGGAAGAACATTTTCACTTTTCAGTGTCCTGTTTCCTTCTCCGGTGGCAAAGTCTGTCACATGAATGGAGGAGAGGTCTCATGTAATGTCTTACCAGTCTTAACAAGGGTGTACCTTGCTGCTCACTTTATTTATTGATTTATTTTAATAAAGTGGTTTTCAAAAGGTGGTTCCCAAAATGGCAGCATCAGCATTACTTGGGAACATAGAAATGGAAATAACTAGGCCCCAGTAAAAACCTGCTAAAGTTAGAAACTGAGGCAGGGCCTTGTAATCTGTTTTTACAGCTCTTCTGGTGACTGAGAAGCTCACTCACATTTGTGAACCAGTGCTCTGACAACATAGAGAATGGGACCCAGACTCAGATGGAAACCCTGAAAAATCAAAATCGGAATTGAGGAGAGCACAGACAAAGATATTTGTTGCCACTCTGTAACTGCCCAGTGGGTTCCCCTTGCCCACTGCCTAGACAGAGCCAATTTACCAAGACAGGGGAATTGCAAGAGAGAAAGAGTAATTCACGCAGAGCCACTGTGCAGGAAACCAGAGTTTTATTATTACTCAAATCAGTCTCCTCAGGAATTGGGGGATCAGAGTTTTTAAGGATAATTTGGTGGGTGGGAGAAGGCCAATGAGTTGAGAGTGCTGATAAATTGTGTTGAAGATGAAATCATAGGGAATTAAAACTGTCTTCTTGTGCTGAGTCAGTTCCTGGGTGGGGGGGCTCCAAGATCAGATGAGCCAGCCAATCAAACTGGGTGGTGCCAGCTGATCCGTCAAATGCAGGGTCTGCAAAATATCTAAAGCACTGATCTTAAGAGCAGTTTAGGGAGGGTCAGAATCTTGTAGCCTCCAGCTGTGAGACTCCTAAACCATAATTTCTAATCTTGTGGCTAATTTGTTAGTACTACAAAGGCAGTCTAGTCCCCAGGCAAGAAAGGGATTTGCCCTGGGAAAGGCCTGTTATCGCCTTTGTTTTCAACTATAAACTAAGCCCCTCCCCAAGTTAGTTCAGCCTATGCCCAGGCATGAACAAGGACAGCTTGGAGGTTAGAAGCCAGATGGAGTTGCTTAGGCTAGATCCCTTTCACTGTCTCAATTACAATTTTGCAATGGCGGTTTCAACTCCACCCTATTTCCTAATTCTAGCGTACATGGTCTGGCTGACCAATCACATCGGGGCACAGACAGCTTCTTAGTGTTGCTGGGGTGGCCCTTGGTTCTGAAAGTTCAAGACAGGGGAATTGCAATAGAGAAAGAGTAACTCACACAGAACTCTATTTTGTGCTGCACTGAGAAAGGGCCCATCTCTCTGGAAGCCTCAGGGTAAGGTGCTTCCAGGAAACAAACATGGAAATTCAGTGGTGCTTTACTGATTTGTAAATGAGCCAGATTCACTGCATGATAGCCCAGGAGTTCCTCCATTGGTCCATTTCCTTCCCATCCAAAGTCTAAATCAAAAAATAAATTTTAACTAGAAGGTAGCAGAATTCAGGCAAAGGGGACATCATGGTCCTGTTCAAATGTTTCCTGGCATCCACATATTATGGCATAATCCACCCAGTTCACAAATATTCTTTCTGCCATAGAAACCAGGCAGGTGGAGTGTAGAGTTGGGGACTCGGGTTCCTCTGGCAGTAGTGGGTGAAAACTGTCCCTTCCTCTTCTCAGATGCATGCTCTGTGCTTCCAGATAGATTCCCTGCTAACAGACTGAGTCAGGCTTTATTAGAGATGCCCTCTTAGGCCATTCTTGTGTTGCTATAAAGAAATGCCTGAGACTTGGTAATTTATAAAGAAAAGAAGTTTAGTTGGTTGATGGTTCTGCAGGCTGTACAGGGAGTATAGCATTGACATTGCTTGCTTTTGGGGGAGGCCTCAGAGAGCTTTTACTCATGGTGGAAGGCAGAGCCAGAGCACTTCACATGGCCAGAGCAGGAGCAAGAGAGAGGCAGAGAGACTCACACACTTTTGAACAACCAGATCTCGTGAGAACTGACTCACTATCATGAGGACAGCACTGAGGGGATGGTGCTAAACCATTCACGAGAAATCCACCCCCATGATCCAGTCACTTCCCACCAGGCCCCACCTCCAACACTGGGGATTACAATTCAACATGAGATTTGGGCAGGGACAAATATATACACTATTATCCCCCCCTTAATGTCACAGATCACATTAGCTTCGGATCTTAATTGTTCCTAGGAGCCATTTGTGTGTATAAGGTGAGTTTGTGTTTGTATGATCTCATGTTACTGGAAAGAGTTCCCTATCTAAACCCCAAGGGAGGGTTCTTGGACCTCATGCAAGAAAGAATTCAGGGCAAGTACACAGGGTAAAGTGAAAGTGAAGCAGCTATGTTGTCTGGGGTGTATACCCTGGGGTTCATTATCGAGCACCAGGAAAATTTAGGACACGGACACACAGGAGGCATTTAGGAGAAGGGGGTCTCTGAGGTGAAAGGGCCAGCAGGTGGCAAATGCGCCAAATTTTATAGTCAGGTTTGAGGAGGTGGGGTCTGATTTACATAGGACTCACAGACTGGTTCCATCAGGTATGATGTTTACATAGCACATGGGGAAGGCTGGTCAGGCCACCCTAATCTTATTATGCAAATATGCTTGTCTATGTCTGCAGCTCGACTTTACAGGCTACTCTTTGTTAGGAAATGATTTGGGGCTGCTTTTCATGAAAAAGAAAAGCCTTCCCAAGGACTCCCATACCCTCGCTATCTGCCTAAGTGATTTCTTCTTAACTCCTGTATCAAAATTAAGTGTATTACGAATGTAAAGGAATAAAAGAGTGACCACTCCATTGGCAGAGCAGCAGCATGGGATGCTTGACTGAATACACTTATGGTTATTTCTTGATTATACGCTAAACAAGGGGTGGATTATTCATGAGTTTTCTTAAAAAGTGGTGAGGATTTCCTCCCCCTTTTAGACCACGTAGGGTAACTTCCTGACATTGCCATAGCATTTGTAAATTACCAAGGCACTGGCTAGAGTGTCTTTTAGCATGCTAATGCATTATAATTAGTGTATAATGAGCAGTGAGGGTGACCAGAGGTCACTTTCATCGCCATCTTGGTTTTGGTGAGTTTTGGCCGGCTTCTTTACCACATCCTGTTTTATTGGCGGGATCTTTATGAAACTGTGTCTTAGGCCCTCGTATCTCATCCTGTGTCTAAGAATGCCTAACCTCCTGGGAATGCAGCCCAGCAGGTCTCGGCCACATTTTAAACAGCCCATGTCCAAGATGGAGTCACTCTGGTTCCAATCCTCTGACAATCCTGGGTGGCATTTATTAATCAAGTTCATGGGAGTGAGGATAATATTGTCCCTTTGTATACAATTTACATATATTTTACAATATGTCTGTATTCCAGTTACATTAGCCATTACATGAAGCAGAGGGTTGAAGATGGAGAGAGGAAAAGGAAAGAAAAGGAGAAAGTGACGTGGTTACAGATATGTCAAGGAGGCACCTATCTGTCACCATGAGAGATGGTTACAGGCTTTAGCTTGAATTTGAGTCCAGCCTTCAAGTAGTTCACTTGGTTTTTGGGAGTTAGGTGTGTCTCCCAAATCGGGAGATCCCCTGCTGTCTCTTCACTTTTTAACATTTAATGGGGTAGAGGAGAGCTTATTCCTCGCTGGCTCTGCTCTGTTGCCATTGTGCTAATATTGTTATTTTATGACAGTATTACCACCTGCTTGTTGTCTTATCTAACTTTTAAATGCCATTTAATTGAGAGGGAAATGAGCAGATGAATGAAAGTGAGCTGTGGTGGAAAAGAGTAACACCCCTGCACTAGGCCCATCCTCCCAGGGCCAGGAGGGTCCCCATTATCTCCATTCTCCTTTGTGCTGGGGCAGATATAGGGGGGCAGGTGCCAGGGAGAACATGAATTCTGTACACATTTCTAAGCTAGGGCAAATTCTTCAAAATTTCCACTTTCCTTTCTGCCCTACTTCCTTTAGAGCCTACTTTCTTCTTCTAGTCTTTTTAGTCCCATTATCCTTTTACTCTCTGCACCCTGCCCACCAAGCTCCTATGCCTTCCCCAGGTAAGCTTGGCTGGCTCATAAGTCTTGATCAGTGTTGGAGAAGGAAAGATGGTTTAACCATTCTGAGTCTCCACAGGCACACACAGCCCATTTATAATCTCAACTCTCTTTGCTTTGAATCCTCCCAAATGCTGTTTCTGCTTCAGGCACTCTCCGTAGTACAGTGTCTAACTATAATGGGTTTTTATCACCTTCAGAAGGACCACAGCAGGTACCAGGTCTAAGCTCTCATTTTTACACCCTTAGGAGAAGTGAAATCCATTGGGAATTAATCTTGTATTGTTGGAGAGCTCCTTTGGGTCTCCCTCCTTCACTTTCCACCAATGCATGCTGCTTGACACTGTCATCAGTAATGCATGTATTCAAGGATAAACATGGTGTCACGTTCAGAGAGATGGCAAGTGGCAGACAATGTTCTTGATGGAGACTTTTTTTCCCCTCCAACCCCTTGATAGAGATTTTAACTTACCCACTTCAGAAAAGTTAGGAGATACCTAATTCGAGGATTAAAAGAAAAAAAAAAAAAAAAACTTCCGATAAAATGGGTGGTATGCTAGCATGCTGGCCTTCTTCAAAGATAATAAATCTGACGAGGGCCTTGCCAACATACTTGGAGTGAGATTTGTAAGTTCTCTAGAAGTAGCACATTGCTGTCTATTGGATTTGGAACCTGGCTGTTCACTTTACCAGACTCTCTGCCTCTGCCCTTTCTAAAAATCTAGTCATAGCCTTCTTCTCCTCCTACTTTAACTTGCCTAAAGCTCCACCAAGGGTCTTCAGCATAGAACTGCTCTTCCCTTTCTCCAAGATGCCTGCAGGCCATTTACTCTTGACTCGCCCACCCTATTTGTCTTGGGGATAGACAAATGAATAGTTGAGAAACAATCAATGCCTATGCCTCAAGGTCAGCTTTCTGACCCCACTTTTCTGCCTTGACTTATGGCATCTCCCCCAGTTAAATTGTAGAATTCCCCAGCACTTTCTAAAGAGGGAAGATGGTATTTCATCAATTTTAATTCAAATAAAGTGAGTGCCTGCTGCCCCACTGAGTATGTGCCAAGCATGGTTTTTGCCCTTGTCATCTTGCTGTGTCCCAAGAGCCTTTGACATTTTCTCTGGTGACATATTTTTAAAGTGGCCTTTACGTTTGCACCCAAGTTTATGAGAAGTGCCAGTCCACAGATGTGTTTGTTTGCAGAGACTAATTATTAGGCTGACTCTTTTGAAATGACTGTTCTCTGTCTACAGCAGTGGAAGGTGGGGCCACACAGGCTTTCCTTTTCCTAATGTGTCCCATCTGTGAGGCAGCAGAGAGCACCTGGGGAAATATGCAATGTGCAGTGTGTAAGAACAGTCATATTTGAGCACTGTCCACCTGCCACCCGCCCCTGGCATTGTGCTTACTGCTTTATATGTACTGACTCATTTAATCCTCACAACAATCCTACTTTGTAGGTACTAATTATATGCCTATGTTATAGATGCAGAAAAATGACATACAAATAGCTTAAGAAACTCTCCAAGGCCGCACAGCTGGGAAATAAATGGTAGAACCAGGAAATAGACCTGGCCCTCTCTCTCCAGAGGCCAGACTCTAAACAATACGGTAAATGAACTTTAATTGACATATATGGAAAGATGACTTACTATAAAGGATGTTGGATCATACATTCTCAGTCATAAGTGGGAGCTAAGCTATGAGGACACAAAGGCATAAGAATGATACAGTAGACTTTGGGGACACGGGGGAAAGGACAGGAGAAGGGTGAGGGATAAAAGACTACACATTGCATACAGTGTATACTACTTGGGTGATGGGTACACCAGAATCTCAGAAGTCACTAAAGAACTTATACATGTAACCAAACACCACCTGTTCCCCCCAAAACCTATGGAAATTAGAAAATATAAATAAATAAATAAGTAAATCCTTTTTAAAAAGGATTTTGGGAAGCCCAGCAAGCCCAGCAACTTCTCACTGGGAAGCCCCTGGGCAAAAGACATAAACAGAGTTCACTGAAGACAGTAGAAATCACCCTCACAACGGTGACATGATATAATCCAAACCATGCAGAAATACCATTTCTCACTTATTGAATTGGAAGACGTTTAAAAGTTTAGTTACATAAGCTTCTGACAAGACTTCTGGGGAAACAGGTTATCTCATAGGTTTTTAGTGGACAGGAACGACGGTAAGACCCTCATGAAAAGAAATCTATCAGCAATCATCAAAATACAGATAGATGCATTTACATTTTAAACCAGTACTTATTCTATGTCTCTATAGCAAATACACACTTTACAAGTCTTGTGGGAAATTGTAATAGCAAAATGTTGAATATTGAAATCAACTCACATTCTGTGGATAGGGCACTAGTTAGATAAACTGTGATACTTTATGCCAAGGAATACTACACAGCTCTGAAAAATGTATAAGGTATATTTCTATAAATATGAGAACAACAGTATACATACTCTGCTACCTTTGTCTTAGGAAGGATGATGATAATATATTTTCTTATTTGCTTGTTTTACGTAAGTACACATTGGATGGATAAACAAAATACAAAGTTGTACAAATCTGTAGGAATAAAGGGATGGAAATGATAAAGGTAGGAGTAAAATTTTTCTGAATATATTTTTAAAAGTAGATTGGTGTTTGAATCATGTTAATGTATCAACTTTTGAAAAGATTAAATTAAATAATTTGAAAACAAGATATTATGTAGCTTGCAGAATTGTGGGGAAGGCTGAGTACCTGGTTGTAGCAAGTCTCCTATTTACTGGGAAAGAGAAAAATATTTCTCTATGCAAAAATAAATGTTCTCTGTCAAACCTGTCACCATATGCCCCAGATACTCTGATACCAGGCTGTGAAAGTAAACTTGGTTATTGTTCCTTCCTCATAATAATAAATGAAGAAAAAATATTCTTTCCAAATCTTGCCACTTCACAGCTCCATAATCAAGTTCAAGTGTAGTGACATTACCACTATATACCTGCTTGATGTATCCTGGAGCTACAAGACTAGTACATAGTGGGTATTTGGCTCCTGTGAAATTAAAAAAAGCAATTGTTACCCTCCCCCAATCACATGTATGTGACAATTACCTGCAAAGAGAGGTGCATAAAAATAGACAATGTTTAATGAAACAATTAAAAGTATTATTTGAAGATGAATCAAATTAAGACTCTGGAATTTATGATGAGTATGCCATGGGCTCATTGCGATTGTGATTTGGAGAATCCCTATAAAACTGGAATGGGGCAGTCCTTTCCTTCTCAAGGCCATGCTCCTACCAGCTTCCCTGAGTACAGCGATAAATGTTAGTATGTGGCTCCTTCCTCACCTGCCTGGAGCTAGCAAGGTGTGTGCAATGCAGAGGATACTGATTTATACAAGTGGGAAGTGATGACCCAGCTTGTCCTCCTTCACTGACCCTGGAGGCCCAGAGAAGGCCAGCGAAGAGGTTTTTCAGCAAAAGTGGCCTTCTTTTGTAGCTGAAAGCACTGAACTTGAGGCCACTATCATAAATATCAATGGCTTTTTACCTGGCATGCTGGTGAACCTTATTAACCTGAAATATTTTCTGGGCTGGTGACACTGGAGCCTCTAATAACTTTTTAGTCGGCTGCCTCTGTACTTAATGTGTTTTAAACATTTTTGGCAGGACTGCTTTCCAAAAAGCTTTGCCCAATAATTTCAGCCTAAGCTGTCTAAAATATTATAGAACACTTGTTGCTGGGAATAATATTTTCCGTGATAAAATCACTGCAGCATTATGACATGTTAAACATTTTAAAGATAATTTTGTATACGTCTCACCTTTCAAGGGAATGGGAGCCTCAGTTCCTGGTGGGCAGCTGGTGAGTAGGGAGATCTGACCCCTCCCCAGTAAACGGTGTGAATTATTCCATTGGAAGCTTCCAGTGACGTTATGGTCTGGAGTACTGGGAAGCCATTTTTTTTTTTTTTTTTTTTTTTTTTTTTTAACGTGCTTTAATTGCTTTTTGCTGGGGCCAGGGATATTTATGGGTAAGGAGATTGCCAAGTTATTTATTAGATGGAGTATCTAGGGATAGACTAATATAAATCACTTAGGCCGGTATTGAATATACCAGACACTCAGTAATTTAAAAAGCTTTAATAAAAATGCTAAAATATGAGACTTGTCTTTGGCTGTAATGAGACTCAGTTATCATGTTTTTATCAGCAATATTCAGTCACAGACCCCCCTGCCTTTTTCGAGAGTAAGAAAATGTGGATATAATCCTCATTTCCAGACTCTCCAGGTTTGTTGGAATTGAGGAAGGTTTTAAAGATTTGAAAAAAGGCTTATATAATAATTATTTGGGAAGCTAATTGCTGACTTCTTCATGCTTAGAAATCCAAGAATTATAAGTAATGTCTTTTGTGGATCCAGCATGATAGTGAGTGGGGAAAAAAAGTGGCGGTATATACGGCTAAACTTGGCTTATGTGTTGTACTTTCTATATTATAAAGAACCATTACTGTGTATGCTACACCCAAGCCCTGGTCTACAGAGAACAGAGTCAAAATCTATTGTGTTTAGAACCAGTGGAATCCCTGAGAACTCAAAATGTAGCTTTTAATTTTTTTTTTAGTGGAAATACTAAATTAATGGCCTATTCTATACTATTTTTTGTTTTTGTTTAATTTTTTTTCTTTTTTAGAGACACTCGGAGACACTGTACTCCCAGGCTGGAGTACAGTGGCACAATCACATCTAACCATAGCCTTGAACTCTTGGGCTCAAGCAGTCCTCCTGTCTCAGTCTCCCGAGTAGTCAGGACTATAAGCGCACGCCACCATGCCTGGCTGTGTGTGTGTGCATTTTCAAGAGACAGGGACTTGCTATATTGCCCAGGCTGGTCTAAAACTCCTGGTCTCGAGCAATCCTTCCACATTAGCCTCTGAAAGTGTTGGGATTACATGTGTGAGCCACCACTCCTGGCTCTATACCATTTTATAGTTTAAAAATTATATTTACTTTTATCATATCATTTATTCACAGCTAGAACCTTTTGAAGATAGCTCTATCATCCGCATGCCACCAAATACTGCTTATTTTAGTAAAATTACCGAATGGAAGAATGATCCCTGAGCTCAGACCCTTTCCCCTCTCTTCCCACAGTAGACAAGATGATGGACAAGTGCCCATTTCTTAAACATTTTCCAAATCCCATCTTCCTCCCAAGATAAAGGGTTTCTGTATCTGTTCCCAGAGAATTTCCTTCTTCAATTCTGTTGCAGACTTGAACACACAATGACCACAACTTGGGTGCAGGAGTGAGGCACAGTGATCTAATCTTGGCAGCACAAAGCAGGCGGGAGAAGAGAAGAGGCGTGGGTGTTCAGTCACAGGCAGGAAATTTACTGGGAAGTGTACCTAGGCTGATTCCAGATAGATGGCCTGAGGGTGAGGCTGCATCCCAAGGGGCAGCCAGCTCAGTTGAGACATCCCCTGGACCCCAACATTGCTACTCAGGTGAGCAAAACACAGCAGAGACCTGCAGCCCATTCATCATTGGAAAGCTCTGGGTGTGGGGGGTGAGGGTGGATGTTCATGGTGCAGAGCAGGGCAGGAGTCTGTCAATACTCCCAAGTTGCCAGGTGCTGGGCTGCAATATGGAGCAAGCCAAGGAGGCTCAGAGAGGTTGGGTGAATCTGTCCTGCTGATGTGGCTTCCAAAGGCTGTGCTCCAGACCTGGATGGAGACTGGGTGCTATGCAGGGTTCTAGAATAAACTTAGAAGGGTCATGGAAGAAACCACATTTCCCCTCAAAGATTTAGGATGGGGGACAAGATGGACATGCAAAAGTAGTTTCAGAAAGCAACAGCAGACAGATCTGCTGGACAGTGACAAAATCAGGAAGGTCAGGAGCTGATGGAGACAAGGAGGGGTATGAAATCCTAGGTGTGGATGCATCTGGCCTAATTCTCAGCCCAGGCATCTTTCCACGTCTGCCTTCCCCAGCCAGGAGTGGCTTAAAATGTGACAGGACCGAGGCGGAAGATTGGAGGCATCAGGGACCATTGGTGAGAAGCTGAGGAGTACAGACTGGTTGATCTGGGCCAGGAATGTCCCTGCTCACACTCCTCACTGATCATCTGTAACCAAGGATCACTAAATGACAGGTCTAGGAATTAAAGCAGAGAATGAGAAGATGCTGGACTTCCCCTGCGTTGCCTCATTTGGTTTTCCCCCTACTCAGTGCAACAGGTGCTTTTGGTATGACCTACTTTTCAGATCATCAAAGTGAGGGCCACTTCTATTCCAAACCTTGCAAGACTTCCTTTTTACCCATCTCACTGTGTCCAAACCAAAAGCCCTGCCAGTAAGAGTGGAGAGACGCTGTCCTTTGAAGCCAGGCACATTGGATCACCTCAAGCTGTGGCCTGGCTGTAGCTGAGACCTTGGGTTCTGCCGTCAGTCAACGGGAGACACTTCTCAGCCTCTCCTCTTCCAGGCTATGTGAAATTTAGCAAGTTATTTAACCCCTCTCTGCTTCTATTACCTAATCCTTAAAATGTAAAGTAGTAGTAAAACTGCCATGTAGGGTTTCCATAGGATGAAATAAGTGATGTGTGGCAAACTTCACACAGTGCCACTTGACACTTATTAAGTTCTCAATAAATGAGAGTTGCTGGCAAAAAAAAAAAAAAATCTGGATGTAGAATAAAGAGCCCATAACATTGTCATTTACTATGCGCCAGGCACTGTGACAAAACCCTTTTATATTCATTTACCATTTATTTCTCACAATGACCCTGTAAGTTACCTATGATCACTACGCTGTTCTGCAGTTTGAGAAACTGAGATTAGAGAAGTCACACAACTTGCTCAAGGTCACACTGTGAATAAGAGGGAGGGAGCTTGGGTTGTAGTAACAAGAGACTGCCATGACCATGTTAAAGAGGAGGGTAGAGAAAGAGAGAGGTCTGAAACTTGCTCCAGGGAGGCCGGAAATACTCAGGGGCCTTCCTGTGAGAGAGAGACTTGGATTGACAGAGTTCATGGGCTTGGCCACCACCTCACAGCAAATGCTTGACAGAACTGGGACTGGAACCAAAGTATTTCCTCATGGGCAAAATGGGAAGGTAGAATGAGGGGCATCCCTAATGTCTATGTGGACTTGAAAATTCTATGATGTAAATTAAACCCTGTGATCCTAAGTGTGTGTGTGGTTAGAAGACTCTCCAGGGAGCCTACAAGTCGGGGGGGAAAGGAACAAAAAGAGCCTCCCAGATGGAGGGCACCTCCATGCCCCAGAAAGAAGAGAAGTCGACAAGAAAGACTTTTTTGCTGCATTCAGTTCCTCTGATCATGGTCACTTGTCTGAATTGTGCAAATTAAAAATAGGAAGTGTGTGTCTGAGTCTATAAATAACTTCTGTAAGAGACACTGTGGAGACAACTATCACAAATGAACTTAGCAGAGCCTGAGAGGTTTGTGATGTCACCCAGCCCCTGGCATATATTCATGTATGTGTTATTCAGAACCATTTGTTCTCATTCTCTATCATTTCTCTCATCAAAATAGAGCCCAGAGGAGAAAAGCAATCAGAATGGAGTGGGTCTATCTGCAGCACAAAATAAAACCATATCACACCAGGACATGGAGGGAGTCTCATTCACACTCAGAGTACATAAGACCAAATAACATGGATCTGGCCCTGCCTCAAAGAATAGGATGTGACTTCTCGCAATTAACCTAGTTCCAATTTGCTGGCTGCCCCACTAGATCCTGAGAGGTTATATTTTTCTGCAAATCTCCTGGCATTAGCAATTACATTTAGCACACATTGATTGAGCACCTACCAGATACCAGGCATTGTGCTGAGAGGCACCTGGAATACGGAGACGAAAAAATGACAGTCCTTAATTATAAGGATCCCCAGTCGAGTGAGTGAGAGAGACATAGAAAACAATAGAACAGTGTGAAAAGTGCTGTGACACTAACCACCTATCCTGCCATTCACCAAGCTCTGTTTATTTTACTCCCAAATGTCACTCAAATCTCTCCCTTTCAGTTCATCTCTCTCCTATTACTGCACTTGTCTAACCTACCATTTCACTTTTGGACAACTCCCTAGCCAGTTTCATTTTCACTTGCTCAACTTCAGTCTATTCTCCACACTGCAGCCAGGAGTGACCAATTTCCAGTGGAAATTTGTCATGCCTGCATCACTTGTCATTATCATCATTATTATCATCACCATCATCACTACCACAATCATCATCACCAACATCACCACTATCGTCATCATCAGCATTATCATCACCACCACCGTCATCACCATAATCACCATCACTATCTTCACCACCCTTATTACCCTCAACATCATCATCACCATCACCATTTATCACCATCATCATTACCATCATCACTATTGTCATCACTGTCATCATCATCATCACCATTATCATCACCATCACCCTCATTATCACCATCATCATCACCATAACCATTATCATCAACATCACCATTACCACCATCACCATAATCACCATCACTATCTTCACCATCTGTGTCATCATCATCATAACCGTTATTATCACTATTTATTATCACTATCACCATCATCATCTATCACCATCACTATCTTCATCACCACCTTTATCATCAGTACCATGATCTTCATCATCATCTTCATCATCATCATCATCATCAGCAGCAGCAGCAGCAGCAGCAGCAGCATGTCTTTAAACATTTCAATGTATCGCTCAACTGCTGTTACAAAAAGATTGAAAATCTCAGTGTTTATACAAAGAATCTGTAAGTTCTGGGCTCTACCTGCTCTTTCAGCCTTAGTTCCTGAGATTCACTATTTTCACTTCATCCACAGTCACTGAAGCTCATCATGCTCTCTGTTTTGCAGATCCTTTGCACAGGCTGATCCATCTGCCCAGCTCTGCCCACAGCAAACCCTTCACCAAACTCACCGACCAGTAAAAAATCCCTAGTATGGGCTATCACGGAGCTTTGCACCACTTCATAGCATAGCCAGAGTGAAATCACACATAGATTCTCATGATGACTTATCAGCGTCAGTGTTCTCCTCTATACACTAAGCTCCATAATTTACACGAGAAAAGGACCTTGTCTATTTGCTATTCTACCTCCAATGTAATGTCTGGCTCATAGTGGGAACTCAAAAATGTTTTCAATGAATATATTACATCGTTATGCATAGGTTGTCATGGAACACAGACATACATTTATCTGTAGAATGCGGGAACTGATGGAGAGAAGGTATTCTATCTCAATACCAGTTTTCAAGTACGAGTAAGAGTTGAGCATATGGATGAGTGGGGAAGATGGCACATGGGCAGAAGGAACAGCACATGCAAAAGTGTGGAATCATGAATTAACATGAGGTATTTGGAACATCGCCAAATGGGCTGAAGTGACTATTGCAATGTGAGTTGTCTTGGAAATAGAAGAGGAAACAGTGGGCAAGTAATGAGAAATGGGGAGTTAAGCAGACATTATGCAGCATTATTCAAAGAACTATCAATAAATGAAAAGAATATTTTCTGAGAAGTCACATGTGTTGAGTTGTCGTCTCTCCTTGTAATACAAGACCTCATAAGAGATGATTGGCTGTGATTGATGTTTTTATAAAAGTTTTATGCAGATACAATTCACATACTATAAAATTAGTCCTTTATTAAAAGAACAGTTCAGAGCTTTTAGAATATGCCCAGGTTGTACACTAGTCACCACTATCTAATTCCAGAATATCTTTATAATTCCAATAGGAAGCTCCACCTCCATCAATAGTCACTTCTCATTTATCTCTCTCCCTAGCTCCTGGCAAGCACCAATGCATTTTTTATCTTTATGGATTTTACTATTCCGGATATTCTACGTGAATGGAATCATACAATATGTGGTCTTTTGTGTTTGGCTTCTTTCACTTAGTATTTTCATGGTTCATTCACATTGGGTCACATATCAGTACTTTGTTTCTTTGTATGCTTATATAATGTTCCATTTTATAGGTGTATCACATTTTGGTTACCCATTCATCTCTTGATAGATATTTGACTTGTTTTAAAATGTTGTCTGTTATGACCAGTGCTTCCTGAAACATTCGTGCACAAGCTGTTCTGTGGATATATGCCTTCATTTCTCATAGGTGTATAGCTAGAGTAGAATTGCTGACCCATATGATACCTTATATTTAGCCTTTTGAAGAACTTACAGACTGTCCTCCAAGGTGGCTGTGCTGTTTTACATTCCCACCAACTGTATTAGTCTATTAATTCTCCACATCCTTGCCAAACTTGTTATTGTCTCTCTTTTTGATTAAAGTCATCATAGTGGGTGTGAAGTGATATCTCATTGTGGTTTTGATTTGCATTTTTCTGGTAAATAATGGTACTAAACATCTTCTCATGTGCTTATTGGCCATTAGCATATCTTCTTTGGAGAATTATTTATGCAACTCCTTTGTTCATTTTTAAGTTGGATTATTTGACATTTTATTGCTTTTACATATTTTGACAGTAGTCCCTTATCAGATATATGATTTTCAAATACTTTCTCTTATTTTGTGGATTTTCTTTTCACTTGCTTGATAGTGTGTTTTTGAAGCACAAACACTTTTAATTTGAATGAAGTTTGGTTTATCTATTTTTTCTACTGTTGCTTGTGCTTCTTGTGGTATATCTAAGAATTCATCACCTAATCAAAGGCTACATAGTTTTTCTTGTGTTTTCTTCTAAGTTTTAGCCTTTACATTTAGGTCTTTGATCTATTAATGTTTTGAGTTAATTTTTGTATATGGTATGAAGTAGGGGTCCAACTTCACTGTCTTGCAAGGGGATAGCCACTTGTCTCAGTACCATTCATTGAAAACGCTATTCATTCCTCATTGAATTGACTTGGCACCTTGTTGGAAATGAACTGACCATAAAATGTGGATATATTTTTGGATTCTCAATTCTATTCCATTGATGTATATGCCTATCCTTATGCTGATTTTTAATTGTGCATATTTCCTAAGAATGTGTTGGGAATTAAAGGAAGCAATGTATATACAGCACTTAATGCTAGGCTTCAAGAAATAAACATGAACTATTTTGTTGTTGCTGCTGGTGGTGTTATTACCCTGTTCCCAGGAGGAGCTCACTGATAAGACCCAACTTGTTGCTGAAAGATCATCAGCTCCCAGGGTTTTAGACCAGAACAGACCTGGGGATTTACAATCCAATGCCTCCATTCTAAAACTAACCAAAACAAATTAACAACAATGCCCACACACAAACATACAAGCACACAAGTGCACATACAGCTCTAGCCAGATACATTAAATGATTAGAAAAAGGTCACAGAGCTACAGAAGGAAAATGTTCAGAATCTGCTCCTCCTTACACTTCATGCAGTGCTTTTTGCAAAATATTATACTATTTGAATAACAGAATATCACACAACCTAGCCTAGATAAATGCCATAATTCCCAATTTGCTTCTGGTTTAAGAAATAAACATGTCTATTAAAATGCAAAAAGGTAGCCCCAGAAGGATAAAACATTGGATCCTTAAAAGTCTTTTCGGTATTATTTTTATAAAATAGCCTTGAGTGTTTAAAACTGTAATGAAAAGTATTTCACATTTATATTAGCTTTTACATGGTCTCTTAATATTTGGTTATTCCCTGATAATAATAACCAAAATAAAGTAAAAACAATAATAATAGCTATTTAAGCCATTTTGAAATAATTATCACTAATCTAATCTCCATATCTCTGTGATGCAAATATTTTTATGCCCATTTCACAGTAGAGGAAGTTGAAACTTAATGGCTTGTGTACAAAAATCACACTTAAAATAGTTGGAAAACAATTGTGTTCAAACCTTAGCCCCTGTGACTCCAAATCCCAAGATTTCTTTTTCTAACTCTGACATACAGTCTTAAATAAAACAGTTAAGACTAGACAACCAAATATTGTGACTGGACAGAGACAGGGCAGAGTTGTGATGGAGGGAAAGGCTGCCCTTGCAGTTACCTTGTGGAGCCATCTCTAATGGAGAGCAGGCCATGGAGGGACAGGATGCTGAGGGACGTAATGGAAGCTGGGCAGCTCTGGTTGACTGGGAGAGGACCAGACAGAACAGGTGCCCCTTGCAGGGGTGTAGCAATGACTCCTAATCTTGGCTGTGTGCCAAATTCACCTTGAGGACTTTCTGACACTATTACTCCCTGTTCTGATTCAGATCTAATAATCTGCAATTTAAAAAAATTCCCAGAGAGTTCTTGACAATGTGGGAGTTCTTGACAATGTGGAGAGAATGAGGAAGCAGCCTTCAATAAGCACCTACTTTTGGCCAAGGATTGAGCTCAGAGTTTTACCCATACTGTCACCCAACCCATGAGCAGGTGTCAGGAGCACTCCTCCTAGGGGAGGAAACCACGAGATCCAGAACTCACCTGCACACAGGCATCCAGTTGAAGTGAGGCCAGGACCAGAGTCTGGAGCTGTGTGACCCCAAGGCCAGTGCTGTCCTGGTGACCTGAACCCCTCTCACTGGTCTGGCCCTGAGGGTTAAGACTGTGTCCCAGCATCCTGTCTTATGGACACACTTCAGTTCCTTTATCTTGTCCTGTCTTCCTCACAGCTGTTGTCAAGACCAAATTAGATAATAAAGCCCCAAACACCCATCACATATGAGTTATCATTACTTATTGCATTGCTAAGGGTGTGGGCGAGGCTGAGGTAGGGAGCAGCAGCCACCTCTGCATCTGATCCCACGCCCACTTTGCTTCTGCCTCTCAGCTGAGATGAGGTCTGGGTCCTGGCTGAGCAGGACATGGTGCTGATGTCCTGTACCCTGTTCCTTCTAGAAACAGACACCCCCTAAAAGAAAACATTTTAAAAGCCAATTTCTTCATACACATGTGAGATTTGCCCTGTGCATTTGCTTAAGCCCAATAGCTCAGTTTAAGAGGAGGAAATTGATGGTTAGTTATTGAATATGCATTTTTTACTCTGGTAGCTAGAGTGTTTATGCACATATATACTCTACATATACTCTATGTATATATGAAATATATAGTAATGTTATACTATATTATTAAATATAATATACAATATATTATACCATATTATTATATATAACATATCATATAATGTATTTAAATATAAATATATGTGTGTGTGTGGGTGTGTGTGTCTCCAAGGTAAGCTTTATTTATTTGTAAGTCCCAACTTAAAGTTGGAAACTAAGATTTAGAAAATGAGCAATTAGGCACAGATTAAGCCATTTCTCTGATTCTAAATGGCATGAACAATATCAATAATAAGTATATACAAAGGCTAATAACAGCTAACATTTACCAGGTACTTACTTATTTCCAAGCACTGTGCTCCTGTGTTGAATACATTTATATTCAGTTCTTGCAACAACCTGAAGAGACAAGTTTTTCATCCCCATTGTACAGATGAGGAGCCATGGGCTTAGACTCAGTAAATAAAAGTTGTCCAATGCCAAGCAGGTCTATTGGACTTCAGAACTGGACGCATGTTCCCTGGCTTCTCACTTCTGTTTCCACCACATCATATCAACTTTATGCAGGGTGGGGCTGACATGTGCAAAATCACACATTTCAATCCCAACTAACTTTACAGAAAGACATGTTTCATCTTTGGGAAAGCCTTTTCCAGCTCAAGTCTTTTCTCTCACAAGTACACAATCATTTGAATAAAACAGTATACAGAGTAGTCATTTATTTATTTAACAAGTTTTTATTAAGCATCTATTAAATATTATGTGGCAAGCATAGTTCTAATTACTGGGAGTATAGTGGTTTATAAAGCAGATAGCTTAGTGGGCCAGACAGATGTTAAACAAATAATCATACAAATGGATATAAAAGCACAACACTGTGTATGTATTACACAAGAAAAAGTAAAGGTTGAGGAGAGATTGTAACAAGAGGACCTGAACTAGATATTGGGAGCAGAAGACTGGGGTCATTAGCAAAGACTTCTCTGAGGAAGTAACATTAAAACTGAGCCCAGAAAAAAAATTACACACGTGAAGAATAGGATGGTGAGGATTTCAGGGAGAGGATAGAGCAAATGTCAATCTCTAGGATGGGAAACCCTTGACACATTATAAGACACTGAATTTAGAAACCTGTGCACTCATACATTATGTTTATAGGGATAAAGAAGATGTTACTGCATGTCAGTCATTGCGTGTATAATAGGAATATGAGGATACCTATCACAGATCTTGTCCATGGGATAACTCAGTTGCAAAGATAAATGGTATGATAAAGGCATAAACAAGAATGTCTTGGGAAGAGAAAGAGCAACTCAGGCATCACAAATAAGCTCTGAATGTGAGTTGAGAACTGGAGAGTGGGTGGATCAGATGGCATAGGTGTGGGAATGGGTTTTCCAAGCAGAGGGAATTGTGTGTATAAAGGTACAAAGCTGAGAGGGTGATGGAGCTCTGGGTAGAGGCTTTAGAGAAGGGCCTAGAAGTTATGTTTTGGACAGACTGCAAAACAAATGGTTTTGTAAATCCTGCTAAGAAGTTTTAGACCTTCCATCTTTAGCAAGGGGGCACATGTTGGAGGTTTTAGGCAGAAGCAAGATATTTAAAAGATAACTGTGGTATTTCTATCTCTATCTGTCATCTATTTGTCTATCTGTCTGTCTATCTATCTATCTATCTATCTATCTATCTATCTGTCTATATCTATCATCTACCTATATATCTATCTATCTATCTATCTATCTATCTATCTATCTATCTACCTATCTATCATCTCTTTCTATCTACCCACCCACTTACCCAACCTCTGTCAATATAACATCTGTCTCTCTATATTTCTATCTATATCGATCTTTCTTCTGCCTAGCTATTGCCCATCTATCATCTATCCAAAATGACCACATTTTGAAGTTACCGTAGTTGTGCATTGAACCCTCTGCACAATCTATGCAAAGGCCCTATTGTAAAACACCACCATCAGTGAAATATAAGCAGATACCTGCAGCACCAGCAGAGGAGGCTCAATAGTATTTGCACAGATAACACACTGTGCTACTTATTATCCTTTAGTTAAAGTCTGTGGGTCTTACCATTTTCTTTGAGTAATTTGGGCATTTCGGATAAGGTTATTATTCATTTCTTTATGTTTATGTGTATATTTACAAGCATTAGCAATATGTATAGATTCATTTGCTACAGATACTTGTCTAAAAATTAAACAAAGATCTCCTGCCAAAATACGGAGAAGCATTTAAAAGCTATCCCCAAGTATTCCTTTCTTCACAAAGTCATCATGGAAACAAGGGTGGAGTTGTAGTGATATTGCCAATTCAATTCAGATTTAAATTTATGTTAAAAGTATTGAATACCTTCCTTGGCAAGCAGCATGCATAGCCCTGGGGAAACAAGGACGGTGAAGATGGGCTCCTCCTGTTGTGGTCTGCAGTGTGCAAGGGGCGCTGACTTGAATGGGATGGTTTTGTTCATCATGGCAGGTACCGTGAGGGGAGATGCTCTGGGAAGACATTTGAAGCAGAGCACACAAACGCATGAAGGCTTCTGAATGGAAATACTGTGTTTGGGGAATTGATCAACAATAAACAGAGAGGAATCATAATGCAGTGGGAGGAGCTCTCATTTACTAACCCTGCAATTTTGATCCATTTATCTCCCCATGCCTCAGTTTCTTCAATATTAATAGTGAGAATATTTATTCTATTTATCTCACCATTTGTAAGGAGCTTGTTTCTCTCCATAAACAAGCAATTTGAAAACAACAAAGCTGCATATTAATGTTAGTTTCTAAGGATATCGTAATTAAGAAGAAAAGAACTTCCCTTTCTGCCAATTCATCCTCTGCACTTCCTTTTCTGTTAGCGATCCACACCCTAAAACTGTACTTATCTTTCCTCCTTGGAGACAATGACAGAGAACATGACGGAGCTACAGGGGATGGCAGACAACACTACCTGGGCTTAGTGGGAACATCTCTGTTAGCCTTTGCAATCCCACTTCAGGAAGCTCTTTCCTAATGGGTGACATTGACTGAGTGCCTGAGCAATGAGGATGACATGCTAAGCATCCATGGAATTTTCCATATCTCTTAATCCAGCATCCTTCACACTACCGGATGAGATATGATGTCTGTGGAAAGAACAGTTCTGAGTTGGTGGCTGTGCTGAGTTCTATCCTGAGGCATCATAGCTGCCTCCATTCACTGACTGTGCTTTCCCCAGCTGTGTGTAACTTACTATCAGGGAGCCTCTAGGGTCTGAAAAAAAATTAAGACAAAAAACTTCAGATGGCCTAACACTTCCAGCTGAAGCAGACATTATTTTGAGAATATTTTGGAAGTTGCACTCGAGTTGTTGCTCTACAGAAGTGAAAAAAGTATTGACATTTCTAAGCCCAGAACTATTTTTTAACAAGCTAGAAAATATAGGAAAAAAAAAACCAGGTAGAATATTTTTCTCAAGAGAATGCAGTGTAGCTAGAATGTACACTATTTTTTCCCAGCATGTATTTGGGTAAAATATGTGCACTGAAATTTCAGGCCAAATCCTAATGCAGAAATAATCCCAAATATGGCAGATTTATAAGCTAGGCAACTTTTATTTATTTGCTAATGTAGATTCCCTTAAGAGCTCAAATGTTCTACTTGTTACTCATGGCTTCTCCTTGAAAAGACTTACCTGTAAGGTCTCAGCAGCATAAAACTCCAAGCTGCAAAATCATCTGAATGCAGCATTTGCCATAATTCTCCTTTGCCGTCAACTCAGGTTGGTTTGGAATTGACTTGCACCGTACCTGTTTGGTAATTAATAATTCACAATTAAATTGGCAGTACAAATAATTCAGCATGTCTGCAGGCTTGGAGCCTCCACTCTCTGTGTTATCTTCCTTTTATTTGAGGATCTGAAAGAAAATTAGAAAGAAAGGTTTGAGTATCTAAAATCTTCCATTCAAAACTTTACATCCCTTAGTTTTGGGACTTCTTTTCAATCTGTTTTGGATCTTTCTTTCAAAGAGAAATTAAGCATGTACCATTGTCAGCCTCTGTGATTTACACTGAGGAGTAGAGATGTGTGTGATTGCATACTTGCCCTCCAGCTCCTCATCCTCTAAGTGCAAAGACAGAAGACAATAAACTGCCATACATAGAGCATGTTCAATACCCTGCCTGAGACAGGTATAAACAAAATGCAGCAGAAGAGATGGCTGCTTCTGCTTTCAGGATGTGGGGAGAGGTTAGGGCAAATGGCAGAGGAGAGAGGATGTTGGGGTACCCTTTGAAAGATGAGTCATATGTGTTCAGGTAGGGAATCAAGAAAAGACAGTCAAGGAAAAGAAAAGTTATGGGAGTGCTAATGCTTTTAAAATATTTGGGAGAGGACAAGGGGCCAGTGTGTGCCATGTGCTGTGTTAGAGGAAACGAGGCCTGAGATGAGGTTTGTCAGTGGGTTTAAGGGTTCGACTCCAGGGAGCTCAGGCCATGCAGAAGGGTTTGTTTGCTTGTTAAACCTGGTAGGGTGTGTGCCATGTGCTGTGTTAGGGCAAACGGGGCCTGAGATGAGGTTCATCGGTGGTTTTGGGGGTTCGACTCCAGAGAGCTCAGGTCATGCAGAAGGGCTTGTTTGTCAAACATGGTAGGCCTTTCTGGGGTAAAGGAGTAAGGAGGACAGCAGTTTGCTTCCATGATTACTTGGAAAGATTGCTCCGGCTACATGTAGGGAATAGATTGGAGGGACCCCAAAATGGAAAGAGACCAGGTGGAAGGTTGCCAGTGGGAGGCTATTGCAATTATCTCCATGAAAATTGGTGAGAAACAACCAGGAGAGTGGTGATAATAAATAAAAGGTGAGAAGGAATCTAGGCATTTTCCAATACTGACCTTTGAGTTGAAGAGAATCAAGGCCTGGAGGTGACAGAATAAGACCAGGTGTCATTTCAGGCTTTGTAGTGCTATGGGTACATGGGCATGGTCCTGGCCCATGAGAGGAAAACTGTTGTTTGTGAAATATGTTTTTTCTGTCATCATCATGATCATTGTCATCATCATCTTAGGAGCTAACATTTATTGAGTGCTTACTTTATATCAGTCACTCTGCTAAGCCATTATTTCACCTAAAACTCACAATACAGTGAGTTTAGCTACTACTATCATCCACATTTCATGAGTGAGAAGAATAAAGCTCAAAGGGACAAAGGCAGGTCACCTTGCTAACAGTCATGTAGCAGGTGAGGAATTAAGCTGATTAAAACATTGGTCTATCTGAATCCAGAGCCCTGCTCCTAACCACCAGGATATAATGCCATTTAAAAAATACAATTTAGAGTACAATCTCATGGTTACAGCAGTAGTAAGGACACCCACACATTGCTGGTTGGATCCAGGATTTTCTAACTCTATCAAGAGAGTCAGAAAATTTCACTGAGTTTTAAAGGATGTGTTTTAAGGGATGATTAGAGATTTTCAGGTTGAAATAAGTGAGAAATAAAAGAGTTCCAGGATGGAACAACCTGTTCAAGGTCAAAGATTTTAAAAGCATCTAGGATACTCAAAGAATAGTAACTAACTCAGCGTTATCAGCGTTTTGAGTGCAATGTTGGGGAAGGCTTGAGGCTGAGGACAGGGCTTCCTGATGTTTATCAGCTTATGCCACTGATTCCACTAAAAACAATAAACATGGGGATAAACAGGAGCTCTTGGAAGCCTTTGTGAATATTTTTGATTTTGCCTTTCAATCAACAGTCACACCATCTCTCAGTTCCTCTGCTTCCCACCGCTGTTCCCACATCTGCCTTCTGCTATCGCCAAGGTGTAATATAGAGCTCCTTCTACCATAAGTACAAGGCAAATGTTTATGGCCGTATCCTTGGCAAATCAAGCAACTTGAAATTTATTATTGCGAACAATATTTATTATAAAAACATGCTATACAAAAATTTGTAGGCTAACACCTCCTTTCAAGTGCAAAGAGTTATTCTCAGGTATTTCTTCTGTCCTGTTTCCTTACAGTTCCTCCTCAGATCATGAATATCTCCTCAGACATCACTGTGAATGAGGGAAGCAGCGTGACCCTGCTGTGTCTTGCTATTGGCAGACCAGAGCCAACTGTGACATGGAGACACCTGTCAGTCAAGGGTAAGATGCTGACCTGGAGGACGTTTTCAGAGGTAGTATGTTAAAGTCTTGGCTCTTATGCACAACAGAGCTTCAGGAATCAGAAAACATTTTGAAATCCAGTCATATAAAATCAAACAGGCAATATGCACCAATTGCTGGCTATTTCATTTTGAAAGGATTCACAGAGGAAATTTGCTAAATGATGGTCTCAGTCATTTTTATGGCCTTAGATGGCTTTTGTTTTCCAAACTATGAAGAACAAAGGACATAAGAATAACTTCCAATGAAGATGTGAAATTCTGAAAGTAGAGGTGGGTCAGTTGGTGGTTTGTTCTTCCTGGAAGTAGAGTGCAAGCGTATTAGCATGGCCATGGAGAACTTTGGCATTGTTGCGTGTCCAGGAGTAAAAGGATCTCCTTGCTTCAGCACTTTTAGGACATTTATCCAGAGCCACACATGTCTGACCTGTCCATAAATAGTTCACCTTGAGTGGAAGAACGATGATGGAAATGGTTAAGTGCATTTGGGCATGACTGTGCTGAGCATTCAATAATTGGTATGAAAACATCAGTTAAAACCACTTCCAACTTAATAGCAAGGGAACCAGAAGGACAGAGGGGCTTGCCCTCTTGGAAATAAAACTTGCCCCAAGTCAAACTTGAAGAGATGGGCACAGAGCCACTTGAAATATTTACACTGTTACTAAAAGCTGTGATTAATTCTAGGAATTATACAAGAAACAAGAACTTCCTCAGGCATTAAACATTCAAACATGAAACCAAGTAAATAGGAAAAATGTGTGGAGTATGCCTACATAACATTCAAAAATAATATTGATCTACAAGAAAGTGTAAGAGTATATCTTAGTAACGTTGAGAAAGACAAAGCTTTGCCAGGACAAGAAAAGCCCTAACTATAACAGAACAAAAGTGATAAATTCGTATTAATACTGAAATACCCAAAACTGTGTGATTTAAATAACAGAAATTTATCTCCTCACATTTCTGGAGGCTAGATGTCTGAGATCAAGGCATCAGCAGGGTTGGTTCCTTTCAAGAGCTTGAAGGAGAATTCATTCCATGTCTTTCCCCTAGATGCTGATGGTTTGCTGGTAATCACTGGTGTTGCTTGACTTGTAAATGTATTACCCTGATCTGTGCCTTCATCTGCACATGGCCCTCTTCTAGATGCATCTGTGTCCAAGTTGTTCCTTTTATAAGGATATAAGCCATAATATATCAGTGTCCATACCAGTAACTTCGTTTTAACTTGATTACCTCTGTAAAGACTCTATTTCTAAATAAGGTCACATTCTGAGGAATCAGGGGTTAGGAATTCAAGGTATCATTTTTATAGGGTTGTAACTTAACTTGTCATAGCCTTCATCAAAATTAAAAACCCTCAGTGGAGCCACAGACTGGATAAAAACATTTCTTTTATATATATTTGACAAAGAATTTACATCTAGTGTATATGAAGAATTCTTCCAACACAATTCTCACACTCCACCTCAAAATGAAAAAAAAAAGGACAATTCCAAAAGAAGATACAGTATATGAATGGCAAATAAGTACACAAAAATATGACTAACATCTTAATCATATAAATAAAAATCAAACCGAAGTGAGATACCATTATATAATCCCTAAGAAGACTAAAATTAAAAAGGCTGATAATATCGAGTGTTGGTGAGGATGTGGATCAACTGAAGCTTTATATATTAACTCTGCAACTGTAAAAACATATAAGCACTATCGGAAACAATTTCACATTTTGTTATAAAGTTAAACATACACTTAGCATAAGACCCAGCAATTCCACTCCTAGGCATTTATTCAAGATAAATGAAAGCATATGCTCACAAATGTACACTGTACACAAATGTTTTTAGCAGCTTCATTAATAATAGCTGTAAACGATGAATAACCCAAATAACCATTGACAGGCAAATAGATTAATTGTGGAATATTCTAACAACAGATTGCTACTCAGCAATTAACAGGAACAAACCACTGATGCACATAACAAAATGGATAAATCCCAAAAACGGCATGCTGAGGAAGTTAAGCTAAAAATTAAAAAATACATACTGTATGAATTTGTTTGCATGAAATCCCATAATAAGCAAAACTAATCTAGAATGGCAGAAGTCAAGTCAGTGGTTACCTAGGGTAGGGATTTGGGGAGAAGTGACTGCAAAGGGCCACAAGAAATTCTGGGGGATATTGGAAAAGTTCTGTATCTTGAAGGTTATGTTGGTGTCAAAATTAGTCAAAACTAATAAAACTGTACAAAATAAGTGCATTTTATGGTAGGTAATTATATTTCAATTAAATTTGAAATATAAATATACTGAAATGTAGACAATAATGATCTGAATTTTTTTCCTAATTTGGAACATTAATTATGTCATTGCACTTATCAAATAAGAGACTGGATCTTTTACCAGGAGCATCATTCAAGCTTTTGCTGCTTTTCTCTTTGTGGACTGAGAACACATATTTTTGCTCCTGCCTTGTTATAGGGAAAGATAATGCTAATAAATTAGCCTAATATTCTTGGTATAAAGACCTCAGCTATTAAAACCTAGAATGTCTCTATATCATAAAGTAAAATTAATGAGAGTATTAAAGTATATGTAAGGGATATCGCAAAACTCAAATTTAATATAAACACAGCAATAATGTTCCCCAAGACATGGGTTCCATGATAATTTTGCCTAAAGTTAGAGATAATTTTGGATTTATATTATATACAAAACTATGTTTAACCATCAGATCAACTTTTATATATTTGGTAAAATCAAATGTCTTCATAAATGCTTGAAATCCCAGAATGTAGTTATTTGATCCTAAACACACAGTTCTCTAAGCTTGGAAATCATTTAAAAGGCATTTTAACTTTGTATAAATGTCCTGAAGCAATTTTTTATCATGGTACACTGGTAAGATTTCCCTTTTAAAATGAGGGAGATTCATTCATATTCCCAGTCTTTTATGGAGTGTAATAGTTGCAATTTAGCCTCACTGGAAAATCCTAAATTTAAATGATCCCTCTTTTCTTTAAATCTCACAGGCTGTGCTGTACTTTGAAGTTGCCTTTGTTTTCTCATAGGCTTGGCCTTAACTTTGCTATCCTTCATTTTCACTATTGTTTTCTCCCTTCCTTCTCTCAATGACATCTAAGCATTTGAACTCCAAAAAATTGTTTCCTTTGAAAAGCACACGGGCCGTGCTAATCTTCTCTGTATCGTTCCAATTTTATACCTAATGTAGGTGACGGGTTGATGGGTGCAGCAAACCACCATGACACGTGTATACCTATGTAACAAAACTGCATGTTCTGCACATGTACCCGAGAACTTAAAATATAATAATAAAAAAAGAAAAGCTCTGGAACATGAAGTATTTGTAAGTTTAAAATTTGCATCTGCAGGGTGACTACCAATATTTATTTTTAGAAGGATGCTCCTTCTCACTTGCAATTACGGAGTTGTTTTAAAAGATTAGAAGAAGCACATTCAACAAAACTTGAACATCAAACAGCATTTTTTGGGAAAAATGTGTTGATTGATTCAACATGGAAGAATAAGAAATAAAGGTTGCAATGACATTTTCTTTGAAATTCCAGTAGGATTATGGTGGAGGAGTTAGCTAATGCAATATTTGAAATATATGATTTAAATTTGGGAATCTATAAACAGGGGCAAGTAAAGCAGCCTTCATTTAAGAAAAATATTTTAATGACCAGTTATTAAAAATTAAAAATAGTAACAATCACACTTACAGTTTAAGACGGCAATATGAGTACATGCTGTTGACCCCTTACAATTACAGAAAAGAGGTAAAAATAAATGAATAAATAAATCCATTATCACATTAGAGAAAAATAATAATAAGCTTTGATGGATCAGAAACTATGAGGAATCTCTGAAATACAAAAAGTAGACAGATATAATGAAGGAAAAAATACAGCTCAAAATACAGAAATGCGATCTCTACCTGAGATGATAATGGTTGAAGAGTGAAGGTTTCAGGCAGTGCTGCACTGGTAAGTGAGGAAAGTTGATTGGAGTGGGAGGAGGCAAGGGAGTGAGAGGAGTCTGGGTAGCCTTTGCCCATGTTGGTGGTGTAAATACTCCCATCATTGATGTTTCTGGGGAGCCCCTTTGAAGTAACTTTGCTTTTCAGGTATATTTGTTTCACAAAAACAAACAAACCAAAGATATATCCTTCTTACCAAAGTAGGGTGAAAGTTTTGAAGCATCCCCAAGTTTCCAAAGGTGGATCCCAAGATATCCCAGCTTTTCTACTCTCTACACTGCATAAGCTGCTGGAGCCCTGTCGACCTTTTATCTCCTTGGCAGTATTTAAAGTGTTCCAGGATTCCCAGAACCTGGGCATTTTCTGGGGACACATGCCTCACTTTTGAGGAAAGCTGGATGTTACCAGGATCATGATTAAGTGTTGTGAACATAACAAAAAGCACTATGCAAACGTCCCTTTGGGGTTTTGCTGTTTGTATGCAAACTGCTGAGCTTTTGACTGTGTATTTATTCTTGATCTTTAGATACAGAAATCTGTACTTAATTTTTTTCAATAGCAGCCAATGGCTTATTAAAAATATTTATATAGATCTGCTAGAGGGTATGGTACTTGTGTAGCAGCCTTCACACATATGGAAATCTGTACTTAGTGACCCATGGCCCAGGAAGTAGGATGATGATGGAATCACACAGGCTGCTGCCTCAAATAATTTTCCAAAGGAACAAGTCAGGTCCCAAAACAAACAAGCAAAGTGGATTGGAATACACTGTGAATCAGCTGGGCTTCACGAATTACTTCCTTTCCCATTCCTGAAGGACAAGAGAAGGGAAGCTGGGCCAGCATAAACTGGCAGGTTCTTCCAGGCACATGAGTAATGTGAAAAAGTTGCAGGGATGGGACTGGCAGAAGATCCTGGAGGCTGTTGTGTTCTAAGGAGGGTAGTTGTCCCCTCTTGCAATGCCATAGTAATCCACTGTGATGCCTCGCACCCCTGGCTCCATTGCCATGACGTATTTGGAAAGGCCAGATGTTTGGGAAAAATAACAAAGTCTTCCTTCCTGTCTCCCCTCCACTGAGATTTTAAGATGACAACTCTTCACCTGTGAGTTGCTCATGGAGTTTACTCAGATACAGTAATATCTCAGGGAGCAAGTGCATGAGTTATTTCATAGAAGTGATTTTTCCAGGTAACCAAAGCTGACTCTTTTATGCGTTTACCCAAGTTATTTCTAATGAAAGCATTTAAAACATGAATTAGGTTGTATTTTGTTTATTTGTGTCTAGTGAATGCCATTTAGCCTCATCTTTATATTGTAACATCAAGATTGTACATATCGATTTTTTGTATCTTGGCATTTGGGGACTGGGATAACTAGGAATATGAGCCTTAAATACTGTCAATACTGTTTAAATTCTTGCGTCTTTTTAAAAATAGCTCCTGTATTTTTTCTTTCTTCCTTTCAATCAGACTTGTCAGTTCTTCCTAAAGTCAGTGCACCTGTCTTTTAGCAGCCGCATTTCTTCTGATGATCTGCTTCTAATTTGTCTTGAGTAAGAATCCATAAAACTAAGTTGATTAGTCCTAAATAAGAACTAGTGGGAAAGGGCCTTCTCTGAGTAAAGGGCATTAGCTTTCAGGAATGTGATCAATGGCACTGATGACATCTGTCTGGGGGAAATAATGTTTGGCTTTGTTCTAGATATATGAGGTTGATAAATGAGTAAATTCCACTTAAGTAAAGAACTAATACTAGCAAAATCACCACCTACGGTTATCACCTGGTTAGGCAGTTTTGTCTTCTAGTCACTCTGGTAGGTGTTCAGGTTAGAAATGTACTGATCAGCTGAGCGCGGTGGCTCATGCCTTTAATCAGAGCACTTTGGGCGGTTGAGATGGGCGGATCACCTGAGGTCAGGAGTTCAAGACCAGTTTGGCCAGCAGGGTGAAACACCATCTCTACAACCGCGCCTGTAGTTCCAGCTACTCAGGAGGCTGAGGCAGGAGAATCGCTTGAACCCAGGAGGCGGAGGTTGCAGTGAGCCGAGATCTGGCTGTTGCACTGCAACCCGGGTGATAAGAGCGAAACTCTGTCTCAAAAAAAAAAAGCACTGATCCATGACTGTTTCTGCTACAGCGTTCATTTTTCATTCTAGAAATTCCTAAAGAGAAAGTTTTAGAAGGAATCACCAAGTTCTTAGCACTCCAAATAAAAGATGCACTGACCCGCACTTGTGTATAGCTATCGATCCCAGTTGGATGGTGGTGTTAGCCCATTGGCAGAACATGGACTTCAGAGTCTTATCAACCTAAGCATGAGATCTGGGCTGAGTTGTTAACACACTGAGTGACTTTAGAAATGTCGATTTATCTCACTGATCCTCAAAACCCTTTACTGCAAAATGGGAACAACTTTATCAGTTTATTTTAGGAATCGAAAGAGAGAATGAATGGAAAGCAGGTAATAGTGTTGAACACTAACTCAACAGTTATTTCTAACCTGTAATTGTGCCATATTTGCATTTGAATGCATTCTTTGAATTCATGTAGCATACAGATAGCCTGGGTACTGGTTATGATGGTATTATGATGAGTGCATACTGTATGCCCAGTCCTGTTTTGTACATTTTTTGGGTTTTAGCTCATTGAATGTGCCAGCAGCCTTGGGAGAAAAGTGATAATTTTTACTGTTTTATTACCTCTTGTCTTTGTCTCTTATTCCTTGACAGTCCTGAGGTCTTTGATTCATTTCTTTGGCCTGAGTGTAGATTGGGAATGATATAGCTATTTTACTTGTGATAGGCAAAAAGCCAAATGTTCTTCATTGGGTATATGGTTAAACTGTGGTACAATCACACTATGAAATACTACACAGCAATACAAAGGAATGAACTATTGTTACATTTGACAACTTGGGTAGACATGAAAGGCACTGTGATGAATAAAAAGAGTTGGTCTCAAAAGGTTGCATATTGTATGATTCCACTTTTATAACATTCTTGAGTTGTCAAAATTGTAAATATGCACAACAGGCCAGCAGTTGCCAGTGGTGAGAGTGCTAAAAGGAAAGGGAAGCAGAAGGGAGTTGCCTTGGGCTGATGGAGCTGTACTGCATCTTGATTGTTATGGTACTTATATGACTCTATATGTGTGACTGAATGTTGTTGAACTATACACAAAGACATAAAAATAAGTACATGCAAAAACTAGTGAAATCCAAGTAAACTCCATAGTGCAATTATTCATAACTTTATCTATTTATTTTTAATTTTTAATTTTTATTTTTATTTTACTTTAAGCTCTGGAATGTGCAGGATGTGCAGGTTTGTTACATAGGTATATATGTGCCATGGTGGTTTGCTGCACTTATCAACCCATCATCTAGGTTTTGAGCCCAGCATGCATTATGTGTTTGTCCTAATGCTCTCCCTCCCCTTCCGCCTCACACCCTGACAAGCCCCAGTCTGTATTGTTCTCCTCCCTGTATCCAGAGAACATGTGGTGTTTGGTTTTCTGTTCCTGTGTTAGTTTGCTGAGAATGGTGGCTTCCAGCTTCATCCGTGTCCCTGCAAAGGACATGATCTCATTCTTTTTTATGGCTGCATAGTATTCCTTGGTGTACTAAAACACCAAAAGCAATTGCAACAAAAGCCAAAATTGACAAATGGGATCTAATTAAACTAAAGAGCTTCTGCACAGCAAAATAAACCAGCATCAGAGTGAACAGGTAACCTACAGAATGGGAGAAAGTTTTTGCAATCTACTCATCTGACAAAGATCAAATATCCAGAATCTATAAGGAACTTAAACAAATTTACAAGATAAAAAAAACAGTCCTATCAAAAAGTGGGCAAAGGATATGAACAGACACTTCTGAAAAGAAGACATTTATGTGGCCAAAAAACATGAAAAAAAGCTCATCATCACAGATCACTAGAAAAATGCAAATCAAAATCACGATGAGATACCATCTCATGCCAGTCAGAATGGCAATTATTAAAAATTCAGGAAACAATGAATGGTTGTGGAGAAACAGGAATGCTTTTACACTGTTGGTGGGAGTATTAATTAGTTCAACCATTGTGGAAGACTATGGCAATTCCTCAAGGATCTGGAACCAGGAATATCATTTGACCCAGCAATCTCATTACTGGGTAATGGTATTTGGCATATACCCAAAGGATTATAAATCATTCTACTATAAAGACACATCCACACATATGTTTATTGCAGCACTATTTACAATAGCAAAGACTTGGAACCAACCCAAATGCCCATCAATGATAGACTGGATAAAGAAAATGTGTCACATACAACTTTATAAATACAACTTTATATATAATACTATATGCATACACACACACATACCCACACATATATATTTAGTTACATAAGATGCCACCATTGGGGGAGCTGGGTGATAGTACTGGGTACCTATCTCTACCATTTTTGCAACCTCCTGTGAATTGACAATTATTTCAAATGAAAAAATTTAAAAAATAGAAATACAAGGAAAATGAGTCTCTAGTATTCCATTAACAACCTATTCCTATATATGCTTATATAAGAATTTGTTGTTTCTAAAATATTTTCACATGAATCATCTCAAGTGGGTTTATAGCAGCTCCCTAAAATAGGTCAGAGAAAGAATAGTTTGTCTATTTCACAGGGAGGGAAACAGATGGAAAGGTTAAGTAATGACAAATGAGTCACAGCTAACTAAAATGATAGCTTTATGAAAAGAACCTAGTTCCTGATTTTCAAGTCTGGAGCTCTTTATATTATACAAAGATGGCTTCCATAGCTTGAGGTTGGAACAGGTATAATGTAAAATGATATATTAAATCAAATTCTGCTTGTTATCTGGGGCACCCAAGGGTGCTCACTAGCTTTGAGCATCACTCATACTCTTGCCTTGCCTTTCCTAAGTCCACACCTACCTTCCCATGTCTAGTCTCTTTCTAGCTTCCACCCAGTATTGTTCTAACAAAAGCACAGCCTCCAAATCAAAACCACACTCATGCCATTGTCCGCTGTAGGTCCCTGTTGTTCCTCTGCGTCAATTAAAATAAACCTGCTGAGACTTCCCAACCTCATTTCTTTTCTAAGCCATCCCAGGTAACAGTTCCAGCCACTAATAGGAATTGCCTATTAGTTGACCTGCTGCATTATCCAGTCTTGCTACTATTTCTTTGTCTCTCTCCAAGGCAGCTAGGAGCCTTGTTTCTAATCTGAAGTCATGTTTAGAGCCTAATTAATCCCTAGAGTGTGAGAAAGAGGTGTCTGAGATGAGAAATCAAGGTTATACATATCTTGCTCAGTGGAACAGTTATGGGCAAACAAGCTGTTCCTCTCACATTTTTGCAAAGCAAATTTATGTTCACTAACTTTGGTTCTTGTTGTAAATGAGAAGTGTGTGAAGGTCTAGCAATGCGCTTTTCACCATATGGGCACCCATATGTTTTCCCCCTTTGCTTGCGTACATTTTCGCTTTGGCATGCACATATGCCTGTATTTTTGCAACTTAACAATATTAAAACTAATCCCATTTATGCTCCTTTTGGGTGAGTTGATTGAGTCATAAATTCCTGAGAATCTCTTCCTTGGGAGGCTGAAGTTCTTTTGTGCAAGCAGGAGGATGGCAGAGCAATCTATCCTAGCAGAGGGAAGCCTTCAGCAAGCGTCACTGTGCAGCTGATGGCCCTGACCCAAACTCCAGAATGCTAACCTAACGCTGCAAGTCTCAGAAATGTAGATTCATAATGCCTTCACAACGACCTCCTCCACCTTCCCTCCCCAAGGTGGAAAACCCTCACTAAGAAATAAGTAGTAATTCCCTAGGGTTCTCTTTCTGAAGTCCCAGGTGAATTAACACATCTTACAACAAAAAATTATGATGTCTTTAAGCTGTGGTTCTTGATAGGTGACCATACTTTCTACTTAATACTCCTCACACTGAATTGAGAAACTATGAATGTCAGAAATGGGACAGCTGGAAATTAGGCTTGCACGGAAATGACGCTTAGCTTCTTCACTGGGCATTTTAGAGAATAAATATGAGAATGGATATTACTTGTATCATATCTAGTGAAAAACCCAACTAACTCCAATGTAAAATTGGAACTGGAAATTCTGCCTACCGTCTGTTGTAAAGCTGTCTATCTTTGTCTCTTATGCCCTCATTCATTCACTCATTTAATGCATTAAGACTATTTGCTTTCCCTTTAGCAACAATGATGTGTAAGATAGACACTGTTCCTGCCGGTCTGGAGCCTATGGTCTAGTGGGAGAGATAGCTATTTATCAGATGATCAAGGCCATGGCATCTCAAAGTGTGGTAGCTGCTGTGAGGATGGGAAAAAGGGAGGTATAGCCTAGGGTAAGTTTTCCCTGAGATAGTGACATTTGAACAGACACCTGAAGATTAACAGAAGTCAAGGAGGAGGGGAACTGGGATGAGTGCATGTATTGAGGTTGGGCTGAGTAGAAGCCTTCAAGGCAGGGAACAGCACATCCAAATGTCCCGAGGTGTGCTGGAGCTGGCTCTTCAAGCTAAAAAGAGCTGTGTCTTGAATGCATAGAAAGCAGGCGAGACAATGCCCTGAGATGGGATAGTCATAGACCAGATTGCCTACAGCCCTTTAAAGAGTTATGTCCTTTGCAGGGACATGGATGAAGCTGGAAGCCATCATCCTCAGCAAACTAACACAGGAACAGAAAACCAAACACTGCGTGTTCTCACTCATAAGTGGGTGTTGAACAATGAGAATACATGGACACAGTGAAGAGAACAACACACACTGGGGCCTGTTGGGGGTAGCGGCAAGGGGAGGGAGAGCATCAAGATAAATAGCTAATGCATGCGGGGCTTAAAACCTAGGTGATGGGTTGATAGGTGCAGCAAACAACTATGGCACATGTATACCTATCTAAAAAGGCTGCATGTTCTGCAAATGTATCCTGGAACTTAAAGTAAAGAAAATAATTTTTAAAAAAAGTTTTGTCTTTATTCTGATAGCACTTGGAAATGGCAAAAGAGTTTCAAGTAAGAGAGCTTGGAAGTAAGATGTTCATTGTCTGGATTTAACTAAGAACATCTCATTTCTGATCTACTCATTCTTTATGTAAATCTGCAGTTGACTAAACCTCTGTCTCTATTTCCCCACCTAGAAACCAGAAACTAATTAGTAATAATATGCTTTACATATGGAGGAATGGAGGATGGATTCTGATATTATCTTTTCTGAATACTTTCTACATTATACTATGAGAATGAATATTAACATGTATCATAGCAAACAAAAAGCCCAACTAACTCAAAAGTAAAATTACAATTGGAAAGGCACCCATTGCTGCCTGCTGTATGTTGTAAAGCCTTCTCTATGCAATTGCTATATCAAATTATGCTATTGAAATCAGTCGGACACTGATAAAATTGAGACCGACTTTACAAGTACTGTAGATCTAATTGGCCTCAGCAGTGGGTCCGCAGTGACTCTTGCTGCTGAACAAAAAATGTGGGCTTCAATGGAAAATAATAAGCAGTCTGGTTCCACACTAACATACTGCAGCCACCTCTGGAGATAATCCACTTTAATTTAGACACTGAGCTCCTTCATCTGGCCAGATGTTGAAGGAATCTTAGAAAGGTTTGTTTCCTCCTTCCCTGGATGAGCACCCTTGATAGCACATTTAAAAGACCTCGGGGTCCAGCTCTGTGCACCTGCCACCCTTGGTGTTCCCTTTTCAAAGCCATTTATACTTCCTTCTAAAAATATCTACATCCCTAGGGTAAAATTCCTATAAGTCACCATTTCTTGCTTAAGCTGTTTTAAATTAGGTTTCCATCACTTAGAGCCAAAGTAGCTCTGATTAAATTCAAATGCCATGTAGACGGCAGTATCTAACTGAGCCAAATAGAACATAATCCCTGCTCTAAACTGAGAGCCGTGTAGGATGGGGAGACACGTACATGGTATCACAAGGTGATTGGGGCCTAACCAGCTCTGAAAAGACCTCTTTCATATGTAAAACAGATAGAGAGGTGGCGGCCTGGAGTCATTGATTAACTTTTCAAGACCACTGTCTCCACCACGGGTTGAAGACCTTGTGGCTTGATTTAGATCTCTGGATGGGCAGCAGAAGAGGTTCCACATCTAAATCAGCTAGAGTCAGTCTGAGAAAGACACCTTGGCTCTGGATCAGAGTCATAGAGTAATTAACATCAGGGGGTAATCACCCATTGAGTGCACCAAGTGCACAACGTTTATTTAATGCACGCATGCCTACGATGAGAAAGGTGTTGAGGATACCATCTTGAGTGACTGAAACTCAGCCTCTGTCATGATCAACCTCTCATTACTCTGGAAAAACTTTATGAAGAGCAATTAGTTTGTTTCCATCAATTGATTCACTAACCTTTCCTTGGGATGATGTGCTCCCCCCTGGCCAGAAAGTATCCCTTGCATCTCTCTATCCTTAGGTTATTTGAGAGCAGGTATTGTACCTGGGGCTTACGTATTCAGAAGAACACAAATGACTTACATTTCGCAGGCGATCAAAAAGTGACTGTTGAATGGATACACACATATGTATCCATCGTATATCGATCCTGTAGCATGCCAGAGAAAAAAAAGGGGAAGACAGTGGAGATTTGTACGGACAAGTTCCCAGATGCAGGAAGCACTCTATCTGTACAGTGAAGGGGAAATCTGATGTATAGAGTGAAGGATGTTTGGAGAAGGCACTTCAAGTCCTAGCTGTATTAGGAGCCTGCAGGAAGTTGCAGACTTATCTCTCAAGCAATTTTCTTCCATTTCCCCCACTATAACTGTTAGCCCTGGATGACGAGTGAGCTTACTGCTGAGGTTTTAATTATATTAAGTTTTAACCAAATAGTGAGGCTATCCTAGTTTAGGCTTCTAGACATGGTGATCTGTGATCTGGAAGATATTTTTCAATTCTTGTCCAATCACTTTTTTTATTGGAGACCTATGACTTGTGCTGGAAAACTCATTGCCTTTACCAAGAAGATGCATAACAAGAGTTGGGATGACTTACCTCAACAGATACAATTTGATTTTTACAAATTGGTGAGTGATCTTACCATCTTACACCATCCATTTCTCTATGTGACACCAGAATTTTGACCTTCCCTGATCTTCCCTGTCTCTGCAGGCTCTTTTCTTCCTGCTTTCTTCCAAGAGCACCTGAAATCATAAACTTCAACTATGCTGGGTCTTAGCTCCCACATGCCCGAGGTTGAAGAATGACTCTAGAAATGGTGGTAGTGTGAAGAAGATCATTCCTCCCCAGTTTAAAGGTAGTAATCATGGTTAATAAGCTGCTTCTCTGTATGAGATTCAGAAGAAGGAGGAAAAGGGGAAGAAAACCAACTAACATTGCTTAGAGGATTTTAACTAGAGTGGGCTCTCCAGTCTCACAAATCTTCCAGCCTTGGAGAGGGAACCTCCACTGGAGATGAATAGGGTCAAGAGGAGGTGATCTCTTGATCACCTGCAAAAGCAGTTGATTGTCACTTCGAACCTGGGCTTCACAGCTGAAGGCTCTGATTGACTCACACAATAACAAGGACTGGAGTTGAGTGAGGAGGTGAGGGAATTTGATCTCCCACAGAACACCTAAAGTATAGCCCAACTCTCCCTACCCTATTTCCCTCCTTGTAGCCTGCAAAGTGAGAAGCCTCCTTAATCAAAGAAGGAGATCAATGAAGTCCTTTCTGCCCGTCTTTTGTTTTTCCTTCCCTGCCCCCTTAATTGTGTTATTTTTCTTATGCTATCAAATTTTCCCACTCCAGAATCCCTTAATGGTGAGAGTAATCCTGCTGGGGTGCTGAAAATAGTTTGGTTTTAATGATTCCTCGGCTGATTTTGCTTCCTAAGAGAAAGGTTTAGTAAAGTCATTGATATAAACAGAGCCACTGGTCCCCTGCTTTTCCAATTCTCTTCCTTTTCCCAACAAGCTCTGCTCAGCTCACCTCGGCTCTTCACACCATTCCAGTCTAAATGCTTTCATCCTGGGCCTCTCCAGGACCTCCTCCTGCTCCACTGAGCCCATGCTTATTTGTCCCTGCACAACTGGAGCCTGGTGCAGTAATTACAGCTGCAGTGAAAGGGTTTGTCTCCCTTGGGCACTCGGGATGTTGCCAGTGCTGCTGGTGAAGAACTGAGCCACTTTTGTAGGGCATCATAGGGCCGTGGTGCTCTGGGACGTCAGACAGCAAGATGTTTGGAACCCTACCCACTCCTCTTTCTCTCACCTACTCTGCACCCTTCTTCTTTTTACTCCTGACCCAGCCCCAAACTTCCTACCACACTTTGTATCTTTTTGGCAGGATTTTCTGTCCCAGAAGGCATGAAAGCAGTTGGAACAAAGGCAGTTTGGCAAAAACATATTGAGTCATATTTTAAGAATCTCCTGATATTACTGCACCTCTGGTTCTGCCTAAGGGGTAAAGAAGCTTCGGAGGCTGCGTCTAGCTGGAATTATACTCCCAAGAGCCCTGGCCCTCCAGAACCCAGCAGGAATCCACAAAGAAAAGCACACTCTGCTGAAGCATAGGGCTTGACTGTACATCCTTATCCCCTAGTGTTGCTGTCTCAAATCACCTCATCCTGATACTCCTTCTCTCCTTACCTGCCTTCATTCTTAAGAGCTACTGATCCTTCAAGCTCTGTCTCACTGGCTTTTGTCCATTGCTGTTTCTGGTTGTGGGTGCCTTTCAAGCCTCCCATGCTTGCTGGACTGTCTCAACTTCTGATTTTTTGCATGCTTTGACTATAAGTCAATATAAATGTCAATATCATAAAACCATGCCATGGCATGTCCTCATTGTCATCATCATTATCACCAAAATCATCCTTTAAATTTATTGATGTGCCACTTTGACTTAATCTTGGTTTTCAGAAAGGTCTTCTGTCAAAAGGCAGACAAAAATAAACAAGCAAGTAGTTAAAAATAACATATAGACAGAGACTACCATACACACTTTACACAGAAGGAAATGGAGACTTTGGCTAAATTCATTGCATCTGGAAACAACATTCCTTCAATTATTTATTTATTCATGACACTTTACACAGAAGGAAATGGAGACTTTGGCTAAATTCATTGCATCTGGAAACAACATTCCTTCAATTATTTATTTATTCATGCACTTGTTCAGTTATTCAAGAATGAATTAGTGGGTGCTGGCTACCTGTTATGTACTGTGCTTGAAACAGAAGAATAAATAAAAATCATAGTTTTCTCCAGGAAGCTCAAAGTTTAGTGAAAGACTCAGACATAATAGCATGTAATTATAGTACAATAAAAGTGGGTACATTAGTAATATATTCATCATGTTGTAGGTTCACAGGAGAGGATCATTTAACTCCAGTTGTTGAATGTGAAAGAATCAGGGATGGCGTCCTGGAAGAGGTGACTAGTAATCTGACTGTAAACATTGATTCAGAGTTATTCAAAAGAAAGAAAATGAAATGGGTGAGGTAGAGGCAAAGAGAAATATTCTAGGCAATGGAGATAAAAGACATGAAAACGGGAAATTCCATGGCGTACTTAGAAGGATAAAATTCATTTTTTGTTATTGAAGCATAAAGTATGAAGTTGTTGTAATCCAAATAAAGTTGAACTCTCTTGTCGATGGTCCCCTTATGACACTGCTTTCCATGGAAACAAGTTTGATCACACCCACTAAGAAAACAAAAACAAAAATTAAGGTAAGCAAAATCTGTACTCAAATCTTCAAAGGGGTCCCCAAAGGACAAATGTTTTCCATAACAGACAGTAAAATAGTTGAATGTTGCTTTTTTGCCAGTCTTTCTATTTCACTCACAGTTTGGCAATCTTTTCTCTTTCCCTTCCACATTCCGTGAGAATTCTATGCTACGCAGATCTCTACTTTCTTGCCTTGTCTGCTTTCCTCTTTCCATAATAATTTTCTCAGATTTCTAACATAAACCAAACAGGCTTCTTCTCTTAACTTCTTCATTAAGCAGCACTAACCATTGTTCTGCTTAACATTAGGGCTACAAACCAAGAAAACATCTATATCTTGATATGTAATGAGGTTTGAGAAGTATATGAAGAGCGAATCATGAACGGCTAAACAGACAGTGAACATAAGGGAAGAACATGGGCTTTTTATTTAAAAAAATCTTGCAGTCACAATTTAAATTGCCACAGCTTTTGGTGAGTTTTGACAAATTTGTATATCTATATAATCACTATCCTAATCAAGATACAGCATATTACCATTACCTCAAAAGCTTCCCTGTTCCTTATTCTTCTTCCCAAAACCTATCCCCACTTTCAATTTGAGGCAAACACTGATACGTTTTCTGCTGTTATATATTAGACTTTTTTAGAGTTTAATATATATATTACATGTATATATTTAGCAAAATATGTATATGCATTCTATATGTATATATATTCTACATGGCACAAATATATATTTGAAACATGCGTATATGAACTATATATTTCACCCTACACACATATCTACACTCTGGAAAAAATGTAAAATATTGTATAATTTTAGAATATATACTCTTGTTTCTGGATTTCTTCACTTAGCTTTTGAGTTTTATTCATGTTGTGTGCATTTTTTTTATTGCTAAGTGGCATTCTATTATATGATTGTACCACTGTTTGTTTACTCATTTGCCAGTTGGGTGGACATTTGGTTGTTTCTACTTTTTGGCTATTATGAGTAAAGCTGCTATAAACACGTATGTACAGGGCTTTTCCTGGACATATATTTACAATTTTCTTGAGTAAATACTTAGGAGCAGAATTGGTAAGTCGTATAGTAAGTTTATACTTAACGTTACAAAAAGCCACCAAACTATTTTCCAAAATGGTTGTACCAATTTGTATTCCTATAAGCACTATAGCTGTTCCACAGGCTTGTCAACATATAATATCCTGTCTTTTAAATATTATCTATTCTAATAACTGTGTAGGCTAAAACATGTTTGGTTTTGAGTTGCTTTTCTCTGAGGATTAATGAGTTTGGGCATATTTTTCACATGGTCATTGGCCATTGGTATATCTAATTTTGTGAAGTAGTGGTTGAAATCTTCTGACTGTTTCTAATTGGGCTGTTTATCTTTTATTATGGAGTCATAATTTATATATTCTAGATACATGTCCTATGTCAGCTATATGTATTCAGAATAATTTCTCTTAGCCTATGCTTTGCCTTCTCATTTTCTTAATGGTGCTTCTAAAGGAATCTTGTAAAGGAATCCAGTTTTAAATTTGGATGAAGTCCAATTTATCAATATTTCACACTTAACTGAGGTTAAAAAGGTTGTATTCTATGTTTTTTTTTCTAGATGTTTTAGAACTGTAACTTTTTTGTTTAGCTGTAAGATCCATGTGAGTTAGTTTATGTGCATGGTATGAACTAACATTTGAGATTCATTTTTTTTCCATATAGCTCTACAGTTAATCCAAAAGCATCTGTGGAAAACATAATCTCTTTTCTTTTGAATTACCTTAGTTCCTTTGTTGAAAATCAATTGACTGTTTGATTTCTTTCTGGGAATCTCTCTTATTTTCTATTCATCTATATGTCTATTCTTATGCCTGAACCATACTGTTTTGATTACAATCACTGTTAATGTTTTGAAATCAGACAATGTAAATTGCCAACCTTGTTCTTTTTCAAAATAGTGGCCAATCTATGTCCTTTGTATTTTCATATAATTGTATAATCAGTTTGACAATATTTACCAAAAATATGTTAAGATTTTGATTGGGAATGCATTTAAATTGTATGTTAATTTTGGAACAGTTGACATTTAACAGTATTGAGTTTTTCCAATCCTTAAAATGTATTCTTCCATTTATTAAGGTCTTGGTTAATTTTTCTCAACAGTGTTTTATGGCTTTCAGTGTATGGTTCCAAATTATTTCATATTTTTGAATGATTATAAAGGAAATTTTAAAAATCTCAATTGTTCATTGAAAATACACAGAAATACAACTGACTTTTTTATATTGACCTTGCATACTGTGACGGCTAAATTTATTCCTTGATTCTAGTACTTTTTTTAGATACTTAAGATTTTTTACATAAATGATATATCCTCTGTGAGGAGATAGTTTTACTCTTTCATACCAATCAGTATGCCTCTTATTAATTTTTCTTGTCTTATTGTACTGGCTAAGTTCTCCAGTAACATGATATTAAAAATACATTGTAATACTGACATCCTTGTCTAATTTCTGATTAGAGGAAAAACACTTTATTTTTCCCATTAAGAATAATATTATCTGTAGGTTTTTTCACAGATGATCTTTATCAGATTGAGATGTTATTTTCTATTCCTAGTAGCTGATTTGTGTGTATGTGTGTGTATTAGTCCGTTTTCATGCTGCTGATAAAGACATAGGAACAAAAAGAGGTTTAATTGGACTTAACAGTTCCACATGGCTGGGGAAGCCTCAGAATCATGGCAAGAGGCAAAAGGTACTTCTTACATGGTGGCAGCAAGAGAAAATGAGGAAGAAGCAAAAGTGGAAACCCCTGATAAACCCGTCAGAACTTGTGAGACTTAATACACTATCAAAATAATAGTACAGGAAAGACTGGGCCCCATGATTCAATTACCTCCCCCGGGTCTTTCTCAGAACATATGGGAATTCTGGGAGATACAATTCAAGATGAGATTTGGGTGGGGACAAAGCCAAATAATATTACTCTGCCCCGGCCCCTCCAAATCTCATGTCCTCACATTTCAAAACCAATCATGCCTTCCCAACAGTCCCCCAAAGTCTTAACTCATTTCAACATTAACCCAAAAGTCCACAGTCCAAAGTCTCATCTGAGACAAGACAAGTCCCTTCCACCTATGAACCCGTAAAATCAAAAGCAAGCTGGTTACTTCCTAGATACAATGGGGGTACAGATACTGGGTAAATATAGTCATTCCAAAAGGGAGAAATTGGCCAAAACAAAGGGATTACAGGGCCCACGCAAGTCCAAAATCCAACATTGCTTCGAATTTTAAAGCTCCGAAACGATTTCCTTTGACTCCAGGTCTCACCTCCAGGTCATGCCAATGCAAGAGGTGGGTTCCCATGGTCTTGGGCAGCTCTGCCCCTGTGGGTTTACAGGGTACAGCTTCCCTCCCAGCTGCTTTCACAGGCTGGCATTGAGTATCTGTGACTTTTCCATGCACACAGTGCAAGCTGTTGGTAGATCTACCATTCTGCAGTCTGAAGGACGGTAGCCCTCTTCTCACAGCTCGACTAGGCAGTGCCCCAGTAGGTACTCTAGGTGGGGGCTCTGACACCACATTTCCCTTCTGTACTGCCCTAGCAGAGGTTCTCCATGAGGGCCCCACCCCTGCAGCAAACTTTTGCCTGGGCATCCAAGCGTTTCCATACGTCTTCTGAAATCTAGGTGAAAGTCCCCAAACCTTAATTCTTGACGTCTGTGCACCTGCAGGTTCAACATCACATGGAAGCTGCCAAGCCTTGGGATTTCCACCCTCCGAAGCCACAGCCTGCGCTGTACATGTGCCCCTTTCAGCCACAGTGGCACAGCTGCGACACAGGGCACCAAGTCCCTAGGCTGCACACAGCACGAGGACCCTGGGCCTGGCCCACAAAATCACTTTTTCCTCCTGGGCCTCTGAGCCTGTGATGGGAGGGTCTGCTATCAAGGTCTCTGACATCCTGGAGACATTTCCCCCATGGTCTTGGGAATTAACATTAGGCTTCTTGCTACTTGCTCAAATTTCTGCAGCTGGCTTGAATTTATCCCTAGAATTTTTTTTTTTTCTATCACATAGTCAGGCTGCAAATTTTCTGAACATTTATGCTCTGTTTTCCTTTTAAAACTGAATGCCTTTAACAGTACCCTTTAACAGTCACCCCTTGAATGCTTTGCTGCTTATAAATTTCTTCTGCCAGATACCCAAAATCATCTCTCTCAAGTTCAAAGTTCCACAAATCTGTAGGACAGGGACAAAATGCCAGCAGTCTCTTTGCTGAAACATAACAAGAGTCACCTTTGCTCCACTTCCCAACAGGTTCCTCATCTCCATCTGAGACTACCTCAGCCTGGACCTTATTATTCATATCAATATTGGCACTTTAGTCAAAACCATTGACAAGTATTTAGGGAGTTCCGAACTTTTCCACATGTTCCTGTCTTCTTCGGAGACCTCCAAACTGTTCTAACATCTGCCTGTTACCCAGTTACAAAGTCACTTCCACATTTTCAGGTATCTTTTCAGCAGCATCCCACTTCTGGTACCAATTTACTGTATTAGTCCATTTTCATGCTGCTGATAAAGACATACCCAAGACTGGGAAGAAAAGGAAGTTTAGTTGGACTTAAGTTCCACATGTCTGTGGAGGCCTTAGAATCATGGTGGGAGGCAAAGGCACTTCTTACATGGTGGCGACAAGAGAAAATGAGGAAAAAGCAAAAGTGGAAACCCCTGATGATTGCCCATTAGATCTCATAAGACCTATTCACTATCACGAGAATAGCATGGGAAAGACCCCCATGTTTCAATTACCTCCCTCTGGGTCCCTCCCACAACACATGGGAATTCTGGGAGATACAATTCAAGATGAGATTTGGGTTGGGACATGGCCAAACCACATCAGAGTGTGTGTGTGAATAGATCTTCCATTTTGTCCAATTTTTTTTTGGTATCCATTGAAATGATGATATGATTAATTATATAAAATGATTTTTTAATGTTAGACCAACCTTGCAACCAAGAATAAATTTGATGTGGTCATGATATACTCATACTATCCTTTTTTGCATTAGTTGATTAACTTTGTCAATATTTTGTTAAGGATTTTCCATCTGTTTTGTTCATGAGGGCAATTGGTCTGTAATGTTACTGACTGGTTTTGGTATCAGTAATTCTGGCCTCATAAAATGATTTGGGACATGTTTTCCCTTTATTTATTTTCAGAAAGAGTTTAAAAATAACTGATATCAATGTATTCCAAATCAGTATTTAATAATAGTAATGGTTAATGGTTACTTTGCCATTTTTATTATTGTAATAGCAATATTTGTAGTGTTTTCTATTAGGTGTGATGATGGTTTCATCATCTTCTTAAAGAAGAATACCCCTTTTCCCATTTCAATAAAATGTTTAGTCAGGAAAAGATAGGTGTTATCAAATTTTTTTCTTAGATAAGTTATAAAAATGGTCATTTTTTTTTCCCTTTCAGCCATATGTATGGTTTCAAAATGATGTTTATTTTGTAATGTGAAAACATTCTTTTTTACTCTCATATTTACTGTTTTTGCTTTAATAGTTATAACTAGGAATATCTCTAGTTTATCATATTTTTAAGAAACATGTCTGTAAGTTTTGTTTATAACACCATACTCAAATTAATTGATAGATCCTCTATCTATTTGAACTATGAATTCTTTAAAATATAATTAAAAAATTATGTTCCTTAAATGTTAGAGAAAAATTGTCTCTATAGTTATTCAGGTTCAAACCTAGTTTGTGAGTATTTTTTGGCAATTTAAAAAAAACTTTTGTTGTTTTTAATTCAGAAATTTTACCTTTGAATTAATTTTTGAAATGTATAGCTTCAATTTTGATAACTGTTCGATAGCTGTCAAGTTTATAGATACTTATGTTAATGTATGACTACACAATAGTATACATTATATAAACGTTATACAAAATATATGTAATTGAATATACCCATACCATAATTTATATGGTATAAAATACTTCATTAATACTACAGTACAAGATAAATATTAAACATAAATATCCAAACTGAGAGATAATTCTGTTATTCAGATTGTGCATAGCCATATTGAATTGTTTGCTTCTCCAAACTTTATGAAAGCAAAAATGAGTAATGCCAGATTTTAATACAGTGTTTTCAGCTTATCTATGCATTTTAATACTTTTTGCTTTATTTTTGAATTTTACACATAAAATTTAAAAATAATTAGAGCTTTAATAGGAATTGCTTCTTTTATCAGCATAATTTTTTTTTTTTACAATTTAATGTTTTAGGTTTACAGTTAACCTTATCTAACTTTAAGATTGTATTTCCTACTTTGATTTTGTTAATACTAAATGTACATTTGCTCAGCCTTTTAAGAAAGACTTGTATTAGTCTGATTTAGATATAGCTTTTGCAAACAGAACAGAAATATATTCTGTTATCTTTTTTTTAATCCAATGTAAGCCTTTTTTTCATTATAATGGGGAGTTTAACCCACTTGCAGGTATTAAAACTGATGTGTTTGTTTCTCGTCAGCTTTTTGTTTTCCTCTTTATGTTCTGTCTAGTAGCTTTCATGTTTTGTATCTTGTGCTATTTGAAACAAATTTTCTTTGATTTTATCCTCTATAGTTTTTTGAAATAAATATATGATTTTTTTATAGAGGTACTTAGATTTATATTTTCCAGGAGCATTTGCAACCTGTGTGAGTCTTATTCTTCAAGCTGAGTAAATGTTTCCTCACTTCCTCTATGGGAGACAAGAATTGCAACAGCCTCCTTTCATCCTCCTTCCTATCTTGGCACTGTGTTTCTCAGACTATCAAAATCACATTTTCAACTCACAATCCAAGTTTACATGTTGAGACACTGGCATTTTCGTTTAGCTTAATTATTAGATTTTAACAATCCCTCCACCTCATTCTTTCATATTATGATTCCTTTGTAGGTGACACTAGTTAGCTTTTTGCTTCGCTTCATCTTAAGTTCATTGGAATACATTTCAAGATGTTTTACTAAAAAGATGTGTGATTGTTGTATTTTCTGATTCTTAGGATATGTCTTCCTTCAGGTGATAAACATTTATTGAAAACCTGTTTTGCAATAATAGCTGGACTAGGTGCTAGAGAAAAAATCATAACACAGACCATCCCTCAAGAAGTGTTTACCCATGAAGATTTTTTTTGTTGCTGTCAAATGCAATTGGCATATTTCCTGAGTATAAAATCCAAAGGTCACAATCTTTACCCTTAAAACTCCTGTGGTTACCACTTCATTATATTTGGCATTTAGTGATGAAGTAGAGCAAGCTGAGGTCTTCTTTTCTGATAGTTGTAATTGTATGAGTAATCCATTTTCTGTGTGAAGATAGGAAGATATGCCTTTATCTGTGAGGTTCAAAATTCTTTCCTGGAGATGTGCTGTGTCTCTTCTAACTGTTTCTCCTAATATGCAGGAAGTCTGTTATTAGGCACACACATAGAATTTTTTTTTTCTCAGAAAGTGAGCATGTGTTAAATATTTAATGGTTGGTTCTGTTGTAGCTCGTTCTAAGGAAATTTAGTTCCACACGTGTTGGCTCTTTCTTCTGTTTCCTTCACACCTTTTGTCTTTCTCTTGCTTTCTTAATCTCCTTCTGTCTTTTCTTTTGTATCCTGGGAGAGCTGCTCAGGTTTGAAATTCATTCTGTTGATTTGATTTTTTGAAGCTTCACATCTAATATGTTTTACTTCTGATGGAGATTTAAATTTTGTTGCTGTTTTAAGGCCACTTGCTTGCTCTCCATATCTAACTAATTGGATGTTTTCATTCATCTCAACAACTATTCTTCTTCGGCTCTAGTCTATGTCGTTCTTTTCCAGCTTTTGCCCCTTAAGCCTTTTCCTAAAGGCTGTACTTTTCTGCTTCTGTTGAGGTTGTCAGGTGGCTGTCTAAAATTTTAATTAGGGTTCTGGAAGCTGATTTTTTTATTGTAATATGGTGCACATAGCATAAAACTTACCACTTTAACCTTTTTAAGTGTACGGTTCAATCACATGAATTGAGTACATTCACACTGCTGTACAATAGAAGTCATTTATTAAAGCATGCTCTTCCTGGAATTTTTGTGACTAGTCTTTATTTTCCTTTTTTCTACTGTATTTTCTCAATACTCATTCTCAAAATTGGTGTGATCTGTGTGGTAAGTGGATGGTGCCTTGCCCCTACTCTCTGCCTTTTGAGTAAATTTGAGTCCTGTTTTAATTCTACTCTTGAAATATTTATTAGGATGCAGAGCTTCTGGTTTATTTCACAGTCTCTAGCTTCCACCTGTTATACTTCTGCTTTATGAAATGGTACTTTTTTTTTCTTGTCCTCTGAGATCTCTGATGCATGGTAATGGTTGAAGAATTTGAATAATTTAGGGCTTGGGGGGCACTCATTGGCTCGTTTGGTTTGAAGCTGCATTGGTATTGCCAGCCCATTGTGTTTGTTTAGAAAGTCTATGAGGGTAGCCTCCAGGGGGACCTCAGTGTCCCCGCCTCCTGATATTCACACCCTTGAGTACTCTCCACCGTGTTGCATCAGGGCTGATCTGCATGACCATAGCATACAGCCACACAAAGACCCGTGGCTCCCCAGCCAAGTCATAAAGGCCACCCTTACCCTGTGTCTTACCCTCTCTCTCCCGACAAGTCGTTCTGAGAGCAGCCAGCTGCCATGCCATGCCCTGACGACACCGAGAGTTCTTGTGGTGAGAAACTCCTGCCAACAACCTACATTTAACCTGCCAGCCTGGAGCCTGGAGGCTGCAAGCCGCCTGGGAAGTGCATCCTCCACTTCCAAGTGGATCCTCCAGCCTGGGTCAACATTCAAACGACTGCAGCGCCAAGTGATATCATGACTGCACCCTCATGAGAAAGCCTGTACCAAAACAGACACAGCTCTGAATTCCTGACCCGCAGATATAGTGTGAGATAATAAATATGTATTGCTTGGAGCCACTAATTTTTGAGGTGACTTGTTAGTCAGCAGTAAATAGCGAATGCGTCCATCGAAGTCAGCGCTTGTATTGTTAAAGGCTGCTCGGGCTTCCTGTTGTTTGAAGCTTTATTATCTGCATAAGGGTAACGATAGCTATGGAGGTGTGTACTTACTTCTTGTCTTCTTTGAAATCTTTGTTTCATAAAGATAAGTTATGCCATGATTTGAGCATTGTCTCTATTAATTAAATCAAGTCCATCTTCCTTATTAGTATTGTTTATGATTGATTTTAGAAACTTGATTATTCTTCAATCTTACTTTTCCCAAAAATATGAGTATCATTTATTTCCAAGTTTTTGCAAGTTATCTAGTGAGAAGCTGAGAGATGCATTTGGGTCTTCTATTTCAATACAATTTTGAAGCAGATATCTCTCCTCACTTTTAACAAAGGTGCATAAAAGATACCTTTATATCTTTAATATGCTAAGTTACTCTAAGAGATAGCTACCACATCTGTATTTTCTTCAATTTTGCAAGCAAGATAAAATATACAGTCCTTGGATTACTGAGGTAGAAAACCATATCAATTTTAAATAAAGATGATTTTTCTTCTTTTTCTGTATGTATTCCTTCATTTTTTCTGACCTCATTGCATTGGCTAAATTTCTGAAGAATATTGAATATTAATAATTATAACTAGCATCCTTTGTCTTCATTCTGTTATCATCAAATTGCCTCTAGTGGTTTTTGTACTAGTTATAATGCTAGTTTCTATTTTCAAAGAGATCTCACTTATTGAGATATTATAAATACATGTTTAAGTTTTATTAAACTCATTGTTTTTTAAATTTTTAGAGTTCCTCAGTTATAATATCGATACTTTTTTTCATTCTCGACATTAGTTTCAGACACACCATATTTTTAATGCATTGTTAGATTTTATTTGCTAATAGAATTGTATTCTTGTAGGTAAAGCACCAAATGCAATAGTGGGGACAGGAAAATGTATGCTGCATGACAATGTATAGGTGATCAATACATTCTATCAGTAGAAGTTATGGTAATTACTACCTGCACTGACTGCTGTGAATTTCAGTTTTCCAAGTACTGTGTTGGTTCCAGGTACTAATAATGGCACCAAGGAGAACCTTTGAGATAGAGTAGCAATTTTCCTGACACCTCAGGAAAAAGGCATAACCTCAACGTTCCAATAAAACATCATCAGCAAACGGTGATGCAAAAATATTGTTAAACTCAGGTTCTTCAACACCGCCTCTGTAATCAACCAGTTTCCTTAGTGCCTATATCCCAAGTGTAGTGCTAGCTTCTGCACTGGCAGTGTAGAATAGCGGGGGAAGACCCCAGGTGACTCTGCTGCCAGGGGACCTTGAATAAGTCACCTACCATTTTTGAGCCTCTAGTTCTCATCCGTACAATGGAACCCATCAGTCACCCCTGCACTCCTGTGAATATTGCTGTGAGGATCAGCTACAAGGGATGTGAAACTGCTTTTGAACCAGAATCCACTAGAGGCACATACAAGTGTATGTGTTATCATCGTCATCATGAGACACGACTGTTAAGCCAAGGCGCCCCACTCCCTCCAGTGAGCAGGATTCCTGTGCTTCCATATGTTATTACAGGCACTGTGAACCAGGGTTTACATTTTACTGCTACTTAATTACCCCTTCTCATCTCCCAGCCATTTTCACATTTAAATAAAACTCTCGTTTCACTTAACAATGGAAGGGCTAAAAATTTACATATTAAGTGTGAGTCAGTGGCATGGATATCTAATTAAAACCATATTTTTTTCCCCTTTTCTCCCCTTTTCATTTTTGTCCCCTGAGCTGCTGACATTATTGCAACTGTATTCCGTGGCCCCATTCTGTCCTCCTGTGTGTTCTGAGGAAAGCAACCAGGAAGGGTGCAAGGAGAGCAGGAGCTTAAGAGAAGGAGGAGGAGAGGTGATGGGTAACTGGGGACAACAAAGGCAAACACAGAAGGAACTGTGATGGGAGAACAGGCACATTGGTGCTGGCTGGGGGGCACTATTAATGCTTAAAAAGAGCATGCAAGGGTGAAGAAGGGAGAGCCTGATAAATAAATAAAAGTAGCAGAAAAAAGAGAAAGAGTAAAAATGGAAGGGAAGGAAAGGACCGAAGACAACAAGATGGGTGGAGAGAAGCCTGTAGAACTCACAGTGAGGGTGATGCTGTGTCCTTAAGAAGCAGGTGGCTCAGGAGAGAAACTGCCGGTGTCAGCAGAGCAGAGGGTGGTGGGTAAAGGTGACAGATCCTCTGGGAAATTCTTGTACAGCTTCATAAAACATGTCTATAATACATGAACATGTAGAGATTGTCGTCAGAAAGCATGTCTTTTGGTCTTGAGTATCTATCCACTTTCCTGCATAGGGTTTTATGGTATCATTTAACAATGCAGGTGTGCCCCGTATCCTCTCTTTTAGATCTTGCTTTTCTTCCTTATAGTCCACACAGAAACATGACTCAGAAACAGATTCATCTGAAAGCATTTGTATAACTTCAAGTTATAGCAAATAGGAGAGTCTATTCTTCCTCTCCCCTTCCCCATCACTAAGACCATACTAACTAGGGATTTGTCTACAATTAGCTAGAAATTTGTTAAAATCATTTACCCTGTATCTTCCTTTGCTTATCTGGTTCATGAAACACGTTACCTATTTAAAAAATTCTATGTTGATGGAGAAAATCAGCCCTTGATAATGGTAGAAGGTGAGAAGCATGGCCCATGTTAGGAGTTAGTGCAACCATATGACTAATATGGTGATTATTTCCACCATAGTTATCATGACAACCATGCCTCTTGGCATGCAAGACTGTCCATCTGTCTGTGTACAGCTCCTTGGGCAGATATAGGCTGGAAAAGACAAAATGTTCAGCAAATCAAGACCAACTGGCAAATGATAGTTCCCAAAGGGAGAGGTAAAGAAGAAATTTTGCCATTGAAGTACAGGCCCCAGCGCTATGGCACCCAGGACCAGGAATCCACTTAGATAAAGGGAACCATCCCATCTGTCAATTTTGGCTTTTGTTGCAATTGCTTTTGGTGTTTTAGTTATGAAACCTTTGCTCGTGCCTACAACTGAATGGTATTGCCTAGGTTTTTCTTCGAGGGTTTTTATGGTTTTAGGTTTTACATTTAAGTCTTTGATCCATCTTGAGTTAATTTTTGTATAAGGTATAAGGAAAGGGTCCAGTTTCTGTTTTCTGCATATGGGTAGCCAGTTTTCCCAGCACCATTTGTTAAATAGGGATTCCTTTGTGGAAGACAGTGTGGTGATTCCTCAAGGATATAGAAGGAGAAATACCATTTGACCCAGCAATCCCATTACTGGGTATATACCCAAAGGATTATAAATCATGCTGCTATAAAGACACAAGCACATGCATGTTTATTGCAGCACTATTCACAATAGCAAAGACTTGGAACCAACCCAAATGCCCATCAATTATAGACTGGATAAAGAAAATGTGGCAAATACACACCATGGAATACTATGCAGCCATAAAAAAGAATAAGTTCATGTCCTTTGCAGGGACATAGATGAAGCTGGAAACTACCATTCTCAGCAAACTACACAGGAACAGAAAACCAAACACCACATGTTCTCACTCATAAGTGGGAGTTGAACAATGAGAACACATGGACACAGGGAGAACATCACACACTGGGGCCTGTCAGGAGGTGGGGGGGCAAGGGGAGGGAGAGCATTAGGACAAATACCTAATGCATGGGTTGATAGGTGCAGCAAACCACCATGGCACGTGTACACCTATGTAACAAACCTGCACCTTCTGCATGTGTATCCCAGAGCTTAAAGTAAAACAAAATAAATAAATAAATAAAGGGAACCATGTGGATTTACAGTATGTAAAGACACCAGAAAACAAGACCAAAGGACCACATGGACAACTGCTTCAATGCCCTCTGGCCCCTACTGGAAGTTGGCTTGGGAAGCTGTTCCCTGGACCCAAGGTTAAGTTCAGGAGTAACATATCCTTTTGGCGTAGTGTTTCAAATTTTGACTAAATTTGCCTGATTATGGAAATTTTTCAGGTTCTGGTAAAAATCATATATTTCAGGTCCCACCCCAGACCTATCAAATTGGATGAGGATTATATTAATATATTTAATCCAACAAAGAGGCATGATTGATAAATACTAACTCTTAGAGGAGCTGAACTATTTCACTTGCAGGCGGGCCGTGATAAGACTGAGACAAGACACTACCATTAAGGCATGATGGTCCACTGATGACTTAGTTTCCCTGAGGATGCCAAATAGTCACGTAGTTTTCACACTGTTAGACTTCACTTTAACATCAGTGTCCCGACTCAATCCTGATTTGATGTACGAGGTGATTAAGCAACCCCAGATCCGCATTTCACAACCTATTACCTTAAGCAACTCCACATCTGCATTTCACAACCTATTACCTTCCTCTTCACTGCTTCTTGAAATGTGACTTTAAGCCACAGACAAGATAAATAGGCCTATACTTGGGTTCTTCGGGTCCTATATGCCTAAAAGCCAGGAACTAGCATATTGTCCTCGAATGTTGACTTAGATTTGAGTAGTGTTCCATGTTGGCAGAACACACTGTGATGTTAACTTCCTGCAGTTAACATAGTCACAGACATAAGCTGTGCTCTTCCTCAGTTGCCAGCACATCCTTGAAAGTAATTATTCCTTGCATCCTCAGGACAACTCTATGACATAGTTCTAATGCACATCTCTGTTTTCCAGTTAAGGATGCTGAGGCATAGAGAGGAAATCAATCGTCTAAGATCAGAGAGGCAGTGAGAATCAGAATAGGATTCAATCCCAGGCATTCAAGTTCCAGACTTTGAGCTTTTAAACATGGAATTCCTCTGCCTCCTCTATGATGCTCCATCACCATGCTTTTCCCATCTATGTGGAATGAATGGTTTTCAGCTTGAGCTGGTTCTCCCCTCTGCAGACAACTGATGTCCTTTTGCTCTTGGGTATCTTATATTGTGCCAGGCCTAACAAGGAAACCTATGGCATAGCGCTGAGGCAAGACCCCTCCAGCTGCTGACAAGCCCTCAATCTCAGCTCTTCTGAGAGAGGCAGCATGACAGGCATGAGCAGCCATGCCTCGCTCTGCTGTTCTTGGCCCCTCATGTTAATGGAGCTTAGATTGTCTTTGCAGACTGCTCCTCTGCTCTTTGCATGGTGCCGTTCCTGTTCCTATGCTGTCTTAGGGCTGGCAGAGGGACCCTTTCCTCAGCTCCCTACATCTGGAATCATCACATATCTACCATTAGTCCCTAGTGGCCTTGTCCGTTTTGGTTCTTGTTCCTTCTCCACCTGACTAGCCTGGATCTAATTCCTGGCTGAATTTCAAGGTGTGCTACCACGCACGGGGGAAGCACACTCACAGAATTCTGAGAGCATGGCTTTTGCCTGAGACCCAGAAAGCCTAAAATGGTATCTCCATAGGAATTGTACCCACATTTGAATTCAAATCCATTTGTGTAGCACATACCCCTTCTGGCTTTCATTTTTTTTGAGGTTTGGAGCAACCAAATTTTTGCAAATTATAAATGTTCATTCCTCTTCAAATCTACAGAGTGTCCCATTTCAATAAAGTAATGCACCGTGTCTTGATACACATTATTTTAAAACATCAGGACTTGGGTTCTTCGGGTCCTATATGCCTAAGAGCCAGGAATTCAAATTCCCCCTCAAAGTACTAAACATGAAAATTCAAACTTCCACTACAGAGGAATTGTAGCGGAAAATTCAAACTTCCTCTAAGGAGGGCTTGTAGAGTATAAATAAAGCCAAGTAATCTTGACAAATGCCAACATCCTTAGACATTGTTTTTAGACAGTCTCTCCTTCAAAAGTTGTATGATTCTTCTATCTTAAATTGAATAGATATAATACTGAACCTGAAGCTGCATGGCAAAAATTTGAGTTGTGACCAGTGTTGTTCCTTGAATATAATGAATGCATAGTCAGAGTCCATTTAAAATGAAATAGGGAACATGGAAACCTATGGAAATATACTAGGGCTGTGAGATTCACAAGAAAAAATAGATGACCAATGGCCTTTGTTGTTGATGTGTAGGACTTCAGCTGGACCATTAACTCTGTAAAATCTTCAAGTTTTATTTCTCTTTGAACCTCTAAGCTATGTAACGTCACTTTACGCCATCATTTAAATAATGTTACCACCATTTTTCTTTTGATTTGAAATGGAATTATTGAAATAGAGTATTTTTCTCTTCCTTTGGTCACTTTATTTTGCAGTCAAGAGTTACAATCTGTAAAAATATAGAATATATTTAGACAAATAATTCATCATGTTTTCTAAATAATTTATCGTGTTTTCTAAAGCCATGAACTTTTGTTCAATTAAAGAGGTGGAGTCCTAGTCAATATATTTTGAAAGTTTTTGAAGAGATCTATTCATGAGTATTGACTGCAAACAAAAATGTCAAACTGCCATGCATCAGTGTTTTTTAAAAAATTTTTAAAAAGGACAGAGTGTGGCCTCCCATTTTCATATAGCATTGTGGTTTTCTCCTCTACCTTCAGTAGTTCCTTCAAGGAATGACAGAGTAGAAGCCAAAGATCTAACAATGGTCTGAAACATTGAGTGCCACCTGGCCTGGTCACCTTCCTGACCTCTTGTTCTATCGTTATTCCCCTCAGTCCACTTGAGACCAAAAGGGCTCTTTTCTGTTCTTTACCATAGGAAAAATACTGCCACTTCAGGGCATGGTATTGGTTTTTACCTCTGCTTGGAATGTTCTTTCTTCAGAAGTATGCATGGATCACTCCAATACTTCTTTCTGCTCTCTGCCCAGAAGGCTTCCGAATCACTGAGACATTTTCTGATCACCGCCCATAAAACAGCAACCTTTCCACATCACCCTAGCATTTCCTGTACCCACAGCATGTTTTAATTTTTCCATAGCATTTTTCTTTTTTTTTTTTTCAGCTTTTATTTTAAGTTCAGGGGTACATGTGCCAGATATGCAGGTTTGTTATATAGGTAAATGTGTGCCGTGGTGGTTTGCTACACAGATCATCCCATCACCTCGGTATTAAGCCCAGCATCCATAAGCTGTTCTTCATGATGCTCTCTCTCCCCACTCCCCACTCTGACAGGCCCCAGTGTGTAGTGTTCCTTGCCATGTGTCTATGTGTTCTCATTATTCAGCTCCCACTTATAAGTGAGAACATGCAGTGTTTGGTTTTCTGTTTCTGAGTTAGTTTTTGAGGATAATGGCTTTCAGCTCCATCCATGTCCCTGCAAAAGACATGATCTTATTCCTTTTTATGGCTGCATAGTATTTCATGGTATCACGTTTTTCACCATCACTCACACACACAGAGACATACTGACACACACTGAATATTTTCTCCGGTATCATTGTTAGGCTTTTAAATTAAGCAGTGCATATAAGGTACCTGCTCATCATTATTATCAAGGAGAAGATCATCATTATGGAAGGCTCTGTAGGGCATCATCAAACCTATCCCGATCTTCTCTTTGCTTCTTCCTATAGAGAAAACTTTAATTTTCTAGATCTATCTGAGAGTAACATGGTAGCATTTTATAATATTGGGTCGAGACTCTCTTAGTCTTAGATTTGTAGAACTTTATAATCTTGGTTCTACTTTGTTCTATATGCAAGTACATTTTGAGTGTAACAAAGCCCACAAATCTTTTCCTGATTTTGTTTACATGACCTTGAATTTATTGAATGATTAGAGCTCTGTCAGAATCAGATTTCAGAGCTCCTTGGCCCAAGCCAAGAAGTGGGCATGCATGACTGACCAAGCCAAGAGTGGCAGGAGGCCAACCTGCTGTGTCTTATCTTGCTTTTCCATAGCTCAAGAGGACAAGAGCAGTGTTCTAGGAGAAGCCAAATTATTTTCCTAACAAGAACCATAAAGCATTAGAAGTAATTTCAGAAAAATATAAAATATGTATTCCTATAATTCTGACACTTTTAAGAGATATGACTCTAAATAAAACACATTTTACAAAGAGTGCATATTACCAGCATGCTATAAAATGCTTCTAGAACTTATTTTAATAACACCTCACCCTTCAGACATATAACACTTTTACTCTTGAGACCACTTTCACATCCATCCGTTTATGCTATCTCACAACATAGAGAGGGAGGACAGCCTGGTCACGCTCTTGCACCTGGCTGAGGCTCTGAAGAGTGTGATACACACAGCCTCCAGGACTGGAGTGGGGGGATTTCAGATATGTCTTTATTCCAGGTCATGTTGATGATTAAGAAGACATGCCCAACACTGTCCATGCCTCAGGGACATGGGCTGGTTTTTATTCTTCTAATTTTTATGATGCTACTTCTAGCACCTGTCGTAGCACAAAATCCATGATCAGTAAAATTCCATGAAATGAATCAACTTGGCTTAACTATCACTTAGAACAAACTTTTTTTTTTTTTTTTTGAGACGGAGTCTCGCTCTGTCTCCCAGGCTGGAGTGCAGTGGTGTGATCTTGGCTCAGTGCAAGCTCTGCCTCCTGGGTTCACACCATTCTCCCACCTCAGCCTCCTGAGTAGCCGGGACCACAGGCGCCCGCCACTACACCCAGCTAATTTTGTTTTTGTATTTTTAGTAGAGACGGGTTTTCACCGTGTTAGCCAGGATGGTCTTAATCTCCTGGCCTCGTGATCTGCCTGCCTCGGCCTCCCAAAGTGCTGGGATTATAGGCATGAGCCACTGCGCCTGGCCAAGAGCAAACATTTTAACCACTCTATACAATATTCATCCTATATAAGCCTCAAATAATTTTACAGTCCTGTGTGAGGGTATCCTTGCAAAAGTGGGTATATGAGACTAAAATCATGGTAAGCTATCCTGAAGGGAGGTGATGAGCATATATTATAATTTGATGTAGTTCTTGGATTAAACCTTCACTTTCAAGTTTGATTTCTGAGCAAATATCTCCCCCCAACAAATGCATAGTTGTTTCAACTTCCTCCCCCTTTATCTCTAGGGTATGTTTCGAACATCTCTTTTAAAACGTTAATATTCTGAGATTGTAGTTGTCTCATTACAGTTATCAGTATAAATATCATTGCCTTTGTTACTCTTACTCAATTGAGAGCTCCTAAAAGTCAGAGACAGAGTCCTAATGGATGAAGGCTCAATAAATGTTTTTTGGGTAAAATGGAACAGAAGGGATTACAACGGAAGAAATGAAATGAATTAGAATAATCTAAATGCAAAATGAATATCCAGATAAGCTAAAAAGAAGAGAGATTCAAAGGAGGTGACAATGATGTAAACTTTGAGAAAAGCACTCAAGGAAAAAAAAAAAAAAAGTCATCCACAATTGTTGAGAGAGAAAATCCTTTTTAGTCGATATGTATTCCCTGTAGGGTCTGAGCTTCATTCTCAAAGCACAGGTTGTGAGAAATTGAGTCTTAAGACAATTAATAGCTTCCTCTTGTTTCTTCTAAAGGAAAGCATCAAAGAGTCTTGAAGAGTTACAGGTCTCATGTTGCATTCCCATGGGACACCTCTGGAGCTGGTGTTTGTGTTGACATGGAGGAAAGGAAGTTTCTGCAACAAATGTTCAGTTTTTGTTTTGTTTTTTAAAAAATATTATAGGCTATTTGTTTGGCACCCTCTTACAGAATGGCCATGTCCTCACCAGTGGATTTAAATTAAAAAAATCATAAAAATCTTGCAAGATAAAAATTTTAGAGTTCTTTTTTTTCCTTCTGATGACTGAAGACACTAAAATTGTTGAGATTTTTGCCTGCCTTCTTCATGCGGAACCATCTTTTTAGAGAATTATTAGGGTTTTGTAGACATCAATCTGGAAAGAGGCAGGAAGGAAAAGAACATGGGATAGGGAGGGAAGAAATCCCTGTTTTTCTTCCCCCGTCAAAAATAGAAGAAAAAATAAATACACTAAGATCAGTTTTTACTTGAACTCACTCTTTGCAAAGAAAAAACTTTATTTCATACTTTTTCAAAATGCCCAATACCATGAACACTACTGAAAACAGAAGAAAAACATCTATTTTTAAAGAGGTAATTGTTACGCAGTTTTATTATAAGTAGCAGCAGATGAGGCATATGCATGATTCACAGCGGTATGGGAAGACAAACCCAACACGTTTCGACTGACATTGTCCTTCTTGCATTTACAAAAGTATTATTGACAACAACTTCTTGGATTTGAATGGAATCTGACAACAGAGACCATTATTTCTGGGGTCGAAGGTGACCATAACAAGAGATCATAAAGTGGATTGGCAAATCAGGAGGCCTGTAAGGCTGCCAAAGGCCTTGCCAGGCAGGGAAAGGCATCCTACAGGGAGCACAGCTGGCAGCAGCTGGGACATGGCTCTTAGGAAGCTCCAGCAGAGGTTGCCAGTGCTCCCACAACAAGCGGAAATTGTTTTGCACCCAGAAATCAAAACAGATGAGAAAAGATACACATGGGAGCAGGGTAAGGGCAATTGTGAAGCATGGGATAAACAAGCTCCTATGCCTTGCATTTGGATCAGGATAAAATGGAGTTGAACAAAGCAAACTATGTATTATTAATGTTAGTGTTTTCTTTAAAGATTTGATATGGGCAAGCACAAAACATTTTAATAAAAATGGAAAGGCTTTTCAAAATTAGCAATTCTTTTTCTTCAGTTCTCTCCCACTGGGATGCTCTGTGCATCTTTTCTCCCCTTCTCCTTTTTTGGGAACATTTTTGAACAAAGAAATGGGAGTCCAGGAAGGAGAGGGGAAAGAAAGCTGATAGCGGACACAGAAAGGGAGAGGGAAATATAAAAGCTGTAAAGGGACATGGACAGAGACGCAGGAGGTGAAGGCAGCCTGGATTAAAAGCTAGGGAGAAGGAAATCGTAAGAGAACAAGAGATTGATATGCTTCTAAAATATTTATCGCACACCCTGGGGGATCAGTGTAGAAATTGCATTCCCTTTGGGAAAACATTTGCACATATCCTCCTTGTCTGGATATAAAGGGAAGAGCATCTCAGCAGCTTTCAAGATGGGAGGAGGGAAGTTGCTTCTTTCTGGAGCCCTTCTCTTCTCTCTTCCTGAGCTCTACTTTTGTGCTCATTCTACTGAGGGCAGACATGGCATCTTCCACCACTACCGTAGTTCTACAGCAAAACTGTAGTTACCAGCAGGTCCAACTTCCTATCCACCAAGGTTTGCTGGAGATTCCACCAAGGTTTGCTGGAGATTCCACCACCACACTCAATTTAGCTTCACAGAAAAAGACGGACATGAAATACTTATATTTTATGGCTTCTTTGTTCTCACATCTGGTCCTGGAAACAGGCAATCTAGTTCTGTGTTGAATCATGTTGAATCTGTCAATCATCCATCCAGTATTTATTGCGAAACGACTATATGCCAGGTACTGTGCTAGCCCCTCTGGAGGGCCATCATCCATTCAGTCATCAAGTATTTATAATGTACCTATCATGTGCTAGATGCTGTCTACTGAAGCATTCATTTATTCATTCATTCAAAATACTTACTGAGCAATTTACTGTGCACCAGGCACTCTTCTGGAAATTACACATAGAACGACACAAAACAAAGTCCCTGCCCTCATGGTAGGGCCGAAAGACAATAAATAAATCCCATATCATGCTTTTAAATGCTGTTGATTTGCTGATGATGCTCAAACCTCTCCTCTGAATTCCTGAGTCACAGATTCAACTGCCTGCTTGATTTACCTACAGGAAGCCAAACTGGGTCTCTCAAGCTTACTATGCCCCAAATCAAACTGAATTTCCTAGCCCCTTCTCAACTTGTTTCTTCCTCATTCTCCCCCATTTAAAACAACAACAACAACAACACTCCATTCTTTTAGTTGTTCAAGTAAAAAAATAATGGTGTCATCCTTGATTCCACTCTTTCTCTCACACCCTATACCCCATACATCAGCAGATCCTGCTGGTTACCTTCAGATTGTGTCAGAATCTGAAGCTCACTGCCTCTACCCCTACCACATCAGTGCAGCATCTATCATCTCTCCTGCAGGTTTGCAGGGCCCTTAACCGTTATCTTTGTTTCCCCTCCTGGGACCCTCAGTCATGCCCACCTTTTGCTCCAAGCCCTCCACAACCTCCCTTTTCACTCACAGTAAAGGCCAGAATCTTTACCATGGGTCTCAAAACCCCATGTGTCCTGGCCATTGTCACCTTTCTGGTGACACCTCTTATACCCTTTATTCCCTCTGTCAAGCCTCAGGCTCCCTTAATGTCCTGGCCACACCAGTTGCTTGCTCCTCCTCTGGTTGTGACCTTCTCTCCCTGTGCAAATGGCTCCTGCTCTCACTCACTTCAGTGTCTCTACTCAAATGTCACTTTACCTGTCAGAATCTCCTTGTTCACTGGATAGTAAAAAAAATAGGTATGTCCCAAACCCCACCTACCATATCTCTGAGTTTCCTTTATACTGCATAATTTGTCTTCCAGCACCTACTGTCCCAGCATGTGATTCCTTCATTTGCCAAGTTGCTGAAGATTCATCCTCCTCCACCAGGATGTAAGCTCCTTGTGAGCAGGACCTTTGTGTATCTTGACCATTGTTGTAGACCCCACCCCTAGAACAGTGCCTCGCTCAAAGCGGAGGCTTAGCACATATCTGTTGAATAAATGAATGAATTAAATATGTAATGTAGTTTCAGGCAATGATTAATACTATGAAAAAAATAAAACAAGGGAAGGGGAAAGAGAGTGAGTGGGTGGAATTCCAGTTAGTATACCATGAGCCCCTCTGGGGAAGGGTTATTTGAGCAGAGACCTGACTGAGATGAGGTGGTTGGTGCAACAAGTAGGCGTCTGAAGGCAGGCTGTCCAGCCGAGAGAATCCACACTATTTGAGCAAGGAGCACTCTCGGGAAAGAGCAAGGGGACCACTGTGCCTGGAAGATAAGCAATGGGGCTGGAGCATGAGGAAGAGCCACAGGGTTGAGCACATGGAGCAGTCCAGGCCATTGTAAGGAGTTTGGATTTTATTCTTAGTGTGTTGGGAAGCTGTGAGTGCTTTTGGAGCAGGAGAAGGACATCAACTGACTCACTTTTTAAAAGAATCAGTCTCCAGGGCCCATGATGAGCACACTGAGGGGAACAAGTTAGGGCAGGAAGCCAGTGATGAGGTGCTGAGGTCATTCTTGGGGAGAGATGTGCAGGCCACAACACCATGGGAGCATACACGTGGTGAGAAAGAGTTGCAGCTGGAATTATCTGAAAGGTAAGCCAGACTTTGCTAACAGATTGGATTTGGGGTGTGAGAGAAAGAGAGGAGTCAAAAGTGAGTCCGAGGCTTTTGACCTGAGTTCCTGTGCACATGTAGTGACTTTTATCAAAATGAAGGAAACAGAAGGCAGTTTGTAGGGGGAAAGTGAGAATTTGGCATATACAGGACAAACGTGAAACATCTTTAGAGACTGGAGAAGACACAGGTTCTTCATTTCTTTTTTTTTTTTTTTTTTTGAGATAGAGTCTCGCTCTGTCGCCCAGGCTGGAGTGCAGTGGCACGATCTCGGCTCACTGCAAACTCTGCCTCCCGGGTTCACGCCATCCTCCTGCCTCAGCCTCCGGAGTAGCTGGGACCACAGGTGCCCGCCACCGCACCCGGCTAATTTTTTGTATTTTTAGTAGAGACAGGGTTTCACTGTGTTAGCCAGGATGGTCTCGATCTCCTGACCTCGCGATCCGCCCGCCTCGGCCTCCCAAAGTGCTGGAGGTTCTTCATTTCAAAGCAAAGATCAGGCCGGAAGATGGAAGCGTGGAAGGCATTTGAGTATAAAGCACGTTTAAGGCTCTGACACCCGGTAATACCAGCAAGAAGTGAGTGCAGCCAGAGACAATGGCCAGGCCTGAGCCCTGGAGCTCTTCACCAAGCAAACATTGGGAGAAAAGGCAGCACCTTTGAGAGAAATCTCAATGGCAGTTCCAGTGAAGTAGGAGGAGAGCCGGGAGAGTGATTTCAGGGTACGGAAAATAAGTGATTTCCAGGAGAGGTGTTGATAAGTAGGATGCAGTTTCTATTTTCAAGGTGCTCTTAAGCTTGTCAAAAGAGATTACAATATAGCAAGCAGGAGGAATTACAAGAGAGGTGAGAAGAGGGCACAGTCATGGGCAGCATAATGATGTCAATAATGGGCCACAGACAATGTTCACAATAGCAAAGACTTGGAACCAACCCAAATGCCCGTCAATGATAGACTGGATAAAGAAAATGTGGCACATATACACCATAGAATACTATGCAGCTGTAAAAAAGGATGAGTTCATGTCCTTTGCAGGGACAGGATGAAGCTGGAAACCATCATTCTCAGCAAACTAACACAATAACAGAAAACCAAACACCGCGTGTTCTCACTCATAAGTGGGAGGTGAACAATGAGAACACATGACACTGGGAGGGGACCATCACACAGTGGAGCCTGTTGGGGGGCGGAGGGCTAGGGGAGGGATAGCACGAGGAGAAATACCTAATGCATGCGAGGCTTAAAACCTAGATGATGGGTTGATGGGTGCAGCAAACCACCATGTCACGTGTATACCTATGTAACAAACCTGCACATTCTGCACATGTACCCCAGAACTTAAAGTATAATAAAATAATAATAATAACAATGATAATAATAATAATAATAATAATAATAATAAGCCACAGATACAACGGTGGTCCCATAGGATCCTAAAGGAGCTGAAAACTCACAGTTGCTTAGTGACATCACAGCTGTCCTAAGGTCTTAGCACAATGCTTTACTCATATGTTCCTGTTGACACTGGTATAGACCAACCATTTGCACTGCCAGTTGTGTGAAAGTCCAGCATGTACAATTACATGCAGCAGAAAATATTTGACAATAAACGACCATTACTGGTCTTTGTATTTACTATACCACACTTTTTACTATTATTTTAGAGTATACTCCTTTTACTTATATATTTTTAAAAAGGTAACTGTAAAACAGCTTCAGACAGGTCCTTCAGGAGGGAGCCCAAAGAGGGCATTGTTATCACAGGAGATGACAGCTCCATGTGAGTTACTGCCCCTGAAGACCTCCCAGTGGGGCAGGATGTGGAGGTGGAGGACAGGGATAGTGATGATCCTGACCCTGTGTAGGTCTTGGCTAATGTGTGTGTTTGTGTCTGAATTAAAAAAAAAAAAGAGTTTAAAAATAAAATAATAATAAATTTTAAAAACTGGAAAAAGCTTAAGGAATAAGAATATAATGAAAATGTTTTTGCACAGCTGTATAATGTGTTTGTGTTTTGAGCTAAGTATTTTTACAAAAAAGTCAAAAAGGCCTTTTATCTCATTTCACTCCTGAGAGCATGTTGGGTCACCAGCCGGCTGTCCTGAAGCCACCCTCGAAAATGCCAACAGGGTTCTCGTTCTTGTCGCTTCTGCTCAAACCAGCATGGTCTGACCTATGTGCCACCAGTGTTTCTATCAGTATGGAAAGGATATAGGTTTCATTAAGATGGACAAAGTGATCTTCCTTGAAAGGATTATCCAAGGCATCTACCCAATGAAAACTGTGATACCTCTTTGTAGATAAAATAAACATTTTTTAAGTCAAAAAGTTAAAAAAATTATGTTGGTAAAGTAAAATAGTTGTTACAGTAAGATAAGACTAATGTATTACTAAAGAAAAAATTTAAACAAAAATAAATTTAGTGTAGCCTAAGTGTAGAGTATGGTAATATCCCAGGCCTTCACGTTCACTCACCACTCACTCACTGACTCCCAGAGCAACTTCCAGCCCTACAAGCTCCGTTCATGGTAACTGCCCTATACAAGTGTACATTTTATTCATCTTTTAGGCTACATTTTTACAGTTCCAATTGCTTACAGTATTCAGTACAGATTTGTACCCTAGAAGCAATAGGCTATACCATCTAGCCTAGCGTATAGTAGGCTGTACCATCTAGGTTTGTGTAAGTGCACTCTAGGATGTTCACACAAGAATGACACCACCTTCAACACATTTCCCAGAAGTATCCCTGTCATTAAGTGACATGTACTGTAGTGTGGTATTTCAGTTATTTGATTAGTTTTTCTATAGGGCAGGAGGTGATAAAAGTATGCTTCACACAAGATGGTATTTTCACAAGACCTCTTAGAAGGGTAGGCGTTCTCCAGGTAAAGAGGCCCCAGGTTTTCCTGGCAGAAAGCAGCATAAGCAGCTGCACAGGCATGTGCTTGGGAAGGCCCAGGGTGGCTGAGGCATCAAATGCAAAGAGGCACATGGCAGGAGCTGCGGCTGCAAAGGTAGGTTGGAGCCAACTGGATCTCTACACATCCAGCAGAAAAACTTGGATTTTATCTTGTAAGCAATGAGGAGAGGATAGAGTAAATTAAACCTATCTACATGGACAGAAATATTCAAGGCATAGAAGTAATCAAATCGAGAAGGAAAAACTAAAATGCATATTAGAAAGCAGTAAAGCAATATTATGATTGAGTAAGATAAGAATCATGGCCAATCATGAGTGATGTGTGTAGGCCCACTGCTTAATGGCCCTGACCTTCAATGTCCTCAGCTACAAACTTGCTGAGCTATCTTCCAACTCAAAGCATTTCTGTGACTCTATCTGGCCAGGTAATAAGATCAGGGAATATTTCCTGGAGGAAGAAAACCCCAAGCTGGGTCTTAACGGGAAAGTGGCATTCATAGTAGCAAAGAGGAAGGGAGAGGAGAGTCTCCTAAGGGAAGCATCACGAGAAAAGCAAGAATGAGGTGCTCGTGCAGCAAACAGCAGGCTGCATGAAGACAAGAGGCATATTTGTTGTTCACCGTTACTGTAGTCCAGGGCCTCATAAGAAATTTGCTCCCAATAAATGCTTGTTGAATGACTGTAGGAACAGATAAAGGAAGAAAAGTGGGTTGGCCCATGGGTATGTTGGAGATTATAGCAGATGATGGCCCAGGTCAGCAGGGACTTGATCCTATAGGACCCAGGAGGCAATGAGGCAGTGACATGTTGGAAACTCCTAAAGCGACAGAAGAGACGTTGCCCATCATGGGCACATTTTAGAAAATTCTGACTGGTGGATTTGTCACTGGATACATGATGGGCTGAGTAACCATCTCTCAGTGACCCGAGTCAACCTGTTTTTCTTTATGTAGCAACTGTTGTTTGTTTCAGGGTGAAAAATCCTCACTGGAGATGAGAGAGCCCAGCTGTGTTTGGGTTTTACAAGCTGTCTCAAGATTTTTCTCAAATGTTTTGGTTTATGGCAAAGTTGAAAATACAGCATTATCATGATCCTTATTACCATTATCATTTATTCAACTACCCACTAATAATTAATGTTTACTAAGTACCAATAATATGCAATGAGATGCAATAAGCATTGAATTGCTCTTGGCCTCTTTCCAGTGGGCTTGTTGTAAATAAGAAAAGAATGAGTTACCACCCAAATTTTAATTGCTTCAAAATATGTTTGTTTCACAGGCTCCCCTTGGTTAAGCTTTGCTAAACTGATTAAAACCAAGAATGCTGACTTTAGGCTTGCCATCCGTTTTATACCAACATTTCCCAAAATATGTTGTGAGGAAAGGATATTGATAGGTGATGTGTAAAAAAAGAGAAAAAAAGGAAAGAAAGAAAGGAATAAAGAAAGAAAGAAAAGAAAGGAAAATTAAAAAAGAAAAGGATTCCCAGAAAAATAAATTTATGATACAATGTCTCAAATAAAAGTAAATATGTTCCTTACTGCAGGATTTTGCTGGGGTTTGAATGGGTCAATGTGCCTAGCAGCACCGAGAGAGGAAAATATTCCAAACTTATTTGAGCAAGGAATCATTTTCTAAAAAGATTATAAAAGTACGGTTTAAGAAAAACTGTTCTGAAGTTCAAAATGCATTTTTTTTTAACAATAAAGAAATTACATTCCTCAGGTCCCTTCCCTGTCCTCTCAATTCACCAAAACCTTGGTGGCACATTCTTATTATCATCAAAGAACCATTGTGGGGCTCACAAATGACTAACCCTAAGATAGGTGCATCACTCCTTCATGCTGGGTGACACGTACGCTGTCAACAGTTGGTTGAGGAAGCCCTCCCCAGAATCCCCACAGCACTAGGGCCACCCACACAATTGTATGAGACATGAGGAGAGTCATTTTCACTGCAGTGTAAAGATTTGAGGACCAAGCTTTTAGGAGTATTAAGGCAATTGGAATCCTTGACTCACACTACAATGGCTAAAATAAATGTGACTTACAATACCAAGTGTTGACAAAGAGGCAGGGCAACTGGAACTCCTGTAAGTTGATAATCATTGCAGAGAGTTTAAAATAGGGTGAGCACTTTGGAAAACTGGCACTTTCTTCAGAGGCTAGTCACACACCTATCCTATGGCACTGCAATTCCACTCCTAGATATTTATTTAAGAGAAATGAGTGGATCTGTCCACAAAAAGATTTGTACAAGAATGTTTTTTTCTTTTTATTATTATTATTATTATTATCATCATTATTATTATTATTATACTTTAGGCTCTATGGTACATGTGCGCAACGTGCAGGTAAGTTACATATGTATACATGTGCCATGCTGGTGCGCTGCACCCACCAACTCGTCATCTAGCATTAGGTATATCTCCCAATGCTATCCCTCCCCGCTCCCCCCACCCCACAACAGTCCCCGAAGTGTGATGTTCCCCTTCCTGTGTCCATGTGTTCTCATTGTTCAATTCCCACCTATGAGTGAGAATATGCGGTGTTTGGTTTTTTGTTCTTGCGATAGTTTACTGAGAATGATGATTTCCAATTTCATCCATGTCCCTACAAAGGACATGAACTCGTCATTTTTTATGGCTGCATAGTATTCCATGGTGTATATGTGCCACATTTTCTTAATTCAGTCTATCATTGTTGGACATTTGGGTTGGTTCCAAGTCTTTGCTATTGTGAATAATGCTGCAATAAATATACGTGTGCATGTGTCTTTATAGCAGCATGATTTATAGTCCTTTGGGTATATACCCAGTAATGGGATGGCTGGGTCAAATGGAATTTCTAGTTCTAGATCCCTGAGGAATCGCCACACTGACTTCCACAAGGGTTGAACTAGTTTACAGTCCCACCAACAGTGTAAAAGTGTTCCTATTTCTCCACATCCTCTCCAGCACCTGTTGTTTCCTGACTTTTTAATGATTGCCATTCTAACTGGTGTGAGATGGTATCTCATTGTGGTTTTGATTTGCATTTCTCTGATGGCCAGTGATGGTGAGCATTTTTTCATGTGTTTTTTGGCTGCATAAATGTCTTCTTTTGAGAAGTGTCTGTTCATGTCCTTTGCCCACTTTTTGATGGGGTTGTTTGTTTTTTTCTTGTAAATTTGTTGGAGTTCATTGTGGATTCTGGATATTAGCCCTTGGTCAGATGAGTAGGTTGTGAAAATTTTCTCCCATTTTGTAGGTTGCCTGTTCACTCTGATGGTAGTTTCTTTTGCTGTGCAGAAGCTCTTTAGTTTAATTAGATCCCATTTGTCAATTTTGGCTTTTGTTGCCATTGCTTTTGGTGTTTTAGACATGAAGTCCTTGCCCATGCCTATGTCCTGAATGGTAATGCCTAGGTTTTCTTCTAGGGTTTCTATGGTTTTAGGTCTAACATTTAAGTCTTTAATCCATCTTGAATTGATTTTTGTATAAGGTGTAAGGAAGGGATCCAGTTTCAGCTTTCTACATATGGCTAGCCAGTTTTCCCAGTACCATTTATTAAATAGGGAATCCTTTCCCCATTGCTTGTTTTTGTCAGGTTTGTCAAAGATCAGATAGTTGTAGATATGTGGCATTATTTCTGACGGCTCTGTTCTGTTCCATTGATCTATATCTCTGTTTTGGTACCAGTACCATGCTGTTTTGGTTACTGTAGCCTTGTAGTATAGTTTGAAGTCAGGTAGTGTGATGCCTCCAGCTTTGTTCTTTTGGCTTAGGATTGACTTGGCGATGCGGGCTCTTTTTTGGTTCCATATGAACTTTAAAGTAGTTTTTTCCAATTCTGTGAAGAAAGTCATTGGTAACTTGATGGGGATGGCATTGAATCTGTAAATTACCTTGGGAAGGATGGCCATTTTCATGATATTGATTCCTCCTACCCATGAGCATGGAATGTTCTTCCATTTGTTTGTGTCCTCTTTTATTTCCTTGAGCAGTGGTTTGTAGTTCTCCTTGAAGAGGTCCTTCACATCCCTTGTAAGTTGGATTCCTAGGTATTTTATTCTCTTTGAAGCAATTGTGAATGGGAGTTCACTCATGATTTGGCTCTCTGTTTGTCTGTTATTGATGTATAAGAATGTTTGTGATATTTGTACATTGATTTTGTATCCTGAGACTTTGCTGAAGTTGCTTATCAGCTTAAGGAGATTTTGGGCTGAGACAGTGGGGTTTTCTAGATATACTATCATGTCATCTGCAAACAGGGACAATTTGACTTCCTCTTTTCCTAATTGAATACCCTTGATTTCCTTCTCTTGCCTAATTGCCCTGGCCAGAACTTCCAACCCTATGTTGAATAGAAGTGGTGAGAGAGGGCATCCCTGTCTTGTGCCAGTTTTCAAAGGGAATGCTTCCAGTTTTTGCCCATTCAGTATGATATTGGCTGTGGGTTTGTCATAAATAGCTCTTATTATTTTGAGATATGACCCATCAATACCTAATTTATTGAGAGTTTTTAGCATGAAGGGTTGTTGAATTTTGTCAAAGGCCTTTTCTGCATCTATTGAGATAATCATGTGGTTTTTGTCTTTGGTTCTGTTTATATGCTGGATTACATTTATTGATTTGCATATATTGAACCAGCCTTGCATCCCAGGGATGAAGCCCACTTGATCATGGTGGATAAGCTTTTTGATGTGCTGCTGGATTCTGTTTGCCAGTATTTTATTGAGGATTTTTGCATCAATGTTCATCAAGGATATTGGTCTAAAATTCTCTTTTTTCGTTGTGTCTCTGCCCGGCTTTGGTATCAGGATGATGCTGGCCTCATAAAATGAGTTAGGGAGGATTCCCTCTTTTTCTATTGATTGGAATAGTTTCAGAAGGAATGGTACCAGCTCCTCCTTGTACCTCTGGTAGAATTCGGCTGTGAACCCATCTGGTCCTGGACTTTTTTTGGTTGGTAAGCTATTGATTATTGCCACAATTTCAGCTCCTGTTATTGGTCTATTCAGAGATTCAACTTCTTCCTGGTTTAGTCTTGGGAGGGTGTATGTGTTGAGGAATTTATCCTTTTCTTCTAGATTTTCTAGTTTATTTGCGTAGAGGTGTTTGTAATATTCTCTGATGGTAGTTTGTATTTCTGTGGGATTGGTGGTGATATCCCCTTTATCCTTTTTTATTGCATCTATTTGATTCTTCTCTCTTTTTTTCTTTATTAATCTTTCTAGCGGTCTATCAATTTTGTTGATCCTTTCAAAAAACCAGCTCCTGGATTCATTTATTTTTTGAAGGGTTTTTTGTGTCTCTATTTCCTTCAGTTCTGCTCTGATTTTAGTTATTTCTTGCCTTCTGCTAGCTTTTGAATGTGTTTGCTCTTGCTTTTCTAGTTCTTTTAATTGTGATGTTAGGGTGTCAATTTTGGATCTTTCCTGCTTTCTCTTGTGAGCATTTAGTGCTATAAATTTCCCTCTACACACTGCTTTGAATGCATCCCAGAGATTCTGGTATGTTGTGTCTTGGTTCTCGTTGGTTTCAAAGAACATCTTTATTTCTGCCTTCATTTCGTTATGTACCCAGTAGTCATTCAGGAGCAGGTTGTTCAGTTTCCACGTAGTTGAGCGGTTTTGAGTGAGATTCTTAATCCTGAGTTCTAGCTTGATTGCACTGTGATCTGAGAGATAGTTTGTTATAATTTCTGTTCTTTTACATTTATTGAGGAGAGCTTTACTTCCAAGTATATGGTCAATTTTGGAATAGGTGTGGTGAAAAAATATTGGAATAGGTGTGCTGAAAAAAATGTATATTCTGTTGATTTGGGGTGGAGAGTTCTGTAGATGTCTATTAGGTCTGCTTGGTGCAGAGCTGAGTTCAATTCCTGGGTATCCTTGTTGATTTTCTGTTTCGTTGATCTGTCTAATGTTGACAGTGGGGTGTTAAAGTCTCCCATTATTAATGTGTGGTAGTCTAAGTCTCTTTGTAGGTCACTCAGGACTTGCTTTATGAATCTGGGTGCTCCTGTATTGGGTGCATATATATTTAGGATAGTTAGCTCTTCTTGTTGAATTGATCCCTTTACCATTATGTAATGGCCTTCTTTGTCTCTTTTGATCTTTGTTGGTTTAAAGTCTGTTTTATCAGAGACTAGGATTGCAACCCCTGCCTTTTTTTGTTTTCCATTTGCTTGGTAGATCTTCCTCCATCCTTTTATTTTGAGCCTATGTGTGTCTCTGCATGTGAGATGGGTTTCCTGAATACAGCACACTGATGGGTCTTGACTCTTTATCCAATTTGCCAGTCTGTGTCTTTTAATTGGAGCATTTAGTCCATTTACATTTAAAGTTAATATTGTTATGTGTGAATCTGATCCTGTCATTATGATGTTAGCTGGTTATTTTGCTCATTAGTTAATGCAGTCTCTTCCTAGTCTCGATGGTCTTTACATTTCGGTATGATTTGGCAGTGGCTGGTACCGGTTGTGCCTTTCCATGTTTAGCGCTTCCTTCAGGAGCTCTTTTAGGGCAGGCCTGGTGGTGACAAAATCTCTCAGCATTTGCTTGTCTGTAAAGTATTTTATTTCTCCTTCACTTATGAAGCTTAGTTTGGCAGGATATGAAATTCTGGGTTGAAAATTCTTTTCTTTAAGAATGTTGAATATTGGCCCCCACTCTCTTCTGGCTTGTAGGGTTTCTGCCGAGAGATCCGCTGTTAGTCTGATGGGCTTCCCTTTGATGGTAACCCAACCTTTCTCTCTGGCTGCCCTTAACATTTTTTCCTTCATTTCAACTTTGGTGAATCTGACAATTATGTGTCTTGGAGTTGCTCTTCTCGAGGAGTATCTTTGTGGCATTCTCTGTATTTCCTGAATCTGAATGTTGGCCTGCCTTGCTAGATTGGGGAAGTTCTCCTGGATAATATCCTGCAGAGTGTTTTCCAACTTGTTTCCATTCTCCCCGTCACTTTCAGGTGCACCAATCAGACGTAGATTTGGTCTTTTCACACACTCCCACATTTCTTGGAGGCTTTGCTCGTTTCTTTTTATTCTTTTTTCTCTAAACTTCCCTTCTCGCTTTATTTCATTCATTTCATCTTTCAGGGCTGATACCCTTTCTTCCATTTGATCGCATCGGCTCCTGAGGCTTCTGCATTCTTCACGTAGTTCTCGAGTCTTGGTTTTCAGCTCCATCAGCTCCTTTAAGCACTTCTCTGTATTGGTTATTCTAGTTATACATTCTTCTAAATTTTTTTCAAAGTTTTCAACTTCTTTGCCTTTGGTTTGAATATCCTCCCGTAGCTCGGAGTAATTTGATCATCTGAAGCCTTCTTCTCTCAGCTCGTCAAAGTCATTCTCCGTCCAGCTTTGTTCCGTTGCTGGTGAGGAACTGCGTTCCTTTGGAGGAGGAGAGGTACTCTGCTTTTTAGAGTTTCCAGTTTTTCTGCTCTGTTTTTTCCCCATCTTTGTGGTTTTATCTACTTTTGGTCTTTGATGATGGTGATGTACAGATGGGTTTTTGGTGTGGATGTCCTTTCTGTTAGTTTTCCTTCTAACAGACAGGACCCTCAGCTGCAGGTCTGCTGGAGTACCTGGCCAGCTGTGTGAGGTGTCAGTCTGCCCCTGCTGGGGGGTGCCTCCCAGTTAGGCTGCTCGGGGGTCAGAGGTCAGGGACCCACTTGAGGAGGCAGTCAGCCCGTTCTCAGATCTCCAGTTGCGTGCTTGGAGAACACTGCTCTCCTCAAAGCTCAGATGGAAATGCAGAAATCACCCGTCTTCTGCATCGCTCACGCAGGGAGCTGTAGACCGGAGCTGTTCCTATTCAGCCATCTTGGCTCCTCCAAGAATGTTTTATTTATAATAGTTATACAGGGAAACAGGGTACATGGACTACCATTGGAAGAATGGATACAAAAATGATGGTGTATTCATCCATGGAATATTACTCAGCAATAAAAAGAAAATACACACTTGTATACACAACATGGATAAATTTCAAAATAAACAAATTAGGTTAAGCCAAAGAAGCCAGCCACAAAAGATTACATAGTATATGATTCCATTAATGTAAAGTTCTAAAGCAGTCAACGCTAAGTCATAGTAGGAGAAATTGACCAGTAGCTGCCTTGCCATGGGGTGACAGGAGCCACGTGGTGAGGGAATTGACTGGACCAGTCCTGAAGGAGTTCTGTGGGAGAAAGGAAACATGCTATTTCTTAATTAGGAGGTAGCTACATGAGTGTTCACGCTTGCCAAAACACATCAAACTAAACACTTAAGGTCTGTGCTTTTGGTTGTATGTAAATTATAACTCAAAACAAACAAACAAAAAACACAAAAAACAGTAATTGGAACCCTTTCCCTCCTACAGCTCTGTGAGACCTGTTAGCTCCCGCCCCAGTCCCGGACTGTCATAAACACTTATTTATGAGGTAAATGCACACAATACAAAGTAACTTGCTTGTTATGAGTCGGAGGACAGTGTTCCCTTTCATCATTTGGAATGAAAATTTTTAATCCCTAGACAGTTATTCTTAGGTCAGTTTGGACAGCTCTCCGGAACAGTGATATTAAGAACTAATTCTGTGCATTTTATTTTGATGTGCTCTATCTCCTTGTGAAAAAAAAAATGCCTGAACATTTGATACATGTTCAGCTGATGAGTAGTCCTTTATTTTTCAATTAGGATAATCACTGACTTTTATATTTAACCCAAATTATATTCTCTTGATCTCAGCATACATTTTGCTTCTTCACTGGTGGATGCAGCCTTTCTTCAGCCTCTTGAAGCAACCATGGGTAATAAGTGCAACTGTAAATCAAAACCAGTTAATCTTAGAAAACAAGGAATGACCACAAACAAACTTAAGAACTTTACTAGGCTCAACCAGTATTATCTTGATGATAAAGACAACAGTTATCAATGATTATTTAACAAGTCATTAAATGGTAAGTGGAAAGGATCCACTCACCATGTTCACTATTGAGTTTAGAGCATCTGTATTTTGGTTTTCTATTTTTAAGAACTTTATTCCCCCAATGTTGCTGTTAAATTTTTGCTTAGAACAAGAAGTCTTTGATGTGAACAACTCTTTGGGGGGCTCATGCTAAGGATGTGTTGTGTATCCCCTTATCTGTCTCTTTACTTCTCTTCCTGTTCTTCATCTTTCTCATCTTCCTCTTCCTCACCATCATCATACACTGCACTTATTAAGCACCTACTGCGTGCCAGCCACTCTATTCTCTGTACTTTCCTTTGCACTGTTTCATTGAATGATTCCCTATCTTATAGTTAGAAATGGTATTTTTAACCTATTTTAAGCTTGAAAAATTGAGATTTACAAAATGTACGTAAATTACGGAAGAACGCAGTTTAAACTTAGAACAATTGGTATTTGATTATGTCTATTTGAATAGAGCCAAATTTATTATATACTGTATTATATCATTTCACATGCCTTGACTTTATTTTAGCATAGTTAATCTTTTACTTTACATGTGAGTATATTCTGCACACCTGATGAATTTCTAACTTGCTAATTGTCTTCAACTTTAAATATCTTCCATTATTTTTACTTGAAAAACCCTCCATATATTTAAAAATGAATAAGCAATTCTATTTGCTATTATCTCAGAAATATATGCATACATTTGATAAAGTATTTCCATTTTAGATATGTTTTCAAAGGGTCTTCATCTGTAAATCAACATCTTTTCAAGTAAATTACTCTATGCACCCCAAGAGATTTTATAATGAAAATAAAAAATAAGTAGACATGTAATACTCTTTCCTAAAGTCAATGATTACCTTAATACATCAGTCTATGTTCCCTGTCTTTGGGCATTACACCTACAACACACAGCACCTGAGAATAAAAACACAGCACACACTCCAGAAAAGCATGTGTTCATTCCTGATGAATTTGCTTCTGTCTTGAACTTTGCCTCCATTTCTCATGTTGGAGGTTAAGAGAGCTCTCCTCTCTCAATCTTACCCTTAAAAACAGGGACAGCTTTGCCCTCTTCTCTTAGCCATATCTTGACTGTTCCAAGCTTTCCAGAATGACAGTTGCTTCCAACACAGAAGGTATGCCTAGCCCCAAAAGGCTTCCCGCTACAAGAAGCATCTGACTCCAAGTTCAGCTGGACTGATAACCTCTTCCCTCTTTCCTGAAGTCCTCGTCCCCAGTGTGCTACTGCCTCTCTCAGTCTGAGATGAAAGGAGACATCTGTACCACTGTGCAGGAAGAGTGGATTCTCTGTGGCTCTAATCCCTGTGGACTCCTGGAACTACCTGGAGGAGCACAGGCTAACTGGGGAAAAGAATGTGCAGCCAGGAATGTGTTGTGGGCCAGGGAGCTTGAGGTGGGTGTTTGGGGACTTGGCTTCAAGAGCCATCTTGGGCAACTCACTCTGGCTCTGAGTCCTCATTTGAAAACCATTGAGTTGGACTCTGTTATCTGTGGTCTCCAACCTGGGAAACCTGGGCACCACGGGATGAATATGAGAGTCCATGTATTATTGTCAGTGTTTAAAAACCTTATAAAAGCCCAAAGATAAGTGGTCAATTTACCTATTTTTGACAAAAATCATATTAATTCAGCATAATGGATACTCAGATTAAAAGGACACTTGCATTCAATTTTAAAAATTGGGAAAACAAATGCAAATTGTTTAGTAGACAAAATATTTCAAACAATGGGATTCATGGAAGTAACAATTTTTATTTTTTATTTATTGTTTTATTTTATTATTATTATACTTTAAGTTTTAGGGTACATGTGCACAACGTGCAGGTTTGTTACATATGTATACATGTGCCATGTTGGTGTGCTGCACCCATTAACTTGTCATTTAGCATTAGGTATATCTCCTAATGCTATCCCTCCCCCCTTCCCCCCACCCCACAACAGTCCCTGGTGTGTGATGTTCTCCTTCCTGTGTCCAAGAGTTCTCATTGTTCAATTCCCACCTATGAGTGAGAACATGCAGTGTTTGGTTTTCGTCCTTGCAATAGTTTGCTGAGAATGATGGTTTCCAGCTTCATCCATGTTCTTACAAAGGACATGAACTCATCATTTTTTATGGCTGCATAGTATTCCATGGTGTATATGTGCCACATTTGCTTAATCCAGTCTATCATTGTTTGACATTTGGCTTGGTTCCAAGTCTTTGCTATTGTGAATAGTGCTGCAATAAACATACATGTGCATGTGTCTTTATAGCAGCATGATTTATAATGCTTTGGGTGTATACCCAGTAATGGGATGGCTGGGTCAAATGGTATTTCTAGTTCTAGATCCCTGAGGAATCACCACACTGACTTCCACAATGGTTGAACTAGTTTACAGTCCCACCAACAGTGTAAAAGGGAAGTAACACTTTTTTAAAGATGGCTTAATGCTGAGAAAAGCTATATGATTTCTGAGATTTTTTGAACTTCAAGAGTATGGCTCTTTGATTTGAAATTTGCATGTAAATATAGTGTACATGCTAAAAACATGAGAGTTTGTGTACATATCTTACATAGTGCTGATAGCATCAAGTACTTTTAAGGATTCTACACATCTTCACAATAACCGTTTGAGGTAGATACTCTTAGCATCTCCATTTCACAGATGAGAAAACTGGTGCGAAAAGAGGTTAGGTTACTTGCACAGGGTCACACAGATGGATTTGTCTGTGTGTCACTCTATCATAAATGTACACAGATGAAATATCTGTATATATACCTGTTCATGTATAATGTACATTTGAATTCAATATTCATATAATGTTTGGCACAATACTGCATGGTACATTAGTTTTCTCTGCTGAAACGAGGTGTATTATTAGTTTGGGCAGGCTGTCATAACAAAATACTACGCAATAGGTAGCTTAAACAACAGAAATATTTTTTTTTTCCACATTTCTGGAGGCTGCAAGTTCAAGTGCAAGGTGCATGCAGGCCTGGTTTTCTTTGAGATATCTCTTTAACTTTCAGAGGTCTGCCCTCTTGCAGCCTCTTCACGTGCTCTTTTCTCTGTGCTCCTGCATCTCTGGTGTCTCTTTGTGTGTCCTAATCTCATCTAATAACGACATCAGTCAGATTGGATTTGGCCCACCCTAATGGCCTCATTTTAACTTCGTCACCCCCTTAAAGACCCTGTCTCCAAACAGTCATATTCTGAGGAACTGGAGGTTAGAATGGGGGTGGGGCACAGTTACAGTTCAGCCCATAGCAAGAGGTTAATGAATTTCTTGAATCAGCTCTTCAGAGCTCCATGTATAACACACATTTTAAAATCCCTCCGAATAACTCCTTTGTTTCTGTATGCTCACTGACTCACTTAAGAAAAATGCAATAGGAGAAAAGGAGAAGCAAGCCTATCTAATAACTGGAGATTTAGGCCAGCCCTCAGGCCTTCATAGGTCTTAGTGGGGGCTTATATCTTTGGAGGGCTTTCATAAAGAACCCTCCAAAACCCATCCTTTGCTCCTCTCCAATAGACTCTGTTGTGACTCAGGCGGGGACCTCAGGGCTGGTGGAGAGAAGGGAAGAGGAAAGCACGGAAGCCTAGGGCTGGTGAAATAACTAGCAGTATGGCAGGTGGGAGCAGTATTTCCAGTAATGGTAATGGAGAGAACTTGGCAGCTGTGGCTAAGAAAGAGGGTGCTAGAACCCAAGGGGGACAGTTATTGTGTGACCAGGGGCTTATGCCTTTCATCAGGTGGCCACACAGTTGAGGTACCAGGTATGACTAGGCATTTTACACTGTAGTGACTGCAATCCACGACTTTGGAAGACAGGCCCACAGGAACCAGATATGTGTCCTGGTTCCAATAACATATGCTGGTTCAGGGTGGTGCTCCACCCTGGTGAGGATAGGAGCATAAATAGGGAACTGAGACAGAAGACCAGCTATATGAATGATGGATAGCAACAACCTGTTCAGGAAGGGAGGCTAGAAGTTTTCCACAGTGGCCAGCCATTTGGGGGCCACTGCAGAAAAATTTCTGGTTCCCCCAAATAGTGAGGCCTGAGATTCTGAGAACACAGTCAGTCTTGATAAGGGAGAATGTGAGGCTGAGCTGGGCAGATGCAAAGGGTGCATGTCTTTACTACCTATCACATCTGGGGCCAGCAAGGACTGAAGAGGACAGGCCACAGGGTCACTGAGATCTGCCTGGTGTTTCATCTTCCTGCTTCTCCATATCCCCCTGAGCTCTTTTCTCTCCTATGTGAAGAGGTCCAATTCCTCTTAATTTGCTCTCTCCTTGACAACAGATTCCAGAAAGCATTCTGTTCTGGTACCTTCTCCTTGCAAATTATAAACAGAATAAAAACTGGCCAAGGAATTGACCTGGGGAGCAAAGCTACAAAGGCAGGAGGCAGGCTACCTGACCCAATCCATCTCTCTCCATCACTAATGTTTCTGACTCTGTGATTATGATTCTGTGAATATGATTGCTGCTGCATGTTGGGTCTGTCTGCTGGTAAATGTAGGCCAGTCGTCCCCTCCCACAGGCCCGAGCAGGCTCCTCTCCATCAGCTGAAGTCCTTCATCTCTCCCATCCTTCCTGCTATGTGTTCCAGGGATGGCTCAGCTACATACCTGAGGCCTGGCAAGTTCACTGATGTCTCCTGCAGGTAATTGGCCTTAGATTGTAGAGAGTGCTGTTAACTTCTCTACAAATATAGTGTTCTGTTTGGATTTTCATCTGTGCCATGCTTTTTGGGCCTTCTGTAAAGCCATTCCTTAATGTAGTTATGGATTATGATTTTTTGGTGTGACAGAGTTTCACTCTGTCACCAAGGCTGGAGTATGGTGACATGATCTTGGCTCACTGCAGCCTCGACCTCCTGGGCTCAAGTGATTGTCCAGCCTCATTCTTCTGAGTAGCTGGGACCACAGGTGCACACCACTATGCCCTACTATTTTAAAAATTTTTTGTAGAGACAGAATCCAGCCATGTTGCACAGGCTGGTCTCGAACTCCCGGGCTCAAGCGATTTTCCCACCTCGGCCTCCCAAAGTGCTGAGATTATAGGCATGAGCTACTGCAATTATGAATTTTGGCTGCAGTGATAGTGAAGAAGCACCTACTCTGAAAAATGCAGTCTCCTTGTCAGTTTCGTTATTTCATGCCCTGCACCAATAGGGAGGGAAATGGATCCTTGACCTAGTTAGGTTTCCTTAGTGATCACTCTTTCATATTTGTGGAATTGGTAGGGCTGCCTCACTTACAGACTGGGTCTTTCCCCATAAGGGAGTAGCATCCAGAAGAGGTCGTTTCTGTGTCCACAGTAGCTCGAGGGCTCTTTTTCTGTCCTTCAATTGATTTTCCTCCTTGTCATGAATTTTCACACATTCAAAAATTTATTTTCACAAGTTTTCACAAAGCTGCACACTGGCTGGGAATCTGCCCCTGGGAGTGGCTTTGCCAAAGGTCATTCACTTGGCATCTGCTGTTTGGCACCCTTTGTCCTTAATGAAAGAGTTGACTGATTTGAATGAGAATTTTTCATTGCCATGCATTAAACAGCTGTTCTCTCTAACCAGATGCTTAATATGGTTCCTCTTCCAAGCCTAGTGAAGGGAGCTGGCTCACTAGTTTGCAGTTGAGAGAAATGATCTAAGTGCCTAAGGATACACAGAAAGAATCCCCTGGTGGTTTGGGGTAAAATCTCCTTCTTGGGTTAACATTCAGAGCATACGAGGCATTTTTGAAAAGTGGCCTGTTGATTTGATGAAACTGAGATGTCAGCACCGCACTGTGAGGTAGTGAGACGGATACAAATGCCATCAGGCCATGCTTCCCCTGCCCCCTGCAGTGGCGATGCACAGAGCACTTGTGCTGGGGACTGTGGGTCCCAGTGGGGAGAGATTGTTCAGTGCAAGCTCCACTCTCCCACACAGTTCCTGCTGCTGGAAGCTCACCTCCATTTATTCCATTTATCTGAAGCCCTGGCCAAGCTGCAAGCTGCTGTGACCCAGTTACCATGGAGAACTTGTATATTCTTGGCTTCCTTGCTGCTTTTACAGGCAGAATTACAGAAGAGAAAGTCTTTGCTGCTAGGAAATATAAATATTACAGAGAGATGCTCATTTTCTCCCTCTATGATGATTATTACCAAAGATATGCAAGAAGACTTCATTACAGAACATTGTCCTTCATAATGAGCCTTCCGTAGGCTTTTACAGGGATGGATAAGCCTGCCAGAAATGGATTGTGTTAACCCTCGGCTCTCTGCTGGATAGACACAAACTAGAACCATTTGCACATTTAGCAGATTTTTGTGGAGTGCTTACTATGTGCTAGGCTCTGGGGATACAGAGACAAATGAGATACTGTCTTTGCCTTCAAGGGTCTTAGAGTCTAATAGTGGAAGCTAGAACTCCACACAAAAACATATGTTGCAGTGACTTTCACCGAGTGCAGAGAAGTGTTTAAACAGGTAGGGATATTCCCTTTATGTGACATGTATGTATGTGGCTATTACATATTTGTCAGGAAGACGACTGAAGAAGCACCCCCAAGCTGAGTGTTGAATGTGGAATGTTTGTTCACCAGGAAAAGGGAGGGCCTTCCAGAACCATCTGTAGCAAATGAGTTTTGCCTTCATGATGTAGACCTGCTGCTACTCCTCCACTGTGTCTGTTTCAGACAAGGAAAAGAGGGTGAGGGAAAGTGAAGGCAAATGGAAAAGAGGCACGTGTCAGCTGAGCCTGCTCTCAATGTGTGCTGGAGTTCTCATTGAATGGGATGGGCTCTTGAGCTACAAGAGAGCCTAGATTGTTGAGTGTATTTAGCTAGGTCCATGGCTATCCTTAATAAAATTAGGAGTTGCTCAATAAAGAGTGGGTGTGGTTAACAGCCTCCAAGACGGTCATGAGTGATTCTCAACTCCTGGAATGCATGGCCTTGTGTCATTTCCTCTCACACTAGTTCATTTACAGCATTGCAGCTTCTGTCTTGGTCTTTTGTTGTGAGGATAATTAGACAGCCCTCTGGAAACACCCACAGATGGAGGAACCAATTTCCAGTTGCGTAAGTGAGCCAACTTGAAGTGGGCCCTCCAGCCCCAAGCAAACTTTCTGATGGTTGCAGCCCCAGCTGGCATTTGACTACAACCTTATAACACTGAGCCAGAAACAGTCAACCAAGCCATTCCAAATCCCTGACCCACAGACACCATGAGAGACAACAAATGATTACTGTTGTTTTAAACTACTAAGCCTGGGGTATGCAGCAATAGATAATTAATAGATAACTGAGTCAAAAGGAGAACAGGAGCAGTACCTGAAGAGCAGATGACTAGAAGGCTGTGCCCCACCATCCACAGTCATCCCCTGCCATGTAGACAAAGTGCTTCACCTGCTATCAAATCCCCTCCTCCCAGCTGTGTTTCTTGGCCTCACCTCTCTTCCCTTTCTCAAGCAATTTACCACTCGGCTGAAACTTTATCAAGGGCTGTATTGAATAATGCGTTACCAAATCCATCGATCGTTTTTTGATTCTCATTTAACTTGAAACGGTTGCTCATGACCTTCTTTTCGAACCTGTTTTCCTGACTTCTAGGACCTCACATTCTCATTGGTTCTTTCCTACGTCCAAGAAACTTGTTTTCAGTCCTATCTGAGGTTCTCCTTTTTCTTCTTAATTCCTAAGTGTTGGCTTATTGAAGATTCAGGTCCTAGAATGCCTTTTCTTCTGTCTCTATTTTTTAATAAATAATCCTAACTAGTCTTCTGGCTTTACACATCAGTAATATGATGCTGACTCACAAATTCATATTTAGTAGAATGGTTAAGAGCATGAACATGGGAACCAGACAATCTGGGTTTCAATCCTAGCTCTGTCACTTGGTAGCTGGATGACCTTGGGCCATTTACTTAATCTCAGTTTCCTCATTTCTACAGTTAGGATGTTAACAATATCTATGATCACACTTAAGGGGTACTCAACAGACATGAGTGGCTTCCACTGCTGCTATTATTACTGCTTTTACTATTGCTACTGATATGCCACAAACTTCAAACACATGCATGCATGCATGCTCACACACATGTCAAATCTGTCTACTGGGCATCTCTATTGAGTGTCTAGTAGGTATCTCAAATTTAAGTCCAAAGCAGAATCCTGTATTTCCTGTGAACCTTACATTGTTTCTGCCCTAATTCACTCAGTCTCAGTGACTGACATGGCTATCCACCTAGTTGTAGCACATAGAAAAAAATCTAGGTGTCATTCTTAATTCTTCACCTTCCTTCATTTTGAATAGCTGATCTAGTAGGAAGCCCTGGGGTCCTTACCCCCAGAACTCATCCCAAATCTTTCCTTGTCTCTCCCTCTCCTAAACTGTTGCCAACATCCTAGCCACTGGTGCTTCCTGCCTTAACTACAAACATGCCCTCTGCCCCCTCCATGCTTCAATTTTTGCATCCCTTCTGCAACGATGTGTTCTCTATTCAGTAGTCATCTTTTAAAAACAAAGTCAGATCATGTCACAACACTTGCAAGGTCAAAATCCTGAAATGTTGTCTGAGAGCACTTTGCATGAAATTCAAACATCTCTTGCAGGACTGGGCCTTAAAGTACCTATTTGGCTTCTTCTTATGACCACTACCATCCCCCATCACAAACACACATACACGCACACACACACTCACACACTCCCCCCACACACATACACACATATACACACACATACCTACACACCCCCCCCACACATACACACCCCCACACATACATACACACACATACAGCCCCACACACACACATACACACACACCCCCCCCACACACATACACCCCTCCACACATACACACATACACCCCCACAACGCACACACATACACCCCCACACGCTTACACACACATGCCTTCCACACACATACACACACACCCCACACACATACACACATGCCTATACACATACACACACATCCATACACATATACACACACACAGATACACACACACACCCCCACCCACATACATACACACACACCCCACACACATACACACACATATATACATACACACACAGGCACCACACACACACAGACATACATGCACCACACATACACATACTTTCACACACACCCCACACATACACACATACACATGCACCCCCACACACATACACATCCCAGACTCACATACACTCTCTCACACCCACACGTGTGTGAGCCCTGCCCTGTGCTTGCTCTGCTCTAGTCTCACAAAAATTCTCTCCATGTCGCACCCAGTTATTCTCTAAAGCATCACCTTGTTTCACTTTTAAATTGTGATTTTGTTTTTATTTTCCTATCTTTTCCCTCATATTTTCTCTTTGCTTCCAACTCCCTCACTAGACTATAAATTTCATAAGGACATGTATCTTACATCTTTTATTGATTGATGAATTCTTGGCACTTAAAACAGCTCAGAACAGAGAAGGTGTTCAACACATTTGTCTAATGAATAAAATTCAGAAAAGACAAAAGCAGTTGTCCAAGAATATTTCTAGAGCTCTTAATAACTGGTTTGGGTAATGGTTGCTTTCAATAAAATACAGAAGGCAAGATAATTGGAGGTGAAGCAATGAGCATAATTCTAGACATCTTGAGTGTGGAGTGCCTATGGGATATCTGGGTGTGATTGGATCAGTATGGATGAGATCCATGATTTTGGAGTGCAGGAGAGTTCTGGGAGGTATATGTAGTTTTGAGATCCACCAGTGTTTACCATAAATGACCTAATTTAGTTTGAGACTTTTCCCTAAAATGAGCTTCCAGAAAGAGGTAGAGCTGCTTTACCTTAAAGTCCTCACAGAGCGGTCTGTAATCTAAAATGCTCTCTTAATTACTTATTTAGAACAATAAAGTAATGTTTTGGCAGATACATTAACCTGAAACTACCTCAATCAATGCTCATTTGGAATACTTGGGATGTTTTCTGAAAGAATCAATTTTTTTAAAAAAGGCTAAAGATTTTTAACATTGATTTAAATTATTTTTGTAGCTGCGGTATAACAATTATAAGTGTTAGGTATTACTGTAACAAGATTTTTAGAAATCGTTTCAAAAAGCAACATAATGAGTGCAGATCACAAACCTCTACAATCCATACAACTCTGTGAAAAATGAAAACAACCAACATTTTATGCAAAAAGGCACTAGTTGTTCAGGATTGAATTTCCACTGATAGGTATCTTGAGAAAGGATGGGGGTATGGATAGAAAGTGGGCATGCTTTTATAATTAGTTTGCCTGCAGAGGGAAGGAGAGGTGTACTTTGGCTACAGGGGCATTTGCAGTGTAAGGAGTTGTTTCTAATGATAGGAAAGCACTGGGCATTCATACAGGTTGAAGAAAAAGAGCCAGAAGAGAGTGAGCAGTTTAGAGATCAACAAGAGCTGACACATGAGTAAAGGCTAAGCAGAAAGAGAGGGAGGCTGGGTTGGAAGCCCAGATGGGAAGATTAGCTTTTTCCAAATGAAGGAGTACACCTTCCTTTCAACCTGTAGGTCACGAGATTAGGGACACATCGTAGGTTTGTCAGCGTGGAGGTCAGAAGCTAGAGGGATGTCAACAGCCTCCTTGAACGCATCTGTTCAACCTTGCTGTTCACTGTGACACCAAACACTTTGCCCTGGAGTTGTCAGCTCTCCTGGCTTTTGAATGCAGCTTGAATAGTGGCTGGAAGACTCTGAACTTTGAATTCAGAATCTTTGATTCTCATTTGGTTTCATAGACCATTATCACTAAGATTTGTGAGAGGCAGTGATCTCCACAATTCTTGTAGTAACATGTGAGGCTCCCTTTCCTTCTGACCCAGAAACCCGTTTCTCACAGTGCTGCCTTGGAGAGAGGGAGGAGAAAGTTCATTCCCCCACTCAGTATTCTCCAGTGAGCATACCCTCATGGCATCTGGGCGTTGGTGTGCCAGCCTTTTAAATGAGAGCATTAAACTGCATCTCCAGATCCACTTCCAACTCTTAAATTTTAAACATCTATAAACACTTAACTCACATGATGCCTTTAAATAATAAAACAAGGTGGAATATAATTAAGGGGCAAAATGAGTTGTACAGACGATTTGTGCTGTGAGCAGCCTTTTAAGTTGACTAATGCGACATTGTTCTGCAGGAAAAGAACACTTCAGCATTTTATTTTCAGAACTACCTGACCCAAATTAGGTCACTGGAGTGTGAGGAGGGAGGATTGGAAAAGTCCCAGAGCACCTCTCAGGTGATAGGAACTCTTGCTTTCCTTTGTAATCCCACTGAAGGGAGACGGAAGGCTAGAGGAGCAGGGCTGCACAGGGACTCGGCTTCTGTCCGAGGCGTCATTCCTGCCTGCAGAACAATGAGCCTTCAGGCCAGTGGACGAGTCTGTTATCAGCCTGCAGCAGGCTGAGAAATAATCTCCAGCCACTAGCAACAATGGGTGCCGTATCTCAGACCAGGTAATGAGGAGTCTTTAAACTGCATCAGCTCGATTTTATTATCCTTTAGTTTTACACTTCTTAGCCTAGAATAGTCTTATCTTTTCCTTTTTGCTGTTCTGTGGAAACCCCTCTCCCTCCACAAAGGAAAAGATATTAGTGGCCTTTTTCTTTCCTTCTTTTTTCAAATTTGAAGCCACAGCATTACAATAAATCTCTATAAAAATACACATATGTGCATGCATAATTAAAACTACCTGCCTCAGTTTCTTTTGTGCAATATCTGATCCAAAATGGATGAATGTGTACCAGCCACATTTTAATGACACGGACCCGAGGCTCCAGCCCCAAGTGCTTATTGGGGTCCTGATTGGGGAGATTTATCTTTATTCAGGCAAACCCTACAGCTCCTCGGCTGGAGGCACATCCTACACCAGCTTTTGTATGTGCTCAGAGACATCAAGGAAGAAAGAAAATCTTGGACTGCCCAGGCTAGCTGTTTCTATCTTGCTGATTCAGTCCAAAGTATTAACTGGTTCTTTCCATGCGTTTCTCTTAAAAGCTGTTTTTTGATTCCAACAAACATTGACCAGGATTGAAACAAGGTTTTTTTTTTTTTTTTTTTTGAGACGGAGTCTTGCTCTGTCGCCCAGGCCGGAGTGCGGTGGCGCGATCTCAGCTCACTGCAAGCTCCGCCTCCCGCGTTCACGCCATTCTCCTGCCTCAGCCTCCTGAGTAGCTGGGACTACAGGCGCCCGCCACCACACCCGGCTAATTTTTTTTGTGTGTTTTTAGTAGAGACGGGGTTTCATCATGGTCTCGATCTCCTGACCTCGTGATCCGCCCTCCTTGGCCTCCCGAAGTGCTGGGGTTACAGGCGTGAGCCACTGCGCCCTGCCTAAACAAGCTTTATGTCTCATACAGAATCATTCAGACTTGCTCCCATGGTGCCGCCCTGTGCCATTGTCTTCTATCATGAGACATTCCACATGAGTCTGAAAGGGAGGACGGCCCTGGTAGGAAGGGGAGTTGGCCTACTTAAGATCAGAATTTACTTCTCTATAGAGGTGTGCATTGGTGGAGCTCTGCATCAAATGATTCCTAATTCACAAGAATGAAAAAGACAGGAATGTGAAGCAGTGAGCTGAATATGTGTCAATTAGCCTATGATCCCTTTTAGTTTATCAACTTTAAAGGTATGTATAGGTTAATCATGCAAAATAAAGAACTTGGTTTTATTTTTAAAGTGCATCTGGAAGACTTCAAAGTGAATTCCAAAAAGAGTTAAACATAAAAATGAAAAAACATTAAAAAGTATATGAGATATTTGTATAAGTGTGAGTTTGGGAATAACTTTGTAATTAAGACTCAAAGTGTGGAAGTTATAAAAGCAGCTGACAGATTTGGCAATGTCAAAAAACCTATTACAGTGAAAGAGATTCATAAATGAATTTAAAAGAAACATATCAGTCTAGAAGAAAATATTCATAATATCTGTAAGAAAAAAGATGCTATACACAAAATAACATAGAGTTCTAAGAAAATAATCTAAGAAAATGTAAAAAAAAATCCAACCGAAAAATTGATTAAATAAATAGGAAATACACAGTAAAAAAATACAAATGGATAATAAAAATAAAAAGGATGGTTGATTTCACTAGAAATCAATTCATTGCAAATTACTATAAGGAGATATTTTACAGAATGAAATTGGTAAAATTCCAGGAGATAAATAACATGTGGCTTTGGTGTGAATAAGGAAAGGGTCATTCTCGGGTACCCTAGTGGAGAGTGAAAGTTAGGAAGCTCAGTGTAGACCCATTGGGTAGCCTTGATTACATTTTAATGAGTATTTCTAAGAATCTTTTCCTTAGAAATTCTTGTATTATGACCAAATATATGTACAAGGACGATCATGGAAATGTGCTAATAGAGAGAAACTGGAAACAACCTAAATGCCCATCACAAGGGGGAGCATTTAAATACATTATGATTTATCTTTTTATGTATCCCATAAAAAGAATGTGGCAGATCCATATAGACATGAATAGTTCTATTTCATGAAAAAGTTAAAAAATAATAAGCATATTTTGCCATTTATGTAAATAAAAAAGATCAATATGTATATACACACCTCTGTATGCATAACTACACAGAAACTGTGACATTAAGATGTAGCATTAATTGCTAACCATGCTTTCCTCTGGGGAAGGGAATGAGAAGAGGGTAGTCGTGAGTAGGAGCTACTTTCACATCTTGTACATATAACACACTTCTTAATTGTTTGAATCTTTTATCAATGAGTTTACTCATTTTTTAATTGTGTGAAAAGAAGTAAAGAAAAAAATATTGTAGATCCCAAGTCAATGTTTAATTTATTATTAATCAATAGAGGGGCTTACTCTGCGTGGCGTTAATTTGAGAAACCCTGAGAAAGCATCAGTGATTTGCCCATTTTCCCAGATAAAAAGTAGTTTGTTAAGGCGAGGACCATCAAAACAAGAATAACTAATAAAAGTAGAGATATTTGATTAATGGAAATTTTATTTATTCATTCTTTTACTCAACAAATAATTGTAGAGCCACTGTTTTGTACCAGGCCATATTCCAGACATTAGAGATTAAGCCATGAACTAAGCATAGTTCTTGCTCTCGTGGAGCTTAAATTCTAGTGGCCAGGCTGGAGGCGGTGGGTAGGATGGGGTGGGTGTCAGAAAATAAACAAATACACGAGTACATATACAGTATAATGTCATGTGGTGTGAAGTCCTCTGATAAAAACATAGGCAAGGTTAGGAGGCTGGGGTGGGGAATATTTGAATATTTGTGATATTCCGTGGGGTAGTCTGCGACAGCCTCCTCGGTGATAACTTCCAGACAGAGACATGAAGGAGATGGGGACACAAGCACTTTCTGGAAGAAGAGTTCAGAGGGAGCGCAGCAGCTGCAGAGGCCTTTGGAGGGGAATCTTCTCCATCTGCTGGGAAGGCAGCCAAGGAAAGGGAGGGGTGGCAGGAGTTCACAGAAACAAGAGAAAAAGTCATGAAATGTATTTTGTTTATGTGCTAAGTTACATAAATTACAGAAACTATTTAGTAGTTCAAACTCCAGGGAGTTGATAATATTATTTCCATTTTCAGAATGAAGAAACTGAGTCTCAAAGCAGTTAATTACTTGCCCAAGACGATGTGGCTGTGCTGTGTCTGAGCTATGTTTGAACCTAGGTCTCTTTCAATTTCAGAAATATGCACAGTAGCTAGACCACCAATAGTCAAACCTATCAGGATTTCAGAAACTATGGAGCCATAATTCCCAAGGGAGAGGCCCAATAATATGTATTTTTAGAAAGCTACTTAAATGCCATAGATGATTGACCAGCAAAGTTTGGGAACTATTTATCTAGCAGTCTGTGCACCTCCATTGGCAGATGAGAAGATGGATGTCCTCAAAGGTTGAATGGCTCAGGAGATATACCTCAGTGTGGCAAAGCAGGGTCTAATCTCAGATTCCCTAACCCTCAGATTCTCTCAATCCTTGCAGTGAGGTACAGCAGGGCTTCTCAAGGGTGATGATGCACACGAGAATCACGTGGAATCTTGGTAAACTACAGATGCTCTTCAGGACATCTGCAATGGGACCTGAGATGCTGCATTTTTAGCTAGTTCCCTAAGGACACCAAGCGCTTGTGGTCTGAGGACTACACTAGAGTTTCCTGGAAAGCTTGTTATTGCTGTCCAGGCCCCCACTCTAGGTTTAGAGATCTGAGAACTCAGCCCTTTCATCTGAATGTGTGAAAATGTCCTTAATACACTATTTTGTGCTTAGTGATAGAAAATAGTGTTTCAGTGAGTATGTGATAGTGTTGAGAAAAGAGATGGTGTTGAATGGAACAAAATGAAGAGGGAAAGAAGTGAAATGATGTGCGTTGCTGATGTAGTGAGATCTTTCAAAGTGAAACTGGAAGATTGTGTTTACAGAGGAGTTGGGAGAAGAGACTTGAGGCAATTAGGCAGACAAGTCAAACCTTCCAAAGTTCTGGCTTCACTGTTGGATAAGTGGGTATTTTTAACTTGATTAATCCGGATAATTGGTAAGGGAGAAGTTCTATCCCTTCTGATGTGGACAGATATTGCAGTAACAGGTACAGAGTGGTCATGGCCTTGTTGGGACTCTGGACCCGCTTTCCCCCAGTTCTGGGAATTTGTTCATCTTTGCTACCCCTGTCTCTCTCCATGTCTGACCTTCAGGGGCAATTTCCAGATACAAACCTGAGCGTTGCCTTCCAGCAAAACCTAATTATCCAGGCACGGTCGCCAGCCACCCTCTTTCTGTAGAATTTCACTTTACTGCCATGAATTTCATGTTTATCTAAGAGATGGATCAGGGAATTAAGAGATATTTTCTTCATCATTGGGTGACCATTCTTCTCCCCTTCTAGAGAGGTTATGCAATTTAATTGAGCTTGCATTTCTGTATGTCTTATGGCAGAGGAACCTGCTCTCAGAGCCCTTACCAAGGAGACTCTAGCCAGGAAGCAAACACCACTGCATTATTTAGATGTTATAAATCATCATCTCTTTTCCATAGCTACTCACTTCCAGCTCAGAATGACCAATGAACAGAGTTCATGTCAATGTTGCTGAACACCCAGCTTTCCTGTGATCTCCTATGTGGGGCTCAAATTCTCAGAGAGGCTGAAGTTTTCAATTTCACAGGTTGTTGGTACAGGGAAGCCCACCCAGGCAGCCTCAGGAAAGGTGGTGTGGAAATGGCACACATCCTGAGAGATATGGTAGGAAAGAAACAAAGTGTTTTTTCTTCTCTTCCACAGTCAACACAGAACACTGAATACTTCACCTCTGATCACCAAAAGGTGTGTGTGGGGGGAGGCAGTGCTGTGGGGGGATTCTTTCCACCAGCAAGTAATTCTCCAGTGGACACGAGTGGCACATACTCCTGATTATTCTATTCTATTCTCTACCTGAAGATAGTGTTGGATCCCACAGATTTAGTGCTCAGACTCACAAGACTGGCCCCCATTTCAAAAAATTGTAAGTAGTACATTGTCACCTATATTTATTCCAGAACAGCTTGATATGGTTTTGTTCTATGTTCCCACCCAAATGTCACCTTGAATTGTAGTTCCCATAATTCCTAAGTGTCATGGGAGGGACCCAGTGAAGGGTAATTTAATCATGGGCATGGCTACCCTCATGCTGTTCTCGTGATAGTGAGTGAATTCTCGGGAGATCTGATGATTTTATAAGGGGCTTTTCCCCTTTTGCTTGGCAATTCTCCTTCCTGCCATCATGTGAAGAAGGACATGTTTCCTTCCCTTTCCACCATGAATGTAAATTTCCTGAGGCCTTCCCAGCCCTGCAGAACGCTGAGTCAATTAAACCTCTTTCTTTTATAAATTATCCAGTCTCGAGTATGTCTTTATTGGCAGTATGAGAATGGACTAACACACAGCTATAAGGCCAAGTTCTTGCTACTTGCTCCCAGGGTCTAATTAATTTGCAGATCAGCTCACAGAAATCAGGGAAACACCATTTTTTTGTTTACCCATGTATTACAAAGAAAATTACCAAGGATCCAGGTAAACAGCCAGATTGAAGAGATGTATAGGGTCAGGTAGGGGGAAGAAGCATGGAGCTTGCATGACCTTTCTGGGTGCACCGCCATTTAGAACCTCCATGTGTTCCCCTATCCAGAACCTGTTCGAACCCAGTCCTTTTGCAGTTTCATAGAGGCTTCATTTCCTAGGCATGATTAATTACAAAATTGGCCATTGGTGGTCAACTCAGCCTGTAGCCCCTCTTTCCTCCACATGCTGTAGTTGGTCTTTCTGGTGACCAGCTGCCAGCCTGAGCTATCTAGGAGCCCTCAGTCCCCAGTCATGGCATTAGCATACAAAGGACACTCTTACAGCTGCAGAGATTCTAAGGGTTTTATGAGCTGTTTGTCAGGAGAGGGGAGGAAGACCAAATACCAAATACTTATTTCACCTTTTCAGAACCTGACTCATGCTCTGTTCTCCTTGGGTTCACTCAGTATCTTCAGGTACATCATTAACCTCACTCAGCCCTACTGCCCATCTATAAAGTGGAACAAGTCATTCTACCAAATTTCATGGGATTTTATTTAATTACTGAAATGCTTTGTTTATCCATCATATGAAATGAGCTAGTCCACACAAGTAAATATCTAAATAAAACTCCAGAGCAGTTTTTAAAATTTCAATTATTGCTCTGGAGCTCTTTCTAAGGAATTCTTCCTAAGAGAACTCTTTCCCTTCTTTGGCTTGTGAAACGTAGTATATGTGATATTTTGTAACCTTATTTTAATGACTTAAGGTCGTCTTTGTGAACTGTGTTTATTGTGCAGTGCTGAATTTTGGCGATACTCTCTGGAGCTATTGAAGTGCATGATTATTTGCTTCTGCAAAAGATAGCCCCAAATTGCTATGCTTTTGAATACTTTCTATATTTTTTTCTTATTCTTCTTTGCCATCAGGATACCAAACATCAATTTTTGCTGCTGAGATATCATTTATCTTTAGTCACCATACATCTTCCTCCTGCCCTGTTGACTTCAGTCCCTTTAAGTTTCTATTTTGGCGATCGTTCTCAAAGTAAGATTCATTGACCCCTAAGGATACTCAAGACCCTTTCAGAGTGTTTGTGAGGTTGAAACTCTTATTGCTGTGAGGTGAAAGCTGTTTTCAAGGTAATACTAAGACATTATTAGCCTTTCCCAATTTGTCCTGTTAGTACAAAAGCAATGGAGGTTGCACATGGCAGAGCCTTGGCACTAATCAAGGTAGCATCATTGGCTTTGCTAGCAGTCATTGCATTCCTCATTGCCACAAACTCACAGTAAAAAAAAAAAAAAAAAAAAAGTCACTTTAACTTAAGAATATTCTTGTTGAGCCAGCATAAATTAATTTGATTACATCTCAACCCTAGAACACATGAGTTTTCAGCATTCTGTGAGATGAAATAGTAGTATGCCCAAAGCACAAAGTACAATGTTTTCCCAAGGAAAAATCACCTGTTAGACTGTTTGGTTGCCAGCTCAAGTAGCCATCCCACCCCCACAACAGCACTGTATTTGAGAAAACAACTGACATATAACTCAACGTTATTCAGACTTGAGTATCTGGCAGATCTTTTCTTGAAAGTGAATAATGTAGGCCTGTCATTTGGACAAAAACCACTGAAAGCATTTGTTGCTAAAAATGGAATTTGAGCTTTTGAGCTAAAATTAGAACTTTGGAAAACTTGTATTTGCTTTCATGAGCTTGACAGGTTCCCAGTGCTTAAAGACATTTCTGATGAGATTGGTGGCAATATTAACAGATGTGATTTTTTTTTAACTTTCATATAACGAAGTATGTCAACATTTGGAAGATATGCATATTGCAGTGAATAAAGATCTTCTACATAACAAATATGTAATGTTCCAAAATGATGTGTGGAGCAAGGTTCTCCAGAGAAACAGAACCAGTAGGATCTCTCTCTCTCTCTCTCTCTCTCTCTCTATATATATATATTCTCTCTCTATATATATATTCTCTATATAGATATATATTATCCTATATATATGTAGATATATATATATAGGAAGTAGATATGTATGTATGTGTGTGTGTGTGTGTGTGTGTGTGTGTGTGAAAAGAGACAGAGAGAGAAAGGAATTGGCTCATGTAGTGATTATGGAGGCTGAGAAGTCCCAAGACCTGCCTTCTCCAAGCACAAGACCCAGGGGAACAGATGGTGTAGTTCCAGTTGGAGTCCAAAGGCCTGAGTACCCGCAGAACAAACAGTGGCAGTTCTAGTCCAAGTCTGACAGCCTGAAGGCCTGAGGCCAGGAGGGTCGGTGGTATAAGTGTGAGCTAGAGAGCAGGAGCGGGTTCCTGTTCCAGCCTGAGCAGGCAGGCAGAAAGAGCAAACTCTCCGTCTGCCTTTCTGTTCTGTTCAGGCCCTCAGTGAATTGCATGATGCCTGCCCACATTGGGAAGGATGGCCCAGTGAATTTTAATGTAACAGAGTACAAAACATTCATTGACATCGTCTCAGATTCTGAAATTAAGCTTTAAGAAACTACCATTTGTTGAGTTTTGGTGTACATGAAAGAATAATACACACAATTATCTGAAAGGGCTATTAAATGCTTTATTTCCTAACTCCCTCACTTTATGAGGGAGGCTACATTTGCTTCACATATGTCAACCAGAACAATCTGTTGCAATAGACTGAGTGCGGAAGCAGATGTGGGGATCTACCTGTCTCTATTATGGCAGACATTGGCATTATTTACCAAAATGTCAAAACTGTCTTTACTGATCTTTATGTTGGAAAATATTTATTTTTCATCGTAATAGGTACTTATGTTAAAATGTAATGGGTTTATCGGTGTTTTTAAAAAAATGAATCATTATTTTTTAAAAAATTATTCAAATTTCTAACATGATAAATGTTGATAAGCATAATACTACAAAGCAAGTTGTTAGAAGTCCTCAATAATTGTTGAAGAATGTCATGGGGTCCTGAGGGAAAAAGTTTGACAATTGCTGTTCTTATTGGTTCTTATTCCTTTTATATTATTGTCTCATCAAAACCTCACAACAATCATGCAAGACAGGCTGAAAAGGAATCGCCGTCTTTATCTTGCTGCTGTGCATAATTAAACTGCAAGTCTAGAATCCACACTTTTTGGCTCCTAGTCAGGGGTGTGTTTACTGTGGCTGGCCAGAGGAAGTGGGTAGAATATAACCAGATTGATGCAACTTATCTTCTATGCATGTTAGTCAGGTCCGAGTGGGGTTCTGAGGTATCCTTTTAGGAATCGTCATGCTCTTTGATGCATGGATTGTGTAGTGTCCATCTTTTGCTGCTTAAATGCCTTTGTTTCTCCCACCACCCCCACATGTTCATGTCTTATTTCCTCAGCTTATGTGTTACCCAAGAGACCTTCTCTGTCCACCCAGCGTATAATAGTCATTCCCACAGATCTCCCCACCTCCCATCCCACTTCAACCTGCTTGATTTATTTTTTCCTGCACCACTGACCCATTGACAAATTCCATGTTATTGGTTTGTTGACTGGCTCTCCTCTCTGGAATCTAAGCTCTTCCATGGCAGACGCTTTTCCTGTCCTTTTCACTAGTGTGGACCCATGCATAGACCTGTGCCTGTCACAAAATACCTGATATTTGTTGAATGAAATAATTCATTCAACAAGGCATTGAGTGAGCGTAGCATAGGGAGAGAAAGCCCATTGCCTCAGTTCCCCAGAGGGCTCAGCAGACTGTATGCCAGGCAGCTGGGGCAGGAGTGCTTTAGCCCTGAATTGGGAATCTGGGTGGCACACCACAGTCAGCACCGCAGAAAGGGAAACAAAGGTTCAGGGCAAGTGCCTGGCACATGGTGATCACTCAGCACTTTTTAGTGGATGGGGGTCTTATTGCTTTGGCATGTCTTCACAGTCCTTGTTAAGGTTTGCTGTTATATTGGTATTTGGTTATCTCTTTACTACCTGCCTCCTCCATAGAAGACAGGAATCCCATAGCATTCACTGACGGAGCATCCATAATCAGTCCCTCAAACAAGCTGACACTCAATAAATATTTGTTAAAGCGTGAATCTCTTTATCATGAATTCCATATGTTTGTAAATGTATCAGTGTATGTGTGGTCTTTCTCAACAACTCTATTGTAAGCGTCTTAAGAGCAGAGTAGATGTCTCACCACTTGTGTTATAGGTCTTATTACCTATCGGAAGCAGCCATGCCCTACGACGGTGTTCAAGGCCATTCATGCATGGCCCTGCTCAATTCGTCAGCCTCATGGAGCCTCTTGTGTTTTCAGAGCATTTGACTCCCTCTATCTCTGTGCTTCGTGACACGGTACCTCTGCTGCCTGGAATGCCCTTTCAAAATGTGATGATTGTGCTAATTCATCCTCATTCTCCGGGTCTCAGCTCGGGTCTCAGCTCCTCCCAGAAACCACCCACAGCAGTCTGGTTCTGTGGCCTCCTGTCTGCCCCTTGCCTCTGCCACATCCCTCCCCCTGTGCATGAGCCACATTCTATTGTCATCATCTTCATCACATCAAGACTGCCAAATCCCTGAAGGGAGTGATTGCCTGACACAGCTGTATTCCTTCTCCCTAATGCAGGCATTGACAGATTAATGAGCATGATTAATAAGCTTTTGTTTAATCAGGGAATTGTAAAAATAGAGTATTATAGAAAAGTATGGTTTAAATCTTTAAGGAATTTCAACTGGACTATGTTGAACGATACACAATAGACAATAATAGCACACATTTATTTGATAACTTCCTCTGACAAGTCCAATGCACTTTACGTGTTCACTACTGCTCTTTCTCCCACACCTGATGCCTTAGGTGAATGCCATTGATTCCTCATGGAAGACAGTTGGGTACCCACCCTCACCACCCTCTACATGAAACACAGGTAGAATCATTTATCATTTGTGGATTATGGGCCAATGTGGAAGGCATGAAGTCTTTTCAGCTATTTTCTATTGCTGCTGACAACAGTGCACTTGGAAATGAGCAAGACAGATCATGAGGGTATTTGACTAGATATATGGAATTTATTCTCATTAAAATCCCTGAACTCTAAAAAAATTAACTAAAACTAAATTTTAAATTTCCTGCCCGGTGTGACCTCTCCTGCCTTAAAATTCCTCTAACATTTATTAGAATTACGAGCTATTTAATTCTCAAGGCCTTGGACATCTTTTCTTTTGTTCTGACTTGTTCAATTTTTCATTGTTATGTAAAGTTTCATACATTTATGCATTGTTTTCTCAATTGCACTGTGCTCTCCTGAACAATGGGAAACTGTTTATCCTTTTAGCTGCAGTTCATAAAATGTCAAAGGTTTCCTCTGAACCTCTGTAGGTGTCTCTGTGAGGGTTAGAGAAAGCGAGGAGAGACGGAGGGAGAGAGACAATATGAACAGCTGTGAGAATGAGATAGTGAGCACTAGACTACAAAACCTTGAATTCCTACACCTCCCCTCTACCCCAACCCCAAAATAGCAGCTCAGTTTTTGCAACTCGACAAAATTTTAATAGAGGATTTTATTGGCAGAGAGAGAGGATTCTACTACTTAAGTTTGATAGTAAATAACCACTAACGCATATCATCTGTTAGGTCATCTGATGTCTGTGCTTTCTCTCTAAAATGTAAGCTGTGTGAGGGCAGAGATTATAGTCTATAGAGTAAGTTATGCCTTACATATGAATGAATGAATGAATGAATGAATGAATGAATGAATTTGACAAAGAAGGTTTTTGACAGAGAACAGTAGTCTCTATCAATATGTAATGGCTTAGGATATTTAAACACAAGAGAACTGCTTTTGAGTCTGGAATGATTTAAATGTACAGTGAACAAAGAATGTAGTGTCTTCACTGAGACCGTTTTGAAAATGAAGGGACTGGCATCCATATTACAACAGATGAACAAATGTAAACAAAGACTATCTCCGGCAAGGGAGAACATACAAGCATGCTCCTAAGTGGTATCTCAAAAGGATGTCGCTGGAGGGTGGATTTGAAGATTTAACCTTTGCCCATGGGGACCTCAAGTCCTATTTGTTTCTGCCCTATTAGAAGTGGTTATTACTCGCAGGGAACCATCCAGTCCCACAGGGACACTGCTCTGGGAATGAGGTGACCTTTTGAGTTAAGGGAATCTCACCGGTAGCATGTAAGCCATCTCAGGTCACTGCACACTCCAGGCTTCTCTCAGGTTAAGCAGCCAGCTGGCATCTCTGAGGCGCCCACCAGATGGGTGTACAATACACTGTGTGATCATTTGCAAAGTAAAGGAATGCTGTGGTTCTGTGCTCAATTTACAGAGTGTACAATTAAACAGAAATGAGACGCGCAAACTCTATGAAACTTTTTGCAATGCTGGTATGAGGAGCATGGGATTTAGATAAGATCGTTTAGGAATGTAGCTGTTATGTTTTAGGAGACAGGGTTTGACCTGTAATATATCCAAGTTTATGTGATACATTCTATTATAATGGTCTCATACTCTGTTCATGAAATTACCAATGTTTCACAGGAAAAGTTTGAGTCAGATGTTATACTGGCAATGCCCCTGACATGTTTATTCAGTCCAGGGTCAGAGCATGATTATTAAACCCTACTGAAAAAAATAAATTGACATTTTAGACTGAAAATCACATCCTTTCTAGGGGGTGTGCATACTGGCTGTGTGCAGATATTATATGTCCCTGCAGTTATGAAGCAATTTATGTGCTGGCGTGGTTTTCCAAGTCAGTTCATCCTGTTTCCCATAGAGTGGGTTTGATTGGATCTGAAGGCAGCTCTTCTCTCCTCTCCGTAACGGGCAAAATTTAATAGGTTACAGAAAGCCACAAACCCTATTCAACATGGCTGCTGCCATGTTCCTCAAGGCCCTGGGTGCTGGCTTCTCCCATCATCTGCCCTCTGTCCTCAGCTGGGAGCCCTCTGCGAGGCTATCGCGGTGAGCAGTGTGTGGAAGAGGCAGTGGAGCATCTCCGCAGTGGAGGGGCTGTTACCGCAGGATAGTGAGGGGCCTGGTGCCTCCTGATGAGATATTAGCCCACTGAAGCCTGACCTCAGAAGAGTGGGCTCTGGCTCACTGAGCATCGGTCCTCACCCTTCCAAATCAGGCTTCCACCATCACACTTTTCAGATTAGTTCTCTTGTTGCTCACCTCTCCCAGGATTGGATGCAAACGCTGATTTTCTCAGACCTCATTTCCCAGGAAGAAGTTATGACCTGGGAGAAGCTGGGTCTGTAAAACTAGCAATGAAAGCTAAAGGTGACCCTCTCATCCTTTGAAGTCTAAAATTATAGACCATACAAATGAGACCAATTAAGAAACAACATGCTTTGCAGGATTCGATGCAATAGATACATGTTGAATGATGTCTATTTGCCAGTCCTGGTTTCTTAACCTCCCCCCCCAAAACCTAGCATGTGTTGTGCACATAGTAGGCATCTTTCCTTGCTAATCATATAGAAGTGACAAACTGTATTGAGAAGGCAAAACATGAAAATAGCAGTTGCCACATGACTGCAATTTCCTTGAGTTCACTTAGAAGGGCAGAATTGTCTTCTGTAACCAGAATCCACTTAGCCAAGAATCATCAGCAACGTTCCTCAGAAAAGTAGTACCAGTAAGGAAATAACCTGCAGTGTGATTTCCAGAATGTCTCTTCCTCCTCACCATGTCCATGTTGTGTCCCTACCCTCTGTGCCATCCCAGTTCTGCCTGCTGAAGTGAGAACATTTCAAGGCTTCTTTGAGCACTGCCTGTAGCCAGAGCTATGTTTCTTTGTACCAGCCCCACCCCCAACCAACTAAATAGTATCTGCTCTGTCCTTGAAACCCTGCTGAGGGGCTTAATCACCATGCATTTTTTGGGTTATTTCTTGCTAAGCTTATATTTAGTTATGAGTAATCAGTCTTACCCTCAGCACTAGACAATTAGATGATATAAGACTGGCACTGCATTTCATTGCTGAATGGACTTACTCGTTCTTTGTATTTTTCTGCAGTCCTTTTGTGGGGCCCGATCATGTGTTAGGAATTACACCAGGCCCTGGGGATGCCTCTGGGAATGAAATGGATGGTCTTTGTAGTCATCAAGCTTCCTTCTCTCTAGTGGGAGATGTCAGTGATTCAATACGCATTTACATTTTGGTGCAGGTTTCTCAACTTTGGTGCTAGTGATACTTGGGGTCAGATAATTATTTGTCAAGGGAGACTGTCCTGTGCAATGTAGTACAGCTTTCCTAACCTCAGCCATAAAGACCAAAACTGTCTCCAGACACTGCCAAATGTATCCTGGGGACAAAATTACCAGGTTGAGAATTACTGCTCTAACATGACAAATGCGAAGATAAATGTAGGTTCTACAGGAACCCAGATTAGGGGCATCTAACAAAGACCCTAGAGTCAAGGAAGTCATAATAGTCAAGACCCCAGTGGGAAATAGAGGGCACCTTCAACTTTGAGCAACTCTAGGCAGACTGAATAAGACAATCCCTTACAAGATGTGGGCATGGTGCAGGGAGACTATACAGAGGAGACTTATAAGCAAGGTCAGACATGTCCAGGGGAAAGGAGAAGGGGTGGTATATGAATGACACCTATTATTTCTATGTCTGAAATCTCACTTATAAGAATGTTTGTGTTCATAGTTGATTTGCTCAGGCTGCCCGTCTGGCTGGTGAGAAATTCAATCTGAGTCATATTTTGGGAGACTGTCTTTCCTCACTGGGGTATACAGAATGCTGAGGAAAGGTCTTTAGTTTTTAGTCCTTAGTGGTAGGCTTATTGTGTAAGAGTTCAAAAATGTTTGTTGAGTGAAGGAACAAAGGAAGTGAGGGAGGATGTGAAAAAAGGAGGTGAAGAAGGAAGGAAGGCAAGAAGGAAGGAAAGTAGGAAGGCAGGCAGGAAGGAAGGAAAAAAGGCAGGCAGGCAGGCAGGCAGGCTGAAAGAAGGAGGGAAGGAAGGAAGGAAGGAAGTGAGGGAGGGAGGGCAGGCTGGTGGATCACAGCTTTTAGATCCAGCTTCGTCGTCACCCAGTGTGAGGTGCTGTCGCTGACTGGAGGTCTGCCTTGGAGATCCTGGGAAATGACAGGTAGTCTGCCACTGGTGGGGACTCCTTCACAAACCCAAGCTTTGGACCTTTCATCCTCCCCCAGCTTGGTGCCCACCCACCTCTGTGAGCCTAGACTCTGTTTGCTTGTTTCTGTGAAACAAAAGCTTGAATAGTAATAATCTTCTGGGTGCCTAGCAACTGCTTTAGACCCCATGACACAAAAGTCATTAACAACTCTGAGGCAAGAAGCTAAGAATTGAGGATTTGCAGGGCCTGCCACCTTTTTGGGGATGGGGCAGGGAAAATGTTTCTCATTCCTTCCATTCTTCTACAGCTTTGAGAACAGAACACAAATCAGTTATCCAATAGCCTAGCTTGTCCTGTGACAACGGAGGAGCATGACATTGAACCCAGAGAGGGAGCAAAGTGGTTTAGGGGAATTGAAACCTACTCTGTACTGCACAGAAATCCAGTGAGGGCAGAGTTTGAGGAACTGGTAAGACCGAGGAAGAGAGAAAACGGGGCACAAAAAACCTAGAAAGTTACTGCATTGATAACAGTTTTTACTGAGACCCATAAGGAACCACAGCACATTGATGGAACACACACACAAAAAGTCTTTTGTTTCTGCTTTTGTTCTCCACCAATCTACATGAGGTTCTGATGGGATGGATGGCCCACACCTTCCACCCAGTCGGGAGCACTCAGACTTTTAGGGCCCTTCATGGAGGCCCCACAGCAGGGGCAGCAGCAGAGCTGCACCCCTCACCTAGAGCTGTGCAGCATCCTGGCATCCCCTCAGCACTCCTAAAGAGGAATGGAATTGCCATTCAAGAAGGTGCTATTTTTTATTTTTACCTGTTCATGTGTTGACTTTTTGGGACTGAAAACCCCAGAGCTGGGTATTTTCTTCAACACAGCAGCCAAACCAGTTGCATAAAGGACTGATCCCAGACCTTCTAGAGTGTTCTGTGCCTCTGTGGTCTCAGGAATTCACCTGCTGTGTCCTCCCATTTGCCCCCCCCATCCCCCGCCCCAGCCCTATACCCTTCCTGCTTCCCTCACCATCTCGTCAGTGTCCTTGCTAATTTGACAAAGTTAATACCCGATTAATAACTCCTATGATAAAAGAGTTCCTGGATGAGCTGAAGCCCCCATTTACAATCTGCTGGTGATAGAAAAATTATGTTCAGCTCAGTAATAATTGATGGAAATGGTCTCTTCTCTTCTGCAGCTGATTTGCTTTGTAATTGTGATTTAATAATGTAAATATCACTTGTTTTCTTCTCAAGATGAATTACCTTCTGATTTGCTAAGCTCAAGCCTCTTTGGGCTTTCTTATTGCTTTGTCTCTTCTCATGAGAGTCTAGGTGAGATTTATTCCTTATTTAGCTCTGTTTTTCTTTATACACACATACACACACCCATGCACACACACACACACACACACACATTGAGTCAATGGTTGGAAGGAACACATATGACTTTTCAACCAGCTACTATCGAAAATTAGAGCTAACACTTTTTAGAAATCATCAAACCCCACTCCATTATTTTAACTAATGATAGAACAAGAAGCCTAGGGTGGTTACGCAATTTATCCAAATGGACACAGAAAGTCATAATCACTCCTAAGCCTAGTGTGGTGTTACTTCCTCAATGGTGAGGAAAGTTTGAAAAGAATCACCCTGCATCTTACTTTCTTTACTGCCATGCATTTATAACACTTGTGTGTCTGTCTGTGTATGTGCAGAAAGCAATAAATATCACACTATTATTTACATTAATTTCATGACTTACTCTCAGGATACAATATTCTATAATTGAAAAAAAAAACAACCCTCTAGAGTCCAGCAGAAGTAGAGTAAGCTCACTGCATTGGAAAGGTGGCTGTCTCTCCATCATGACTCATTTTCTGCAGAAGGCACCTCTATGGGCAGCCCTAAAAATCTGCAGACACCACTGTTGAGGCACCAGGCTCCAGCACCCGCCCCATGTGGTTACCTGTGCAGCAGCCTCTTCCAAACTACCTGTTTCTATCCATGATCCTGCAGTCCAGGCCTGCTCTGTTGGAGCCCTAGTCACCTTCCAATCCTCTTTGTCTTTCTCCCTCACAGTGACATTGTCTGCCAAGAAGACGGAGGCTCCGTGTTTCCTAAGGCAACAAAAACAAAACTGATAAACTACTCTGGGCTAGTGGGAAACAATCTAGGAATAGGTCAGATGTGTTTATTTGATCAAGGCCTTGAGTGTGGTGATGAGGAAGCACATAAAGACCCAGCAAGGAGGGCAGGGGTCTCCCCTGGGGCCTGGGCAGGGAGCTTTGGAGGACGACCAGCCCTGGCTGCAGCCACCATGTCACATGACGGCGTGCTCAAGGTTCCATCTCCCAGAACCAGAGCCAGCCCAGGTTTCTGGGGCAGAAACAGAACTCACACCTCCAAACTTCACTTCCTAGAAGCTCTGAGCCCAAATCAAATGTTGAGTGCTGTCCAAGGATTGGGGGCGAGTGCACAGAATCTCGATCTTCTGGTCCAGAAAGACCATCATGAAAAGAGCCAGGAAACAGCAGTGGCTGAGCGACCTAAGAAATGAGCTGGCAGGATCCCCTCATTTTGCAGATAAAGAAACTGAGGCTGGATGAAGTAAAGTGGCCTGCTCAGGGGTCCTGGCTAGTTAGTGGCAGAGCAAAGGCCGAAACCTTGGCCTCCTCGGCTTCCATTTGGCACCTCTGAACCCATCGGTGCTGAGCTGCCGTAGTCACAGTACGTTTATAACAGTTGATGTAAAGCTGAAAGTTTGGGCATCATACGGGAATTGTCTTCACTGTCCCAGCAGCCCCTTTCCTGGTTGCTCTGTATCTGGTTGGGAAGGATTAGCGAAGTGAGCCATGTAACTAAGAAGGGATATTTTTAGTAAAGGCGAGGAGGACAGAAAGTAGGTAGAAGCATCATTTTCCTGCATTTGAAGTGTACCCTCAGATGCATGAAAATGGGCCTCAAATCATCTAAGTGGATGATTAGTTATACCTATGAGACATTATTCCAGTCTACCCATCAAGGAGAGGGAGGAAAGAACAGCTACTTGTCAAGATCTACATGAATAGAGTCTTAGAAAGGAAAGGAAAGAATTAATTTCCCCCATTAACACAAGACATTACGTTCAGACACACATAGTCCTTCATAATTGTCAAAACCTCTCTTTCCTCCCCATCACCAAGCAGCTAAAGCACAGTGACAGATGAGAGCTACCTTGAAATTGTCATGTTGTCTCTATTTTTGTGTGTGGACTGTCAAGACCTCAAATAAAGCCAGTGTGGCCTGGGCCAGCTCTGCAGAGACCTTATGCTGCTTTGTGGGACAGTGACCCTGAGCTCCTGGATTGGAACTCAGCCCATCAATGCCATGATTATCAGATTTCCAGAACTTAAGGAATTATTTGGGATCCTTAGTCATAGACCATATTGCTAGGTGATGAAAGGTTATAAAACATTAAAACGGATAGTGACCTTGGAGTTCATCCGATGCAATGTTTGTATTGACAGAAAAAATAATTGAGGTTTTAAGGGCTGAAAACACTTACTGAAAATCACATATTCATGACAAAACTGGGATTAGATCCTCGGTCTTCTGATCTCGAATTCAGTGGTTTCCTCCTTGAGTTCTACTGTTAGCATGAGTCACAGAAGGTCATATAGTGACTTCTTGGGTGACTAGGCTAAGAAGGGAAGCTAGCAAGACAGATGCCTTTGGTGAGAAGTCAGCTTATCATAGTCTGAGGTAGATGGTAAGAGGGAGACAGACTTACTTAGAATAACACAAGGTGCAGATGAGGAGAGCCCTTGACAGGTACGTTTTCAAAGGGATCCCTGCCCCCAGTGGAGATTTCGCCCCTTGGGTGCACAGCTCCTACTCCTTCCCTCTCAGTGTACACTAGGGCCCAGTGCATGAGCAATGCTATCTCCCCACGACGCTTCAGAGCTCAGACCTTTATGCTCTGCGAAGTGTGCAGGATGTCTCCGGTTGTGGCTTGCACGCCAATTGTGCTGCCTGGGTTAGTGGGTACTTTGCCTACAAGCTAATACAAGTATTTTGAAAATATTGATGAATGCTGATGGTTGGCATCATTGTTAAACAGCTGTGATGCCAGGAACTAATATAGGGAAAGAATAAAAGAGACAGCATTAAATAAAAGGAAAGAAAGAGAGGAAGTAAGAAGAGTCAGGCTGCATCAAGGCTTCATCTGCAGAAACTGGGCTGTGCCGTTCCTCAAAAGGGCATTTCCCCAATACCCTGAAAAGACCCTAGGACTATTTCTTTCAGTGCTCTGGGCCATCCCAACCACTTCAGAAAGGGGAAGGTCTGCTACTTGGTCTGCCAGGACTTTGAGCCAGGAGCCCTTGAGCCGTTGCTGGCTTTCCTTCTCCTGGGGGCTGCGGTGCTGATTCCCTCTCTGGTTGGCTTAGGCTCCAACCAGCTGCAATTGTCTGTCTTCCAGAGAAGAGTATAGCTGATGAGCCTGGAGCTCTGGGAGAAAGAGAGCACACAGGATCTTTCTTGACCATCAGTCCAGCAGAGTCCTACATTGGAGCGGCCACACCCTATTTGGTCCTAAGCCACTGCCTCTCTTAAGAAGGTTGAGTGTTGGGCCTGCCCCAGGCACAGAGTAAGATGCCACCAGTAGCTAAGGCCCTAGGGCCTGACAGCAGACCTTTCAGTAGGCTAGGAGTATGTCGGCCACCTGATTTATGATCCAGACCAGTGTACTTTAAAGAATGAAAGGTGACAGTTAAAAAGTACGCTGTCGACCGGGCATGGTGGCTCACGCCTGTAATCCTAGCACTTTGGGAGGCCAAGGCAGGTGGATTGACTGAGCTCAGGAGTTCGAGACCAGCCTGGGCAATGCGGTGAAACCCTGTCTCTACTAAAAAATAAAAAATAAAAAAAAAAATTAATTGGGCATGGCGCGTGCACCTCTAGTCCCAGCTACTCAGGAGGCTAAGGCAGGAGAATTGCTTGAACCCAGGATGTGGAGGTTGCAGTGAGCCAAGATTGCGCCACTGCACTCCTGCCTAGGCAAGAGAGCGTGAGACTCTGTCTCAAAAGAAAAAAAAAAAAAGTACATTGGGAAGACAGGTGTCAACTGGCACTATTCCAGGAAAACCTAACTATGGGTCCACCCAACTTAGGAAAACAACAAAGGCATTCCTGACACTGCTATACAAATAAATTAATCCTCAGGGAAAACAAGTCAGATGCAGTTGGCATTAGAAGGAAAGTTTTAATTCCCCCAAAGGCAAGCAAAGGGCAAAGGACTTGCTTTGATGTTGTAACTAATTGAAGGTTTTGTATACTGCCCATCTGCTCACAGACACCAGCCCTGTAGGTCTGCTTTGGGCTCAAGAAGCCACTTTGCCAAAGCGCCCTTAGGTAACACAGTATTGGCGGTCCACTGACCACGCCAGGGCACAAGACACTCCTATACTACAAAAATATAGCCTTCTTGAAGAAACTGGACCTGGGTGACTGGCTCTGCTTGAGTAGGCTGCTGCAGACAAGGTTAAGGCAACTTTCTTAAGACATTGTAAATGAAAGAGGCAGTGTCTCCTTCCATGCATTGATCAGGTTTCTAAAAAAAATGCTGTTGTTTAATTATGAAGGTTTTTTTTTTAAAGCAGTACTTTTACTTCTCAGAACTCATTTCACTTTTACTTGTTGATACTAAAGTATCCCTGTTGGTTTAGAATCCAAATAATCATAATCATAAGAGGAAAACGTGTAAAATAAATAAAAACTTCTCAAGTGTCCTTAAATATTTTGTCAATAACTTAGCTGTTTAAGCTCTACTATGTAAAAATAATGATTTTTCTCCTTCTACCCCTGCATTGTTTGGGTCTGAACTGTTAGTTTCAGTTTATTTTTTATACTTTTTAGAATAAAAATGCTAGCGACTTTTTTTGGCCCAAATAAGCTACTCTGCTCATCAAATGGATTTAAGCTTCTATCCTCAGTCATTTGTCTGCTTGTATGGAATTCTAGTGTTTTGCATCCTCATTCTCTCTCTTCCTCCCTCCCTCCCTCCCTCCTCTGCCTCTCTCTGTCTAGCTCCTCTCTTCCTTTTCTGGCACACACACTGCACTTTCATTTAGAGGGAATGTGCCACATCCTCACAGGTACCCTGGCTATTTCTGTGACACTCACTCAGAACCACTCCCAATGAGTCAACGGTATCATCCAGATCCTAAATATCTTGTGTCTTGATTCTTCCCACACATAATGAACCCACCTCAAAAAAAAAAAAAAAAAAAAAAAAAAGACACAAGCAGAGCCAAGCTAAACGCATCTCTTCACTTTGCTTTGGAAAGAAGCCTCTTGTCTTCATGCTCTTCGTTTGACTATCTGGAGATCCCTAGCCGCTGGAGACTGACCTGGCTATCACCACCCTACCCCACCACAAGATTTCTTTTTCCTGACCCGCCTACAATAAAGCTGCTGCTGTTGACATCATGATGGTATATTTTGCAAAGAAGCTGACAGTCGACAGGAGATCTGAGCACACTGTAAGGTGTGCACATCCTCATACACTCCTTGACTCTGAATGGCGTCTCAGCAGAGGAAGCCTGGGAGCACACATGTGGAACTGGAACTTGGAAAATTAAAGCAACAGGAGTCCTCAACTTACCAACCCTGAATTCTCATCCCTGACTGTACATTAGAGTCCCCTGGGAAGTTTTAGAGGACGCTGGTGCTGGGACCCCCCACCCCAGACCATGTTCACCAATTCATAAGCATGAACACAAGAGTCTATTTTTAAAGTGCTCCTTGGGTAAGTCTCATGACCCGCCAGGGATGAGAACATCTATTTTAGGTGTGTCCTCTTAAACCTGATTTCAGAGAGTTTCATTGCCATTCCTTCTTCTTCCTCCACCTACAAGACAAAACGCTTTAGGTCCTCTCCTCTTTAACTTTTCCTGGTAAAGAGTTCAAGAGCCCCAGTATATGAGAGTTTCTCTTTGGGGACAGTTGTACTGGAGGAGTCACTTGAATCCTTTTGCCTTTGTGTCATCCTCGGCTACTCCCAGTCTCACAGTGAGGGGCATTAAACACTTCCATCATTCTCACACATGCATGGAAGGGAGGATCTAGAAAACTCACCCCTGCCAGGGAATTCCTCTGAGCCCCCAGCTATGGAGATCTTTATTAATGTACTCCTTCCCCCACTGGAAGCACAGTTAACTTTCACGGTAACACATTGACCTTGTGATTAGCCAACTTACTGTCAGCCTCAGGGAAGGCAGCCAGCATGGCCGCCCTGGATGGGGGCAAGCCACTCCTCCCGCAGAGGAGGTCCTGGTGGCCACAGCCTGAGAAAGGTTTCTGAGCCCAAAACAAAGAGCTTCTGTCACCGCCAGCAAGTGAGATATTGACCAGGGGCTTGGCCTCCAAACCAAAATGACTTTAGCACAATTCAATTGCTTGTATTAATTAAAGGAAAATGAAACGGTGGGTTTATCACACTTTTCATTAACTCCAATGTGGCAAAGGTAACAAATCTGGAAGTTGGGAGCAGGCAAGGATGTAATGTACTGCTGTCCACACTCCTTGGTGTAATTAAGGAGGGCGGGCTCAGAGTTGCTTGTTGCCAGTAGGGTTCTAAGGAGAGTCAAGGATTGGACGTTGGGGCGGGGGGCGGAGTGGGAGGCAGAAAATGTGGAGCAGAGCCTGGCAGAAAGAGAGTGGATTAAATAGGAGAGGGAGAGGCGGAGTTCTGCAGGGATTAAGTTTTCAAACCTAGCCATCAGGCATAATGTGAAAACATACTGTGTGCTTAGCCTATGTTAGCTGCTGTAAGGATTTAAGGAAGTAGAAGATGTGACATCTACTCAGGGTGCTTGCAACTTGGACAATGGACTAGGAAGAAGGGTAAACAGTACAAGACTCAGGTTATATGAGCCATACTGGATCCCAAATGCTAAAATCCTACCGTAATTCCAAATTCAAGCATGTTTCTGATGTGTATCCTTCAAAAGAAGGGGGCTGTCACATCAGGAGGTATGTGATGGAGAAGAATGCCAGGAGATCTCTAGGATAAAAGGAGAAGTCCTATTCATAACCCTCACAGGTTTCTAGAGGGCAGCTTTCCTCCACCCTGTCCACTCTTTCCTCCCCCATGGGAGGCGGATGACCAACGTCATGGTAAAGTGGTTGCTCGGGCATTTATTGGGCTTAGTTAAGAAGACATAAGGCTGCCATCTAGAAGTGAAGGCATCACTCCTGTGTCTCCATCCCCTCCCTGGCCTGCTACCTGGGTCTGGCGTCCTCCTTACCCCAGACTCTGCATTGCGGCACAGCTCGTACTCTCGGGTCCGCTTGGAGCCTGTGACTGAGTACTAAAGTCAAGCAATCTACTGTGAAAGCCCCACTGTCTCTAATTCTCAGAGAGAAAGGCAAGAACCTCATGTCAGCCTTGGATCCCAAGTGGGGATTGTAGTCCAGCTGATGTTTTGATCTGCTCGTAGCTCAGTTTTGTGATTATGTTCCATTAGGCAAAATCCTGGAGGGAAAGAAAGATGAGTGATAGGATTCAGGCACATGTCTCCTCAGGAACTTTTGACAGTCTGTACCTTTCCCTGCACACGTCAAGGACAAGAAGCCATGGGGAGGAGGCAGTTTCAGACAGCCTTAGCTCCTTCCTGTGGTCTATCTTGCTCCAGATGTCCATGACGGGATGTCCAGCAGATATTTACAAACATGGTTCTTCCCTTACAGAAATAAAATCTGTGTTCCTTGACAGCTTGAATTGCGACATAGCTTTTGAGAGTGGGCAAAAGTCTTGTTTCTAAGATGGTTCAGGCAGCCTAGTAGTGGCTTTATAGGCCAGAGGCATGCATTTGATCGTCAATCACCTGGACATTTGATTCCAACTTTGCAAATTCAGTATTGATCAGGATCATCTGTAATAGTCTCTCTTGCTGGGCAGCAGGGAAACTCCTTTTCTTGTTTTCCCAGAAACCCAACCATGTGAGCCAAAAAGACCCCTGGGTGGCCACCCTCTGCCCACTCCCACTGGCTTCCTTCTGGCAGCTCATTTCCCTCTTGCTTTCTTGCTCCTCCCACTTCCCCTCCCCCACACCTTGTCCTCCCTGTGTGGCTGCCTCCTGAAACCCTAGATCCTCCTCACTGCTCTCATCTCCTGTTGTTCTTTTCCTTGGTAGCACAAGCCCCCAGAAATGTTCCTCTGTGTGTTACCTCCTGGCAGGTCTGGTGCATGCTGCAACAGGTGCTGGCATTTTATCTCAGCGCAGCTTCTGCAGGTAGAGCCATGCCCTAGACAGCAAACCTAGAAGGACAGTCAGGGTGGGGATGCTTAGAGGTGACTTTTAATCATTCCAAATGGAGAAACCAGATGGGGATTGCCTCAATACCAAGTTTTTTTTTTTGGTTTTTATTTTTTTGCCTACTGTGAATAGACCAACAAAGTGATAGGTCACCTGTTTTAGCCTGTTCTTATGCTGCTAAAAAAGACATACCCAAGACTGGGTAATTTATAAAGCAAAGAGGTTTAATTGACTTACAGTTCCACATGGCTGGGGAAGCCTCACAGTCATAGTGGAAGAGCAAGGGACATCTTACATGGCATCAGGCAAGAAGCTTGTGCAGGGGAACTCCCATTTATAAACCCATCAGATCTCATAAGACTTCTTCACTACCAAGAGTACAGTATGAGGGAACTGCGCCCATGATTCACTCATTTCCACCTGGCCCCGCCCTTGACACATGGGGATAATTACAATTCAAGGTGAGATTTGGGTGGGGACACTGCCAAACCCTATCTTCACCTCCTAAAATTTTCCCCAGAGGTATTCAGAGAGAAGACAAGATATTCTGTCAGGACTTTGTATAATCCAAAAAAGTGGAAGGCTAAAATCTTTGACCCCTCATGGTTCTTTTAACTTTATAACTCTAAGGAATTGGCTGAGGCAATAAACAGGAAAATTGGATACAAGAATGATGGCTGAGATATAGCTGGCACAAAAGGTCATAAAGGGAGAAATGAAAGAGAAGTGGGTCAGGAAGCCCCCCCATATTTTGCTCTGGATTTCCTGTTTGATCTTTTTCATCCCCAAACACTTGGGTTTCTTTCAGCTCTAATAAATCTTTTTGACTCACTACACCTTACTTGAGGGATCTAGAAATGACAAATAACTAAAACATTGAGCCTAAGATACAGAAAAATATAAACTACTTTGAATCCTGGCCCCATGAGATTGCAGACTACGCAAGGTGAAGGTCCTTGTTTTCCATATCGTCTCTGCCCCCATTCCCTCACCACAGCGTCTGACACAACACCTCGCTCATCCTGGATGTGAGCAGAATAAGTACAGTGAGGTCAGAGCCAGCAGGCCAGCCAGTGGTCCTTCTCCCCCGAGTTGTTTTTCTGTCTGTTCCTCCATTTCTAGCAGAACAGACCCTGCTTGTGGATGTTTCATGCTCTTTGTATTCTGTGACTGTGCTTTTGGGATGTGTGTTCCTACTGAAGAAGCCCCATTAGATCCACAGAACCCTGAGGCTTTTGCTCATCCTATCCCCAAGGATGCATCCTGCATCTGAGGCAACGACCCCCACATCCCCGGATGAATGGCCTCATTTGTATTTTTGCAGATCTTAATTTTGCTAATGCAGGGAATTGAACTCATCTTCTTTGAGGCACTCTTTCCATGGAAACAGCCTCAGTTTTTATGTATTTCTGCCAGTGATTCAGAATCTGCTTTCTGTTGCTTCCAACCTTGTTATATTGGGATGCTGGAGTGCTTAGAGCAGGTTCATAATGCCTCTGGGTTATTGTCTTACTACAGGACATTTCGCTATAAAGCAAAACTGTTGAGCAGACTTGCAGTTCCTGTTTGACAGGGAAAATATTGCAGTCTTACAGCCTTTTTAAAAAAGTCCTTGGTGAACATGTCTTCAGAATCTTTCCAATGGCTCACAGACCATCTTGCTTACCCCACCTCTGTCTTTCTTTCCTTCCTCCTCCTCCCTCTTCTTCCTATCCTATCCTGTTCCTCCCTCATCTGTTTCTCCCGGCCCATTTTCCTTCCTTTAACTCATAGTCAGCAATTTGGTTTCCTGGCAGCTAGTAAAGAGGATTAAAACATTGATTGCCTTCGCCCCATTATCGGCAGCATGGAATCAGAATTTTACATTGCAACCAGAACTGGAGAGGGCAGCCCTACAGCTCCCTAGGTCTCCAGGCATGTAGCAACCTAGATTCATTCTGCTTTACAAATTTCACCCAGCATTCAAAGTAGTTAAGAAAATACAGGTAAGTCACCTTCACTGAGTCTGAGATGGAGAGAAGTTTCAACAACATTTTCCCTTTTTCAACAAAGAAACATGTTTTGGTGAGGATGCATGTTTTGTGGGAAGATCATGGAGAATCTATGCGTCCTGATTCTCAGCCTCAAGGTAGCCAGCCTACTGAGCCCCAAACTCCAAGGACAGTGAGTCCTTGGAGGGGCAGGCTCCACAAAGGTCTCAGCCTGAGGGGCTCTTAGTATATTTTCCTAACACGATGACCCTAGAAGTCTTCACGTGTGTGGGTGGGAGACAGCCCATGAACGGCACAGCATGTTGCATCACAGCTTCACTGCTCAGGGTATGGGCCCCAGCCCAGCCATGGAGGCAGCCCCTCGGCATGTGTCAGAAACGTGGAATCCCAGACCCCACTCCAGACCTACTGGATCAGAATCTATATTAAAAAAAACAAAACAAAACTCTAAAGAATTTATATGCAAATTAAAATCTGAGAAGCACATTGTACAAACTTGACAAAATTCATTTTCTCACTTAATGAGGTAGTATTATAACGATCCCCATTTTACACGAAATGCACTTTTTCTTCCTTCCTTCCATTTCTGCTGTTGCATAACTTGTCCCATAAAAACAGCATCACAGACAGTGGAAAGAAATCCCACATTCCAGAGGTTGCCACGTCATCTGGTAATTCCACTGGAAGGATGCAGGACCTGTCTTACCCATGCAAATGCACACAGGCCTCCCCATTCTGTGAAGCCATCCCCTGCCTATGTGTAGGTCAACATTTCTAAGTCCACTGGCATTCATGGATCTCACTTTATCTGGAGCTTTTAAGGCATCTGGCTGAGGTCCACCAAGCAGTGTGATCTGGGTCTTTCTTCTCTCTGAGGAAAGGGGAACGTTGACCCTGCCTGAAACTCCAGCCAGGCCCTCAGCAGGTAGCCCACGTGTTTGGTTAAATGCAATGCAATTTAATTACTCATGGCAAAATCCTCTGTGGTATATTTTGAAAAAATAATGGAGTCATAGTAGTAGAAATTCAGGCTTCTTATCCTACCACATTTATTTCTTTCAGAGAAAAAAAAATGGTGAGGTGAGTCTGGAACATCATTTTGATATGTTTGATTCCATTGTTGTTTAATCCTTAAAAAGGCTTAGATTGATCAACTAATTTTTCTTTGTTAAATTTCATTTAAAAGGTAATCTCAGAATCCGTTTCACTATGATATTCTGTTAGCCTATAGAGAAATAAAGGGAGTAGGGCAAGAAAATGTTTGCATAACTGTAATGCACCTTGAAGAGTTAGTGTATGAACTAGCCTGGATCATTATGTCTGCTGTGGTAGAGGCTTTTGATCCAGCAGCACCATCCAGCAAATGCGGGCTTAACCCAGACCCAGGTGGCCCATGCTCTGGAGTTTCTTCCTTGAAATTGTCTAAGTTCCCGTCTGGTGCCTGGGACCATCTGGGGTGAGCAGCATCATTCAGGAGAGACACTCAGATCCTAGGCTGGGAGTGTGTGGGTCACTGTTTCAGACCCCATTTCTTCACTCTGAGGATCTTCCACCCTGCACCCTTCAGCCACTCCTTATGTGGGTTCACCCAGATTTCCCAATGACTCTGAACCTCACATCTGTGGGTACATTTTGGGACCCTGTCACCAGGACCAGGTTTGAGGAGGGTAGCCAGGCAGACAGATTGCTCCCACTAGCCAATGCGTTATTTCCTCCATGGAATTGCACAGATTGGACTAACAGAATGGTGCTGATTTGCAGTGACATTTGTATAACTAGATGATTGGTAGCCAGTATCCAGAGACTGATGGTACTGCCTGGGTGGGCATGACCTGGGGCAGGACATGGAGGCAGGGAAGACAGCAAGAGCCAGAAAGCACACAGTCTGGGGAAATGGGTAGGTGGGTGGTGGAAGCCCCCAAGGCTCAGACTTGGAGCAGAGTCAGGGCACCTAAGTACCTGCCTCCTTACCCCCTATACCCCAGTCCACCTCCACAAACCCTTACTGCTGCACACCTTACACACTACACACTAGCCCAACTTCTCCACCTTCCTGCTGCACACCATACACCCTGCACACTGGCCCACCTCCGTGGACACCTTCCTGCTGCACACCTTATACCCTGCACATCGGCCCACTCCCTCCACTTTCCTGCTGTCTACCCTACACCCTGCACAATGGCCCATCCCCTCCACCTTCCTGCTGCCCACCCTATACCCTGGACACCAGCCCATCTCCACAGACACATTCCTGCTGCACATCCTACACCCTACACACTGTCGCCACCTTTCACCTTCCTGCTGCCCACCCTATACACTTGCATACCATCCCACCTCCACAGACACATTCCTGCTCCACACCGTATGCGCTACACACTGGCCCAGCCCCTCCACAGACACCTTCCTGCTTCACACCCATGGTGGACCCAAACCCATTGGATTAGAACATGCTTGCACAGGGTTGTGGCGAAAGCTAACATTTTTGTTGCCCTGAAAACTACTGTGGCCCTCAGGACTGCAGGCCAATAAGAAACGCAAATGGCTGTGCCTTATCCTCGGGCTTTATCTTGGTTTTGATGGGATCTCAGTGTTTTGACAGAACTCAGAACATTTGTGATGGAAGCAGAGGGTCTGTTGTCTTTGCACTGAACCACAGGGGGTAAGATAAGGGGTAAGGTGGAGAGGCCAGATTGTTGCAAGAACCTGTAATGGTGGCATAAAAGCAATACAAATTTTGCAGCCCATAATATTTTGAATTATGAATGACAAGTTTCACAAGTACCTGAGAATGAATCCTCCAGGGAGCTCCACCAAATTGAGTATTAAATCCACTAGGCTCTTCTGGCAACCACAGATCCAGCATTTGGGGCTATCACATTTGTGTTGGTCAATGCTTATTGAGCACCTATTACAAAGCCATCGTGGGGTCCTTCCTCGTTCATTCATTCTCACTCTATCTTCTCCAACACAGGTGAAACAAAACCAACTACTTTGCATTGATTTATATTAAAGGGTAGAATGCTTACTTATTCGTTCTACAAGTAGTAGTTTGTATTCTGCATACAAAAACATTTCTACAAATGAAAGATTAAGATGTGCTCCACAGTAACATACCCTAAAGTTATTCCATAGTTTTATTACATTATTGATCATGACAATTCTTTTTAAAATATCAGTTTGGCAATGCACTGAAGTATTTATCATGTCATCTCTGAGTTAATTATCACAATAATCACATAAGAAAAATAATGACGTTTTCTTACCAAATGCTCTAAAAAAGTTCAGTGACTTGACTGAAAATACATTGATGCAAGACGCAAGCAGAGAATTTCTTTCTTCCATTGCCGTATCTTTTGAGCAACATGATGCCCTATGTCTTTGACTTGATATCCTACTCCATTCTGATGGCTTTTTCTCTTCCTCCTCCTACAATGTCTAGATGTGAATATGGTTCTGTCCCTGGTTACACAGTTTCCTGATTGTTTCCTGTCTGCTTCTTTCTTCCCAGAAGGCCAGGGCTTTGTAAGTGAGGATGAGTACCTGGAGATCTCTGACATCAAGCGAGACCAGTCTGGGGAGTACGAATGCAGCGCGTTGAACGATGTTGCTGCACCCGATGTGCGGAAAGTAAAAATCACTGTAAACTGTGAGTGGACCTGCAGCCAGGGGGTTCTGGGGAAAAGGCAGCATAGGGAGTAGGTGGACAATCTGGTAATGGCAGTGCCATTTTCCAAAGGACCCAAGTTGCTGCCAACAGGAAAATGCTTCATCAGATGGCTTTGCCCACCATGGCCTCCATGCCATTTGTCCCTGGAGTCTTCCTGTGACTGCCAGAGTTTTCAGCAAATGGAGAGAATTGTTAGCTGAGAATGGGTTTGGAGGCCTGAAAAAGAGGTTGGGGTCAATGCAGTATCTTCAAGGAAGTTATTTTTCCTGAAATAAATGATTATTTCACTGGGAAAGAGGGTTGTCACAAGAAATCCATTTACATAGCAAATGGCTGTTTGTGCCCTTCATCTGTTTCATGAAATCACTCTGTGTATGCGTGCGTGCATGCTTGTGCATGTGTGTGTGTGTTTCCCACAGATCCTCCCTATATCTCAAAAGCCAAGAACACTGGTGTTTCAGTTGGTCAGAAGGGCATCCTGAGCTGTGAAGCCTCTGCAGTTCCCATGGCTGAATTCCAGTGGTTCAAGGAAGAAACCAGGTACCTTTTAAATGACGCCTGGACAGTTCTGAAGCAGAGCTGATGGTCTATCCCCACATGGGAGAAGGATGAGGATGAAGAAAAGGGGAAAGATAAGGCAAAACAGAAATGTATTATGCCCTCTTTTGTAACAAAGTCTCCTTTTACAACCAGAAAAAAAATGGAGGAGGCTGGAAAGTGAAGAAAATGAACTGACCATGATTCTGAATCTGAGACTGGTTGTAGACATGTCAGTCATCGGGAATTAGAAGCCAGTACATTTATCCCGTTGGGCAAGAGCATCCTTTCCCTTCTCCTCCTGTTGGACCCTGAAGTTCTTAGGGTTTGAGTTTGAGGGATGAGGTTAGTTGGAGAAAAGAGTTTAGTGAGGAGGAGGGCCTCTTTGTAGAATGAATTGATGGCAATGTCTTCCCTCTTGCAGGTTAGCCACTGGCCTGGATGGAATGAGGATTGAAAACAAAGGCCGCATGTCCACTCTGACTTTCTTCAATGTTTCAGAAAAGGATTATGGGAACTATACTTGTGTGGCCACAAACAAGCTTGGGAACACCAATGCCAGCATCACATTGTATGGTGAGTGCTGGAAGCCTGGATGCAGTGGGCTCAGCCACATGGGGAAGCTTGAGGGACTCAGGAGGGAGGAAGTTGCAATCTGCTTGGCCTGTGTCCATCCATCCTGCTCAACCCACCACCTATAGATAAGACATACTTCTCCCTGCCATTCCCCTAGCATGCCATGCAGAGATAGTTACACAGTAATTTATATTTCATGGTCATTAAAAGGCAAAGTTTGCCCTTACAATAGCAGTAAACCAAACCGTGAATCAGGTAGAATGGTGTTTGTATAAAGAAGATAGAACCATGGGTCAATTCAACTGTGTAATTTTAAGATGCCTTCTGTAGTTGTAGTCTCTGATTCTGGGGGTGATATTTGTTGCTTTAAACCAAGTCAACTGCTTTCATCATGATTCCCATGTTGCTTGCATCTCATATTCTCATCCATGGGGAGGAATGGAGTAGTAGTCTGAGACCTTGTCAGGTGGCTGCTCTATCCACAACTGGAGCAGCAAACCCTCTCTGAAGGTCTTTCCCTCCCATATGGGTGGAGAAGGCTTGGGAGCCAGGACTGACCTCCTTTAAAGCCCCCATGTCTCCCTAACTCCATTTTCCCACACTGCCGCATCCATATCCTTCTGCAACATTTCACACCATGGGCCAGGGCCAGCTTGTTGTGATACTTTATGTGTGTATGTATTTGTTTATTTGCTGAGGTTTGATTAGAGGAAAGCATCCAATGAGTAGGATGAGAGGATGAAGGATGAAGAGGGGTGTCCACGTTTCCACGTGTACGTCAGACACAAGCTTTCACGTGTACCTCAGACACAAGTTTTTAACTAAACTTTGTCCACCAACCATCTGAAATGTGTGATCTATGTCTTTTGTTTTCTCTCTGCATTGTGTGTGCATTGTGCTGTGTGTGTCTTAGAAATAAGCCCCTCATCAGCAGTGGCAGGTGGGTACAGCATGTTCCTTCCTACCTCTGCCTGCCTGAATGCCTATGCCTTTGAGTTTTAGCCTACTTCAAAAATAGGCTTGCCTGCTTCACCTCTGTAATTTATGTCTCTGAGGTAGATAGACCTCAAGGGGCTTGGTTTACACAGTTTAGATAATAAGCATGTAGAATATGATGGCTTTCACATGCACTCTGTGGAATAGCTTTATGGGTTTCAGGGGAAGGGGTTTTTGCCGCCAAAACAAGAACCTTATACTTGGTCACCTTTGAAAAGAATGCTTATTCTGCTATTTCTGCACACAGCAGCACCAAGAGCAACCCAGCCCAGAGACCAACTGGATTAATAGATAACTGTCTCGGTGGGGATGTCACCCTACTATGAATGTTTTATTCTTTTAGCCCAAGGCAAACAGGGCTAATGGTTTAGTTCTGAAAACTTTATTTTAAAATAAAAGTACTTGGGATCATTATTCATAATCATAATATCTGCTATTTACCAAATGCGTACTGGTTTCTAGGCATCATGTCAGGGCTGTGCAAGGCAGGTTATTAACCCCATTTTACAGGTAAGTGAAAGGAGGACTAAAGAGCTTGGTAACACTGAAGGCCACTTAGCTAATGAATAGATACTGGATGAGACCTGGAAATGGAGCCCTGTATTAGGTATTGAGGCATTTGCCCACAGCATCAGCAAAGAGAAACAGGCACACGCATGCATGCACTCACACACATTCTTACACAGTCGCTGAGGCATTTAGAAGAAGCAGTAGCTGGTGCTCAGCTCTGCTTCCAGAACTGGAAGACCCTCAACCCTACTGTTCTAAGATGTCAATCTCATTCACATGCAAAGAGATGACATTTGAATTTTCTAGACCTGAAATCAGCTCTTCAACTATCACTGCTCACAGCTCTAGATCCAAGACACTCACAGACGTATAGTCTTGCCTGCACCCCAGTGACCAGGAACACCCATGCCTTGGTCTTAAAAACACTGAGAGGATAGGGTGGGATTGAGTCACTTCCTTGCCACAACCTGCCATTATCCCCATGGTTGGTGGGATTGCTGTTGCAGGGAGTATGATGCAGAGAAGGGCACAGGACTGACAACCCAATAGCCCTTCTTGTCTCTCTCTGCCATTAACTAAGAAAGAGGTGTGTCATGGCAGATAACAACTAGTGTATACCAAAACTGTCTTAGTTGGCTTGTGTTGCCATAACAAAATACCACAGATGGGATGGCTTAAACAACAGACATTTATTATCTCAAAGTCCTGGAGGCTAGAAGTCCAAGATGCAGGTTTCTGCCAAGGTGGCTCCTGTGAGGGCCCACCTTGTGGCTTGTAGAGAGCTGCTGTGTCCTCACATGGTTTCTCCTCTGAATTCTCATAGAAAAAGAGAGAGAGAGAGCTTTCTGGTGTCTCTTCTGATAAGGACAGTAACTATATTGGATCAGGGTCCCACCTTTATGACCTCATTTAACCTTAATTACTTCCCTATAGGTGCCACCTCCAAATACAGACATACTGGGAGTTAGAGCATCAACACAGACATTCAGTAGTAGAGGGATGCAATTCAGCCCATAGCACAGGCAGACATTTACATCCCAATTCAGCCTTCACATCCCAATTCACTTAAACTTGCTGAGCCTTCCTTCCCTCATATATGCTATTGGGACATTAACGCCTGCTTCAAAAGACTGGTGACAGGATTAAATAAGGTTGTATACATTAAGAATCCCATAAATGCTATGTTTAGATGTGTGGATTTGACCACAAACCAAAACCACAGGCCTGAGTTTACTCAGCTGAGTAGGATGATATTTTCTGACCTATGGACATGAGAGTGTCACTGTGAATTGTCAATAAGACAATGTTCATCAAAGCGGCATGACTCACTGAATACTATTGTGTTTCTACTGGCACCTGCCAACGCTTATTGTGACATGGCCCATGCTATCACCTCTTCTCTCCATATGCCTGCCAGAGTCACTGCTCAACTGGACTTCTTTTCTTTCCTCCAAAGTCCCCTGTGCCCTTCCTCTCCAGCATTCACGGTCCCTATAACCCACCCTATCTCACTTCACCCTGTTGGCACACACTTGCATTCAGCATCCCTTCCTGAAGGAAGATTTTCCTGACCTCTCTGAGCAGGCCAGTCCCCCATTCTGCATCCACTCATTCCGTGCCTTTGACTGCTGCACTCACACGGGGCATTGTGTAGCATTCATTTAGCAAACATGTGTTTAGGACCTGTTATAAGCCAGGCACTGTTCTATGTGATCAGGAGACAGCAGTGACTCAACAGATAGATTCCTTGTTTCTATAGACTTTATCTTCTAGTTGTAATTTTGTTTTTGTTTAATATTTCAAAATTTGTTTGTTTAAAGTATTTCTTTCTCTTTATCCTGTAAGCTCCATGAACATAGGGGCTATACCTGGCTTAATCCCTAGGACCTAATACAAGGATCTACACACAGTAGCTCATCAGGAAAACTTTGTGGAATGAATGAATGTGTGAATGTATGTGGGGATGGAAAGAACCTATTGGTCACAGCCACAATTTAGCTGTCAGGAATTGAAATGCCATGGCATAGAGGAAGGGGTATGTGTCTCACCCTATGCTGCTCGCTGGCTGAATGGCTTTGGGAAGGTCAATCTCAGTGGGTCTTTTATATTTTTAATCAGTGAAGGCATTTTGGATAAGACGTTTGGTTTCTCTGGTCCCTACAAGGCACAATTCTCTGATCCTATGACTGTGTGGCAATAGTTTCAGCACAAGATCAGACAGATAGTGTCTGGTTGACCTGCTCTTTCTCCTGGCCAGGGATGCTCTTCCTAGTCCTCAATGCCCCCATAATTATGCCTAATTATTACCAACCATTTACTGTGTACAGGGCACTAGACTACGTGTTTTTCCTTTTTTATCACCTTTAGTGACTCTATGAAGTAAGTACTATATTTATCGTGATTTTACACTTGAGGAAATTGAGAGTTTAGGCAGATAACTCAAAACACCCTGGCTTATCAGTGCTTGTGCTGGGATTTGAGGCTATATACTCCCATTCCCATGCCAGAGCACTTTGCTCCTACTGCAGTCCAGCTCATAATACCTGGCTACCCATCGTGGACATGGTGACTTTCCAAATGGAGCCTCATATCAGCAATTAGTCTTCTTGGACCCATCTCCCACATCAAATTCTCCTTTCTTCTATCTACTTCTGAACCCATTCTTGTAAAGGACAATTTTTAGATTTGCAACCCGTATACTCATACTTCCCCAACACACAGTCCCCATCTGCAGGCATGCATTTGTATTTACTCTCACAGACAGTCAGTCTGTTTTCTGAGAGCCCTCTTTGACTCTGCCCCTGTGATCCCTTCACAGCGTGCTTCTCTCACACTACATCTTTTATATATTTCATACCTACAAGCAAAGAGCAAAGGAAAATGGGATATAAGCAATTTTGAAAGAATGCAGAGGACAAAAACTGGAGACAATGGGTTGGTGAGTGGTTTGAAACCTGAAATGACTAGAAACGTGTGAGTGACAACATGGTAGGTGATTGTCCAAGATGAATCAGCTGTTGGCACCGATATGAAATGCTTCTTCTTCATCACACCAGTTGCCTTCCCCACACACAGCCACAAGGACAGAGTGGTCAGCTAGGCAGAGCGCCAACTCACAGCCACATTTTAGACCACCCACTTTCCTTAGCCCCGGGCAACTGCAGGTGC